>NC_081382.1:28433134-29633134 GCF_030684315.1 Stegostoma tigrinum
TATAAATATTCCTACCATAATTTACCACTTCTGTTATCGGTAGCTTTCTGATTCATTACAATGCGTAAAAAGCAGAAAACTGCAGCATACATTATATCGGCAATATTACAAAAAGACTAGCTTTCAGGATTATGATTTATCATTTTATTATCACATGTGTTTTATACTGAGAAAAGCAGTAAAATACAGTGATAAGCTTTTCCACTGCCCCCATGATTAGGCACCATTTTGAATCATTCAAGAATAAGGAAAAGATGGAAAGATATGGCTTAAAGACAGTCCATCAGACTTGAGCCAGCTCATCACCTTCAACACCATATGTGCCGCCATCCCTCTTCCACCCCTCACTGCAGTCCACACTGGACCCAATCAAAAGTGAAGATGTCACTTTTCAGGCACCATCTTTCACCGCTGGGCCTCCCACAACGATGGTGCTTCTGCCGATGCAGCAGCCGCCAATTCGCATTTCAGGACCAGTGCTCGCCTCAGAAGTGTAAACAGGGGCCTACTCACTGCCATGATGTCCACTTACAGCTTACTCGCCTCCGCCATAATGTCTGCACTGGGCACACTCCAGTGCATGCTGGGATTCCCCACTGCAGCCGATGGTGTGGCAAGGGAAGTAAGTAAATAAAGACAAAAAAGGCAAGAAAGGAAAAAAAGGGAAAAGAAAAGCAGTTGGAGCGGACGAGCCCCGGCTCAGGCCCCCAACTCCACCATCATCTTGATAATGAAATGCCAATGCAAAACATGAAAGCAATGGGATTGACAAAGGTTTAAATATGGTACAAGATTTACTTATTTAATCTGTAGGTTTTTGATTCTGTTATTGCATCTTCTTTATTTGTACTGTTAATTACTCAACATTCTGTGGACTTAGTCTTGTGTAAGCTATTACTTCATGCACAACTATTTCACCAGTGTCTATCCAAGTTAAGTGAATAAAAACTATTTACCTTGCATATATGGTGTAAGCCTTTATTGAGTTACTTAGTGTATTTTTGAACTAATCCACAAAGCCAAAACTTTGGATACTCTTCCAGTGCAAAAAAAAACACTCTCTCCTGTTTTTGGAGGAGGGACTTCTCTGTGAGGACAGTTGATAAAAGTTACACTGTTCATTGATTTTAGACATTGGAGCCAAAACTATGAAGCAGACCTATTTCAATTGTGTTCAGTTGAGCAACATGGATGTCTAAATAGGCAACATTTATTTAATACAGGCAAAAGTGTTTGCTTTCTTTGTTATGATAGTTCCAACTCAAAATACACCTAAGCTTTCAATTGCAGGAGTCAATGCTATGATAATAACACAATGTCAAAATTGTTGTATAACTACAAGGTCAATAATTCTTTATACTTTGATGAACATCAATGTTTACAAAACAGCATGCTCACATCACTTGAACCCTTGGGGCAAAATATACAATTCCTATTTGTTAAAATGACAAAGTGATAAACAAACTCTTGCTCTGCAGCAATCAGTGAATTTATCTGATGAGCCATATAGTTGTGACTTGGTCTTCATTGAGCGCTCTGATCTGACCTGCAGTGACTTTCTCTGAGGGCCCTTAGATCAGGGAAAGCCAAAGTTCTTAGTCTTGCCCCAGACAATCCAACTACTTTTGTCTGAATATTGGATGAGGACAGGATTGATAAACAACCCCTCAGCAGAATATCTACTTGTCATTGCCTTTTGCATGTGTTTAGTAACTGTCTCAAGAATTCAAGAGTGAAGTTGCCTATGGTATTACATTCTAGTAAGTAGCCACCATCTGTAAAGGTGTGGGGCACAAAGGTGTTGAGGAAATAAAACAAAAACGATCAATCTTTGAAATGATCATATTACTTCAATGTGTTCATCCTGGACTCTCCTTATGTAATTTAGTTTGTGCACTGAACTGGGAAAAGCAATTTCAACTGGTTGCATATTTATTTACCTGCTCAGTCACTCATTCGTTAATTATCATGTGCTGCTCTACAATGTGTTTTGCAGCTTGCATGCGGACAATGTGGAAGGATAGCGTCACTCAGCAACATGTCTACATTGAGTCACGTTCATAAATTTGTTGAACAATGTCTAAGCTTCATGAGATCAGAAGTAATGTTTGAGATGGCTTTTGCCTATTGTACTGTTGAACATCTCTGTGAGCTTTTGTTTAGCACAACACAAATGGGTCAGTCGCACTCTATAACTGGCACAGCTTCATATACTTTTCAATGACTATAAAGCCCATTTGACATTGTATGAATACCCCTTTCTAGCAACCCAAAGTGGAGAAATCGACAAAAGTACCTTTAGAATCTAATGAGTAGCAGCAAAGTAGAATCAGTTAGATCAATAAATGAAGCAGATGTCATTGCTTTGTAAGGTTTCAGTCTCTTTAAGGTCTTTTGGTTGCTGTGAAAGGTGGGTTCAAAATAGAGCCTGAGCGCATGAATTGTGTATATCAATCAACCAATTTTAATTGTCAGCCTCCAAAAAAGGTGAGACACAAATGACAGTGCCAGTTATTTGGCTTTAATCTTTGTGGCGAATGTTTCATACATTTGTTTGAGCACATCCAGCTATCTGCCACCAACACGCATCTCTTCATTTCTTGTGTTTAGAGTGGAGCCCAAAAATTTTAGAATGATATGACCTAAACTGAATATGTCCTCCTAGTGTTGGTACTTCTTGCCATCTTCATTCAGTTTGCTGAATGATATATGGCTGACTTGGTGAATATGCTGAGCTCTTATCCCTGCCATATAGAATGTTAGATTCATAGCATGCCCATTGTCCCAGCTCTATACAAGTAGCTCTGGCAGCCAGGGAAATGTCACAATCAGAAGTGCAATCTTTGTTCTAAACTGTGGTGGCTGTATGTCAATTTTTCTTAAAACATTTTGTTGTGGATTACACACAATAGCTTTGGTTGCCATCATTAGACCATCAGTCAGAGGGGTACTGCATTGAGATAAATGAATTAATGTAGAAACATATCACTTGAAAGGTTGTGTCGTGTCAGTAGGAACATAGAATGTAGATAAGTAATTGAACAGTCTGTAGTCTAGTTGTGTGGTACATAATATTCTAATCTATGCATGATATATCTTAATTATCTTTGTTCAATTGCTTCAGTGACTCAAAGGATTGGGGAGCTAAGATTATGTTCAGTGTGAAGTAGCCCGTTTTGACATTATTTGAAAAGAAAACCTTGAAGTATTTTGATTTCTGTTTCAGTCCTGTGTTTTGTTCTTTGCTTATACCTTGAGCTTCTCCCATGGTGGTATATTGAGAGGACAGCCCAGGTACATTTTGTAATGTCCTCATTTATCTAATATGAGAAAAGGCCAGACATGTTTAGACCCAGCTTTGTGAAAAGCTAATATGGATGTGGAGTTTGCACATTCTCCCCGTGTCTGCATGGGTTTCCTTCTGGTGCTCCGGTTTCCTCCCACAGTCCAAAGATGTGCAGGCTAGGTGGATCGGCCATGCTAAATTGTCCATAGTGTTCAGGGGCGTGTGGGTTATAGGGGGATGGATCTGGGTGGGATGCTTCAAGGGGCGATGTGGACTTGTTGGGCCAAAGGGCCTGTTTCCACGCTGTAGGGAATCTAATCTAAAATATACAGAGGACCCAAAACCAGATCTAGTGCTGCATGGATAGTTCTAAAGTGAGCAACAAGCTGGAGTGACTTTTACTTTTAATTGTAATTATTGAGTATTATGGAATATAAGTGAGCTGTTTTACAAGGTAATGGCAATGAAAGAGTTAAAGTGGAAGTTGCATGATCTCTCTCAAAACCTGATGAGCTCTCACACACAACACTGGAGAAGCAGTTTTATATGAGGTCCCAATGGAGACAGAAATGGCAAACCTGGCCCCTGGTAATCATAATTATGCTTAACCAGTTGATTTTGATTGTATTTATCTAAATGGAAAAACGATATCTTTTTATGTATGTTGAGTGCTTCTTCTTGATAAAACTCTCCAGTGATCTATACCAGAGCTGCAGAGTCAGAGAGGCTGCAGATTTTACATAAGGCAATGAAAGAGCATGTTTAGTAGTTATAAAGAGAAGGTCAATAAGAAAGAAAAAGTTTAAGACTTTTACAAGTTCTAGTCGCTCAAGATTTAAATTGTGATCTCAGTGGAAGCATCATTAAGGTTGTAGCCAACGATTTTTATTTAAAAAACCCTTGCAAGGAGACACATATTGGATATTAGAACTTGAAAGGTGAGGAAATATCCATTTTAACCAGGAAGAATTGGGGAAAATTCACCTTGGCTCCAGAAAATGTGAAAAGCCTCCAGAAAATGTGAAAAGCCTCCAGAAAATGTGAAAAGCCTCCAGAAGGCAGAATCCTCCATTTTGATGGTTAAAACAATGCAGGAAACCTCAGTAAGCAGTACAGCAATACATTATTAACATTTAGTAGAATTTGAAATTTAAACGAAGCAACACAGCTCAGAATTGCTAGTCAACTGAATGTAAAGCTTTATTGGGAAAGTTCATAAAGTATTGCTGTAATATAGATTTTAAAAAAGTCTTTAAGACAAGAAAAAGAAGACTGCAGTGCTATATTACAAAATTATTGCTGAATGAGCAGCAACCTTCCAGTATTATGATGAAGAATGTGAAAATGTTTAATTCACTACAAAGCCATCCACAGAGGGTGAATTAAAATGTCCAACCTAATCAAGGCGTCAAAGTAAAAAGCTTGCATACTGTGGGCAACAACTTGTTTGAACAAAATTGAGGGGAGTTGCAACACCATGGAAGCCTGACCAACACCTACGAATTCAGGATTTCGTCAAAATGAAGAAATGACCTTGTCTGAACATTCAGGGTGCTGTAAGGTAAAGAATATCTGTTTAAAAAAAAAGGCAATTGTCTGGTCCAGAAATACAAGATATAGCAAGAAAGAAAGTCCATGCTTCAACAAAGCAACAAACCATCTTCCATGATGGGCTATCATAAGATAAAAGATCCCTCAGATGATTTTATGGTGCAACTGCTTCAGTTAGCAGAGAAGAGTTCCTCTGCAAAGGAAATTCAGGAGATTAAGGTCCCCCAATATGAGGTAATGGGCCAACTGCTGGGTTAAACATGAATGAAGCCCTCTGCAAAGGAAATGCAAGTGACAAACTGTCTTCCAGCAGAGAAATGATTTATAAGAGATCAGAATCAAGGTGACAGTCCTCCAACCAAAGACTTATCAATCTTCCACATCAGAAGACATTACATTCTGGTAGAATTGTGAAAGTTTCAAACAGTCTACTTCAGTGAAGATCAACACTTTATAAGGGTAGGGGCTGGAGGTAAATGTGAGGCTGGTACTGTTAACTAAGAGGCAAAAAGACCTGGGCAGAGATGTTGTACAAGGTAATGAGATGAAAGAGTTAATGTTGAAATTGCAATAGCTCTCACTCAACCTGACAAGTTTATGTAATCTTTTCCAGAGCTGACCCAAAATCATGAAGAACAAAGGTGGCAACTACCTATACCTACCTGAAGGTTCACTTTATAATCTATGTATAAATGAGCCTTGTTTTTGGAAAGATTATTCAAGAATTCGAAGGCTGGCTTGTATGCCAACATCAACAGTATTTATTTCCAGCAGTGAGACCATCTTGCAATTCATTATCAATTGAGCCATGAGTAAGTGGTTTTGGGGATATCTTATAAAGATCATACTTTGTTCGAAAACAACGTGGAGAATGCTGAAAAAACTCAGCAGGTTTGGCAGCATCTGTGCTGAGAGAAACAGAGTTAACATTTCAAGTCTGGTATGACTCTTAAATAAAAACTGAAAGAACTGTGGATGCTGTAAATCAGAGATACCAATAAAATTGCTGGAAAAGCTCAGCAGGTCTGGCAGCTTCTGTGGAGAGAATCAGAGTTAATGTTTCAGGTGACCAGTATCTCTCATATGACTCTTCTTTAGAACATATTTCGTTCTGGTTTGTAGTCTAAAATAATCTTTTAAGTTTTATTTATGATTTCTTAATCAAAATTGTAACATCTTTTATACTGAATTTTGGATTTAAATGGTAATTAAAGCAATGTTTGCAGTTATCTTCTGAACAATAAGGAAGTTTATTCATCATTCTTTGTAAATTAAAATGGAGATATCCAAATAATCTGCAATCATCTATTACAAAGAACATAGAACATAGAACATAGAACATTACAGCACAGTACATGCCCTTTGGCCCTCAATGTTGTGCCGACCTGTCATACCGATCTCAAGCCCATCTAACCTACACTATTCCATGTACGTCCATATGCTTATCCAATGATGACTTAAATGTACCTAAAGTTGGCAAATCTACTACCGTTGCAGGCAAAGCGTTCCATTCCCTTACCACTCTCTGAGTAAAGAAACTACCTCTGACATCTGCCCTATATCTTTCACCCCTCAATTTAAAGCTATGCCCCCTCGTGCTCACCTTCACCATCCTAGGAAAAAGGCTTTCCCTTTCCACCCTATCTAACCCTCTGATTATTTTATATGTTTCAATTAAGTCACCTCTCAACCTTCTTCTCTCTAATGAAAACAGCCTCAAGTCCCTCAGCCTTTCCTCGTAAGACCTTCCCTCCATACCAGGCAACATCCTAGTAAATCTCCTCTGCACCCTTTCCAAAGCTTCCACATCCTTCTTATATTGCGGTGACCAGAACTGCACACAATACAAACATGAAGAACTCTTTATTTTCCTCATTGTATCACGTGTTGCAATCACCTTTCTCCCTTCATTTAAAAAAATCAAATATTAAATTAGTTTATTGGTATTGAAGCTGTTTTAGTCTCCAAGTTTATCTTGGCTGTGAATTATAGGATGACATAAATATTTACTTCCAAAAACTCCATACAGCGTAAAAAGTGCATTTTGAAATGACAATCGGAAAATTATAATTGTATGTTGCATAGAAGGGAAGTTTCCCATGCAGCAAGCAAGCTTTAATTAAATATCTAAAGAATGTTTGATTATTTATCTCACTGCGTGTAAATGTACCTTTGTTGCCCAATAGATGTGCTAAGCAGTAAACACATCTCGTCATAAGGCAATCCTGAGTAGCACTCCCACCTTTACCAAAAAATATAATCATTGTGGACATTTTACACTAAGTTTTAAAAGTTAGAAAGCACTATCTATTTTACCTATTAGATGAGCAAATTGATGTGAAACGCTAATCTCTGAATTAATGTGGGAACAATAGCTCCTCCATAAGGCAATTGACGAAAATACCTGGAAGTAGATACATATTCGAAGGCAGTAGTTTTCTTCTATTGCTAAGTGAGATCATTTCTGGAGAAGGAACATTAGTTTTATGCTACTAATTACAATTTAGAAAAGACTTAATTGGTGATGTGGTGCATTTATCACCCTGAAACAAGCTTGTTCTACTGCTCATGTGGGTTTCAGTTATGGAGCAAAGTATTTTAATGTTCTTAATTGCATTTGGGTTGTTTTTGTTATTCCTCTTATCTGTTCTCAGAAGAGTGATTGTATGGGGAAGATTTTTGAGAATTTTTCAAATCAATTATGATCTGTTTAAGGTTGAGCAAAATTGCTGGTAAAAATGTCCTTTAGTATTTATAATAGCATAACATTTCAATTTGATGAACCCACCATGGTAGCTTACATTGGGTTGTAACAGGATAAAATGAGATAGATTGGATTTAATAGTTCCAATATTACACTGTTTGTGAAATGACCTGGCTACATAGCTTGAGGCCTGTTGAGTTTCTATAGCAACATTCACAAATTCCTATCTAGCTCATCAAAGTGAAAGACATATTTGTTTTGCTAGCGTAACTTTGTAACACAAAAGCTTTTTTGCATAACACCTGCTAATCTCTCCCTGGTCCTTGTGAAGAACCCCGCTGATCAGAAATTCAAATAAATGTTTCATGCTAATCTCAGCAGTAATCCCTGGCCTTTGGTTCATTCACATCCTGTCAGGGAAAATAGTTTTCTCTATAAATCACCGTACTGAAGCAAGCCTGCAGTCCTGCAAAGAGTGAAAGCAAAGGGGAAGTCACACTTCACCTTCAAAACTTTCATTTTGATGGATTGCTGGTTTTTGGATGGAGAGCAGATATAAAGACAATTTCAGGCAAATGCGAGCAGCAGCAATTCAGCTGATCCACCATGTCCAGATGCTTTCAGATCGAAGCATTAACCATCAGTGTCCGTGCTCTGTCTCCAAATAGAAAAAAAATTGTTTAATGAAACTATAGAAATAATTTGAGAGAACATCAGGATAGGTTTGTTGCTTTTTAATTGTTCATTATAATGTTTATATTTCATGGAAATTATCTCATAATTGAGAACAGAAGGCACTTGGAAGAAAGGCATTTCACAGAGATGTCACCATAGCCAATCTGCTCATTGATGTGGGTTTAAATTTATAATTTGTTATTTTTACTTGACTCTTAGCATTTCCAGTAATTCACTAAATCTGATTTTTAAAAAAAATTAGCTCAGAGTCTCCTCGATGTTTTCTGTATATTTAGGATTAAAAACTCCCATTTACATGCATTCAGACAAGAACTTTATCAAATCTTGCTAATTTGGTGAAAGGCACCTCTTTGACCAAGCCTAAGTGTAACATTTATCACTTTACAGCCAAGGTGAAAGTAACACCCTATTTCAATTGCCAAACTCAGCAGCCTTATAGAATGAGGGTTCTGTGCATTAGATACATGGCAACATTTTTATAAAAGTGTATGGTCCTGGAGAACAGATTTATTCTTCCAAATAAAAATATGCCATGCTAAGCTGAATTACAGCAAAGGCTTTGGAGATATGTAAGACACTGGGACCAGCAGACTGCAATCATCAATTATACTTCTGCTCTAACCACTTGACTTGAAGCTTTATAAAGCTTGGTTTTTCTCTCATTTGAACAGCTTGCAGTTTCCTCCCTCATGGCAACATGTTACAGCAATATTGTATTCGTCCTGTTCTTATTTGCCTCAAGTATGTAGCTACTGGCTTCAAAGTTTTGCCAATAAGAACAAACAAAAAATTCAGATAATCCTCAGAGTTCATGTTATAGGGGTTTACAGAGGGCCATCCTAATTTCAAAGCAAAGTTGGTGTCAGTGGAAGATAAGTTTCCGTAACGAAAAAGAATCTGCTAGTTGTGTGGAGTTATAGCATCAATGATTAACTACAATTTAGACAGCCCCCTAGTTAGATGAAATAATTCAGAAAGTTGCCATGTCATCTTTAATAAGTTGCAGTAGTGATTTGTTATGAGTTGATGTAAATATGACAATAGTTTCAGTTTGTTTGCCTCGGCCTATTGATTTAATGGAATACATTTATGAGTATATTGGCTTTGTGAGTCAATTAAACGTTTAAGAAAATTTCAGGAAAGTAGGGTCGCACAGTACAAAACTGACACACCATTGTTGTTCCATGAAAACGATTCATCCTCTGGCTCTGAATTAATGATAATACAAATAGTTGCCCATCTATTTGTTTAACACTAATTTGCTGTTGTAAATTTTACTCATTCCAATTCAATAGCATGTGCTTTGGATTGTGAATTCTCTAAAAGTTTCATTTGAAATGACATGGCCTGTATAAAGCAATCCCTACATGCAGGTTAATACCAGCATTGCAGGAAGTTCATCCAGATTTCTTAATGAGTGAAGAGACCACCTTGCAGGAAAAACTGCTGTATAAATGCCATTTCCATTTTTAAAAATAATCTCCCAACATTTCATCTTCTGCTTGTTGAAAAAAGAATTCCTGTGAACAAACCACTAAGCATGGTCTCAGTTGGATACTATGTTGAATCAAAAGCATAGTTATTTTCAGGCTGTGTATGTTCTAACTACAGCATACACATTGTACTGATAGATAGTTTTATTTGATGAAGACTGTTTGTTGATACAAATCATTGGAAATGTCAAGCACTCTTTTCTGTGCAATCTGATCACCGTTTTAAATTTAAATAGAAAGGAATAATAGTACAATGAATATTTTACTTTCTCCATTTTACGTTTTAACATTTAACTTATTGTGAGCATTTTAAAATGAAGCACTATTCATTTGCAGACATTCTTTAGCACAAGTTCTGTTATTAGTATTGTCAAATGATGAAAGTTTCTATGACTCAATGGATTTAGTTAAATAGTAACAGTATAGAAACACTGGCTCAATAATTATGACAATGTAACAATCATTTACATTGTTCAATAATTATTTTAACATTTTTGTTTTTTCAAATAGATCAGTTGCTAATTAAATTACCTTCACTTGGTGGGTAAAAATACCGCATTGAGAAAACCATCTCACAAATGTCATGTTTTAAAAGAAATGCAGTGCAATACTGAGATTCTTAGCAGCTGTAGCAGCTCGTGTAAAGAAGCTCTCTTTTAATCTTCCACTCAGAATCTGCACTTGTGCTCCTCAGCTACATACCCAGTGCTGGGTTGCCAAGCATTGGCACTACCACATCCTTAAACAGTCCCCTCAGTACATAGTAACAGCTGTGAGCCTTCATATCATTGCTACACGTGCACCATCAGGTCTAACTGGAAAGTGCCAGTCTCACAACTGCTTGAATTAGCAGCATCTACTTGTGAAAAGCAAATCTGCAAAAAGCATTGAGAAGCGTTTGTGTTTAAATAGCTTTGATTCTGAAGTAGCTTCCAGTTTATTTTTATTTTGGAGGATCGGTGTTGGATTTGCTTTGAGTTCATTTAACACTGCTTAGATAGCTGGTGCCAGCAAAGAGGGCTCTGGGTTTTATTTGCCTGCAAAAAGGGTCTCGAGCTTATCAGCCGAAAGCTTCAAGCAGATATTTGTTGAAGAAATGGAGAAAGGCTCAGACTGTAATTAAGCAAACCTTATGTAGAAATGTAAATGTCCAGGGAAATGGAGGGAGAAAATTAATTTTTGCTAGTTTCAATAGACACCAGAGACCCTTCACTATCAAGTGAGACCTACTAACTTCACATTCTGTGGCACATGAGTGAAGATAAGATGCTGTGACCATTATACTTTACTTTGTTAAAATTTGAAAAGAATTAAATATTGCCGCCACAAAGCTGCTGCTGAATATATCATTGTATTGTATACCACAATATGTATGAGGTAATACTGAACATTATCCCCAGATAATTAAAGAATTTCATTGGAATTTACAACATGAAATGAAAACCAAAAGTGTTGCAAGGATTGATTAGATCAATTGTGTCTACAAGTGTAACCTCAAGTTGTGATGTTCAACTGTTAACCTACAAAGCTTCTGCACAATTTTTCAGATTGTGTACTATGCTAATTTTTTTTCTAGAAATTATGGTTTTGTTTTCCATCTCCACTGCCTAGACAGGAGCTAATTCTCAGTTTTGCTTGTGAATCAAGTTTTATGCAGATCCACTGGTCCTTTCTGTCATGCAATTCAACATAACCGAGAGCTTACTTCATTTGTCCTGTTGATCATTACTTTGCCTGCAACACTGTGTAAAAGGTCAGACTTTAATTCCATTTTTAGAAAAATATTCCTTTATATAGATGAAAAACATGGAAATCAATTAGAAAAAAATTGCTGAAACGACTCTGAAGATTCATTTTGGTTATCACAGAATCAGGCTATAAAGCAAAATATATATTGCTGGCATCAGCTAATAAGTGAGAATTTTTTTTCCTGTGGATTAAAGGCTTCAAATGAATATAATGACTGGTGCAAAATGAAAAATAAGAATCAAGTGAACAGATGAGGTTGTTACAATTTGAAAATATTATTTGAATATTTATGAGATCTTTATTTTCCATCTTCTCTGATTTGTGATTAACAATCACATTTAGTTCTAGAAAGATTCCAGTGAATGCAAGAGGAGCCGATTTTAAAAAAACTCCTTGACCATTTGCATTGCAGTGTATTATGGAATTTACAGCTGTCTTCAGATGCTGTTGCAGTGTTGAAATAACTCTTGATGGTTCCTATGGTTCACAACATCAGCAACATCTCCTGATGATATTGTAATCTTTCCATGCTTTCCATCTCAATGGTTGTTCTGGAATCCAAATATTTTAAATTGTATCTTGCCTTTGCAACTTTCACTTACAACAAAAATGATAAAGTACTTTGCAAGCTGAAATTTATACTTAGCTATATTCCACCTTTTGTTGCTGGTTCAAAGGTAGGGCCATTTTGGAAATAAATTATGCAGGATGTTAGTATTCCACAGCCTATAGCCTCCTCTTTGGTGATGTTCTTATTATGTGACTCTTGAAGTAGAACCAATGTTCGTTTCTAATTCAGGCTCATTTTGAAGACTGACTCAGACCCGAAGGTTTGCTGAGCAAATAGTCTCAACAATCATCTGGGCCTGATACCTGCTAATTAAATCCTGCGCAAACATCCCTCTCTAGGCCAGTATCCCAAAGACAACCAAAGCAGAGAACGCCAGACATGGCTTTTCTCCAGATTTTCCTTCTCTGTCTAATCCAGCAGTTTCTTAGAGATTGTAACCTTTTCAGCACCAGAAGGTCAGGTTTTCTTGCCCTCAGTATCCAGCGTTGGAATTTTTCAATAAAGAGCAGCTGGGTCACAGTGAGATTCGGTAATACAAAAGCTGCTGTAATATCCTGTAGGCTTATGGAGCAAAACAAGAAGGAAAAAACAATCATGATGTTCACAAGAAAAGTCAGTCTTTGAATATTTAGTCAGACAACTTCATAGCTCTGTGAGGATTTCTAAATTCTAATCCTTTAAGGCATACAATTGATATCTTGGAAGCAAGCTTAGCTCTTAATCATAAAAGCGTTTTTTTGTTCGGTTTAAGATATTCTGTGGAAAATGCTGTATTCTTTTTTAACTGCTTACATTTATGTCCCATTTATGAAAGTATGGTTTTAAAATGGTTACACTATAAAAGTGCAGGGAGTATTTCCAGGTAGAATGCCATCCTGAAGTTTAAAGGTTGTGTGTTATCCCGCTGACAGCTTGGGGGGATAGAAACACAATTGTCATAACAAGCCTTGAACGCTGTAGAGCATGTTGTCATGGCAACGCCATTTATGTGGCATTTGGCACACTGTTCATACCTGACCATAGAGCCTGCGATCCAGAAACAGAATGAAATTTCTTCCATTTGACAAAACGGATTTCCTGTTTTTTTTTCAAAATTCAGAAGTTCAAACATTTGCAATAATGTGAAAAACTCACAGCACCTCCAGCTGACTTTAAGTGTCCAAGCCACAAGTCTTAGCCTATGAAGGAATCTGCCTGTATTTTCTTCGTGGAGCGTAGAGGAGATTGCATGTACATTATAGCCTGATGCAAGATAGGCAGCGTCAAAAGAGAAATGAGTGCCCTTTACAAACTTGTCAGCTTTCAAAGATGACCAGTTTTTATCACCTTTCATACTGTATAGACAACTGAGAGGTGGCTGAATGGTATGCGGACAGTGAACAATCACAGCTGGGTTCCTTTTTCTCATTTGATAAATGGAAAACAAAGAATGATTTTTTGTTGGAGTACAAACCAAAGTCATGGTAAATTGTGCCTTTATACTTCCTTTTTTGCTCGATATTGATAAAACCTGGGTGACGATTTCCACTGGAACCAAGTATGGCTAAGTTGTAGGTTTATTTATGAATAAGAGTGTATAGAGCTTTTCATTGCTCATATGTAAAACCGACACACAA
This sequence comes from Stegostoma tigrinum, assembly GCF_030684315.1. NCBI lineage: Eukaryota > Metazoa > Chordata > Chondrichthyes > Orectolobiformes > Stegostomatidae > Stegostoma > Stegostoma tigrinum. The sequence continues at coordinate 28,446,801 of NC_081382.1, forward strand.
TAAATACACAGTTGCTGGATTTTATCGTTGAATTTTGTTGCTTTCGCATGGGTAATAATTTAAAGACATGCCTTTACCCACCATCCTTCCACTTGAAGAAAGCTGAACTTTGGGGAAAAAAGGCTGGGCTCCTGCTGAACAAAACCTATATTCACTTATAAAATATTTGGTGGTTGAGGGAGGCAAGGCAGCCAGATGTTTAGTCATAAAAACAAATGAAATAGGAACAGGAGTAGGCCATTCAGCCCCTCAAGCCTGCCTGCCACTCAACAAGGTCATGGCTGATCTGCACCAGGCCTCAGCTCCTCTATTGTGCTATCCTCTCGTGGTCCTCAAGTCCTTGATATTTAAAAACTTTATCTAACTCCTCTTTAAACATTTTCAGCGACCTAATCTCCACAATTATCACGGGTAGAGATTGCCAGATATTCACGACTCTTTGGAAAAGAAATTTCTTCACATTGTGAATTGGCTAAAAGGAAAAGTTGGACAGATTTGGATTGTTTTCGCGAGAGTGTCAGAAGCTGAGGAGGCGACTTTACAGAAATATCTAAAATTATGTGAGACATGGAGAGGGTGGATAGTGGGTCCCTGGGTGACAATGTCAAATACTAGGGCACATAGGTTTAAGGTGAGAGGAGAGAAGTTTAAAGGAAATATGCCAGCCACATTTTTTATCCAGAGGGTAGTAGCTGCCTGGAACATGCTGTCAGGAGAACATGGTAGAAGCTGATATATTAGGCAAAGTTTAGACAGACCATTGAACAGGTAGGGAACAGGGAGATATGGACCATGAGCAGGTGATTGGGATTAGTTGAGAATGGCATTATGGTCAGCACAGACATCCCCCATAGCATTTTGTAGAGGTGGAAAGAACGGGTCATTGAACAACAGTGGGAGTCGAGCTATCGGAGATGTTTTGTCCTCATCGATCCCGGACTCACTTTGCATAAGGAAAGCAGAAAGTTGTAATCTGGTAAATGTTGATTAAAAACAGACTTAGGATTGAATGACGCCTGACATGCTTGGAATAGGATACGAAAGTTTCCCCATGTTATTTGGGGTGAAGCAAATTATGCAAAGTGATATTCCACATTACAAACCAGAAATACCTTTCCATTAAAGGCTTCAATTTTTTTGGAGCTTTGGCCAAGACATTATTAATTACAGACAATTGTTTAAAAATAAGTCACATCATGCATTTTAAATATGAAATCATAAATGGTGTTTGTAAATTAATTATTTCACCCAGGGTTGGAGAATCTGTTACATTGACTGCAGTAGAAGCAGACAACACCAGTAAATTCAGAACAAGCAGTTTTTAGAGAGAAAGGTCACTAAGCTGCAGGAGTGAGAATGTTAACAATAGCATCCTGTCTGAGACAGGCAAGCACTCTGCCTACATGTCATATGAACAAATTAAACATAGGAATGGCCGGAACTATGGCAGAAACAGTGGAGTAAATGTTGCGCCACAACCTGTGGGTGACTCTAGCCCTGCCTGACGGAGGCAGCCAAAATACTTCCCAGAATTCCATTCTGAAAAAAGAATCACCTGACCTGAAATGTTAAACCTGATTTCTTTCAACAAATGCTGCCAGACCTGCTGAGCTTTTCCCACAATTTCTGTTTTTGTTCCCAGAACTGGAGTTTTATTTTCTCAGATTTGGCAATTGACTGGGTTTGTGGAAGTTCCTTGTCGTTCTTATTCATTGGTACCTTCTTAAATTTGCAAGTACTTGCAACAGTGAGTGAATGTCCCTGTGTGCATCATGAAATTTCCAGACATTTTCACAATATTTTTACTCATTATAAATTTCAATAATGACATTTACAATATCACCTAATGCTACCAGTTGCTGAATTTCTCCACGTGCATATTTTTATTTTATTTTGATCTTATTGTCAAGGAGTAAGACTTGTGATTTGAAACACGAATATAAAGTAAACTTATGATTTTCATATATAATGTTTGCATTTGATTTAACTAACAGAAAAAGATGATTCGAAATATATTGGAAATATAAACATTGTATCCAGAAATTGACAGTCTCACACAGGAGTGGCATGGCATCAGTAACCCTCATTGTGTTTTTAATTTGCTGAGTAGTTCCTGCAATCATATATCACCTTTCATGACCCAGAGATGTCCCAAATTGCTTTGCAGTCAATTAGCACCTTTTAGCCACTGATGTAATTCACGAAGTGGGACATAGAACAAGGTGCCATAGCACCCAGGATGGTAATGACCATATGATTTGTTGTTTAATGATGATGGTTGCGTGATAAACTGTGCAGAACTCACCTAGCCTAGAATTGCACACAAGCTCTGCTGTGGGTTTTGCAAGTTTCAACATTGCTGTCGAGTGGAAAATAGGTCTCAATTCCACATGAGAGATGAGGCACAAAACTCAATGATAACAATATACTTTTTTAAAAAAAAGACTGTCTGTTTCAAACACTGCTGCTTTTAAATTTAAAATTGAATGCAATAGATCCTGATTTTGTGTAATAATGTGAAATGGCCAATAGGAAATCAGCATCCCAAATTAACTATTGCCTGCTTGAATGGAAGTAAAGATTGGGAAAAATAACATTGGTCTTGATTCGCCATCTCTATATCCCATGAAGACAATATATATTCTAGCGTATCCAAGGCATGAAAATCAGTTTCAGACCTCATTATGTGGCTGTTTTTCACATTGACCTACTCTCAGCAAATGTCTGGATGAGTTGTTAACAGCACAAATGAAACAAATGTCAATAAATAAAGCACATTTCATAATTCTTAGTAACCTTAGAATAAATGAAAAATTATTGTGACCTTGACTATTTATTTGATTACAAAAATGACACTGAAAGCATTAAGCTTACATTTAAAAGGGAAATTGTTATTTCATAAAGAAATATGGAATTAAAAAAAATTAACTTCTTTGAGGAGTTCAACATTTACATGACAACACCTGGGTGTCGATAAAGACTCCCATCCAGAGCCTTCAGGTTCAGTTTGCACACATCCGCAGAGCATAAGGCAATTTTTATGCTTCATCAAAACATTGTCCATTCAGACTGTAAAGTGAGTTAGTAGCCCAGCATATAGAATGTGCCAGCAATTACAGTGCACATCAGCTGCTCTCTTACTCTGAATGACCTAATCTGCTGTGCCATTATTCATTTGTTCAGTCTCATCCAGTGGAACAAGAAACAATGCAGTCTTTTTATCTCCCACATGGTTCAGAAGGTGTGCTTGTGACACCTCTGTCTTGCAGTTTCATCATGTCCCCTTGGCTTCTTCGTCACTTCTGATGAGCATGGCCAGAAGGAAGGGCCAGCTCTGAATGTTTGACACGAAAGATGTTCAATATTTTTCAGAATGATTCCCCTCTTGCACTTCCTGATGAAAAAGGCTATTGGGAGAGAAGGGAAAAGAAAAAAAGAGGGTGATGAAATGTATGAGAATAGCTGTGTACTTTGGCTAACGAAGAATAAACAGTTAGTTATCTGGAGACCAGGTACACATCCAGTGTTTAGTCAGCTGCAGTGTCAAACTACAGATGTTACAATATAGTGGTTTGTTGACAGGGGTTTCTAGTTTTGAAGCCAGTTTACACAGTCTGTTGCATCCCTGGTTGGAAATAAAGGAGACTCAGCCAATGAAAGTCCATTATATTCCTCACACAAGTGAACTATGAACATCGTGGTACACCATGGTGAAAGAACTTTTGGAATATGTATTATGATATTTGTTTATATTCTAAGGTATTATTTCCTTTGGAAAACAGTCATAGAACACAGCACGTGGTGTGTACCGCTGAGCAACCATTCATTGCAGCAAATAATAGCCTTCTGGAGCAGAGAGAGAAGGCACACAATTAAGGAAGGAACTTAGAATTTAGAGCAAGAGAATCAATTTGCTATTAAAAGCTTACATATCTATGTTGTGACCTACTGTGGAAAAAAAATACAGCAGTTTAAGGCACGTTACATAGTTCTTGAGAGTTGTTCATCGTTTTAAAAATTATAACCCCAGACATAAAAATTGTTTTTCCTTCCCCTTTTTACGTTGTTTGCATTTTGGTGTAATCTTGACACAAATGAAACTGACAGTGAAACAGCCAAGTAACATGGTGAACAGAAATGATGGGAACTGCAGATACTGGAGAATCCAAGATAACAAAGTGTGGAGCTGGATGAACACAGCAGGCCAAGCAGCATCTCAGGAGCACAAAAGCTGACGTTTCGGACCTAGACCCTTCATCAGAGAGGGGGATGGGGAGACAGTTCTGAAATAAATAGGAGAGAGGGGGAGGCAGACCGAAGATGGATAGAGGAGAAGATAGGTGGAGAGGAGAGTATAGGTGGGGAGGTAGGGAGGGGATAGGTCAGTCCAGGGAAGAAGGACAGGTCAAGGGGGCAGGATGAGATTAGTAGGTAGGAAATGAAGGTGCGGCTTGAGGTGGGAGGAGGGAATGGGCAAGAGGAAGAACAGGTTACGCAGGCGGGGATGAGCTGGGCTGGTTTTGTGATGCAGTAGGGGGAGGGGATAAGCTGGGCTGGTTTTGGGATGCAGTGGGAGGCATGGTGAATTTCACTTTGAGATCAGAGCCAGACTGGTGAGAGTGAATGGCCAGCAATTTAATCCACTGCACCAGTTTCTTTTCTATTGAAGTCATGAGGTTTGTCAATTGGTTGTGCTACTCTTCAAGCTGATTTTCACCCCCGGTCTCAAAAAAAAAGCACCAAACATTTTTTATCTTTAAATATTTTCATTGCCATGTAAGGGAGAACTGTTACAATCAATTTGTAGGGTCCTACACATGACTATAACCAGTTAATCTAATTTGTTGGCAGTGGTGGAGTGAAGGTAGATATTGTGCACTGGGATGTTGAATACCCACCAGAACAAACAGGGTATCGATGTCATCTCTCATCCAGGGATTTTTTTATTCATTGATGGGCCGTAGGCTTCGCTGGCTGGACCAGCATTTTTGTACAGGTTCCTAAGTTCCCACAGGGCAGGTAAGAGTCAAACATGTTGCCATGGGTATGCAGCCTCATGCATGTGAGATCATGTAAGAGTGGCACATTTCCTTGCCCAGAGGTCATTAGTGAACGAGATAGCTTTTTGTGACAAGCAACAATGGTTACATGGCCACCATTAGACGAGCAGATCTTTATTAAATCCAAATTTCACCAGATGCCATCATGCTTTTGGACCAATGTCCCATGAATGTTGGTTGGCATTCTGGATTACTTGCCCAGTGATATTACAACCACTCCACCGTCACCCCAAGGTTCTAACAATTCAACAATTTTACACTGTACTGAGCTGTTAGCAGAAGTGATGAGAGTGTTAAGTGCATAGTCTGTTGTGCCTGTACCAGTCCTTTGTAATTTAGTCCCATACTGTAGACTCCCCCCCCCTGAAACCCAGCAAATTCATGCTATTCATGTACATGCCCAATTGACTTTAAAAAGTTATTAAGGGATCTGATTCCATCACACTTGCTGGTAGTGCATTCCAGATGGAACAAATCTGGGGGAAGTAATCTTTCCTCACATTCCCTCTCTGATGATAGACTGAACTGATTTCAAAAGATATTGGACGGAAGAGAATTAGAGCCTCATTTTTAATAATGAAGCCTAAGAAAACATGATTCCTTTACAATGATTTCATCTGCAGTGCAAAGACATAGGGATGAATTTAATAGCCTCAATGTGGCCCTATCCACAGATAGAAAGCCTCCATGACCTTTTTCAGAAGTTCTCACAGAATTCAGTCACAATTAGGTCATTAATGGCCTGTCAATGGGGCTACAGGCCTTATCGGCTGACAATCAGCAGCCACTCAATCAGAAGGTGTGAAACCTTTTTGTCCCAGCAGTGCCACCAAGAGTGGTGTACACTGCTGGAACTGCGCAAATGCTGGACAAAACCTGCATGGTAGGCCCATAGATCGAGGTGAGTTTGTGGGACTTGCTGCAGGCAACTATCATAATCTGATCAGGTGGTGGTCAGTCATGAGCGCAGAAAGGGGGCTTGCAGCAGGGTTGGCCCTTACCATGTGGAGAGTGATTAGTAAGGCCACCCACTTTTTCTGGGGGAGCTCCCCACGTGAGATAGATTATCATTTAGGGATGTGATGTGCCCAACACTAACCATTTGCGTGCTTGATGGGTGATTAATTCTCGTGGACCTTTCTCAATAGCAACACGTAATTTCCCAGCCAACAGCAAGAACGCTCATTGCCAACTGTTAATTATATCCCATTCTGGCTGCTTCAGGTCTTTCATATTCAGCAACAAAATTAATCGAATTCCCCTGTTCTTTCTTAAAATCCTGCAACACATTGTCTTTCTCAAGTAGTGAACATATGGGACGTCCATTAGAAAGTCATGATTGAAATCTACCTCTCCCTTCCTTCTGCTCAGTGTATTCCCGATCATTGTATCTGGTTACACAAAAAAAGCTCTCCACATCTCCACTTAGTACTTTTGTCAGTGATCATACATCTGGGACCTTAGGTTATCAACTGTCCTGATAGATTGCACTATTAAAAACCTCATAATCTTGATTGCTTCTAACAAATCTTTGTTTTACCTTCTCCGATAAAAGAACAAAGCCTTCCTGCTCTGATGCTGCTTGGCCTGTTGTGTTCATTCAGCTCTACACCTTGTTATTTCTAACAAACCCAATTTCTCTAGTCTCTCCACACAACTGTTGTATGTCAGCTCTTGTTCCCTTCCATAAATCTGCTCTGAAATTGTCATGGTTTGATATCTCTGTAATTAGCAATTTTTAAGTTGTTTTAGGTGCTTCCTCTAGACACAACCGAGGTAGAGTTTTTCGTGCATATTCACAAAACCATGCAGAGCATTAGTTACAGTGCCATGGATGTCCATCAGATGCAGGACTCAACTGACACTACTCAGCTTGTTGTGTATAAACAATGTGTTAGTCTAACAGTGTCCCATTATGATTCATGCTTTGCAATAGTCAGGCCATCTTTTTCACAGAGGGAATAATGGTGAAAGGGATTGTTTTATTTCAGAAGAGAATATCTTTGCCGTCAGGGAGAATTTTAGATCAGTATATGTTGCTGGACACTGATCTATGAGAATAGAATCTTGACCCTAGTATATTCCTGCCACACTAAGTTGTTTCATAATTCCTGGACAGGCCTGCAAAAGGAGGGTCAGCAGGAAACATGTTTTCCGTGGGTTCAAACATTTGGGTAAAAGAAACATTTTTTAAAAATGTCATCGATAAGGAGCTGCTGTGTACCATCGTTAACCCACAGATGAATCAGCACGCAACATTGAGTGAATTATTGTCTGAATTGTGACTGGAATATTGTACATACCCCATAGGTCCTTGCTATTTCTGTCTGGTTAGCAACGATAGCTCAAATTGGTTGATGAATTGGCAGGTGAACCTGCCAACCACCCCAAAATTTCGTAGCATGATGTAAGATTTGTGTTTCTGTTGTGGCTTCATGACCTTAGGACATTCCAAAGCACTTTACAAGCAATGAATGAAGTTTGAGGTGCAGTCAATGATGATGGCATGGTTTTATAAACTGTTCAAAATATCTCACATGTAGTGTAAGCACAATATAGTGACAATAACATGATTTACTCACCTGGAGTAGGCAGCATTTTAGACATTCACATATTTCTTGATATCTAGAGCTGTTACCATTAGCAGTTCACTGGTTAGGGTTGGGGGGGTTGTGCGGTGGTGGCGGGGTATCAGGTATTTACCAATGAATCTGTTAATGAAGTTGTCAAAGGGCGCAGAATTCTTAAGTGGTGACTATGAGAAGTACGAGTTTGTAAGGAAAATGACCATTGTTTACCTATAACAATATTCTGAAGTAACTGACCAGCTACTTCACCCTAATAAAGGTAAAAAAAAAACCAGGAGTGTTATTGTGGCTCCTTGATAAAAATAGTGTGAAACCAGTTTCAATGAAAAGATCCTACAAAATCCTGTTATTCAGACACAGGAATATATGTCTTTGGCAGAAGGAGGATAATTATTTAACAGGTCAAGCAAGGAGTACTTAGCTGTTTATGGCAGTTTTGATCTTTTGTGTCCCCCACTCAGAGCTCTGTAAGGATATTTGTGAGAGAGTCCAATTTAAATATATTAGGAACAAAACAGTGAATATTGCCATTAAATTATATGCAGGACGTGAAACAAAGTTCTAAAAGCTGGAGAAATGAATTGTAGATCAATGGAGAAATGGTCACAAGATTGTAGACATTTGACACATAAGTAGCAGGATTATGCAAATAGCATTACGTATGTACTGTGTTGGATTCAAATGAATGTATTGCAGAAGGAAATTACACTTACTATGTCATGTCTCAGATCATACTGCTTTCACACTGTCAGGAAGCTTGTACGTTATAGGTGAGTGTAACTTGTGACAGAAAGAGATCACCAGACCTGAATGTATTTTGACACATGAAGAAAAATTGGGCAGTTTTCTTCATAAAGTAAAACCTGGAAAGTCATTGTGTTTGTGACAATTTAGCTAACACAGGTCTGTGATATGTACAATATTCATTACTTTATGATTTGTATGGCTTGCAGCATGAAAATATCCATTCATGTTCCATAACAGTCCATGCAATAAAACAGTATGACACAAATTGGTAAGTGTGAAGTGTACTTATTTATTTATAATATACCTTCCATTAATGGCAGATACAAAGTTGCAGAGGAGCAGTGAGTTAGCAGTCATTATAAACAGTTTTGCGCTATAACTCACCCTCACTAGTGACAGGCGCTTACTGACAAAGCACCAAGCCTACAGCAATGCTGGCAAGGCTGAATTTATTGCTCACCCATAAGTAGAGAAGGAGATGGGTAGACTTATTGAACTGCTGCAATCTCTATGGTGATAGTGTTACTACACATGGGTTTGGTAGGATGTTGTTGAACATTAATCCAATGGGAATGTCCATGGTGGTGTCTGATTTGGAGGGAAATTTGATGATGGTGTTCCCATGAGACAGCTGTCTGGCTTTCACTATTATTTGCAATTCCACAATGAGCTAAGTAGGTTGTGCAGTCATGCAAATAGTTCAGTTTGGGGAGCCCTGACCACATGTAGACATTAATAACTAACAAAGAACATGCACATACCATTGAATAAAATTTTACAGTGCCTCATGTATTCCTTTTTCAGAAGATAAAAGGCAGAGGTCTGAAATGTAATCAATGAAAAGTTATGCATGAACAGCAAACTGAAAAGCAACTTTGCAGAAAAATCTATACCTAAATTGCATATGTGTTTCAAAAGAAACCATAGCGCCTTTCTCAAATTGTGACAGTGGATTTATCAAGCAGCCATGTGACTGTCCACTTGTTTCTGAAGTTGTTTGGTTCTTGTTGACCTCTGTAGTGAGGTGCAAGATAAAGTAAAGCTTGTGCTATTATGAATGTTGTCTGGTAAAAGATTCTGGGCAAGAAATGTACAAAGCCAGAGGAACGTTTGGAGTGTACATACTATGGGACAGATGTCCAAGACTCAGTCTTAAATGGACTTCAGGTATCATTTCCATTAAACAGGCAAGCTGTGGAGAGCAGCTGACTTTGATATGGACTGCCAGCTGGGGCCTTGTCAAAATCGACCAGCTCAGAGCACATGCTTACTTGTAGGGAGAGTGCAATAGACAGGAGATGGGCAACTGCCAGGTTAGACATACCTCCTGGTAGGATTGCCCTGAAATCTCCAAGAATTAAAGCATCTAATCACTACAACATAACAGTGAGCAAGGTAGGAGGACAACCACATGGGGCAATTAAAAAAATAATCCTAGGTGACATCTAGTTTTTATTTGACATGATTGAAAAAAAGTGCTGTTGACTGACAGTGAAGTGTTGCACGATTAGGTCATGAAAGTGACTATTCACTTTCCAATTGGTCTAGGAAGATGGAGCACTGTGGAGATGGACATGTAGACGCCAATGGCAGGACAGCAGGGTTGAGTAACCTGGAGGCAGCGGTCACATGATAACACTGTCAGGAATATGTTGAACCAGAACCGACAACCTGAATAATTGTGAATGTAGAATCCTGGAACCAAGATGAAATTTACAGCTAGTGCACAACTGGATCATGGAGAGGTGGGGAGAGGGTAATTTACAAATGTGTAACATAATGTATAGGAAATTGTATCCAGAAATCAAGGCACCCAGGAAATGACTAGAACAGGGGCCAAATCCAACTCTCCACAATTCCAACCAGCATGCACCTGGATGGTTTCTATGGTCCTTTTATTTGCCTATGTTTCAGTAGATCATAGAATCCCTACAGTGTGGGAACAGGCCCTTTGGCTCTACATGTCCAATTTGACACAGAGGACATCCCACCCAGAACCATCCCCCTATAAACCAACCTTATCTACACAATGGGCAATTTAACGTGGCCATTCCACCTAGCCTGCACATCTTTGGACTGTGGGAGGGAACCAGAGCACCCGGAGGAAACCCACACAGACACAGGGAGAATGTGCAAACTCCACACAGACAGTTGCCCGAGGCTGGAATTGAACCTGGGTCCCTGGCGCTGTGAGGCAGCAGGGCTAACCACTGAGCCACTATACCACCCTAAAGGATTCAGTAGCTGACGATGGTGCTCAATCACACCTCTCAAATCCTTCCACATTCCCAGACCTCCCTCTCCTAGTCTGGCAAAATATACTATGATTGTTATTGCGTGATTGTGATTGAATAATTCTGGTTACAATCATTGCTGTGATGGCTCTGTATACTTCTTAATTTCTGCAGTTAAGTCAAAATGTCCTCCTTTCAATACATCTTCTTAACTGCACAACAGGATGTGATGTGGTTTGAAGGCAGTACCCCTGCTACTGCACCAGAGGGTTCAAGTTCAAGTCCTGCTCCTGCAACTAAAATGGGCAATACATATTGGCCAAAGAAAGAACCTTCAAGATTTGGATCAACAGGTTGATAAGCAGCCTGCTAATCTTTCCAGTGCTTCCCCAAATGGGAATAAAGCATATGTGAAGATGTGAAACAATAAAAAGCATCAGTTCTGAGCTAGGGCCACCGGACCCAAAACATTAACTCTGTGTTTTCCTTCACAGATGCTGCCCGACCTGTTGAGCTTTTCCAGCAATTTTGTTTTTGTTCCTGATTTACAGCATCCGCAGTTCTTTCCTGTTTCAAATGTGTTAGTTGTTCAATTGGGTTTTAAACAACAAAAAAGTCTTGTCCATAGTCGAACAATTGTAGCATCTTAAAGCACAAATGGAGGTTATTTGATCCATTGTAACTTACATGTTTTGGAGTTGGTGAAGTGAGCTCCATTGGTGTTAAAATCGCACCATCATCTTACATCAGTATTTCATTTGTATGTCACCAGACACAAAATGTGCCATAACTCAGCGATGTTTAAAATGCTACTTTTCTTTTAAAACAAAAGCCTTTAAAAAGTATCCTTGAGATATTTAAATATGAGTGGCAACTGGGTGAAGTTTGATTTGTAAATCAAAAAATGACTTTAACCACTGAAAATTTTTTTCATCATACTCTCAGTGCACCGTCGATGAGGAACCTGTTTTGAAATGACTGTTAAATAGGCATCATTTTTTAAAAATGATGTTTGCAGTCTGTTTCTTCATAATTTTTTAAGCCATTGAATACATATCTGCTACATTCTAGAATCCAGAAGTTGCAGATTAATACTTAGAGCCTTTTTGAAGGCCTGTAAATGAGGACAATTGGCAGAAGCTCACAATGGTGGTTATGTTAGCCTTGGGGTGGAGGGGGTGGGGTGGTGGCATGGCATGACTTGATCACTTTGTAGTTTGGAAAACTAGCAAAAACGATTATGGAAGCCCTATTTACACAGAAGACAAACCATGCTTGAAATTCCACAACCTTTTGCAGCAGTACTATGATTTGAGGTGAGTTGCACCTGGAAAAAATCCAGCAGAAGTGAGCAGAACCTTCAGGCTATTGATTTTGTAGTATAATGGATAAAGTAAATTATTTATAATTTTCAGATGTAATACAACAGCATGATTAGATATATAACACCTGCAGCTTTTAAAATTTGTTTCTTTTTAAGAATGAAAATGCTTTGGGCCATTGATATCGGAATATTCTTAAGTAATCTGTTATATTTGCACCTGCTGGGATCTTAATTAAAAAAGAAAGAGCCTCAATTTAAAGCTCATTACTATGTAAACGTATGTTAATTTAGTAAGAATCAGGCAGTGATTAAGTATAATGCATCTTTTTTAAAACAGAGGTTTTAAAGTGCCTGGGGGACCGAAGAATAGGAGGTTTTTTGAATCAGTATGTTAACTTGTTTCACTATTTGTTGAATGATAGAAGTGGCATAAATCCAGAATTTTTTTTGAATAAATTTTTCATTTAATGTGTCAAATTAATGGCAGACTACATATGTGCATATGGTTCAATAATTGATGTTTTTAATGAGTTAATCAATATGAAGATTTTCTTTTGGCTGAATGATCCACCTTCCCACTTAATTGCTCTTTATACTATTACAGAAATATACAAGTTTAGCATGTAGGCTTGCCAAAGGTGCAATCTCAGTTTCCCGAGATTACCTAATCTAAAATTGCTTTCGTGATAGTCTGTGTTGGACTGATGGCTGCAAATTCTCTGACTCCAACCTTTCTGTCATCAGCACCTTTACTTCCAGAAAGGCAGCACCACTTTAGTCTTCTCGACTAATTCAAAGCATTCTCAAAGTCAAAGAGTGTGCTGTGCCACTAGGTGTGATAAAATTATTTTCATCGGCTTTCTTATTTCAGTTCTGAAAAGGTCAGTGCATCAAGCTGGATTCATGCTGCAAACTGCTGACCAAAGGCAAGAGGCTGGATTTACTTTCATTTTCACATGTTGGTAACTAAATTAAAGTGTTTGAGGTTGTTTGTACATCTTTTTGTGTACAAAGACTTACTGCCAGGCTGGCATCTCAATAAAGGTAAATATTTTACCAGTCCCCTGAGAAAGGTAACAAGTCATTGCAAACAGTTCCAAACATTTTTGCCTTCTCTTGTAATAGTTTGACATGACTAATTTGCTCTAGTTAATGATGAATGCCATTAGATATGAAAGTCAGTTCCGGTTCTGATTTGCTTGTTTTCTCTCCCCTAGAGTGTTGGCTGTAACAGCCAACTGATTTTTCACTGCTGAACAGTTGGAAAACTGTGCAACTTTTCTTGTATACTTGTTTTGCAGCTGATAACATTGCTGATGTTTTCAGTGAAACTTATAATCAGAAAAATAAAATGAGGAAATGTACATCATATCCTAAAATTTAGAGGCGAATTACATTGGGAAAAAACACCTTACTGGAATTCCAGATTCTACTGCGCCGTTATAAAAATAAATGTCTAATCTACTGTTCTAAAAAATGGGGCTGTGTAAATATATATTTTAGATATTCCTTATTGAATTCCATGGATCATAATACTCTGTGTCACACACATGGAACTCAAGTGTTAATAAAAACCAGCAGGATCTTCTATTTATTGTCTTTAACTCACATCTTTAGAACATCAGGATGAATTGACTTACTCTTTGTACAAGCAGGCAACCTCACATGGCAGCCAGAAATATGTGAGAGTCCTGAGATCTCAAGCAGTGCCACCTTGTGTGTCCACGAGACAGACTCAGGCTTAAGGCTAGCCAGAGAGGTGCCTGTACAGGCCAAAGGTCAGAAGGCGATATAGCCTGTAAATTTTCAGTCCCCCAAGCCATGCTGGGCTTGCTGGAACCCCCAAGGCCTTTGAAATGTCCAATGGCCTTCTACTGACCCTGAATACACCTTACATTCTTCTTTTAATGATTGACACACAGTGGGTATGTGCCTTAAGGCACAGCGAAGTCATAGTCCTCTTCATCAAAGCAAATGTTTACAGCTGTTTCTACTTTCATACTAATAAACAGTATTCTTTTTGGCCAAAATATGGAGCATTTAAGTCTCTAAATAGATTGTGTACTTGGAGGCAGTGAAAACGCAACCAATAAGATGCAAAGATGAAAACAAGACATGTTATTGAGTCAAAATACCCAGTACTTAAGCTATTAACAGCTTTTATCTCTTCAAGTTATTGGAGTGTAGATTCCTATCTGAAGGAGAAGTGTAGCAGAAATGATAAGTCTTTAGTCTAGAATCATTCATGTCATGTGGTGAAAGCTTAATATGTTGTTATTCTTTAACTTGGTCTTAATAAGGTCAGAGTCTCATCTTACTGTTTCTAAGGAGTCCTCAGCAGGTAGAAACATTCTGAGAAGTGAAGCATTTATTTAAAAAAAACTTAGATTCTCAAAGAGAAAAGAAGCAGCTTAATGGTGTCTGCAGTCAACACTGATGCATTTCACTATACAAATGAACTTGCAGTTGTGCTTTTTGCCTTTACTTTACAAGTCCTGCCTTGAAAGCATATTGGCCATTATTTATTATTGTAAATACAGTGAAAACAGGAACCCTTTGAAGACTTTCAAATGTTTGTTTAGCCAGATTTTCAAAAGAGCTCGCAGTATTTTTCATAAACACGGTGACCTTCCCTTTGGTTGCATTTTATGTATCAATATCTTGTTATAGGTTGACAAATGCTTCTGTCTTTTAATTCAACAAAAATGTAATAAAGTCAAATTTAAAATTGGTAATTACCAGTACTTCTGAAAGCCTTGTAACCCAATGGGAGATCTTTAATTCGCAAGTAAGCAATTTTAATTTACAGACAATTCAACGTGATGGTATCAAACTGAGCCTGTTATTACTGTGCAATCTAATGTACATATGAGTTGTAGGCAGTTCAGGCACCACTGCATGATGGTCACTGCCTCAAAGATATCAATGGGATTGGTCATAAGATGTTGACCCTGAACAGTCAGAAAAATAACAAGGTGGTTAAACTCATTGAGTGAACCAGCTCTTGGTACGAGCACCTGGAGTGTACTTCTCACAAATAATTTTAGTTGAAGTTCACTCCATGCTCGCTGGCTTTTATATTAAATGTTTCTTGTTCTGCTCAAACTGCAATGGAGGTACACTGTCCAAGAACAGTAATCTACTTGTGTTGTTGAATATTGACTTCATATGTCTCACGAACTGGTTCAATTATTCTTGTCTCAATTTTTTACATGGATTCCCTTTAAACAGGTACAGAAATGCATTCAGAGAGACCTATGTTTTAGCACAGTGTTAAAAGCCCAGAATAAACTACACAATGTTAAATCTGCTTTTCAGATCTCATTTTGATTGTTTGGCAAAGATTGACTCTGCACACCTTTAATTCCTTGCAGAGATGCTCCGTCCATGTAAACCTATGGGAAAGCACAAAGTCAACATTAGTATTCTCGGTGAAAGGCCACACGGGGTAGTTTACCATGCGCAACTTATCTGGAAATCTGTGGATTCAGGTGTGAAGAGGATGGTCTATAAGATCCTTACCACAAACACAGATGCACAAATGACATGCCAGGAGCTAAGCTAGTGCTTGTCTTATCAGTCTTATCTAATCATATCCCAACAGACTACTTACTGGGTCATTTACCTAACACTGACAGGGGAGCTTTTTGGTTGCACTGTTAAAAATAGTTCTGTTTATCAACGCACTCAAATGCTACTTTTGCTGTGAAAATTTTCGCCATGTTTTTGAAAAAACGAAGCAAATAAGAATGGATCAGGTTTTTCTTTGGTCCCAGTAACGAAATGAAACACATTTTATAATTTGTTTAACTAGTATCTTACAGATTACTAAAATTAATTGTGGTTATATAGGAATTCTGTTGTAATTTAAGGTATGGAATTTACATGATGCTGCGCTTGATATAACTCTATGAGCAAGAAAATGATTAAATAAAAAAAAGAGATTTTTTTTATTGTATTAGGAACATTTTGCTGCATGTTGATTGATATACTAACTTAAAATGTTAATGCCACTAAACTCTAATTACAACCATTGTTATAATTGAATTAAATTTTAAACTTTAACTGTTTCAACTAATTTTTAACAAGTAAACAGCAGAATTGTTCGGTCACAATGGATGTATGTTTCTTATAAATAAGTTTTTGTTTCGTACAATACTAATTTTCCTGCATATAGCACGCACAGGGTAATTAATGGGTTAATTTTCCTTTCAATTTAGGTTCTGAACTTGGAAAAGTATTAAAGTAAGATTAGACTCTTCCACAACGCAGCTCTTGTATCATTCAGAACTTTTTTTCTGCTCTGTTTGAAGGTACACAACAGCAGGGGTCTGAATGACTACTGCTGGAAAAAAATGCTGGGGGGTAGGGTTAAGTCCTCAGTCCAGTGCACCCCACTAATCCCTCTTGTTCCATAAAGGAGGAATTACTCTAGCTGCCAGGCTGTGAAAGGCTTTCTTGGTACATAAGAGATTGTCCTTGCTTTCCTGGGGAGGTGTGGTTGCTATAGTAGAGTGTCATGCCTGGATTTTCTTAAAAACCTCAGTGTTCATTGGCATAAGAGCTAAAGAGCAAACCCTGGGGTTTAGAAGACATGACAATAGATAAACAGGAAGACAGGAGACAGGCCAAATGGGTATTACAACAGAAAAAATAATGAAATGTTCAATAAGGGGAAATGGAAAGTAATAGATGACAACAATGAGGAGAAAAGGGAGGGAAAATCATGTTGAATGAGACGGAAAATAAAGAAGCTAGGATACAGATTTAATATAAAAGGAAGAGTATAATAAATTGTCACCTTAAGAAAATCTTACATCAAGTTTTTTTTAAACATGCAGTATTACATAGAATACTACACATAATTGTGCAGAAGCAGCTTTTTTAATATTTGGGGTAGTTTTCTTTACTGTATTCACTGTGCTTACTTTATTGGACATTCTGTTTTCTGCAGCACACATAGACTAAAATTTGATACATTTATTGAAATAGATGGTAGGTGGACCACAAGCTGATAGTATATAACCAAGTGGGAAAGATGCTGTTTAGGCTTCAGGAGCAGCAGCTCTATTACCATGTCATGTTTGTTGCATATGATTGCAGACTACCCCCAAACAGCCACCAACATCCTACCTTCTGTAAATTTGAGGTCATCTAAACCTCCATTGCTTGTGCCCCAATCCATTTCTGAGTGCCATTCACCCACTCCCGACGTGCTGCATTGCTGATTCACCATTGGCTGTTGGTTAAGCAATGCTTCTATTTGAAAAATGTTATCCTTGTTCAAATTCATTTTCCTGCATGTGTCTCGCGCCCCAGCTCTGTATTTACTGACAATCTCACAATGCTCCGAGTTATCTGAGCTCCTCTAAATCTGGTCACTTGAGCCTCGTCGATTTTAATCAGCTCCACCATTTGTGCCTTCCTTACGCCAATGCTGAAGTTCGGGAACTCCAAAACTCACTGCCTCTCTGCATCCCTTTCCACTGCCTCTCTACCCATCTCTTCTCCTTCTGGATGTTCCTTAAAACCTGTGCTTGAACAAACTTTTTGTTATCTGTCTTGTTATCTTGTTTTGTCCTGATGAACGGTCCAGACCTGAAACGTCAACTTTCCTGCTCCTCAGATGCTATCTGACTTGCTGTGCTCCTCCAACTCCACATTTTATCAAATCTGACTTCTAGCATCTGCTGTCCTCTCTATCTCCTATTATCTTCTTACATGGCTCAGCATTGAATTTTGCTTTATTATGCTCCTGTAAAACACCTCGGGACATGATAAATACATCAATGCTACTGCATAAATGCAAGTTGTTGTTGCACATTGCACGTAAACTGTCATGTCATGTTGTGTTTGCTGTGTGAGTGCTGAAAGAGAGAACCCTTACTACAGTTTGACACAGTCAGCAATAAATCACAGGTACCCATATCCAGAAAGAACTTGAGAAGTGAGGTAATTGTTGGTGAAAGAGGCACATTGCAGGTATCACTACTTAGTATAACTTGTTTGCATTACAAAATTGACAGAATGAAATAATTACCTTTGTACTCAATAATTATTGCTGTGGCTGGTGACACACTCTGTAATCACAAACCTTAGTGCTGAAACAGGTTTGGGGATGGCAGAAGGGAATGGAGCAAACACCTCAATAGCGATTAATGCAAGAAGCAAACAGTGCTTCTATTTAACAATAATTGTGACAGCATAGATATTTTTACAAAAATGTATGTGAGCATGTGGCACAAAAGCACTCCATTACTTATAGATGACACATTCTGTGTTTTTGTGCAGAAAAATCTGATTCAACCAGAAAATCCTCCTTAAATGGTGGTAAAATCATGCAGAATTTTTTGCCAGAACTTTATGAGATTGCATCAGAATCGTATATTATTTGTTGTCAGATTGTCAGTGATGGATGGATAGTCAACAAATGAATGTTCACTGCCAACAAATTTATCCTTTTTTTTATAATAGGTGCACAGTGATAATGTATCCTCGACATATATCAGAGATTTTTGAAACATTTGCTTAAGGGGATTAAAGTTTAATTTGATGCTGTATGGCATCTCATTGTCTTTCTATAGGTGATGGCTTGACAGTATAATCTTCAGGTTTCATGTTCCCTTTTATCAATCCTTGTAACATTTTTGATGAGCAGTTATGTTTTTTTTTAGTGAGCCATTAAGCAAACATCGAAAGGAACTAAATACAGGAGTCACCATACACAAGAAAATGAGAGTACCCCAAGGAAGATGCTTTCCTTTGTAATGTGTCGCTATAAATCTGAAACCTCATTGTATCATCTTGGGTAGCATTTCACCTAATGCACTGTGCACTGTTTAAGATGGGAAAATGTATTTTCATCAATGATTTTGCTTTTGGGGTTTGAAATTCAGATGGCAGTGCCAAGGGTTTCTGCTCCAGAACTCAATAATTTATGGCACTGATTTCTGTGTTTCAGCACAGATTAGGAAAAATTGAAGCCATTATATGTGCTGTGCAGTTTAATGCTGTAAAGAGGGAAGGGAATACAAAAAGAATTATGGAATTCCCAAAGGTAGTAATATTCTTTGCTTTATAAATGAAAAATTGTTTTAATTCCCTGCCAGAAGCAATAATTTGATTTTTCATAAATTCTTTCATCAAAATGTCATGAAACAAAAATTGACACAAACTGCATCTTTCAGATAATGAACAGATACAAGGGAATAAACTACATAATTGAGACAAGGAACAAATAGACTCATAAAAGAAAACCTGACTGAAATCCAAGATAGAAATAATAGTTGTAATATCTAAACTGAGAATATTTTTATTATTGACGTGCACTATTGTTTGTTCAGTTTTGAGAAGCATAAAGAAATAATATTATTATTTGCTCTTGTTTTAATGGTGTGAAAATTGTACAGTGGAGACTTTTTTGTCATATATTTATCACCCAATGAAATGTGTAAGTACACAATTTAAAACATGAGCAGGTCAGTGGCATCTGTTTCATAGTCAAATTCAAACAAAGAGTTAATAAATCCCAGCTTATTGCTATGCCCAATTCAGAACAAGAGATAATTCAGTAAACAAGCAACTTAGCTAAGTGAGTAGACTTTTATAACTACTATTCATTTATCGGACTTCTTGAAGCGCACTTAATGTGAACAGCAAATTGCACGAACTGCACTGAAACCTATCTAATCATAATTAATTAGTTATAATAAAACAATTAAACTCTGTTTGCACACAACAAAGGAAATGAAGGGCAGGACAAAGCTATACAGAGGTAAAGAGTGGGTTGTTAGGACAATGTAAAAGTAAACAGTGGAGTACTGATTTGCAGCAAAAAGGACAGGGTCAAATCCAAAGCAAGATAAGCACCCTATAGATAGTAAATCAGCTGTACATATTAAACAACAGATGTTTCTGACTCAAGCAGGAAGACACAATGGATCATATAACAGCAGTTATGTTTGTAAGGATTACTGAATCAGACTTCACTTCAGAGGAATATCCTACTATATAAAATCTTTATAGTCACTTCCTTTAACTAACACAGATCAGCCTTCTGATTTAGGCTTGAAACATCTGCCTGCTCTTTAAAGGTTTATGGCCACGATCTGAAACTGTGCAGTGAAGCCTACATAGTGTTCACTCATAATAGGTGTCCTGTGCAATATTATCGTCATCTCAGGTCTTAAACTGGCTTTATTACTGACAGGTTCTGAGATTTACTCCAGTCAGCAGTTAGATTAGGTGCAGTGCAAATACAAATCATTTCACAGTAATGAATGCTGATGTACTTTCTTGAAGAGTACAAAACATTTTACTTAGTTGTGAATCCTTCTACATTCAGTCTCCAAATGACTTCATTTTCAATGGAATAATTAAATATAGCACAATAATGAAATACAGACGTTGTGTGAATTCTGAGATAAAAACAGGAGGATAATAGCTTTAACCATAAATTCATCACAGAAAAGACCGGTGAGTGTGGATTTTATACCATATAAAGAAAATGGATTTTACCCCACACTGTGAAATGTCCCTCATACCTTTTGCATTCATGAGGAACAAAATATTCCACAGTTGTTATTTTGTATATTTCAAATGGTTCTTTATTGGTTATATTCAAAAAAGAATTAAGTTGTGAGACTGCATTTCATTTAAGAAAATGATAAACATTAAAAGGATTTATCAGGTTGTACATGGAAAGTATAACCTGATTGGCTCTTAGTTTAATATTTAATGAATCATGTAAAATGTCACTCTAACCATGGACAAGCATAAACAAAAACTTAAAAAGACTTGGTTGAGCACTTCACTTTGCTGAAACTTACCTGCCTATTTACGATACTTGATTAAATTAGATACAGCTGAGATTGTGAAGAAACACCTTTTATTTGTCTTGCCGAAAAAAGACTGCAGAACTTTAACCTGCATATTAACAATCAAGATTTAATGGTGGATCGAGGAAAATGGGCCATTTTTGTTAAGATTAACTACTGTAGGTAAATGTCGATCAATTTCCGTCTTGGAACTGGATTTTCAATCATGTCAATGCCTGAATTTTAAAAAAACTCATCCTCATTTCCACCCATTGTTGCAAATATTGTTAATTGTTTTGAAGCTGTGTTTTGGTCATCGGTTGTTGTGTTACAGCTAATCTGCTATCAAAGAAGAAAATTTAAATCATGTTGTACCAAACCCACTGAGCTTAAAAATTCCTTAACTTTCTACCACAAGAACACCCATAGTTAGACAACAGCCTGAGGCTTAATTAAACTAAGCAAAGAGGCTGATTTACAGCTTATTGTGAGTCCAGAGTCACAGGTGGTTCATTGACAATACATGCAGCAGGCTTAAGATTTCCAAATGTAATTTTTTAGGCTTTTCTGGACAAGGCTGCCTTAATAACACATATAATAAGTTAATGTGTAAGTGAAAGATACCTATGTTTAAAAGAAAAAGTCTAGAAGATAGTCTGAAAGAGGGTCAGCAGTCAATTATTACAGAACCAAACTCCTTCAGAATCAAGGATAACCCAGCGTGGAGCTGGAGGAACACAGCAGGCCAAGCAATATCACAGGAGCAGGAAAGCTGATGTTTTGTGTCAGGACCCTTCTTCAGAAATGTGGAGGGAGAAGGGAGCTCAGAAATAAATAGAGGGAGGAGGGGTGGGGCTGGGGAAGGCCAGTGGGATGGTGATAGGTGAGTGCAGGTTGGCAGTGTGGGGACTGGTCAGTGAGGTGGGAGAAGCGGATATGTGGGAAAGAAGATGGACAGGTTGTGTCAGGTCAAGGAGGTGGGGATGAGAGGGAGGGTTGGTCATGGGTTGAGGCTGGGGGTGGGGAGTTCTCTATCACCATCCCACCTACCTTCCCTGGCCCCACCCCTCCTCTCTCTACTTATTTCAGAGTTCCCTTCCCTGCCCCATTTCTGCAGAAGGGTCCCGACCCGAAACGTCAACTTTCCTGCTTCTCTGATGCTCCCTGGCCTGCTGTGTTGCTCCAGCTCCACACTGTGTTATCCCTAACTCCAGCATCGCCTCGTTCTAACTATCTCCTTCAGAATCTGTAATGGCAACTTGTGATAAACTGCTGCGTTAGTGGATTCAACTTGAAAAGCTGCTTCTTGGTGTTATTTTGGTTGAGACATTGAGCTGAGGACTGTTTGGCAATCTCATGGCACCATTCAAAAAAAGAGTAGGGAGCAACCCTGTTGGGTTGACCAGATATTTACCCCTCAACCAACAGCTCAGAACAGATAACAAGGTCTAGAGCTAGACGAACACAGCAGGCCAAGCAGCATCATAGGAGCAGGAAAGCTGATGTTTCGGGCCTGGACCCTTCTCCTGAAACATCGGTTTTCCAGCTGCTTGGCCTGCTGTGTTCATCCAGCTCTACACCTTCTTGTCTCAGATGCTCCAGCATCTGCAGTTCCTACTACCTCAGAACAGATGACTGGCCATGTTATCTCACTGCCATTTGTGAATATTAACTGACACACCTCCTGCATTACAGCATTGATAGCACTTCATAACTACCCCACTGATAGTGAAGCACTTTAGGGTGTCTAGTAACTTGAAAGGCAGTGTAAGTATTTGCTTCTTTCCTTTCAAAATAGTACTGAAATAACTCTGACCAGATAGGTATCCTCTTACCAAGCCACCCCATATTTACATGGGCTCTGACAAGCCAGCTCTGAGTCAGTCCCTAGAATGAGGAGGCTCTCTGAATCACCTATTTATATCTGTCAGCCAGGGCTCCCTGATTGGCCCATATTAACAACCCCCAATCAAGGATCTCATTGTCAATAAGATCCACCTGACTGTCATTCCAATCACTACTAGTATCAATGCACAATATAAAAATTTTCAACGTGTGTGATTTTGAAACTGGTCAGCAATGGTCAATAGTCAGCCATACAGAAGAATTTGGACAATTCTTGATATATAATGAGCCCATTTTTAGCGTTTAATTTTGTTCATTATTTCCTTATCAATATTTTCTTATACTGTTATGTCTGATGTGTAAGTTCACACACATGGCTGTTCCTATGAGCTGCCTAATGTTCTGGAGGACTTTTAGTTATTTTATATGAATGTTAACACCAGTATTAACAGTCATTATTGTGTGTGGGATGGCAGCGATATCTCTAGACAGCATCACATCAGTGGGGTAGGCTGGGGTACAGGTTTGACTGTCCTAATATTGCTAAGTTTCTGTTCTCTGATGTGTCTGCTATGGGATCCTGCTCCCACAGTAGGATTAAAACTGAAAATCAGTGCTAGTATCTCAGCATATGCTTGTAGAGTGATGAAATCCTGCAAGCTAGTCAGTCCCCTTCTCTCCATCTGTACTGCAGCTGGTATGTGGCCCTGATGACTTTGGTGAACATGGAAGGATTATATCCTGAAAAGAAATAAGTCGACAATCAACATTCTTCAATCCTCACTTAAATTGACATGTAGCCAAAGTCACATCCTGTAAACTATAAGAAAGATGAATTAATCTAATTTAATCCATGAAGCTAACTTAACCTTTTCACTTCACACTGTTTCATTTTCTGAGTAATTGATCAATTAAATGTCTGTAGACCATATGATCTTTATGTTTTGTATTGCACAAGTTTAGCTGTCACTGGTAGCACTCATACCTCTGAGTCTGACAGTCATGAGATTAAATACCACCCCTGGACTTGAATGCAAAAATCAAAATTGATGCTGTGTTGCAGTGGGTTGGGAATGAAATCAGTGGTGTCATCTATTGCATGATACATTGGAGAACCCATCTGTTCTCTCAGGTGGAGGGAAAAAGTCCCATGGTACTATTGTGAAGAAGCACAGGAGAGACATGACCGATGAACTGGATCAAACTGTAATAATCAACATTATTAAACTAAATCATGTCATTATCACAGGACTATTTATGGGAGCTTGCTGTTTGCAAATTAGTTACTATGCTTCTGACATCCATGATTGTTTTTCAAAAGTACATCATTGGTTGTAAAAAAAGTTGGAACAACTATTGGTTGTATAAAGTGTTATGTAACAACATGAAAAATATGTTATAGCAGGAGGAGGTCATTCAGCTTTTGAACCCATTCAATGAGATCATGACTGATCTTCTATGTCAGCACCATTTTCTTGCATGATTGCCGTATCCCTTGATGTTTTAATATGTAGAAGTCTATCGATCTCAATGTTGAACATTGAGCCTTCACAATCCTCTTAAGCAGAGAATTCCAAGGATTCATTACATATTATTACAAATGTTTCTTTCCTTAACATTTTTAAAAACAAAAACATGTTCCTGATATCTATGGATTATAAAAGTTATTTTTAGAACCATGATAAAAGATGAGGACTAAGGAAACAATTAGGAAAAATAATTAGATTTAGCGAGGGAAAAAATAGATTAATCCTAGATGCTTTAAAACAATTTGCCACACTCAGTAGTCTGTGAAGAGAAAAAAAAGATCCAAGGGTAAATGATTTAAATGTCTCCTTTAATGTAGGCATTGGTTAATGTTTAGGATTTGCAAATTGCTTACCATTTAGTGGATTATTTTTGTGTGTAATTAATTGTCTGTTATGTTATATTAGGAAATACAACCTACAATTATTACAGAGCACCATCCCATGATAAGAGCTGAGTCAAACAACCAACCCACCTGCTGAACAAGGTGTTGGGTTAGTGAGGAATGTTAGCCAGGATAATTCTCCCACACTTCGAATGGTGTTATTGGTTTACAACTGTTCAGAATCACCTCAAACAGAAAGCACTTCTCGAATGAAAGGGGCGCTCAACAATCTACTGGAGTATTGCCTTAGATAAGGTGTCAAGCCCCAGAACAGACCCTCAGCCACTAGTATCTGACACAAACTGATGTAGAATAATTTAAGGAAATCATACAATGTATTCTTTTGGTGTGACATCTCATACAAATCCTCATAACATTAAAATTCAAACTTCTGGATAAAAAAGATTCTCTGAGCATCTATGCAACTAAGGTACAATTATTAATTCAAACCATGTTAAGCATCACAAAATACCATGCACAAATTGCCGTGTCTTAGACTTTCTTGTCTTTTCCAGATTGTTTGCCACGAAATGCAATGGTTGCATGGAGAAGATAGCACCGACAGAATTTGTGATGCGAGCTTTAGAATGCGTTTACCATCTGAGCTGTTTTTGTTGCTGTGTTTGCGAAAGACAACTGAGGAAAGGTGACGAGTATGTTTTGAAAGAGGGGCAGCTGCTTTGCAAAAGTGACTATGAGAAAGAAAAAGAACTGCTGAGCTCTGTTAGCCCTGATGATTCTGACTCAGGTAATGATTGCACATTCCAAATATTTCCCATCGCAAAAAATTCACCATCATTGCCGAAATTATTTCTATTCATTTGTATAACTTTACTCCTATGAAATATATGATATCACTGCAAAAACAAAATCTGTTGTCCTCCTGTAAATAACTAGTTTGAATCTGAAGGTGCAGCCTTGTCTGGGGTATTTATTGGAAAATACATCACGACTAGCGTGTGATGCCATGTGGTTGTCATGTGTGGTCATGAAAATGACCTGCAATGCTGTGCGTATTTAAGGGTTGTGTTCACACCAAAGACACCAACGAGCTGGGATTGGCCTTGGAGTCATAGAGTCATAGAGCTGTACAGCACCGAAATAGACCCTTCAGATCAACTCAACAATGCTGACCAGTTATCCTAAATTAATCTAGCCCCATTTACCACTATTTGGCTCACATCCTTCTAATCCCTTCCTATTCATGCACACATCCAGATGCATTTTAAATGTTGTAATTGTGCCAGTCTGAACCACTTCCTCTGGCAGCTCATTCCATACACGCACCACCCTCTGTGTGAAAAAGTTGCCCCTTAGGTCATTGTTTTACTTATTTTTGTCACTTTACTCCTTGTTGTTAAATGCTTGCAGACTCACAAAATATATGATATCACTGCATAAACAAAATCTGTTGTCCTCCTGTAAATAACTAAGTTGAATCTAAAGGCCCAGCCTTGTCTGGGGTACTTATTGGAAAATACATCACAACTAGCGTGTGATGCCATATGGTTGTCATTTGTTGTCATTCCCCTCTCATCTTACACCTATGCCCTCTAAGTTTTAGACTCCCCCACCCCAGGGAAAAGACCTTGTCTAATCACCCCATCCATGCCCCACATGATTTTATAAACCTCTATAAGGTCACCCTCAGCCTCTGACGCTCCAGGGAAAATAGCTCCAGCCAATCCGGCCTCTCCATAGAGCTCAAATCCTCTAACCCTGGCAACATCCTTGTAAATCTTTTCTGAACCTTTTCAAGTTTAACAATATCTTTCTTATAGCAGGGAGACCAGAATTGTACGCTAATATTCCGAATGTGACCTAACCAATGTCCTGTACAGACACAGCATGACCTCCCAACACCTATGCTCAATGCATTTTGAAGAACATTTTCATCAGAAGTTTTTAAGACATCTTGCATCACAGACAATACTTGTCCTTGGGAATATATAAACAATACATGTTTTTGGGAATTTAGCACACCTAGAATCAGAGAATTTAGACCAAACCATTGTCACTTTGTGCATGTGCCAGTTCTTTGAAAGAGCTATCCAATTAGCCCCAGCCCCTGTTCCATCTTCATAGCCCTTAAATTTTTAGTTTCTCAAGTATGTACTGAATTTGGTTTTGCAATTTATTATTGTATCCATTCCAGCATTTTAGGTACTGCATTTCAGAACATCAAAACTCGTTGCTTAAATTAAAAAAAAACTTTCTCTGTGTTGTGGATGTCTCATAGTTAGTTTGTCGATATAGTTTTAAAAGGCTTGTTCATGATCTCATCGCTGTATTATAACATGTGACCTGAAGATACAACAGTCTCAGACTCTCTCTTACCTCAGTACCATTTGAAGCATGATACTCTGCTACAAGGATGCTGGTCTCTGTAATCCAATATCAGTCCAGACATTTATGTGCTTGTGAATATAATGTTGTAAATAATAGTTAGCTGTAATGAATGTCTGCTGGATTCTTCAATACTCACACCCAGTTTCTCACCTTACAGGGGATAATATAAGCATTGCCACACTAGGTAAACCACCCTGTTGTAGGCAAAATCACACTACCCCCTGATGGTCCTTCTGATTGTTTCAAATCTGTCTGTTCTGGTTATCAAATCTTTAGCCAATGGAAACAGATTCTCCTTATGACCTTGATCAAAACTTCTCATAATTTGGACCTCCTTCATTAAATCATAAGCGAGCCTTCTTTGCTTTAATGTGATGAATCCCAGCCCTGTCTGTGTAACTGCCTCAACCCTGGCACAATTCTAGTAGCTCACCTCTAGGGGTATTCTATTTTAAGTTTTGACGTCCTTCCTGCAGAGTGGCGTCCAGAATTTTATACATACTCTCACCGAGGCCTGGTGATTTCCTGCCCAATGTATCCCTGCCTTGGTTTCCTGTTGCGGAGTTCTACTCTCCCTAGTCTTAGTGATCGAGCATCTGGCATCTTCTTGAGAACAGTGTGTGGATTAGAAATGGTACCAAATGGCATCTGCAGAAATGAATGAAATTGTACAGGCTTTCTTCTGAATCTCTGGGGCCCATCTTTTCTGTTCGCAGCTACATGTTTTCAATCCTTTTTATTTCAATATGGGCCAGCATTCAGAAATTACAAAATATTTACTACCCTACAATCTTTCCAATTGTTGTTAGCACCACTGATTTTGAATAAATCCAGATAATAAATTAGTTGGCACATGGTCAAAATTTGTTTCATTTATATTGTCACTGTCTTATTCTAACTGGAGTTCAGTGAGATGTGTAACATTCTGAGTTAGTCACAGATAGAATTGCTCCATGTGTCAATAGCTAGGTTTATTTTGTTTAGCTTTTATAAGAAACAGTGTGTCACTCAAGTAAATGCCCCCACTAAACATCCACACCCGTTATTCAATTTGCAGTATTGGATACAGCTGTTCCTTATTTTGTTGCAGACAACTGTCAAAGAATTTGTCAAAGCATCTCCGTGTGCCTGTTTTTGTTTTCTGGAACATTCCATCTTAACTCAAAGTGGAGTAGGGCAAATTCCATGTTTGATTAACAGCCCAGATGTAAATATGGCACCAAGGAACACCAATAGTTAACTAACCTTTATAACATTCAGCTGGAAGAGTACAAAATGCTCACCATTTTTGAATTATCAAAAACAGATGATCAAAGAAAGACTCATATCGGCAGAGAGTGAGTGAATGTTGTGTGTGTGTGTGTCTGGCATAGGGTTGTTTGGGAGGTCACTATTTACTGTAGAACTGTTTCTCTTCTTTTATTGTTTGCAAATGTTCATTCCAAATGTGATTTAACAAAAAATAAAAACCTGCAATGCCATTTGATGGTGCCAGACCCACAGTTACACTCCAAAGACTAGGAGTTATCATGTTTAGAAAGCCATTAAATTTAAATGGCATTTCAGGAAGTTAATAATGACATGGCTATTAAGGTGTGTGAGTCGGCGTTTGATCGTTGCATAAAAATGTTGAATCGAAATAAATGAAGTTCATGGTCCGGAACGTGGATGAGACAAAGTTAATAGTGAACAATATTAAAATAAATCCCTTTTCGGCTGGCTTACTTTTCCAAATTTTGCAAACAAAAAACCTGTTGATTCACTTTACATTTTATTGTTTTAGGATCATAATTTTTGAATTAAAAACCCTTCAACTGCAACTTCAAAATTTCAACTTTCAGCCATCTTACATTTTAAATGCTGCTCCCTTCACCAGAAGAAGCCATACTTTAAATGAATAGACTATTTTTTAAAATGATTAAACAGTTACTCCAGTTTAATTACCCTTATGATGCATGATGAAAAATGTTCACTGATAATCTTCTCTACAAACTGTTAGTATAGAAAGCTAATGTAAACACCACAGGTAAATGGATCCCATTTGCTACATCAGGAAAAGTAAATGCAAGGATGCTTAAAAACAAAGTTGCAAGTTGTGGAGGTTGGGACTCATTGACCATGTGACATTCAAAGCTCAAAATTTGACTGCACTGCCTCTTAAGGACAGCATTTTGCTGTGAGTGAGAGCATCCCCTGGGAGCAATACTACAACATTATTGCAATGTCAAACGAAACATACAGACAACAGCAAGCAAGTCAGTGGTGGGGACTTTCCATTTGTGCGCAGTACATCTCTAAGCTTCCTGTATTGGCTCATACAGAGGAATGGTTCAAACTGAGATTTGTCACTGGATTTTTCCTGCAGGATTCTGAACACCACCATCAGGCTCAAATGAAGGTTATATGCCCACACTGTGCCAATCAAAGTGGTCCTCTCCAAAGTGGCTCAATTTAGATTGCACGGTGGCTCAGTGGTTAGCACTGCTGCCTTACAGCACCAGGGACCCGGGTTCGATTCCACCCTCGGGCGACTGTCTATGTGGAGTTTGCATGTTCTCCTCTTGTCTGCATGGGTTTCCTCTGGGTGCTCCAGTTTCCTCCTATAGTCCAAAGATGTGCAGGTTTGGCTAATTGGCCATGCTAAGCAAGGGAATAGAGTGAACCAGGTTTGGGTGGGATGCTCCTTGGCGGGTTGATGCAGAACAGGATGGCCCCTTTCTGCACTGTAAGGATTCTAGTGGACAAGGTCATTTTCCATTTAAGAATGGCAGGCATGCTTTCCATGCCTGAGGCTTCAGTGAATGTAATGGCAGATCCATGAGAGACATGGCACTCCAATTGGAGATACTATCCCTCCAATTTCTTTTTAAATCCTGGAATGTATCATAGAATCTCTACAGTGTGAAAACAGGCCATTCAGCCCAACAAGTCCACACCGACTCTCCCAACAGCATCCCATCCAGACTCACCCCTTACCTGGTGCGCATTTCCCATGGCTAACGTACACATCCATGGACACTACAGGCAATTTAGCACGGCCAATCCATTTAATCTGCACATCTTTGGACTGTGGAAGGAAAACTGGAGTACTCAAAGGAAACCCATGCAGGCACTGGGAGAATGTTCAACCTCCACACAGACAGTCACCTGAACCCTGAGTACCTGGCACTGTGAGGTAGCAGTGCTATTCACTGAGCCAATGTGCTGCCCTATCTTGGAACTAGGTGTAGTCAATGGAGCTGGGCCATGACCATAGTGGGGTTTGGAGTGAATAATAATTATGGGGTGGGAGGATTTGGCAAATGGAGCAAAGTAGCGGTGTCGGAAGCATATTCAGAAATTCACAAGTGTCAGAATTGTAAAGTGCAATACCAGTGCAGGGACTGTCCTCTTCCTGGGAACTATTACATGCTATTTGGTTAAAAGCATGGAAGGGATATCACTAAGCAATTTATGTGGCCTTTGTGTGTTTGATTTTCACAGTCAAGTGTTTGAATTAATACCAAGTGCCCCATTCCAATCTCTCACCTTAACACCTAACTTGTTTTGTGGTGCAGTGGCAGTATCTCTACCTTTGAGGCAGGAAGCCAGTGTTCAAGTCCCATGTACTCCAGACATGTGTAAAACATCATGAACAGATTGATTAGAAAATAGTATTTTATGCCAAAGTTCTCTTTTCTCGAAAGACTGCTAGATTTTTTTCGAATCATTAAAATATTCCAGAATTACTCATGGATCAAGAGTGATAATGAATTGTGTTGTATTTCATACATTCACAGTGAAAAGTGACGATGAAGATCTTGACATTAAGCCAAATAAAGTTCAGGGAATTCAGGGAAAGGCTTGCGAAGACTCCAAGGATCAGAGACGACCTAAGCGTCCCAGGACAATTCTTACAACACAGCAAAGGAGAGCATTTAAAGCATCATTTGAAGTTTCTTCCAAACCATGCAGAAAGGTAAAGGTTCTCACTTATTGTTAAGGATGTCTACTTAAGTTATTTAGTTGTCCTAGCTTGTTGAGCTTTAAGACTCGAACCCAACTTTAACATCTGTTGGGTGTTATGTGAGCAGAGCAGAAGGGGGCTGTCAAGCTGTCCAATCCTTTTTGAAGTGAGACCCCAGGGAAGAGGCACCCCTGGCTCTCTGCATAGGCTGCGTCAGTCCTCCAGCTTAAGCTGGTGCAAGGTGCTGGCTTTCTGACAATGCGGGAGCTGGATTTCCCATGGAAGGAGGTTACTGCCTGAGATCTGAAATAATGAGCCCTAGAAATTTGCTGTGGTGTGAGACTGATCTTGGGGGGAGGTGGTGCCTTTGTGTCTATTGTCTCTGGGGGTTACGTGGGTAGCGGGAGTGGAATGAGTTGACGGAGGAGCAAAACCAGAAAAGAGAGGCCAAAATTTCCTTCCAGGGCCTAAAGGATTATTGAACAAAAGAAATAAATTGAACTTACTTTTCTGGTTCTCTTCTGGCTCTGGTTCCTCTTGGACAAGGTTGACTTGGTAGTGAAACCTCAGGGGCCTTCCTGTGTGGGCCTGCGTTAAAAAGGCACATGTGGTTGGAGCCCAGTTTTTCTGGTTGGAAAGGGACCCTTCTACCTTCTCAGCGAAGGTTCCTTGCCTTCTAAAACTGCAAACTGCAGAAAGGCAGTAGGATCAATATTGGATGGTAAGCCACCTCAAGTTTAGAATCCCTACAGTGTGGAAACAGGCCATTCGGCCAAACAGGGTTCACACCAACCCTCCAAACAGCAACCAACCCAGACCCATCCTCTTACCCTATCCATGTTTCCTGCATATCCCATGGCTAACGCACCTACCCTCCACATCCCTGAACACTGTGGGCAGTTTAGCATGGCCAATCCATCTAATTCTCACATTTTTGGACCATTTTAATTGAATCCCTCCAGACCTCTCAATTTCTGCATTGTGAGGCAGAGGTTACAATCAGTCTGTTTCATTTTTCAGATATCACAAATGTATTAGGAACGGGAATAAGCTAATAAAAGCAAATTACCATGGGTTCTGGAAATCTGAAATAAAAAGAGAAAGTGCCAGGAAAATTCAATGGTTCTGACAGCATCTTTGAAGAGAGAAGCAGTTAATTTTTCGAGTTTAATGACCCTTCTCCAAAACTCTTTGGCCTCAGCATCCTACTGTACCCTTTCATAACATCATGTGCTGGTCTCCTATCCCGATTCCATATCCATGTCTTGTCCACACATCCCTTGATTTGCTTGCTGCCCATTATTTATGCAAAATGGTTTGCTTTTGCCTTCAAGAAGATCTTTCCAACTAATAGCACTTAACTCCTTCTGTTTGCTAAATAAAATCAATATGCAAATGATTTTTCTGAACAGGTCAGAGAGACGCTCGCAGCAGAAACGGGGCTGAGTGTCAGAGTAGTTCAAGTATGGTTCCAAAATCAAAGAGCCAAGGTAACGTTTTTGTCACAGATCACTCAACTTTAAAATCCTTTTTACTTAACATTATTTTTACTATGTGGCTTGCAGTGGTTGAGTAGGCACAACACTGGACAAGGAACTCAGTGATTGGGAGTTCAATGCCCATCATTCTCTTGTGACAAGTTGTGAAATTGAAGCCAGTAATTTGCGGACCAGCATCTGTAGGTGATCAGGAAAGCAACCAGTTAGCCCCTCTAGTCTAGCTCATTCACTCATGCCTTTCAATGAGCTTGCCATCTCCATCTGGTTTGGCTTTCTATTGACTCCAAATGCTATTCTGGTGACAACTCAGCTGTGAATTAATACGACAAAGTCGAATAGCAAGAGATCCATCTCCAACTTCTAAGCAACTAGGGATGGTCAGTTAACACCACCTTACATGTAGCTGACAGCAACAAGGAAATGGAAGTGGTAGGGGGTGGGTAATGTGATGCAGAAAATCATTAGCAAGATATTCCGAGGGCTGTAGCATGAAAAGGGCATGGTCAATCAGCAGCCCATTTTATGTCCTGCAAACTTTATTTACATTTTAAGTGAGGCTCATTACTGGCTGATTCACTGTCCCCTCGAGTACATTCCAATCCAGCCTCCCCCATACCCTCCCCCAGAAAAGATGCCAGCTCGAGCTGGCAGAACGGTGGACAGGGTCTGCTGGCAATACAGCTGCATGTGATTGGATTAAGCTATACCCTATTCCAAACTACCTGCATCAGATGATTGACTCAAATGTGGGCTCAGGTCTTATTCTGCCACTGAAAAAATGATTCATTTTGGGGCAAATGAATGGCTGGCGTTGTAAAAAATGTCAATGCGCGTTTTAAAGACAGAGCTTCTACGCATATGACAAGTGTTTCTTCAGACTTTTCTGCTGCCTAATAGTGTGAATAAATGTCTCCTGCAAGCATCCACTTCATTTGTGAGGAGAAATAGGATCCAAAAATAAAAATGAAACCCAATCAAAGGGCTGCCGGCATCAGATCACATACACTCCAAATGATTCATTACATTCTCCTAAAATGTTGATACAGCAGGGGAGGCCACAAATTACATAAAGTATACACAGAGCTATGGTTTGACTGGTAGATATGAGATAGGCAAGTATTAACTGCACAACTGGAGTAAAATACATTGTAAGTTTCTTGAATTAGCTTTTCATGCTATGTTCTAATTAATGTAGATCAAAACATGTAAGTCACTTTTTTTTACCTAATTAGAGAGAAATATTCTTGTTTGGTGGTTGATTTGGGCAAATAAATCATAATGTTCAGGATGCTGTTCTATTTGTGTGATCTTATCATTTGTAGTGCCAATTCATTCACAAAGTGATTTCCAGTTTGCAACTGCTTTTTTTTCCTTTCATACTTCTCCAACATGGAGAATAAAGTCATGGCCACTACCTGCTAAAATACTGTCCATTCACAAAATGTATTTGTTTTGTTATTAGTGGAATTTCAGAGATGCCATTCAATGTGTGTGCTTTAATAATCCTCCTCACCTGATCTCAAACTGATTTCTTTGCGATTTTTTAAGATGAAAAAGTTGGCTCGAAGACAACAGCAGCAGCAAGAACAACAGAATGGTCAACGGCTTGGACAAGGTAGTCCATGTGAGAGTGGGGCTGGTGAGGGGATGACAGGTGGAAGAGACAGAAATAAAAAGCTTGAATGGGAAACAGTTCTGAAAGTAGTAGTAGATGGCTGCTGATACTTCTGTAATAAAGAGTTCATAGTAACCTGGTTTTAAATTGCATTGCCATTGAAAACAATGTGTGCAAACGCAACACAATTTTTAAAAGAAAAGTCGCTATAAATATTAAGTGTTAAATCACAATTTTCAACATCCATCAACACAGTCTCACAGCTCAGAATGAAAAGAATATTTCCCAGTGATGTTACACCGACCACTGCACAGTCACTTCTGCAGTTTAATTTCCTTTTAAAATTAAAACCTGCATCTAGGTTTTATCATTTTAATTTAGATTACTTATCTAGCCTGTGGTATAAACAGAGACCATAATGAACAGCCATAGGATACAACTGATATTTGACCCATGAGGATGACTCACTATTGTGGTTGTTGTGAATTATTAGACCAGGCAAGGAATCTGCTGTAGCTACTTGTCGCTGTGTTCTCTCCCACAATTTGCATACCCATGAAAGATTAAAATGTTTTATTCAGACAGAAAGCTGGTTTCTTTCCAACAAAGAAACAAATCTGTTTGATTAGTACTAGTTTTTATTTTCTAAAGACAGGAAAGCGAGGCCAATTTCTGATCGATCTTCTTTTCAATAACAGAAGTTATGTCAAGTAGAATGGATGGGATGATAAATTCGTACGCACCAGTTGCACCTCCACAGCAACAACTTGTGACCATGGACCAAAATGGTTACAACTCAGATCCATTTCAACAAGGACTCACTCCACCTCAAATGCCAGGGGACCATATGAATCCATATGGTAGGTGACTGCTTGTATTCAGTTACTTTGTCAACCTACAATTTCATTTCCTGTACCAGTTTCACTTTATACTTGTTCATAACAACAACCTAGAAAGATTGAATAGGTTTGGGCTCTCTTCTCTCGAAAAAATCGAGAGTTCTTTCAATACATAAAAGGGTAGGTACAGAGAAGGCATCTCCACTTCTGAAGGAAACCAAAATAAGGTCCACATATATAAGATAATCACTAATGAAACTAATATGTTTCAAATGTATAGAATAGAAAAAGATAAGGGCAAGGTAATAGGTACATGAGGGAAAAATAAAAAGATACGCTGATAGGATTAGCCAAAGATAACCGAATGAGAGGAGGTTTGTACAGAACATAAACACTGGTACGGTTTTTTTAACCCATGGGACATGGGCATCACTGTATTTGCAGCCCTTTAGGTTTTCTCCCTTAGAGATTTCTGGCAGTGTATATTGTCGATGGTACTTGATGGTACACATTGTGGCCACTGTGCTGTGGTGATGGAGGAAGTGTGTGTTGAATGTGTTGATGGGGTACCGGGCATGTGGGCTGCTTTAGCCTGGATGGCTTCTTTTGGTGGTTGTCTTCCTTCATATCTCTGACCATAAGATATAGGAACAAAATTTTGCCAGTCAGCACCTCAAGTCTTCTCTTCCATTCGAACATGGCTGATATGCCTCTCAGTACCATTCTCCTGCCTTCTCTCCGTGATCATTGATACCCATACTAATAAAGAACCTGCCTACCTCTGTCTTAAATGCTATCACTAACCTGGCCTCCACAGCCTTCTGTGGCAATGAGTTCCCCAGATTCACCACCCTCTGACTGAAGAAATTCCCCCTCAACTCAGTTCTAAAGGGTTGTCCCTTCACTCTGAGGCTGTGCTCTTGGATCTTAGTCTCTCCTGCTGTGTTTTCCATGTCTATTGTATCCAAGTCTCTCAATATTCTGTAAGTTTCAATGAGCTAACCCCAACCCTTTAAAACTCCAATCAGTACAGACCCAGAATCCTCAACTACTCCTCATTTGACAAGCCCTTCATCCCCAGGATCATTCTTGTAAAATTCCTCTGAAACACCTCCAATGCCAGGACACCCTTCCTTAGATACAGGGTCTAAAATTGCTCACAATATTGGAAATATTTTCTGACCAGAGACTTATACAGCCTCAGCAGTAGATATGAGCTCTTGTACTCTATACTCTATGAATGCTTTTATGGCACGTGCCTTCCTAACTGCCAACCGAACCTGCATGTTAACCTTAAAAGAATCCTGAACTAGGACTCCTAAGTCCCTTTGTGGTTCAGATATCTGAAGCCTTTCCCTATTATTCCCTCTATTCTTCTTACCAAAGTGCATAACCTCACATTTTCCCACATTTTCTTCCATCTGCCACTTCTTTGCCCACTGTCCTAGACCATTCAAGTCCTTCTGCAGCCTCCCACTTCCTTATCACTACCTGTCCTTCCGCCTAACATTGTGTCATTTGAAAACATAGCAACAATACCCTCAGTTCCTTCATCCAGATTGTTAATATGTAATGAGAATAATTGTGGTCCCAACTGACCCCCAATGGGACTCCACTAGTCACCACCTGCCATCCTGAAAAAGACCCCTTTCACCTTACTCACTGCCTTCTGCCAGTCAACCAATTCTCAATCCATGCCAGAAACTTGCCCCTAACTCCATGGGCTCTTTTCCTACTTAGCAGCTACCTATGCAGTGCCTTGTCAAAGGCCTTTGGAAATCTAAATACATCATGTCCATGGACTCTCCTTTCTCTAACTTGCTCATTATTTCCTAAATTACTGAAACAGATTTGCCAGGCTTGATGTAGACATGCTGACTCAGCCCTGTTTTACCATGCACTAACAAGTACTCTACAATCTCATCCTTCAGAAGGGAATCTTCTGAACAACTGAGATCATTCTCCAGTTCTCGGGGTCCCTCATTGACCCCAATGATTCCTGTAAGATCAGAACTGGTGCATTCACAACCTCCTCAGCTAACTCCTTCAGAACCCTGGGGTGTAGTCTGTCTGGTCTGGGTGATTTATCCACCTTCACACCTTTCAACATCACCAGCAATTTCTCCTTAGTGATGGCACCTACACCCATGTCTGCCCTGATTCTCCTGAAAGTCTGATTTGTCTTCTGCCATGAAGACTGATGCAAAGTACCTATTCAGTTTCTCTGTAATTTCTTTCCTCTTCATTATTACTCCTCCAGCCTCATTTTCCAAATATCCGCTGTTGCCTCTCACTTACCATTTATAGATCTAAAAAACATGTACTGCAATCTTCTCCTGTATTACTAGCTAGCTTACTCTCATATTTTATCTTCTCCCACCTTATAGCTTTTTTAGTTGTCTCTTGCTGGTTTTAAAGGCTTCCCAATCCCCTGGCCTCGCATTAATCTTCACCACATTGTGGTATGCTGATGATAACCCAGTGTGGAGCTGGAGGAATATAGCAGGCCATGCAGCATGAGAGGAGCAAGAATGTTGATGTTTTGGGTTGGGACCCTTCGAAATGTCAACTTGCCTGCTTCTCTGATGTGACCTGGCCTACTGTGTTCCTCCACCTCCACACTGTGTTAGCTCTGACTCTAGCATCTGCAGTTCTTGCTATCCCCACATTGTATGCTTTTGCTTTTGCATTAGTACTGTCCCTGACTTCTCCTGTCAGCCATGGTTCCCTCATCTTCTGTTTAGTATGTTTCTTCTTCCTTGAGATGAATTTCTGCTGTTCCCTCCCAAACTACCCTCAAAAACTCCTGCCATTGCCGCTCCATGACTTTCCCAGCTAGGCTCCTTTCCCATCAGCTCTGGCCAGTTGTTCCCTCATGTCTTTGTCATTCCCTCTATGCAATTCTAATACCAGGCCTTGTCAATGGCTTTGAGGAGTCAGCAGGCGAGTTTCATGCTGCAGAATTCCAAGCCTCTGACCTGCTCTTGTAGCCATATATTTGTATAGCTGGTGCAATTCAGTTTCTGGTCAATGGTAACCCCTAGAATGTAGCCAGTGTGGGACTTCAGTGATGATAATGTGGGATGGTTTGATTCTCTCTTGTTGGAGATGGTCATTGCATGGCATAGTGCGGTGCAAATGTTATTTGCCACTTAGCCTAGATATTGTCTGGGTCTAGCTGTGTTTGGACTGGAATGCTTCAATATCAGATGAGTTACAAATGATACTGAACATTGTGCACCCATCTGTGAATGTCCGAAATTCTGACTTTATGGAGGAGTGAAGGTCATTGATGAAGCAGATAGAGTTGATTTGGTTGAGGACATTATCTTGAGGAACCCCTGCAGAGATATCCAGGAGCTAAGATAACTGACCTCTAACAACCGCAGCCAGCTATTTTTGTCTGATGTATGACTCCAATCAATGGAGAAATTTCCTCTGATTTGCATTGACTTCAGTTTTACTGTGTCTCCTTGATGACACGTTTTGTCAAAGGCACCTTGATGTTCAGTACAGCCACCTTTACTAGTACTCTTGAGTTCATCTCTTTTGCCTGTGTTTGGACCAAGGCTGTAATGAGGCCAAGCTGAGTGGGCCTGACATGATCCAAATTGAGCATCAGTGAGCAGGTTATTGTTGAGCAAATGTTGCTTGGTAGCACTGTCGATGACATCTTCCTTCACTTTGCTAAAACTTTAGAGGGGACTGATGGTGTGTTAATTGGGGCCACATTGGATTTGTTCATTATTCAGCTTTTTGTTCAAGACATACTTGAGCAATTTTCCACGTTGTTGGGTAACTGTCAGCATTGCAGCTATACTGAAACAGCGTGGGGGGCCAATGTTCTTTTTGGAGCACAAACCTTAAGTACTATTGCTAGAATATTTTAAGGCCCTGTAGCCTTTGCAGTGTCCAGTGCGTTCAGTCAATTCTTGATATCACTACTGCACATACAATTGGCTGGAGACTGGCATTTGTGATTGTGATGAACTCTAGATCATATACTCAGCACTTCTGGCTGAAAATTGTTGCAAGTTCTTCAGTTTTTTTTGCAGTGGTATGCTGGATTCCCTCATCTTTGAGGATGGGGATATTTGTGGAGACTCCTCCTCCTCCAATGGGTTGTTTAATTGCCCACCATCATTAAAAACTGGTATAGCAGGATTGCAAGTTATTAATTCGGTCCATGAATTGTGGGATCTCTTAGCCCTGCCTATCATATCTTGCTTATGCTGCTTAGCATGGAAGTTGTTCTGTGTTATATCTTCACCAAGTGGACACCTCACTTCTAGGTATCCCTGGTACAGCTCTAGGCGTGGCACACCTGCCTGCTATGTTGGACCACTGTAGATCTCCTGGCTTAATGGTAATTTTAGAGTGAGAGATATGCAAGACCATGAGGATGCAGACTTTGAGTGGATACAATTCAACTGCTGATGATGACCCACTGCACCTCACAAATGCCCAGTTTTGAGCTGCTAAATCTGTTTGAAATCTATCCCATTAAGTAGTGCAGCACAACGTGGTAGAGAGTATTCTCAGTGTGAAGGCGGGACTTTGATTCCACAAAGTGGTCAGTCCTACCGAATACTGTCTTGGGCAAACACATCTGCTACAGGTAAATTGTTGAGGAAGAGATCAAATATGTTTCTCCCTCTTGTTTATTATCTCACCACCTTCCACAGAAGTGGTCTGTCAGATGTGTCCTTTAAGACTCAGCCAGCTTGCTCAGTAGCAGTGCTGTCAAGCCACAGATGGTGATGGACATTGAAGTCTTCCAACCAGAGTGCATTCTGTATCCTTACCACCTTCTGTGCATTCTCTAGTTGGTGTTCAATATGGTGGAGTACTGAGGGCAAAAAGGTGTCATCAGCAAGAGATTTTCCTACCCATTGTACCAGAGGATCCCTACAGTGCAGAAAGAGGCCATTCAGCTCAACAATTCCACACTGTACATCTGAAGAACATCCCAGCCAAACCCAGCTCCCTACCCTATTATAGTTACCATGGCTAAACCACCCAGCCTGCAGATCCCTGGACACAATTGGCAATTTAGCACTGTCAATCCACCTAACGTGCACATCTTTTGACTGTGGGAGGAAACTGGAGCAGGTGGTAGAAGTCCACACAGACATGGGGAGAATGTGCAAACTCAACATGGTGAGTCACCCAAGGTTGGAATCAAACCTGGGTCCCTGGCACTGTGAGGCAACAGTGCTAACCACTGAGCTACCGTGCTGGTTCCACGTTGACCTGGTGCCGTTGGACCTCATGGGGTCCAGAAACAATGTGGAGGACTCCCAGGAATCTCCCTTCTGACTGGATAGCACTGTGCTGCCACCTCTGCTGGGTGCATCCTGTTAGTGAGATGCCACATACCCAGGGAATGTGACACAATTGTCTGGGAAATTATTCTTAAATCACGATTCCCTAAGCTGTGGGTCAACTTTCCCAATTTAGGCCCAAGTTTCCAGTTGTTAGTAAGGGGGATTTTCCAGGATCAGCAGGGCTATGTATTCCATTGTTATTTTGGGTGTTTTGTTCAATGCTTGGCAGTCCACCTAGTTTTGTTCCTTTTATTGGACTTTGTAACAAATGGCTTGGTAGGCAATTTTTGAGGCAATTACATTGCTATATACCTGGAGTCACATCTAGGCTGGAATAGGTGAGAATGCTAGACTTTCCTTCCTCATAGGACATTTCTGTGCTAAAATTTCATCGAATGCTCAGTTTCACTTGCACTTGGCATTCCCGTGGATATCCTTGATGACCCATTGAAGGGAACTATTTGGAATTCAATGTCATTTTAATGTAGAGCTCTCTACTCTCCATCCCTCCCCCCCAATCCCTGTAGATATCACAGCACTACCATTGTTCCCAAATAATTGTAGAAAGTGTCCTGCGGCGAAAAAAACTTTGAATAGTGCTGGCAATAGATCTCATTGGAACTGAGAGGATTGAAAAATTGAATGCACTTGCCTTTCACTTACATGTTATTAAAGAAAACGATAGAAGGAGAGTCGTTGTAACTACACTCACTTTCTGAAACTGTTATCAATGAGTACCACTCTGCTGCTTTCTCTCCATGGCCCTGCAATTCTACAGATATGCAACTTCACTTTGAAAGTGATCATCAAATCTGTTTTCCTCCACCCTTTCAGCCAGTGATTTCAAATCCAAGCAGCTCACTGGATTTAAGAAAAACCTGATATGCTTTGAGCATGACTTTAAATCTGTGTCTTCTGGTTATTAATCTTCTTATAAATGAAAACAGTTTCTTCCTGTGTCAGGTCCCAGGATATGGTGGGTAGGGAGGTAGTTGGCAGGGGAGGGTATATCAGAGCCCAATAACTGGGGCCTTGGACTCTCAGAAGCCTGCCGTTTTTGGGACAGGGACCTGGGGTGTGATTTCTGCTCCTGCCTGACCTGCCGCTCACAAACTCTGTGGGTTGGATTTTATGTCTTTTTTGGTAGGGTGAGAGGATCGGAATGGGAAACGGAGAGCTCCCTTCACTCCCCCACCCTGCCATCTCAGCTTGTCCAAACAAGCATCAGATGGCCTGTTAGCACCTGGTTGATGGAAAGGAGGCCCACTGGAACAGCAGATGCAGGCTGCCTTCCTAATGCAGGCCGCGACTGAGAGGGTAATGCTGTGAACAGGAAGCTGGTCACAGCTGCAAGTGTCAAGAGCCCCCCACTCTCGGAATCCATTTTTGTTTTTATTGGAGGCTCACTAGAGCTAAGTGCAGGCACTCTCACCACCAGCGGCAGAATCTGCTGTTACATTCAGCCATGGTCCTTGCGCCATTTCTTCTGTTTTCTTCTGTATATGGGTCTCTTATCACAAGGGGAAGCGATGGCCTGGTGGTATTATTGCTGGACCATTAATCCAGAGACCCAAGTAATGTTCAAATCTGCCATCTCAGATATTGCAATCTGAATTCAATAAAAATCTGGAATTAGGAGGCTAATGATAACCATGAATCCATTGCTAATTGTCAGAAACACCATTCTGGTTCACTAATGTCTTTAGGGAAGGACACTGCCATCCTTACCTGGTCTGGCCTACATGTGACAATTAACTGCCTTCTGAGCAATTAGAGACAGGCAATAAATGCTGGCCTTGTCAGTGACACCATCATCCCATGAATGAATTTTTTTAAAAAGCAGCTGTAAAATCACCCTCAGACTTTCTTATGTTTGATGTGCAACAAATACAGCAGGCAAAGAATAATTGGAGTCAATTAGGTCATTACCAAGCTCATTTGTCATTTCAGAATAGTGGCCAGACTGCCAACTTCTGTGTCCGCATGCCCTTGGCAATTTTAGAGGCTAGCATAATGGTGTTGAGCCAACGTCATCACTCACCGTTCTACATTCATTTGAGGGGATGAGTGGGAGTTGTAACCTCTCATTTGCAGCTGTAAAATGCATCCCTACATAATTCTGAACACGTCTATTAAATCTCCCCTTCTCCTTCTCTGCTGGGTGGAGAGCAATCCCAGCTTCTCAGGTAAATTATTGAATTCCCTCTTCTCTGGTAATGTCAGAGAAACATGGACTCAGCTGAAAGCCAACTTGAACTGCATGCCCAAAAGTGAGGCACTGCAACTGCTGGAAATCTGAAATTACTGGGAATACCTAGCAAGTATAAAGAGAGAGAAACAGAATTAATGTTTCAGGTCATGACCTATCAGTACCTCTGGTTAGTCATTGTGACACAATTCCATTGTGGAAAGCTTCTTCTCTATGACCTACTTGAAATCTGAAGCCTAATTTTCCCTCCTTTTTAGCACAGTATTGAGAAGCAGTTTTGCTATATTTGAATATGTTAATATCACAAATAGGGGAAGATTGCCTCTATACCATTGAATCCAAAGCAAACATTTTGCAATGAACATATTTACAGATTCCCTCTGTTACCCTATATTCTTTGCATAAAGACTACGTTAGATTCAATGGTATAGAGTGAATCTTCCCTTTCTAATAGGTGTTGTTCTGCACACCTCTTAACAATTTGGTTTAAATAATGATAACATGTTGGTATCAAGTGGTACTATGACATCAGTAAGTATGGTGTCAATATGTACCAGTGCAGAAAGAAAATACTGTTTGCTGGAAATAGTAGTCTAATATTGTATCTACAGATTTGAAAAAGAGCTGTCTTCCAGAAAGTATAATGCTGTGCTCCCCCATATACCTACACCGA
The DNA here is from genome assembly GCF_030684315.1 of Stegostoma tigrinum. NCBI lineage: Eukaryota > Metazoa > Chordata > Chondrichthyes > Orectolobiformes > Stegostomatidae > Stegostoma > Stegostoma tigrinum. Next base: position 28,489,784 of record NC_081382.1, read on the forward strand.
CACTCGAAATATCTGTGTATTTCTTTTTTCTCATTTTCATACATTATTTATTATTTATCAATTGCTTTTCGGATTTCTGTATTTTATGAGCATCCAAGGACCGCAAAGAAGTCATGAAGCCTTATTAAAAATGAAAATTCATCATAGCACTCTTTAAGTGATTTAATACTGTCAATTAAGTGCCTTCATTTTGTGATTCCAGGAAATGACTCCCTCTTCCAAGATATCGACAGTGACACCTCCCTCACCAGCTTGAGCGACTGTTTTCTCGCCTCGTCAGAAGTTAACCCCATGCAAGCTAGAGTGGGTAACCCTATCGACAGGCTCTACTCCATGCAGAACTCATATTTTGCTTCGTGAAAGCAGCAGGACTTGAGAAGAAATCTGATATATTACGGTGACTTTAAATCGGGGGCAGTGGTGCAGGGAAGAATGGAAAAACGAAAGAAAGAAAACTGTACAGCCATATAATACCTTATTCTTGCCTCATAATGAACTTATCCACTATTTCCCAGGTGGCAGAGAAACTGACAGCAAGAAGATAATGAAAGTGACACACAAAAAGACAAATTCAATAGAATTCAAATCAGCACGACAATGGAAGCATGGGACATAAAGACTGCAGCTGCATTCCATTGTTTCAATGTTTTTATACAAATACTCCAGAACTTATTGTTCTTAAGCATATACATCAAAATTTGGGGATGTCATGTCAGCCTCTTCCCTGCTTTTCTCTGTTTATTACTTTTTTTTGGTAACAACTGGATCTCAATGAGTTTAAAAATATTTTACATGACCAATTCTCCATGTGCTTTGTGTAAAAGAGATTAGAAAATGTTATGCAATAGTTTCACCTTAGTCAGATACATATGCATAAAATAGCAAGTCGGCTAATTTGTTCTGAGCTCCCTTGAGTTTTGCATGAATCATCTCTCTTGCAGGGTAACAGCCAACACTTTATTAAGCTGTAAACTGTTAGTGCTTAAATATCGACTGCCATTTCCTTTCACAGTATTTGCTGCTTATGGCTGGAACAAGGTTTCCCCATACAAGCATAGTCTACAATGTGGAACAGTGCGTGACTCACACTGTTGTCAGCACAATCACGTGAGTGCCAAGAAATGGAAAAATTGTTTGCGAAGGTGGTTGTCGATAATTTGCCAAAATTGAAAACCAGAATTAGTTTTTACCTGCTATTTCAAAATATTTTAGAGATTAAGAAGTGTTGCTTCATGCAGTTTAGCATGTCAAACCCATTTTCACTATTACATGATGTGTAGCAATGTAGGTCCAAATATGAAGCCTATATGCAGCCATACCATATATTAAATTAAAGTCTTGGTAGTGGAGGTGACTACAATGCCAAGGTTTAGGTTTTCCAGTGGAGATGACAAAGCCTGACAAAATCAAAATGTACAATGAGTGAAGTTACTCTGTGGTAAAAGTTACATCCTAATACAATAACTTACGGCATGAACAAAATTGCTGAATATTTGGCAAGATGAATATGTTGATAAATGGGGAGATATTATGCAAGATCGAGACAAGTAATTGACAAATTGTATAAAAGCAGAGACATGAAACCCCTCTCCCTCACTGCTCCATATCCATCATAGTCAGCAAATAATTGGCATTATAGAGGTAGTGTGAGAAATCAGTCTACATTTACTTCAGCAGTGTTACTATTTTATATTACTGTGTATCACAGTATCTCTGTGATAAATGCTTAGAGATTACAAACGAAAGGTAATTGTTGAAAGCTAACCTCATCTTTTTAATTCAAAATATACAAGCAAAATTTGATCTATATCTCAACTGTGAGCCACTTGTTCTCTAATGTTAATTCGACAACATAAGCACCCCAGAAACAAAAACATATTCCACGGGTAGAAGTCGGATCTATGAGAGTAGAAATACAAGTAGTATTACAATCATTTGTTTCATAATTCATCCCACGTAATGGTAATTTCTGTGCTTTGACCTGAGAGTTCCAGTAAAAGATTAAGCCTGAAAGCAGCCTTTGACCTTTCTGATTTTGTTTGCCTCATTTTGGGACTGCCATGGGACAGTATGATTGCTCAAGTGAGGATAATGTGCTTTAACTGAAGCAATATTTTAAAGCGAAAAGTAAATTGACAAACTCCTGTCAGGCACTCTTAGCATTTGATGTGTTCGCTCAGACAGCATGCCATTGATTATACAGTTGGGACTTGGAAGGTTGTGGGTCAAGGCAACTGCAGTTTATTAGTCTTCCCATACAATGATTGCTCGCTATAGGTACCTGGGGAGGAAATCAGCCTCTTTACTGTATGCATGCATCAAATTATATAGTAATTCCATTGTCATTCAACGTGAATTTTCTGTTGAGGAAAGTGGAAGGAACAGTTTACAGAATGATGATTGATTACACCAATATGCTGAGAGGTCCGTTAGTGCTGCAGTGACTATGTTCATGTGAACTTAACCACTAATAATTTGGGTTGCCACCCCTTGTAATTCTATTGAATACGGTAAGCCGGTTTAAAAAGCATGTTTGTTTAAAGAATATGCCTTTAAATCTGCAATGTTTTACTTTGGATTATATCCTTAAAACTGAAACTGTGTTTGATATGAAGCAGTTTTAAAAATCTTGTTGACCAGTTGTAAAGAATAATAGAGACAAAAGCATAAACTATCAACACCTCAACTGCCAAATGTTTTTTTTTCCTGTTAACTCCCTCATTTGTATATATTTGTATTTTAGTGCCACACAACTTTTGGAGATTATAAAATTGTCTACTATTTACAGTTACATGAGATAGTGAAAAATGCCCTGGAATACAGTAAGAGTCAAAACTAATATCAACAAAATCCTGAGGTGCTTAAATCCATTCAAAGGAAGCATGAATGAAAATGATTACCAAGTTCACTGAAGAACATTTTCTTTGCTCTTTGTTAATTGGTATATAAAACTGGATGGAGTGTTGGATATTACTGTCACCCACATTCCCATGGCTGAACTTTGAAGTGAAACCATACCAGGAGGGTTATCATCCGAAAGGTTCTGCTTCTTTAAAAAAAAAATCACAAAAATGGGAATAATATAAATTCTGTATAAAGTTATGTACAGTGAATTTTCTTACATTTTGGTGTGCCCCGTAGCTTAGAACAAAAGACAAGCAAACCTCTGTCTCCTTTATTGAAGGTTGTCCATGATTTCAGTAAGGCTGTATGTATTGTAAATTTATATATTCTGTATTTATGTTAGATTGAGTGTAGAATTTTTATAGTTGTGTCTGCTATACTTGTCACCACCTTGTAAACAAACCCATGCTATAATATGTAGCATCTATGACTTTTCTTTTGCAACATTATTTAGTGACAGCTCTGGTTTCTTGATCCCTCTCTTCCCTTCCCCACCTCTGTCAGGCATGAAACTTTGCATTTGTGTGTAGAACATATTTTATTATTTAAAATTACTTGTTATTTTTAAATTATTTATTAGTGTTTCTCGAGTTCATTTTGTGGCATTGTTAAATAAAAGGAGTTTTTGTACAACCTCTTGCTTTACAATAACCACCTCACACTGTTTTGGCATATGTAACACTGCATTCTCCAGTAGTTTCCCTGTATTTGTTATTTCCTGGTAATTTTATAGTTGCTCTCACTTACCAATTAGCGAAGCAAAGGGATTGAAATGTATTTATATGACAATTAAAATTAGTTTCATCATCCTAGTGTCTAAACCATGGAAACGTTGTATAAATAAAGAAAAAAAGTTCACACTGTACAGAATGATGTGTTTGAAAATATAATGCATAAAACAAGCACAAATTGGACCTCAGCTGAAGCTGAATGAATATCAGTAGTGTGATCGCAGTGATATTCATTACATTGCTGTTCAGCAAAGCCTCCGGATTAGAAAATGGAGACTGATTTACCCAAAACAGCTGTGGAGGACAGAAAGGTGTGGAGCGGGGAAATTGCAGGTAAAAACGCCTCCCACCGGGTTCTTAGACAGTGCTGTTGCTGCACCTGGGTCAGACGGTTTAGCGTTCAAAGCAGCGCCTCGCACGTTCCACAGGCCTTTCGGTAAGTTGGAAATCCGATTATCAGCTCAACAGATGAGTTCAAACAGCACTTCAAAGATTTGTTATAATGATCACGGCCTTATCTTAATTCCCGTTTTATCTATCATTCTGCTGCTGTGGGGCTGATCCTTTTGATAATGACTTGTCAATCCTAATGCACTTTTTTTACAGCTTTTCTACCCTCGAACCCTATCCACCTTTGTTTTCAAGCTGACGCAGAGGTGGGTTGTGTTTCTTCCAAGCGATGGACTTCACTCCGATTGTCAGAATCTCTTGGTCAGATTTGACTCACGATAACAGTGCAGCAAAGAGAGGCCAAAGCAGAGCTGTTACAAATCTCTCCATCTGTCCAGTTAGTCAAGAGCTCCTGAGTTTCTATTCATGGAAAACATTCACAGATAAAAGACCAGGGGCAAAGTTTGTAGCAAAGTGGATCACATACATGGAACAGGGATGGGCTTTGCTTGTTCCATCAGATCTCTATCAGATTGAATGATGCAAACTGATTTGGATTCTTCACCAGTCCCCTCTTGCTGTCTTCTTCCTCAGATTTAGAGTGACAGAGTTTGAACTTCAGGCCAGAAAAACATTTTCTTCAAATTTATATCAACCACTTTGGATTTCAAATTTAAGCTAGGCCCTTTTTATATTCATGACAGTCCCAAGACTCGAAAGAGAAGCTGAAAGATGAGGGGGAATCTAGTGTTGTTAAAACTAACCTTCATTTTATTTATGAAGCAACCAAATGTAACTATTTTGCAATAGAAAGCATGGACAGTTCCACAGTATTGTGCATTGTGATTCTGAAACAGCTCTTGGTTTTTACTGTAATATATTCAGAATAGGGAGTTTGGTTGCAAACTTGTTGATTAGGAGCACAACTTCTGAAACAGTGATCAGAGATAATGGGAACTGCAGATGCTGGAGAATCCAAGATAACAAAGTATGAAGCTGGATGAACACAGCAGGCCAAGCAGCATCTCAGGAGCACAAAAGCTGACGTTTCGGGCCTAGACCCTCTGATGAAGGGTCTAGGCCCGAAACGTCAGCTTTTATGCTCCTGAGATGCTGCTTGGCCTGCTGTGTTCATCCAGCTTCATACTTTATTCTGAAACACTGATCATGTTTCCAAACTCTGTTGTGTTAAAATTGTTGCAAGACTGTATGCTGCAAAACGTAAAGTGTGCTGGAACTGTGCATCTTTTAGTGTAAAAGCATTGTTCTTCTAGAATGTACATTTTGAGCTTATTGCCACAATTATATGATGCCATTGCAGGGTCACTGGGGTTGTAATGCAGAGCCCAACATTAATGTTTTCAGCCTTTTGTGGTGCAATAGTAGTTCCTTACCTCTGAGTTAGAAGGTTCAAGTTCCACCTGCTCTAGACATGTTCATAGCATGTATGAAGAAATTGAGCTATAATACACCAGCTTGTTTTTCAACTATTGCAAGATGGAGTATGATCAAACTTCCAAGAAGTGAAATAATCACTACTGATCAACCTTGTCATACTCTGTTCATCTAATTCAGTTCAAAGAAGCCCATGTCTTTCAGTACCATACTGCATTTGGCTGGCGCAGAGTAAGTGTTCTTACCCCTGAGCTGAAGGCTATGAATCCAAGCCCTATGCTAGAGACTGGATAATCAAGGTTTGGATTTAGTTGCTGCTGAATTACATGGCTTAAGTGCTCTTGCGATTGAAAACAGAAGTCCCTCAAACAGTTACATAAAATTTGCAACACAACAACAGGCCTCTCAGCCATATTGGTCTATGCTGGTGTTTATAAAGCACATTAACACCCTCTCATTCTATTTCATTTACTTTTCTCAGCACAACCTCCTGATGCATCCTAACTCATACTTGTCCCTCCAACAACACTGCTGCCCTCACTGCTCCTCGATCGAAACTAGCAACAGAACAGACGTTGAGCAAGTGCCCTTCAGATGCCTGAAACCAATGGGTTATGGCACAATGGAAAGCGATGCAGCTTTGTTGGTTCACAGGTTAAAAAGAGATCCTCATGAGAGCTCACAATATATGTGAGTCTAATGTCATCAGGCCTCTGGAAGTTTGTCGCTTTATATTGGACAGTGTAGTTGGCAGCAGGACTGAAGAGTACCAGCTGTCAGCAAAATGTCAATGTAAAAACTCTTTAAGAAGTCAACTAACATTTTTCATCTTTAAATCAAATCTAATCTTTTGCCAATACATAGGGTGAGTTTTACCCAGCCACATGGGAGAACTGATGTCTGCCTAGCTTATAAAAACCAAAAGAACTGCGGATGCTGTAAATCAGGAACAAACTTCTCAAACAGGAACAAACTCTGCCTAGTTTATCTTGTTCTGATATAATCTCCATTTGATGAATGGATATTGAACAGTAGCACTAACACAAGTGCCAATGTTTGACAATCCATAAGTCATTTTTGGCACACTTCTCCTTGTCTATTTCCCTTTGTGTTCCAATGAAACTTCAGGTAAAAAAATTTGTCAACCTGCAATGCAAACAGGTATCTATTTGAATGGGTTAAACCTTGCTTTTTGCTCAAATGGATTTAAACGAGGTTGCATAACCCACTGAATCACATCTTTTATATAACAGTGGAAAATGCAGATTATCCCTTGAGCAAAAGAGACTCCATGAAGATTAGGAGCAATGGCAGTCATACTTGCAGCTGCCTAGGCCCTAAGCTCTGGAATTCCCTCAAAAAAATCTTTAAGATACCCCTTTAGACCTACCGCTTTGACCAAGTTTCAATCGCCTGCCCTGAGAAATCTTTTCCATAGCTTAATGGTAAGTTGTTCCTGTAAAAGACATACTTAGATTTGGAAATAATGACAAATGAAGCATTTATAGATATAGTTGCAAACAAAATAATTGCATTATAGATCTCACTTTTTTAAAAAATTGGCATCTTATGTTTTATCTCATTCTTTCATAAACATGTAACTTTCACGTGCAATACTATCCCATGCAACTTCAAAATGAAAAATAATTCACTAAATAATGAATCATTAAAATTCTAAAGGAAAATGAGTAATAGGGAGGCCCACTTCAGTGTGATTTACACAGGCAGCTTTAAGTTAAAAGCTACAGAAGACAGGCTAGTATATTTCATTGCCTTCATCATTGAGGCTAGGCAACTATGCTAATGTATTTCAAAGTGATTCAATTTGAAACAAGTTAAAACTTTCAAGAAAAGTGTGAAAATTGAGCTTAATTTGGCAAAAACCTGGTGAATGAAATGAAGCAACCCAATTCAGCAGCAGGTAGAGAAACAGCAAAGGTAGCCAAATAGAGGCTTGGGTCTTTACACCACTGTCAAGAAAAATTGCAAGAGATGGTGCCTTCTATCTGGAGGTTGAGCTGACCAGCTGTGAAGGCTTGTTCCTGGCATGTCTTTGGACTACATGTGATGCTGGATGTTAGAGGTGAATATATCAGGAGGCATTAAAATAAATGTCATTCCTCTATGCCACAAGCATCTTGATTTGTCTGTTTGGGGAAGGTTTTCATGTATGATACATGATCATGGAGAATATACAGATCCAATGGGTTACCACTTCAAGTAAATTCTTGCGACTAAAAAGGCAGAATTGTGGCGCAATGCTGGAATAAAGTCAGACATAGTCTACCACAAGTGAACACAACACATTTTATTGTGGTATAACTTTCAAAAATTGCCTCTTGCATTTTTCAATGTGTTTTCTATAGGATGTTTGGTTTTGCGTCTTATAATTGTTTAGCATGTGGAAAATATACAATACACAAAAAACCTATTGGACAAAAAAGCTACTCTGTTATATTATTGTTGATTGGCTTAAATGTAGAAAAGGGTGAAGCCTAAAAGTCTGTATATTGGAGGAAAAATCACCAATTCACACAAAAATCACCTCAACAACACCAGTAGACATGTTGACTGCATTTTCCCTGGAACTAGGTTCGTTCAGCAAGACACTCCCAGTATTCTTCTGGGTTTCAACTTCAAGTGGGACTTTGCATCCCCTGCTTAGCTTCCTGATCCCGGCATAACGCATTGGAGCTCTCCTCCTGCTGTCTACTCCACTCACAGGAGCACTTGCACTTTCTCCAAAAAAACCTGCCCCCTCGTAGCCACAGATTGATTCACCTCCTTCCTAAGAATTCAGTTTAAGTGATAAGCAGAAAATAGAAAACAAAAAGGAAGAATGGACATAGCCCATTTCATGATGTCAGCAATAAAGCCAAGAAAGAATGATTGTAATGCATAAAATGTGAACAGCCAATTTGTACACAGCAACCTCCTACAAACAGCAATGTAATAATAACCAGCCAATTTGTGTTCAGTGATGTTGGTTAATGGATAAAAATTGACCAGTACCAATGTTTTCTACCCTTTTTTCAATATTTTCTTGGGATACTTTACATCCATCTGACACAGCAGGTGGAGCCTGGATTTAACATCTCAGCCAAAAGTTGGCATTGCCAACTATGCAGAATTCTCTCTGCACTGTACCGAAATACTAGCCTGGACTTTGTGTGCAAGTTTCAAACCTGTGACTTTAATTAGAAACCTTCTGATTGAGAGGCAATCCATTGGTAGTGGTAAAACTTAAAACACACCTTTTGATTGTTGTAAAATCTCAACTGATTCACACATGTCATTTCCTGTAGGAAGCTGACTGTCCTGACCCAGCAAGTTCCACATATGCACAGCAACATAGTTGACAACTTGCTGTTCTCTGACGTGACTAAGAAACCCTTAATGTACCATATTTAGCAAGACTAGGAGTGGGCAGTAAAAGTCAACCATGGTTCCCACATTATTAGAAGAAATTTAGAAAGCCCAAAAGGTTGCAGAGCTCAAATCAGTTCAATGTTATCTGGTCAAATCCTGCACCGAATTCCCAACTATTATCAGGCTTCATGCAAAGCCTTTGGCTCTAACCTCAAATTCCTATGTGTGGCAACTTTATTTTTTTTATCCGTAGGATATGGGTGTCTCTGCCTGGGTCGTCGTCCATACTTGTCCTTGAGAAAGTGGTAGTGAGCTGCCTTCTTGAACTGGGTCAGTTCATTTGGCACAATGCCTTCATGGGTGGAGTTCCAGGCTTTGACTCAGCAACAGTGAAGGATCAACGATATAGCTCCACATCTGGAGGATGACTGCCTTGGAGGGAAACCAGCAAGTGGTGATGTCCCAGTGTACCTACTGTCCTTGTCCTCCTGAATGGTAGTGGTCATGGGTTTGGATGATGTCACTAAAGGAGCTGTGGTGAATTTCTGTACACTGCCACTACTGTCCATCAGTGGTTGAGCGAGTGACTGGCATCACATCCACAAACAATCAATTGGGCAGCTTTGTCCTGGATGGTGTTAAGCCTCTTGAGTTTTGTTGGAGCTGCTGTCATCCAGGCAAATTGGGATTACTCCATCACACTTTATTTTGTGAATTCTAGGTAATGTTTGGGGAGTCAGGAAGTGAGTCATTCATGTAGGATTTATTACTACCGACTTACTCTTGTATGGCTTGACCTGTTGAGTTTCAGTTCAATGGTAATGCCCAGGATATTGATACTGGGGAGATTCATTGATGGTAACACCATTGAATTTCCAAAGGCAATGGTTAGTTTCTCTCTTGTTGGAGATGGTCATTGTTTGGTCCTTGTGTGGCTTAAACGTCACTCACCACTTATCAGCCCAAGTGTGACCAAGTCTTGCTGCATCTGAACGTGGACTGCTTCAATACAGGTAGTTCTCCTAAAATGCGATAGTGATGTCCTTGTCTGACCTTGCACTATAGAAAATCATGTTGTAGGGAATTGCTTTAGAAAACCATTATACCTGTACAGCAGAAAGTTCACACTATCCAAACAGCGTCCACTGTTGATCAATTGCACTATAGCCAATTCACATCAATGAAACACTCACTATAGCAGAACTACCTATATATGAGTCGTCGCAAATGGTGCTGAATGTTGTGCAATCATCAGGGAACATCCCCTCTAACATTATGATGGAGGGAAGGTTATTGGTGAAGTGGCTGAAGACAGTTGGACCTAGCCCTGAAGAGCTGCTGCAGAGATAACCTGGAGCTGATATGTCTGACCTCCAACACCTATAATCATCTTCCTTTATGCTAGGAATGACTCCAACCAGTAGGCTGACTCCAGTTTTGTTCGGGCTCCTCGATGCCGTACTTAGTCAAATGAGGCTTGGATGTTGACGGCAGTCACTCTCCCTTTCATAAGTACTCAAGAAACTCCCCAACTCATGCACTACTTCTGTTTGTGATTGCTGCATCTCACCTGTGAACAGTCTCCAAACCCCAAACAGGAGCTCACTACCTCCCCTGAGTACATACTCTAATCCATTTCCAGACTCTCGCTTACTGTGCCCTTGGCCCTGCTCTATTTCTACCACAGCTGCTTTGTCCTGGATGGTGTTGAGCCTCTTGATTTTTTTAAGAGCTGTCTTCATCCAAGCAAATGGGGATTATTCCATATCACACTCATCACCCAGTCAGTGCTCAAACTCCCCATAAGCTGTAATGGGCTCATCTCATACAATTCTATTTATTTTGCAATTTTTCTCATTGGCGAAATAGCCTCACATGTTTGGTTGAATAATCCTCCAATTGTATTGAGGCCAAATGGTTTCACCGTAAACAAGGAATAGTTTAAATTTACTATTCCTAAACATATTGGAAAGTTTCATTTAATTACTACGCTGGGAATCTCTTTCCTTTGCTCGCGTGTATTTTTTTCAGAATTCAGCTCTAGATCTTTTGACTTCTTGTTTTGCTAAAGGGTTAGTCACATCTAGAAATTACAATCAGTCATAATCCATATGAAGAGGAGACCCCACAGAGACACATGCTAAGAAAAATAAAGACGGTTACATACGTTAGGCAACACTACACATCCAGTTTAACTTTCCCTCTAAGGCAACATGATTGCAATTAGCCCCAGTGGTGGATGCAATTTATGTGAAATGTATCTTAATTTTTCCAGGTTATCTCTTCCTGCCAGCTGGTAGCAATGTAGCGTTATGGTTTTCCCGTGAATGAGCCATCTTTTGTCTAATGACAGGTTTAGAGACCAGAGCCTCTCATCTTTGAAACCTGGCTTCCATAAAAATGATGTCCTGGGAAGGAAACAAATGGGATTTCTCCAGGTTTACTATGAGGACCATCTGGGTAGATGCTGAGACTGTCTGGAGCACAGCTCTTGTGACTCCTCTGTGAATGCGTTGACTAAGTAAGAATAGACATGTAGTCTGTAAGGAACCATTCACATAAAGATGTTTCCCCTCAGGTTTTATTTGAAGGTTGTGCAGAAGACAGTACTTTATCTGCGCTAAAATCTAATATGTTGTGTGCAGAGGAGGAAGCAGCCACTTGGTAGGCTGCAAGAAGATGTTCATTGCACTGATGTAAGCGGATGCCAGAAAGTTTGATACAGTTTGAGTCTCCAAAACGGCAGAATAATGATCAGAACCTACAATAAATGTCACAAACCTGAGCAGAGTGTCCTGGCTTTCTTTCAGTTCAGAGGATTGACTGGCCAGAGATACAGCAGTCAGGGCTCATTACAAGTGCTTTGATGCTCAGATGTGCGGCTATTATTGACAGACACTTTGTAAAGACCCTGGGGGCTGAGGCTAGACCAAAGAGTACTACTCTGTATTGGTAGCATATGCCCACCACCTGGAATTGTAGAATGTTTCATGGCAGTCCTTGATCACAATGCAGATTAGCTTTTTTTGGGTCAATTGCTTTCAGCCAGTTTAATGGACGCTATCTTAACATTATGTTCTTAATTTTGCTTTGAGGAGATAGTATATAGTATGGATGAGTATAATCAATATGAAACCTTGCTGTATTTTTTCTGCAAATTAAAAGAAACAGCAAGCTGAAACAGAGACTGTTGTTGTCCTATTATCTCTACAGATTCGAAAGGTAATATTAAACTACTTTTTGACCTATACAATGTGCAACCCACAGGCTGAAAATGAACTACTGAGCAATTCTCTGCTGTGAGAAACATCAGGCTAGCTATGACTATTGACTTATTCTGAGTGGATTTTTAAAAGGGTAGTAACCTCTGCTTTTCTTTTCAGAAACCCATGTGATACACTCCATGTTCAATCTTAGAACCCGTCAGTAAACCAAGTTTACAATATTTTTCTGATGGAAGGTCTTCCCAAGAAATGGCACAAATTGTTAACCTATCAAACCTCAGAACACATGGGCACACAAGTGTTTAGTGATTCAGGCTAAGGCAATCCTGAGACCAACCACCAGATCTGGAGATAAGAGATAGTACGAACTGCAGATGCTGGAGAATCTGACATAACAAGATGTAGAGCTGGATGAACACAGCAGGCCAAGCAGCATCAGAGGAGCAGGAAGGCTGACGTTTCAGGCCTAGACCCTTCTTCAGAAATAGGGAAGGGCAAGGGGGTTCTGAAATAAATAGGGACGAGGGGGAGGCAGATAGAAAATGGATAGAGGAGAAGATAGGTGGAGAGAAGACAGACAGATCAAAGAGGTGGCGATGGAGCCAGTAAAGGTGAGTGTAGGTGGAGAGTTAGGGAGGAAACAGGTCAGCCCACTGAGGACAGACAGGTCAAGTTAGTGGGATGATGCCAGTATGTAGGAGATGGAGGTGGGGCTTGAGGTGGGAGGAAGGAATAGGTGGGAGGAAGGACAGGTTAGGGAGGCGGGGACAAGCTGGGCTGGTTTTGGGATTTTGAAAATCTCCCCTCCCCCTACTGCATCCCAAAACCAGCCCAGTTTGTCCCCGCCTCCCTAACCTGTCCTCTCTCCCATTCATCCCTTCCTCCCACTCAAGCCCCACCTCCACCTCCTACCAACTGGCATCATCCTGCCCCCTTGACCTGTCCATCCTCCCTGGACTGACCTATCCCATCCCAAGCTCCTCACCTACACTCACCTTTACTGGCTCTAGCCCCGCCTCTTTGACCCATCTGAGTCCTCTCCACCTATCTTCTCTACTCTCCATCTTCCATCCACCTTCTCACTGTCCCTATTTATTTCAGAACCCCCTTCCCCTCCCCCATTTCTGAAGAAGGGTCTAGGCCTGAAACGTCAGCTTTCCTGCTCCTCTGATGCTGCTTGGCCTGCTGTGTTCATCCAGCTCAAGACCTTGTTATCTCAGACCTGGAGATAATGCTGATTTGCTTTTGGACCTGATGATACCTCTTCAAAACACTATTTGCAGCTAATATCAGGTGGGCAGATAGCGGATGAATTTTCTGACCTGGAATATGTTGTCAGTACAGAGCAAGAGAAATAATGTTGATTCAAAATGACTCCAGAATGGTAAGAATCTTTACAGACTATTTTTATATACTTATTAACAATAAGAGGAAATACTTCACATTCAAATAATCTGCTCCATGCTACGTTTCTCTGATTAAAATGTCTCGTAGAGATCATCCTTCAATATGACAGATGGTGTCATTTTACTGAATGGACTTTACTAAAACAAATCCTCGTCAAAATATTATGGTGGCTGAAGGAGGTCATCAGCTTGCATAAGTTCACACATCCAAAAATGCCTTCTGACCCTGCCTTTGGGTTTTTTGCCTGTGATGTCTTTTCTGGTTTTGACTTTGGTGCAACAAGAAAAAAGGATTAATGGCTGTTCTATAATTGGAATATTACATTCGGCAAAAATGAAAATTATAGCAACCTCGTGCCACTTAGTTATTGGCTTTGGAATGCTATACTGATATTTGAACCCTCCGGAGGAATGTTTTCACCCACAGAAAGGACAATGTTTTTATACTATTTGGTACTCCTGGTCTTCCAACAATGCTTCACAAATCTTCAAGTTGCAGTTTGGCCTTCACTATCTGTGGTATCTGATTCATCTTGGCTGCATTTCTTTAACCTGGTATAACTCACCTTGCCTCTAAAAAGAGAGAATGTAATTTATATTGGAACTGCAAGTCAGCTTTAGAGATATTTGCTCACTATACAAATTTATTGCTGGGTTATGAATTAACTTCTTCATACATTTATATCATTTATGGGCAAGATAATTAATTCAAGACCCAATCTTGCAAACAATTGGCTGTTACATGTAGTGGTAGAATTAATTCCAGGCTACTGTGGGTTTGCGATATTTTTAGGAGGACCTGAAATATCCAAACTCAAGAAAAGAAAGACAACATTGCTTTTAACTTATATAAATGGGTTTGAAGGGGAATCTTTATGGGAGTCGAATGACATGTGGCTATGGTGAGATGTAATGCAAAATTATGCAAGAAGTCCAGTGAGGCCCACCTTGACAGCAAGACCATCAAGCTCCGTCTTTTATGCTTTTCATAGGGGTGTGGCAAGATGCTTGCTAATCAGCAGTGAGTTGAAATTGACAGAAATTATATTCAAGCTCCCTGCTGACAGCCTTATATACCTCAATTATACACTATTTCTTAAATTATAAAACCTATCAAACTAGCCATCAGGAAATCCTGACATGGAACCGAGAGCGTGTGCCCAGCTGATTCATCTCAATTTCTACCTCCTTCTTACATCAGGTAGAAGACACATAAGTGATACAATGTATCAGCAGATTCAAGAACAGCTTCTTCCCCACTGTTATGAGACTTAGGATGTCTCATATTAGGGCTTATCTTTCTTTGCATGCTCTCTGTATCTGTAACACTATATTCTGCATTCTGTTCTATTACCCTGATGTAGTTCTGTAAGGTATCACGGTTTGCATGCAAAACAATACCTTTTACTGTATTTCAGTACATGTGACAGTAATCAAAATCAGAAAAGTCAAAACCTTAGTGGCCTCCATGTTGCCCACGATTAAACAGGAGCCCTGAACATGATCCATGAGCACCAGCGTTGCCCAACAGACATTGACATCTGACATTGGAAACTTCACAACCACCTTTCTGATGCACTGAAAATGCACCTGGGAAGACTAGACTTACCCAGATGGGCACACTGATAGCCAGCAATACAAGGCTGCATGGGGTATAGTTGGTGCACAGAGAGAGAAGCCCAGTCCACTTCTTGGTAAGGCTGCATAGCAGTCTGCTTGCTCACTGGCCTGCTGCCACGTCTTGCCTTTCCATGCCTTGCTGTGTCAGTTGGCTCAGTCACACAAGCAAGTAGCTGGCTGTGCTGCTCAGTAATCCTCAGTCAAAGGCACGTACATCTTGGCTATGTCAATGTGCCAAGTCAGTGTATATCAGTACTAGGTGGCAGTAGCATTCATATCAAATACATTGCATCTGCAGCAAGCAGTCAGCCATATCCCAAAGTCTTGAGAAGTTAAGACTCAGTGAAGGATGTGGCGGCACCTGTTAGTTGATGGAAACTGGCACAGTAGGTCATATAGCCTCAGAGGTTTACAGCCCTTCAGCCCAACTTCTCCATGCTGTCCAGTTTTCACAATTAATCTAGTCCCATATCCCTCAATACCTATCCCATCCATGTGCCTGTCCAAATGTCTTTTAAATGACAAAGTTGTACTCACTTCCACCACTACCTCTGGCAGCCCATTCCAGACTCTCACCACACTGTGTGAAGAAGAAAATCCCCAATGGACACTTCTGTATCTCTTCCCTCTCCTCTTAAATCTATGCTGTCGAGTTTCAGATTACCCTACCATGGGGAAAAGTTGTTGGCTAACTACCTTATATTTGCCTCTCATGATTTTATAAACCTCAACAAGGTCACACTCAGTCTGCTGTACTCATGGGAAAAAATTCCCAGCCTCTCCTTAGAAGTCAAATCTTCCAGTCCAGGTAGTATCCTAGTAAATCTTTTCTGCAATCTTTCTAGTTTAACAATATCCTGTCTGTAGTAGAGCAAACTGAACTGCATGTAGTACTCTAAAAGTGGCCTTACCAACATCTTGTACAGCTGCAACAAGACATCCCAACTCCTATACTCAATGCTGTGACCAATGAAAGCATGCCAAAAGCCTTCTTCACCGCCCTGTCTATCTGTGACTCCACTTTCAAGGAGTTACGAACTTGTACCCCTAAATCTCTTTGTTCTATAACATTCCCCAGTGCCCTACCATTGACTGTGTAAGTCCTGCCCTGGTTTGACCTCCCAAACTGTAACACCTTGCATTTAACTAAATTAGGCACCATCTGCCAGTCCTCAGTCTACTGGTCTAGATGATATTGGCGGATAACCTTCTTCACTGTCCACTGTAATGTAAATCTTGGTATCACCTGAAAAAGTCAGGGACAGTCCCAGGTAATACCAATCCTGAGCATTAGCAATGGTCAGGCATCTGATCATCCTGGCTTTGTAAAGGGAGTCATGCCTCTCTGCTCCAAGGAGCAGATCACAGACAGTCCTTTACCTCTCTATAGAGGCCAGCTCCAAGGAGAGGGACTATTGCAGTGTAGATGTGTGTCGCCACCCATCAGGGATCAAGACAGGTCTCTATGATCCCACAGGAGCAGACTGGGTGCTCTCCTCCAAGGGTAATGATTCTGTCCTTGGAGGGGCTGAGGATATCGGGCACACCTGCCTGCACCCCACCAACCTATTCAACATTTCCTCTCCCTGGTGTGGGATGTCTGCTACCATTGCGGCAAAAGGGAAGATGAGTTAGATGCAAGTGGCATGGCAGTTAGGGCTAGTGCATATTTGAGATAGGTGTTGAGGAGTTTTGGGAGAGTGAGGAGACAGTGCAGAAGGTTTGCATCATCAGTGGTGTTGGAAGATAGTAGTGGTGAGGGAAGATGTTGCATGAAACAGTGGGTGTTTCAGAGGATACACCATGGTGGTGTGGTAGCATGGATAGAATGGGTTGTGAGGTAGCATTGGGAAGAGCATGGCACTTACCCTGGCAGAGTGGTGAAGGTCATTGGCTTCCTTGCTGCACTGTAGCCCAGGCCCCCTCACCTTGAAGATGGCATTGTTTCAGATAGTGTTCTCTGACGAGGCTATCATGGTCTTGTGGCGTGGCCACCTCTTCCCGTCCTCCCGGAAGCGATCACCTCTCCCCTGGGACAGCACATTCACCAGGGCCTCTATGGCGCTGTCAGAGTAATGTGGTGTCAATGTCCCTTTCTCACCCACTTCTCCTCACAGTCTTCAAACTCAGCAGGACAACTTTCAGATGCCAATGCTCATCCAAGTGCTCTGTAACACAATGGATTTGGCCACTGTTCCAGAAGAACTGTCTTATGTAGGCATTTTTTAAAAGCTTCAGAAAAGCAACTGGTCCCACATTCCACTATTTTAAAATCGAACTCTAACAATGATTTTTCTCTCTATGCATGTAAATCAGGCACTTTCAGCGCAGTCTGCTCGGAGACGTTAGATCCAATTAAAGACATATTTCAACCATTAGAAAAATAACCCACTATAACATTAATAACAAGAACAAACCTCTAACAACTCTGGTTAAACACCTCCCATGAACAATCCTTTATATCCTATGGATGGAGCCTATCTCATGATATTACTTAATTGATTTCAGGTCCCAATTATGTTGTACAATAAGCTAAGGAAATTTATTTGCCAACTTTTTACCTCCAGTGATCAAAAGAAATGATTTGTTTCCTGATTTGATTCAGTTCACTAACATCATTTGTAAATGGTCCACATTCAGTAGTGATGTAATTGCACAGATGAAAAAATAATGACAATCTATAGAAAAATAACTCCCCTTGTGACTAAACTGTTCTATCTGTTTGTGGGGTCTCTTATGCAATTTAAAAATAGCTGTGGGTCAGGAGCAGTTTCAGGTCTCTGATATTGCTGTCAACATATCAACATGTGGAATCTTCCCAGCAGCAGGCAATTAAGATTCTGTTTAGAAACGTAGAATGCCTACAGTGCAAAAAGAGGCCATTCAGCCCATCAAGTCGACACTAATCCTTCAAAGAGAATCCCACCCAAACCCACACATGGTAATTCTCTATAAAACAAACAAGCATTAGAGTATCAGTATTTTGGAAATGGTATGTTCTTCTGCATTGAGCTTCTTTACATTTCAGCCCCTAAGCAAAGAATAAAGGAATATTTTATACAAAAATATGTTGGTGAGGAAACATCTTTTAGGTGACCACACGTAACTGATGATTCAAATGGATATTGAAATGAATGAGCAAGATTCAAAGAGGTTAAAGAAAATTGTCATTATTCGCCTCTTCTTAGATCAGGCTTATAAACCTCCCTGAGTAACAACACATGATTTTTAAATGTTGGAAATAAGTTTTGTGTGCAAATTCCATTGAATCTAATGTCTGCTTAAACATTGCATGCACTTATTAAGGCAAAGCATTGTCTTTCGTGTTATGACTGAAGTAATTTTATTACAATCAAATTAGTTTCTGGCCAGTAACTTAATCCATAATTGTTCATAGCTTTGGTGGATTCTAATGATAATAATTATACCTTGGTGGACTACCTAAAGTCATAGATCCTTCAGGCATCTATTCATAGAAGTTATTATGCTATTTCCTCATTAGCAACAAATACAAAGTTAAACAACATCAGTTTCTAATTATCAGCAAAGTGGCATCAATTTGGCACCAGTGATATTTAATCATGGAGTAGTTTGTCCAGCAGATTTAATTATATCCTTCACTTAAACAACAACTCTAAGCTTTCACTCCTTATCTGACGGATGGTGTGTTAAAGTAAGCATTTGATTTCCTTCACTATAAAGCACAAGAGTAGACCTTTGTGATCTTGGATTATTGGTTGAAATTTATCTTTTCTTCTCCTCAATATTCAAAATTTGAAGTTAATTTTTTGTGACAGATTGGTATTTCTGTGCTGTGTGGGCTTTTTGCTACAATGCTTAATTGCCCTGGCCATTTTGTCTGTCCATGTATAGTTAACAATCAACTATCTCCTTTTGATACTGTGAGCTGGGAGAACGATTATGTTCTAGTCTGCTAAAATTGTTTACTGAAAGGAATCAACATATTTCATTTATGCAGTACCTGGTAATTTAGTAAAACATCTGAGGAGCATTCTGAAAGTTTGGAGGAAACAAAAACTGAGCTTCAAAATACGTGGATCAAAGAAGAGACCTAAGAAGGACCTTGGAGAGAGAAACTGATGGCGGATGGGTTTAAGGAGGGTATTTCAGGGTAGCATTTTGCCACAGATGTGGCAACTAAGGTTGGCAAATGTGAAATTTCCTATTGGTATGTGGTTTTACTGCAGCGTCTTGACCAAGGGACATTTCCTGAGAGGATAGTTTGGGACCCTGTAAGCAAGAGGTAGGTAATTAACAGGTCAATCAAGGCTAATTATCAGAGTTGTGCAGGCAAGTCCAGTGTTCCCATGGCATCGGGAGCACCGAGATTGCTTGGAAGTGGCCTGTCAGAAACGGAAGTGGAACTCAAAGCTCTAGGAAGATTCTTGTGGATTCCCCTCCACAATAATGTGGAGGCATACATGGCCATTTTTATCTTCAATGATCACAAAATGCTGAGAAAGTGCCTCAAGATGGAGACCCCATCTCTCTTATATGCACCATCTTTTGTAATGGAGGGCCCCTACTGACCTCCCAGATTGACCCACATTGCAGAATCTTCCATGAACCTAAAGACAATCATCCTGATCCGAAATACAAAGTCCTGGCCCTTGGTGTATAAAGCATGACTCCCAGGTGGGATAAAGGGTGATTCAAAAGTGGGTGGAATTTGAGGCATTGAATTTTATTTACTTGTGAGTAGGTGCAGGTGAAATTTCAGGATGAAATGAAGTTAAAGAAAATGAACAAGTTAGCTGAAGTAACAAATTAAATTAAAACAGTAAGGTCAAAGGTAACCAAAACAACATTTCAGATTTACACCCACGAGTGCAATGGTCAACAACAAAGTCATCACCCAGTTAACAGTCCTTAAGTGTAATCTTTGTTTTTGAAGATGCTATAGATTTTGATAGAAATTTGTGTTACCATTACAGACAAATGGCTCTATGTATATATACTCCATTATTGATGTTCTATGTGTCAGAGCCTATTTTGATTTAATGAGTCCTGGGCTGAGTTATAATCTTGGTATGTGAATAACCACACTTGGATTTTTATCTGGAGGAAATATGATTTTTGTTCTGTTTTCCTAATGCTGCACCATTTTCTTCTGGCATTATCGTGTCAGTCAAGAATATTTCCTGCACAAAATGTACCTCTGCCCCCGGTCAGGTTGCAAATTTTGAATGATGCTCAAAATCAGATTTCCTCCTGCAAATGATTTTTGTCTGGCAGCATGGATTTTTGGAAGCCCATTAGAAGCATGCTAGGTTTGAGAGTTTATGAAGGAAATGGAATGTCTATTAAAGAATATTCTGAAATCTAAATATAAACAGTAGTTGCACTTTCAAACGTCACTATCAGATTGCAATGGTAAGTGTTTTTAATGCATGGTAATCTATTCTGCAAAGGCAAGTTAACCCTTGCGTTGGCCAGTCTTCTTGTAACCATTCGCATCGTTACATTACTTTTCCAGTGAAGTACAATGATATATTGTCATCTTTAAAATGTATTAAAAATGTTGCTTTTTTAAAAGTAATGATTCTTTGTTCTGACGTAATTGGAGTAGAGATTTTAATAGAAATTTATTACCATTACAGACAAATTCCCCTATGTATGTTTTCTCCACTATTAATATTCTACATGGGGTAGAACCTATTTTGACTTAACTCTTGAAAAGAAAGGTTAAAATTATTTTTAAAAACAAACAACTGCTCATAAAGATGCAAGAGTGATGGCTTCTTGACAAACACTGTGCTTAGAAATAGGAATGGATATCTGTTCTATCATTGGAAATGTAAGCTTTTATTCAGACAGTTCCATTATGAATGCTGGGCTGGGCTTCAAAAGCTCTACCTCAGCAGTGACCATATTAATTCAAGAAATGTTGAAACTTTAGAAGCGTATAAAAACAGAATGAAATAAAATAAGAATAGAATAAAAACCTTGAGGTCTGTAAATAAGCAAAAAGGCACTTACATGATCATAACAATTTTTCCCCTGTTTTTTCTTAATTCAGAGTCTTCTTGCACTTTTTTAATAGGTTGATTTTTTTTCAATTATTTCAACATCATACCCATTGCTATTGCATGGCTCCTGGAAATTACGTATGCTGCCTTTTGGGTCAGTAGCTTTGATAGATAGGGATGTGTGGAAGTAGCATTGGGAATAAGAGGTGGCTTGGGAGATATCCAAGAGTGTATGTGGTGGCAATGTTAATGTAGTGTGTGGGATACTATTTGAGGGCCTCTAAACAATTTTGGGAGTTAGTCTGCAGTGTTTGAAAACTGTGGCAGTCATTCGCCTCAACCGCCTCATTTCAGCATTGGCACTGCATTGCAGCTCACTAAGTGCACTGCAAAACACTACCTCTAGGTGAGACGACTAAATCATTGTGAAAATTACGTGTTGGATGTACATTTTGAAAGTTGAAAGATCAGGTTTTCCTGAAACCAAACAAAAGTGCCTTCCTAGATGACAACATTAGCTAGCTTTTAGGTGTCAGTCTTTCTTTCTTTTTGAAACTTATTTGTTGCTGAATATTTGTCACTGATGTCTGTTCTTTAGTTCACCATGCTCCCAAACTATTTCAAATATGCCCCACCTATTCAGAGGAGTTAATGAGCAATGAAATCTCTGCATGGTGCAATGGCAGGTCCCTATCCGAGTTAAGGGACCCAAGTGCTACCTATGCAAATACATCGCTGAGCGAGTTGATAGAAATTATCTAAAATTTCCATTGTGTTATAATGGAAGGAGCCACAGAGCTGAGTACCAGTCACCATTACAGAAGGTATGAAGACACTGACTTTTCCTGGAACAACAATAATATATTCAACCACAATCCAACTGTGTCCCAGTCTTCCTGCTGCAGTTATTTCAACATTTCCTCTTTGTGGGAATGTTGAAAGTTCTGCAGTGAGTATAATTGTGGGGAGGCGATGACCTTGTGGTATTGTCACTGGACTGTAGCCCAGAGACCAAGACTGTGTTCTGAGGACCTGGGTTCAAATCCCGCCATGGCTGATGGTGGAATGTGAATTCAATAAATATCTGGAATTAAGAGTCTAATGATGACTATGAATCCAACGTTGATTGTCAGGAAAAAACCCATTTGCTTCACTAATATCCTTTAGGGAAGGAAACTGCCTACATGTGACTCCAGACCCACAGCAATCTGGTTGACTATTAACTGCCCTCTAGGCAATTGGGGATGGGCAATAAATACTGCCTGGCCAGCAACAACTTCATCCCCTGAATGAATAAAGGGAAAAATGATGCTACGTCAGGGTATTCCAGGATTAACTTAGCCAACAACTTACCCTGACAGTGTTAGCAATCTAATGAAGCAGATCATTCCTGGTGAGACCCAAATTATTGAATTCTGACCAAGCTGGAATTTGTTTGAATTGTGGGCAAATGGCTGTTTTTTTCCCTCAATTTTGAGGAGCATTCACAGACACTTTTTTCAAACCTTTGTAACACAGTCAAAATTTAACGTTAGTTACATCAACCAAACAAAGCACCCGCTGAACAAACTGGCTGCAAAACTAAACCTCATTTCGCCTGCTTCGCTGCTGACGGTGGAAGTATTGGATGAAAGGTCCAATTTTAAGGGCTAGCGCAGCAGATATTAAGGCCTATCTGCTAGCGACCTTTAATCAGTGCGTGACACCAGTTTCTTCTGCTGTCTAACCAATAGTTCTTTTCCCCTCCGATGAAAATGTGGAGCCAGGAAGAACAGGAGCTTCTCCCTGACAATGCATTTCTCTTGTGACCTCCAAGAACTACCCAGGAGCAGCTGCCAGTGTCTCAACTGGTCAAAATTAGAAATTTGTGATATAGTAAACCTGAAATTTTCTGGCACCTAGAGGGCCAGGACTGTGCCTATTGATCAAATATTCTGGATAATCGAGAGGTCCGCATAATCAATATAAAAACAAATACTAAGTCAGAAACGTAATGCAAGGGGTATACACATCGCAGTCTATAATTTATTTACAGCACAAATCATTGTGGTAGATCACGCTATTTGAGGAGAAATTGACACAAAATTGTTTCAACTGTTGAAATTCCGTGTCATCATTCGATTGGACAACATTGAAGTAAATGAATTTTTTAAAAAGTTACGATGATTGGACAGAATAATATAGTAAACTTTGTGGTATTTGAGATGTATAACTTTTGCTGGATTTTCAAGTGTGTCAGTTATGACAAAGTTTTCTATAGATGCCCCAGATGATCTGATGGGTGCCTATAGCTTAGGGAATTCTTCAGATGAGGGGCAATTTCAAATGTACCTCAGGCCCCAACTTTCTGGTGTTCTTGCAGGATGCTTAAAATGAGCTGAAATAAATATGTCTGACACTTTCATTTACTTCAAAGGTGCAAACCCTCCACCCTCTATATGATATACACGGAACATGGGACAGAATTCCAAACAGGAGTTTAGTATGAGGTGTTTCAGCTAAAAATTTAATGACATGAAAGTTCAAACAATTCATGTTATTAGAACTGGTTCATTTGACCTCCTGAGATTAATACATCTGCGCTATTATTCTAATTGCCTACTGTGGGAAAATTAATGCAAATGTACTAAAGGTATCAATCAGAAGAATTTTTCACCATTTCAGTGGGGAATATTAGTACAATGATGTGTAAAACTGTCTGTCTTTTTCTGGGATTTTTGCACAGGAAAGCAAACCTGATTTCAGAGGTTCTGCCACAATTCCATTGTTAGAATAGAATCCCTACAGTGTCGAAACGGCCCCTTCGGCCCAACAAGCCCATACAGACCCTTGGAGCATCCCACCCAGACCCATCCCCCTATAACCAACCTAATCTATAGACCCCTGAACACTACAGGCCATTTAGCTTAGCCAGTCTATGTAAGCCTGCACATCGTTGGACTGCAACATCTGTGTTGTCAAGGAATCCAGGGCTAGTATCACAAAACAGATCACTTAAAATTGAAATTACAGCTGGTAGGCATTTGATGTTGGAAGGTAATCGTGACTTCAATTTTGACTATGGCAATGGCGTCTTTTTGGGACAGATATTGAACTGTTACCATGTTGAAGGTGTGCAAGTGAATCTTTGCCACTGAGCATAGCAATGGAACTCTAGAAGCTCGAAAGGAAGGTCTTGAATTTATTCAGCATTGTTTCTGGCCCAAAGCGCTTTCCAGCTCTTTGCATGTTATAGTGGTTCTTAACAGGCCACTAAGTGGTGCTGTGATTGCTGCTGGGAAGCATCGTGGTGCTCTGTTTCATATCTCACAAATGCAACTTTCCTGATCTAGAGTCCACCAAACAGCAATACAAACATAGGCTTTAAAATAGTAATTTCCAGGGATACCAATTTTAAAAGTTCCCTGCCACATTGTGGCCAACTGTGCCATAATTGATGGCACTGGTTTTTACACCATGTCCTAGTAATTTGCCTTTAAATTCTGGTGTTGATTCCTATCCAGAAGATTAATTGGCACAAACGCAGGTGTAAGAATTAGTGCATTTCCTTCTCAGCATTGTCTACAAAACTTTGAGCATTGTGCGTAATTGAATCACACGTTGTACTAGATACTTGGTACATAGACAACAGTAATCTACCTTGTCATGGAGAGAAATGAATGTTTGGTCTGAAACAAGACTCCAATCAAAGGATTTGATTAGTGCAAAACACACAGTTGTGATTTGTTTGACTGAACTAAGCATGTAATCTATTGACTGTTATTTGGACCATGGTAAAATGAGGCCTTTTTTAAAAAAATGGCAAAAATTGCTCTTCCTGTGCCTTCATGGATGTATGCACAATATGTTTAATGCGTGGGATGGCGATTATTTTACGTAGTTCAGTTAGTTATTAAGTTGGGTTTGGAGATTTACAGGACATTTGAGAGTAAGTTAAAGCTTTTAATCTTCTCAGACTGGCTTCATAGTATGCTGTGGAATGATCAGATGAACTTGATACAATTTCACATTTTTAATCTTATCTCCCCGTTTTTGTTTTTTCAATAAACATCATGTGAAACCCGCATTATTCTCCAATTTTCTTCCTTCAAT
Source organism: Stegostoma tigrinum (assembly GCF_030684315.1). Classification (NCBI taxonomy): domain Eukaryota; kingdom Metazoa; phylum Chordata; class Chondrichthyes; order Orectolobiformes; family Stegostomatidae; genus Stegostoma; species Stegostoma tigrinum. The sequence goes on from NC_081382.1 coordinate 28,514,905, forward strand.
CTTGTATGTTTGAAAATAGTGGTATCTGCTGGCTTGAAATTTCTGGTGATGTTCATTGTGCACTATATTTCCCAAACAGTCACTGCTGTGTGTGTGTCCTGGAACCCAGCCTTTATACACATGCATGTTGAACAGAGCTGGTAAAACTGTAATTGACAGCAAGGATCATGTTTTTGCAAAGAACACAATCCCAATCCATTGAAGTATTTTCTATAAATGGTGAAATTCAGGATTTTCCAAAAGAACATTGACAGAAGTAGCATTTGGCCAGGAAAATGTGTGAAACTTGACTTCAGAGCGTCCAAGAGTTGCAAGTTTCTATCTATTTTGAAGCACACAGATTAAAGAATTTTTACAGCATGGGAAAAGGTTGTTCTACCCATTGTGCTTTTGCCCATCATCGAGCAAGTAATGCTTAGTCAAAAATAGGTAAGTTTTAAGATTTGTCCTTGAAGAATTAAAAGTGATATTGAGTTGAGCATTAGGCAAGGCATTCCAGAGTTTTGGACCTACTTAGACGAAGGCATGGTCACTGATGGTGGAGTGACTTTAAAGTAGATAATCCACGAGTGACCTGAATTAGAGAGTAATGTTATCTTGGTTGCAGAGATCGAGAATGAAAACCAGGATGTGAATTTCAAAATTGAGGTTAACTGGGAGTCAACAGAGGCCAGCAAGCACTGTAGTGAAGGTGAACAAAGCAGTCCCCCAGGCATCAGAGTTTTGCACGGACTTAAGTTTTCAGAGGAAAGAACGTGGGAGACTGGCCAGCAGTGCATATGAGTAGGTAGGTCTGGATACTACCAAGCATGATTGAGAGATTTATGGGTGAAGCCAAAAGATATTAAACGATGAGGTAGACAGACTGTAGGATGGACTATAAAGGAAATATCTAGGATCTAGTAAGAAATTGCCCTCATCAGGGTGCTGACTGTAATAGAATATGCCTTTTTGTTGGATATTTTGAGTGTTACATTTTTTTGCAACCAATTTCACACAGATCATAATTTAAGTCTTTTGTCTTAACAAGAATGAATAATGTCAGTCTCACAGTTTGTGCAATCACCTATCAATGCAAGAGTTTTGTAGCCTTTAGTTCTTTGATTGTTACATCAACTTATGGAGCCTTGACAGAATAATGATTTGCCTGACAAATGCTTTCACACCTGCAATGTCAGATCCCTCTTTCTGATAGAAGTGTGATTAATAACTGCTAAAGCACTACAAACCAGCTTCAGGAGACATTTCCTTGCCAATGAAGGAATGCATTCCTCCTGTACAATTGCTCTGGGGATAGTGAATGACTGTTGCTGGTCAATATTAATGAATTAGTCATTACTTGAGACAGAAAACCACATCCACACATGTCATGTGATTATATTTAGAAGGCAGAGAGAATCAGCTGCACTTAACAATGCTAAGATGCACATCTTGTAACATCTTTGTGGTAGAAAAAAACTTGCATTTGTATAGCACCTTTCATGGCCACAGGACATCCCAAAGCCTTTCACAATGAGTGAAGCACATTAAGAAATAATGTCACTGTGTTCATGTAGGAATGAAACAGCCTGTATTGTACACAGCAAGATCCTGCTAACACCAATATGGAAATAACTAGTTGAGGCAAAAATATTGGCTGGTATTTCCTGACTGGACTACTGTGAACTGAATTTTGAAAGATCATGTATACTCCATTGACCAATAGTCCCAATGTTTGACATGAATCCCATGGGAATTGGACCCATGTGCTTTTTTGATTGTAGTAAATCTATACTTGTTGGAATGCCCAGTGACTAGTTCAACAGTTTTTTTCAGAAAAGATAAATCTGACATCCTAAACTTGTTTTACCCAAACTTAGGTTAAAACTTTTTTTCTTTGCTTTCTGGCCAACTCACTCAATCCATATGGACTAAATCGACTTTGTTCAATAGTTTGAAAATCTTTTGTCAAATTTTGCTTGAAATCTAAACCTTTCTGTAAAGTTAAAACATCCCAGTCGTTGTAGTAACTCAAACTTTAAATTGGGAATCAATCTTGTGGCTTTCTTCTGATTCTTTTCCAGGGTTTTATTTTGTAAAGGAACACAGCTGCACTAAACAGTCAACATGGGAGCTCTTTGGATGATGAAAGACTGTAAGATTATGGAGACAAAGAGTACATATGATGGGTGTCTGATTGGAAACGCATAGAATATTTGGAGGCAATGTTGAAAAGGGGATAATAGATACAAAAATAAAGTGTAAGAAGAGACAGCCAACAAACATAAAAAGGGAATCCAAAAGTCATCTCTAGGCACATAAGTAGTAAAAGAGCAGTAAACAATAGAGTCTGTCTAATTATGGGTAAAAAGAGAAATCTATGCATAAAAGCAGAACACATAGTTTAGCTGTTACATGAATACACTGTATCTGTCTTTACTGAGGAAGACAATACTTCTAATGTCATTGTGCAAAGGCAAGAACAATAAAATGGATTATTGGAAAGGCTGCCTGCACTTAAAGATGTTAAGTCACCAAAACAGGATGGATATATGTGAGGTTACTAAGTCAGGTAATGTGGAAATTTGCTGAAGTGTTGCCCCATTCCCCTGTCTTATGGTCTTATGAGTGCAGGGCAGTGGAGTTGAAATGCCATTAGCCATGATTTAAATGGCGGAGTGGACTTGATGAGCCGAATGGCCTTACTTCTATTCCTATGTCTTATGGTCTTATGATCTTATATTCTTCCAGCCATCCTTTTAATACAGGGATGGTACCCCAGAGGATTAGGGAACTGGAAATATTACAGCCTTATTTTGTGAAGTGGTACACGGATAATCTCAGTAGCTATAGACCAGTCAGTTTAACTTCTGAAGTGGGTAGGTTTTTGGATGCTATTTAGTGGGACAAAACTAACAGTTAAGAACTTTTTTAATTTGTTCACGAGATTTGGGAGTTTCCGGTCTAGGTAAGCATTTATTGTCCATCCTCAAATGCCCTGGAGATGGTCTTGGTGAGGTCTGTTCTTGAACCACTTCATTTCTTGGGGTGTAGGTATATCCATGGTTCTGTTAAGCAGGGAGTTCCTGCAATTTGACCCAGTGACAGTGAAGGAACTGAGATGTTGTTCCATGTTACGATGGTGTCTGGCATGAAACTTACAGGTGGTTGTGTTCCTATGCATTTGCAGAGGGTTTGTTACTGATTCCCATTAACTTCAGGCTTACTACGTTCTAAGTCTTCAGCACAATTGCTGCACGGTTGCCATAGCACACAATCTTCAGAGTATGAAATGCCTGAAGCTGTTTCTAAATATCATATGGAGTGAATCAAATTGGCAGGACTGGTATCATGATGCTGGGGACCTCACAGTGTAACCTGTGGTGGATCAGCCACTGAGTAACATCTGGCTAAAAATTGATAAATACTCAGCTTTGTCTTTTGCGCTGAGGTGTGGGGCTTTCGAGTCATTAAAGCCTCCTTGCCCTATTAATTGTTTAATTGTCCACTGGCATTTATGACTGAAAGTGGCAGGACTACAGAATTTAGATAATGAATGAAAGCTGGGTACGTTGGGCCTATACTCTGTGGAGGCGTGAAGAAAAAAATGTGATTTCATTGAAATTCTAAAAAAGCTTGAACAGGATAGATACATATTATTCCCTTGGACTGGGCAACCTAGAATAGTAGGAGCCCTTTTAAGGATAAGAAATCAATTAACTAGGACTGAGATGAGGAGAAATGTTTTCACCCCGAAAGTTCTCAGTCAACAAAACTGTCGACCACAGAGAGCTGTGGATATTTTACCATTGGGTATATTCCAGGCTGGGATTTTTAGTCACTTGGAAATAGAGGGATAGATGGGTAAGTGGCGTTGAGGCTAAAGGTCAGCTATAATTGTATTGAATAATAGCGAAGGCTTAAGGTGCTAGAACATCTCCTTCTCCTATTTTTTATGTTCAGATACCTTACGATTTGCAAAGCCATTGGAATAGAAATACATCTCAGGCAGTATTGGATCAGCCCATTGTTCCTGGTAATCAATGGTGTAACCTATCAGATGTCTGCTACAATGACCAGTGATCTAATACCACCCACTTACTGTCACTACCCAAGTTAAACGACCACTCTAAAAGGTGGGAGATACTTAGTTATTTTACATGTCAGAGTGGATTCTGGTCTTTGCTGCAGCTCTATCATTGCCAACCCCTGTACAAGTTGACCAGCTAATTTCTACAAAAGTCATGATTGTTATCACAACCTCTTTGGGTAACCAAAAGATCTTTTTCTTCTTTGTGGGAAAAATGGGGCATTTTGGAAATGTCATGAATACATTGACTCTGCTGTGCAACTTAATGTTAAACCCCTGATCAATGCACTGCAAACTATGCCTTTTGACAATAAGATAATAAAATGTGAGGCTGGATGAACACAGCAGGCCAAGCAGCATCTCAGGAGCACAAAAGCTGACGTTTCGGGCCTAGACCCTTCATCAGAGAGGGGGATGGGGGCAGGGAACTGGAATAAATAGGGAGAGACAATAAGTTGTTTGATCACTGCCATTTGACAAAAGTATATTTTCCAGTTCTTTGGCGTTCTGTTCTCCATACATACGATTTCAATTGCACATGATATTGTCAACTTTTCAGAAATCATGTCAGGTTATGTTGCTTCAGTAATTTTCTGTGCCCCTATTGGAAGTCAGCTTTTGCTAAGCAGTAGTTTTGGCCTTATTTACTGTTTCAGTGCTGAACAGTTCCTCAGCATTTCACACAAAACACAAATACTGTTTGTCCTTTATATATTTTATGCTTCATAACGAAAAGCCTCTGTAACGTGGGTTTCAACAATTCACTAGATAGAATTTGAGTCCACAGTACACAAGGCAGTTGTGGTATAGCTCAAGTTCCAGTACAAATAACATCAAAATTCAGGCAGCTGTCTTTGCATTAGTGAATCATCACACAAGCCAACCTTCCATCCATTGACTCCACCTATACTTCTTGCTGCCTTGGGAAGGCAGCCAACATAATCAAAGACCCCTTCCACCCTAGTAAGAATCTCTTCCAATCTCTTCTATCAGGCAGAAGATACACAAGGTTAAATGGACTCAAGAACAGCTTCTTCCCCACTATTGCTATACTTTTGTATGGACCTGTCAAATTTCAAATTTAATGTTGACCTTGCTCTTTATGCACCTTCTCTACAGCCATTACACTGTATTCCTCTCTCTGTTCTTCTATGTTTATGCACTTTGTATGGTATGATCTGCCTTTCGTGCATGATAAGCAAAACTTTTCACTGTACCTAGGTACATGTGACAATAATAAATCAAATCAAATGGGCTTTTTTGTTTGGTCAATTGATGAAACTAGCTTTCTACTCCAGATTTGTTTATTTTTAATTCAAATTGCAGTAGCTGCTGTGTTGGGATTTATGCAATAGTCTGTGGCTCAGGACAATTAGTGCAGTGACATTGCCACTGTTGTCAACAACACAAAGCAAGTGTGTATTGTATTTGTCCAGAACAAAAAATCTAAGGTGGGTCCACCTTTTTATCACTGTTTCAAATATATTCTTGGTACATTGGTGTTACTGGTAAAGTTGGCATTTACTGCCAATTCTTGCTTCCCTGAGAAAGTTTTGAGAAATTATTAAATCTGTAATAGCCAATATTGAAAGTACTCCCAGTTTCTGTTTGAAACAGTTTTCTGTTTTTATTTCAGGCATTATCTTACGTTTTTCTGAATGGGCATTGATTCATACATTGGCAACAATCCCTTAGCAATGTCAAAAATGCTGTTGCTTGCTGATTAAAACCTTTTTTTTTAAATGATTGTCTTTCACCATTGAAAAACTATGATATCATCTACTCCAAGACAACATGGGGCTTGGTGGAGAAATTGCAAATGGCGATGTGTCTATGTTTCTGCTGTCCTTCGCCTTCTAAGTGGGGAGACTGGGAGGTTGGAAGGTGTTATCAAAGAAGGGTCGATGAGTTACTGTCCTTTCGTGTGCAGGCTCTGAAGGAGGTGAATGTTTAAGCTAGTGGATGGGGTGTGATCAAGGGGATTACTTTCTTCCGGATAGCGTTGAGCTTCTTGAGTAGTGTTGGAGCTGCACCTATCCAGGCAAGTAGGGAGTATACTGTCACACTCATGACTAGTGCCTGGTAGATAATAGAGAGATTCTGGGGAGTCTGCAGATGAATTACTCGATGTAGAACCGTCAGTGATGGGACATAAAGAGAAGTGTCAAAACAGTACACAGGGTAGAATTTTTCCCAAACGTTAGCCAAGTGTCATTTTCAGAGAGTTTCATGGAGAATTGTTCTCTGTGAGATGTTGCATTTTTTTTTTGTGCTCACCTCATTAACTATGCACCATGCCTGCATGGCTGTCCTATTTTGGTCATTTGCATTCACCAGTGGTGGAAGTGCTCACTGCTGCTGGTGCTTTGTGATGTTCCTGCTAATGGACATTCTATTTAAGCCCTAGCTATGCACTGCAGTGCAAAGCCAGAAGTAGGACCTCACAGTAACGGGGTGTATGGAAACATTCCAGAGATGCCTGGAGAGGAACTAGCAGGAACCTGGAGGTTCCTGGTGGACAGGGCGGCAGATAAGAGAGCTATCCTTTTTTCCTGAGGGCCACCAGAGGAGAATATGGCACCAGACACTAACAGCCTAGCCCGAAGTTGCTACCTGGATCGCGAGAAATGCATAGCAATGCAGGAAGAAGATTAACAACCTTCTGCCCTTCAAAGTTCACTCTGCTACTGCATCCCCCTCTTACCTCATGGTCTACCACTCTCACTATTACATGTAGCATCTTCCCCCTCTGACTCTGACCTACTCCATGCCCTCAGACTATGACATTTCATGCATTCTGAATTTCCTACTCACTCACTTGGGACATCTCACTACCATGCCTCCACCTACCCCAAAAATAATATCTATGGCAGTCACTTCCTTCTTCCCTCAGTCTGTGTCCTTTCCTCATTCCAGGAGGAAAGTGACCATACTGGGGCACAAAGAGGAGAAGACACAATTCCCTCAGAGGAAACGCTGGCAAAGCTGTCTCCTGGACTCTTCACCAGCTGAGATACTGATATCTCAGTGAGTACATTAGCTACATTCGAGTTAGGAGCATATTCTGGTGTGCATATCTGTGCCACATCTCCACACAGCTGGCTGAGGAACAAATGCCCCGGGTCACTGATACTGAGAGGACCAGTGGAGGCCAAGCACCTGCTCAGCCTCAGGCAGGAGAAGAACCCAACCCCTCACCCACCCCCAGACACACACACAGATATTTTGGTTATTAATAACATCACTAAAATGAACAAACAGACTCAGGAGCAGCAGGCAGGTGTGTTAGGCACTCTCTGGAAACTGGATAGAAGGTTGGAAAGGTCCATCAGCCTTACCTGTATAATGCTGACTCTTGCATGCATACATCTAGCTGTCTCCAAAGACAAGGTGGCGGCTGCCATAGACAGCCAGGCCCAGGAGAATACTGTCTGGCTGCCGGGGACGTGTGCAGATGTGTACTCCATCACTGTGGCCTCTGTTAGTCAAAGGTCTCCTTGACTTGACCAAGGACTTTGAAAAGTAGTGGTTTGCTTGATGCGTGTGAAGTGTGTTTGCTGTGTAACCTGCTGGCACATGGTGCATGTGTGACGTTGATGTAGCAACTTGCCCGCCCGTGTGAATGATTACTTCATACAACACGACAAGCTGCCTGGCCTGGTGTCTGTGCTAAAAGGCAAGTCAAAACAAAAATCCTGTCAGTCTTCGAGCTATGCTGCCTCAGCCAGAGCTGTCAGAGGCAAGGCAAGGCAGAGATGTTCTCATGCAAGCAGGCACAAAGTAAGTGAGCACTGAGAGAACAAAAGAGGAGCCCTGATGTGCAGCCCAGTCCAGGCCTCGGGCTGTATGCCTGTCCCTGTATTCAAATTCTCCTGACAGCAGCATTCCAATGAAAAGGGCCAGTGCAGTCCAAATGCAATGTTGAAGTGCTGGACCATCTTATAACTGGGTCAGAGGTGCATATGAGGGTGTAGTGAGGCTGGTGCATGTCCAGTGCCAATGTCTGTATACATGGGTACATGCAATCACTGCCCATGGAACATGCCCTGAAATGATGGTGACTGTTGCTTCAGATGGAGGGCAGGAGGGAGCAAGCAGTGAGCTGGGGTCACCAGGTACCAGGTTGAACCTTCATGTCGGGGATTGTCGCCACCTCAATTCTCTCCAGTGGGTGGGACAATAGGAAACTGCATCTCCATGAGGTGAGATTAAGAAATAAAAACATGCTAATACACAAAAAGAAAAAGATGCAACTAGGCCTTTCACTGATCGCTAGCAAGATTCTTGTCTTGCTGTCCAACACTTGTGTGGAGATTTTGGAAATTTTGCTCTAGACATTAAGGTTCCCCTCACCACTGATCCTACCCTATTTTCCCAACTTTCTTGGCAATAATCATGCTGCTCAGTGGCTGGGAAGATTTCACCCAATGTATTTTTTATAGGCCAGAGCAGAGATTCTTTTCCAGCTTTTGGCATATGCTGATTGGCAATTTTGTACAAAAGCTTCAGCTAATTCCTTTCTAAGATAAATGCAATTAAAGTAAGTTTAACATTTGATTCGTGTTTGTTTGTATGAATAATTTATGGGTGCATGTGGGACCTGTTTTATGAGATGCAATGTCTCCATCTCAGCTGGAAAATGTGACAAAAGAATTGAAACCAGTAGAAAATAAACTTCTGATCCAGAGAATTGCAATGCATGCTGTACTCTGGCAGCAGAAAGGAAATCCATTCAGAGATAACACTTTAACATGTTTAGTCTATTTTAAAGCTTGAGCGCAGTTTTCCTAGTTTTGTTTCATGGCAAATACAATAAGTCTTCATGAATAAGTAACTATCTGTTCCCAATCTGTCCATCTGATTGTGATCTACAGCAGCAAGGGGCAGACACTAAGCTACTATCAAATACATTCTATTTTAGGAATATTTTCCACACCTAGGATGGTATTTGGGCGGAAGACTTTTTAAAGTGGTGCTGCTGGCGAGGCAAGTGTTTTATTTCCCATCCCTAGTTGCACTTAAGAGTGTGGTGAGCTGCCTTCTTGACACAAACTCCAGTATCTGTGATGTTGTTAGGGAGGCAATTCCAGGATTTTAATCCAGTGACACTGAAGGAACAGTAATATATTTCTAAATCAGGATGGTGAATTGCTTGGAAGGGAGCTCATAGGTGGAGGTGTTCCTACGTATCTGCTGTTCCCGTACTTTGAGATGATAGTATTCATGTGTTTGCTAAGTGTTGCCTCAGGAGCTTTGGTGAATTTCTACAATGCATCTTGTAAATGTCACACACTGCTGCTCCTGAGCATTGTCAGCAGCAACAGTGTGTAGCATATACAGATGCACTGCAGGTGCACAGTTAAGAAAAGAAATGAAAATAAAACAGAAAATGCAGTTCATCTGGTTATGGAAAGGGCAATTTGTTTGGAATCCTCTCGTACTTTTATTTTTAGAAATGAAGTCCTGATTTGACATTGTGAAGCATGGTGAAATGGTGCACTTTGTCCTCCCAGAAACTTTTGATAGAATTCCTCATCGAAGGCTGCTTCAGGCAGTTGGCATCTGAGTTGTAATGTGGAGACTTCATTTAGACCTCCTAGCCAGAGGAAACATCTTTTCTAAATCCACTCTGTTGAGCTCATCTTGAAAATTTTGGGACTTTCTATGAGAATGCCTCTCATTTTGCTAAACTCCAATGAAGAAAGACCCTGTTTTCTAAAACTCTCCCCAATGAACAGTGTCACCAGCCCAAGAATATATCTAGTGAACCTCTGCTATGTTTCCTCTTTGGCAACAAGATCCTTCCCTGGAAAGGGGAAAAAAACAGCACACAATATCCTAGGTACTTTCTCACTGGGGTTCTTTACCAAGGTATCTTTCCTGCTGTATTCAAATCCTTTTGGCAATAAAATGATCAACTCACAAATCCTGCTAACTCCACTCTGGCGATTATGATATGTGACAGCAAGTCTCCTGGTCAGCCAACACAGTGTGGTAGCTACAGGGTAGCCTCCCATAGGCAATGACACACAGCTTCTTAACAGGGGCTGTATTCCATGGGAAGACTCCTCCGTCCTTCAAGGCACTACCAGAAGAACAAAGAAATTTAAAGGGGATGCTGAGTGGCCTCCTGGCGTGACCGTCAGATAAGTTCAGGAGTGGACCATTTTGTTTGCCCTGGGCCTCAATGCTAGCAGGCACCACATGTTCACAACAAGGATCATGCTTTCTGTCGGTTAACTGTGGCTGGTGAGCAAACGTTGAGAGATTTCAACTTGGACACTGTGTAGTGGTCAAATGTGCTTTCACCATTCTGAACCGGTCAAGTAAATGAACACCTGTGTTGCTGTCATTTAATCAAAGCTGCCAAATTCCAGAAGCCTTGTTTTGGTGCCTGTCTGCCTGGCCTTTGCAAGCAGGAGATGGCGGGCATGGATTTATCATTTACTTCACAGAGCATAACTGATGTGAGAACAGGTTTATGACAACAAATCAAGATATGAATATGAGCATTAACTGTGAGGATGTTGGCTCCAAAGCCAGGATTTGTAAGCTCTAATATTGCTGCACCATTTTGTTTTTCATAATTGCGTGAGTCGCAGAGAGAGAGAAAGAAAAGAGTTTGCTTCTTCATTGTGGGCCAAAATCAAAACCTTCTTCAACAGGTTCACAATTTATTTACATAGTTACATTCTAAATAAACTGAGGCCAAAGTGAACTTGTTGCTACAGATGATTGCATCTATTTCTTGAGGTACTTACGCAATTAAGGGAAAAATTGTGAACTGTCATAAAGATGGTCCAGAAGATTCTTCCTGGGTTCTAGTGAGTTTTCACACTACATGTTTTCACTTGTGGTAGCAAGGTGATACTTAACAGAGGGATATGATGAGAAACGACTGTAGAATTGGACATGGGCATTTTTTTGTAAAATTGTGCTTCACACATTCTTATTACAAATTGTTTTCAGTATTTGCTTCGCTTCCACCCTTCCATTGTCTGAGTATTTCTTTTCTCTTCTGTTATTTCTTTCTGATCCTTTTTCTCATGGTTAACTTGTTTTGCATTTATGGTTGCCAAATTTAATTACTTATAATGAGGGAGGAATGACAATCACTTGGCCAAGAGGACAGAAGGTTGAAAAAAGATTTAGGGGAGGTATTTAAAATCACAAGGCATCTGGGCAGAGAGAATCTGTTAGCATTGACGGAGGAGCTGGGAAGCAGAGATCACAATTTGAGGTCTTTGGCAGAAGAACCAATGGAGCCGCGTTGGGTCAAAATCCTCGAGCTCCCTCCTTACATTGCTGGTCCAACTACCCCAATAGAAGGCAGCTTATCATTACCTCCCAAAGAGCAATTAGGGATGGGCGATAGATGTTGGTCCAGTCAGTGATACCTATATCCCATGAATTAATTTTAAAAAATTTGATTTTCACACAGGCAGTGTATTTCAGATTGGAACAATTTGTTGACCATGTGGTGGAGGTAGAATTGTGACCTTGAAAAAGAATTGGATAAAAATTCGAAGCAGAATTTAAAAACAAAAGTACTATCAGGATGGAGGGGATTGATCCTGCAGTGAGCCAGCACAGAAAAGATAGACTGGATGGCTTCCTTCATGCTATAACTATTCTGTGAGTCTGCATAGAAGCATCCATTCTCACGGCTCCCACCTTCCCATCATACAAGGATTTTTCTGTTCTGTTTGAGTTTATCTTTAACTTTTTTTGTTCCATCGCTTACTCCTTAATTCATTAGTTTTTTGTTTGCTTTTCCATGGTCACCACTGCTGCTTTCCCTTAGCTCCGAATCCACTAATATTATTTTTAGCTTCCAAAAGCTTTGCAGCACTGTCACTTGTCAGCTTTCAACCCCTTGTGAATGAGAGCGTGTTGGTGTAGTACTGAGGTGTGACAGCTTCGACTGTTTTCATTACCTTTCTTCAAATCGAAAACAAATGTCTTCTTTCAGAGCTGCGAAAGCCGTCCACAAGAATATTAATAGTGACAGCACTGCAGCTTTTTGCAAGCCGTGTAAGATTTCAACAATTGCATGACATCTGTATGTTCTGACTATGCCTCTGGGAGGAGGATGAAATTTGACCTTTCTCCTGCAACCACATGTCACTCTGTCAATCACGGGAGCAAACTATAGATGCAAGTGTGAGGGGCACCACCTTGTTCCGGATACAGATCCGTGGACAGACTATGGGGCAGAACTTTCCATTCCTGTGCATGATCCTGCTTGTGCCTTGGTGCCCAAGCACCCTGCCCTTGGAGATCGCTAATTTAAGAAGCCACTTTCGGGGTTCACCATCCCATTTAAAGATGACAGTGGGACAGAAATGTGGAAAAGAAAGCTGGCAGTGACACCAGGCAAGGTGCTGCTCAGGCAGAGAGGGGAAATACACAGGCAGCTCAGTATGGAGGTGCTCTCAGCTATACAGAAGGCCCAGCGCTGTCATGAGCATCACTATGAAGGGGGCACCCCATATATCCTGGATTAATCTGTGGCCTATTTATCCTCATAGAGAGCGAAATAACTCCGCAAAAGCCGGTAACTCATCACCAAGTCACGCTTTATTCATATGTGCTAGTACATGACACTGATCAGGCTAGCTCCGAGTCAGCTCCGAGAGTGAGTAAAGCCCCTGACACTCCATGTTTATATCCTTTTTTAAGTTTCGATTCTTTTATTTTTTTCTTTTTCCCTACACTACCTCTTCACAGCAGTAGTGCTCATATTTCCCCCAAATCACCCATATTTGGGGGTGGAGGTGTGGAAATCAGTAAACAAAGAACTTTACGTTTCCACCGTCAGGAAAAACATACTCCTGTTTATATCCGTCAGCCAGGGCTCGCTGATTGGGTCTGTTAATCTGGTCCAATCAGGGAACTCCTACTCTGAGGCCCACCTAGTAACCTCGTTACAATCACTGCAAGGGGTCTTGTGGCTCAGGCAAAGTGTTCCTTCCTTTGGGTCGGAAGGTCATGTTGTGATGGCCACAGAAGTTTGTCACAGCATGTCCATTTGTCTGATATGTAGATACACCTCTGAACTGGGAGGGTCTTCTCTGTGGAAGGGTGAAAGTATACTGTACAGAGTACCTCTTGCTTCTTCCTTCTTTCCCTTGTGGTTCCTTCACTGGGACTTTGAGAGGAAATTTGCCAGCACCAAATTGCTACCAAATTTAGCAGAAGCCCAACCTGACTTTGGGTTCTGAAAATTGCCAACATGTGGAGCCTCAATTAGCTTTGTGCTTCCAATGCTGTCCCCAGAATAGAGGGTATATAGTGGGACAGCATTGAAAAGTAGCCTAGATGAGGGAACCTATCCAGTTTTTCCTGCCTCTGCCTGAAGAAGGGGAAGAGCAAGATATAGCAATATTGAGGAACATTTTATCTATTCACAGATGGTAGTGAAATCAGAGTGTAAACTTTAGCTCAGAGTGACTTGTGCTCATGCATTCACAGTTGTTTCAGAAGATTATGGTCAGTTCGATCCTCATTGCAAGGTGAGGAAGCTTATCAAAACTGCTGACTGTAGGAACCAACAGCAAGTCACATTTAATGTGGGTGTTGTACTTCAGTGTTGTTTACTATGCTTCAGGCACCTGTGAGCATGAATCCCAAAGGCTGTGTTGCCCGCCTGGTGCCAGGCTTAACAACATTTTCTTGGGGCTGGGGAGGGGGAGGGATCCAGTTCTCAACACCCACACTGACACCAATGACACTGCTAGGACTGTAAACAAGGTTCTGCTGAAAAAAGACTTTGAACAGTTAGAAGCTCAGTTTAACAGCTGAAGCTTCAAAGTAATAATCTCTGGATTATTATCTGAGGTTATAGACAAAATAGCTCAGGGTAAGTAAAGTTAAGGAATTAAATGTGTGGCTCAAAAATTGGACTGCGAGAAATAGGTTTCACTTCATGGCTTAGAAGGGAGCTGTTCTGGTGAGATGGGCATTGCTGGGTCCAGTGGCTGGGTGAATTGAATACCTAACATTGTACAGATGGCTTTAAACTAAGTGGGGAGGGTTTGGGAGAGTGGGAAAGTAAGCTTACAAAGCAAGATGACATGGCAGACAGCATTCCCTCTAAGCTGTTCAAATAGGCAGACACTGAGAGTTACTACACACTCTGATAGATATTCCGGTCTTCCCAGCATTGACTTCTGGTTCCAGAAACCGCTGCTGTGCATGGACCTCAGGGATTCATCCAGTGGAAAAAGCAATTATAAGGAATGTTGACGGCAGCATTATAGATCAGCTACTTCAAATCCATTATCCAGAGTGTGTCAGGAAAGGATGTAGTGTACAGGCACCAAAAAACAGCAAATCAGGTGATAAAAAGGGGGAAAACATGGTGGGGAAAGAAAAAGCAATTATTGGCTGTTATTGACAGCAGATGCTGGGGAACCTGAGATAACAAGGAGTAGAGCTAGATGAGCACAGCAGGTCAAGCTGCATCAGAGGGGCAGGAAAGCTGATGTTTCAGACCTAGACCTTTTTATTTGGACCAAAGGAAAGGAATAAGCAGCACATCATAGATGTGAAGAGGTTACTTCCTCTTCTGGGAGAGTGTAGGAACAAAGTGTATCATCTCAGAGTTTAGGGTCACCCAGTTTGGACAGAGATGAGGAGCATTTTCTTATTTTGGAGGTTAGTGAATCTGTACTGCCAAGGGCTGTAGAGTCTGGGTTGTTAAGTACATTCAAGGCTGAGATAGACAGATTTCTAATCAGTAAAGGAATCAAGGGTTGTTGGAAAAGGTGGGAAAGTGGAGTTGGGGATTTTCAGATCAGGCATGATATCATTGAATGGTGGAGCAGACTTGATGGGCTGAATGGCTTCCTTCTGCTCCTACATCTTATGGTCTTATTTTAAAATGAGACATTTTTGAACATATTCCAAAGTGAAATTTTACAGAAAAAAGGCAAGTGAAATCAATCACCTATATATGTGAGTGTGGATGTGTCATCGTGTTAGATAGCATTTAATAAGCTTCAGTTCCACAAGACAAAAATTGGTTATCATATTACAGCTTGATACACACATATTTACAAACACAAGATCAGAAGAAAAATCTATTTTTCAAGTCACCAGCACACAGAATGATAGAAGATATAGGCATACAGAAACTTAGCCAAACATGGTAAGAAGCTAAGATTATTGTAAAGAAGTGAAAGAAATGATCCACGGAGGTGAAACATACAGAACTAGTGGAAGCTAAGCAGATTAAGCATAGAGGTGGGCAGATTTAAATTTTTATATCTTTAAGTAATCCTACAGTAGGTTAAAATCACCACTGCATGTTTAATGTGATAGCTGGAGAAGGGGCGTCCTCAGCAAATGCATATGGCTAGAGCATTCAGATTGTTGCAAAGGATAGTGATGAAATATGCATCTGAGAACACCTACAAATCTGATCTTCTTCCAGGCCTAGTCGGTATTTTTGCTTTTCTGACACAGCAGGGTGATCATTTCTTAGGGAAAAACTTGAGTTCCTGAGCCTGCAGTCTGAGCTAGTATACTCTTGTCATCTTCTCTAGTTAACAGCAGAGTAAATCCATAAGTTGGAGCCGTTGATCGGAGGAAACAGGTTGTTTTTACACTGACTTCGCAATCCAACCTTGCTCTCTGAAGGAGAATTTCTCTCATTTGTTTGCAATTCGTTTTTTCTTTTCTGTGTTAAGAAACCTGCTGCAATTGGAACATTCACATAACAGAGGCATCTGTCATGAATCATAAAATTTGTGCTGTTTTATTCTAAATTCCAAAATACAGGGATTAAAAACAGGTGATTTCTGTTTACTTCAGGGAGGTATTTGACGTTTATTCAGAGGAGAGCGACAACTGAGTTGGTGATGTGAAAGCCAATTTACAGAGCTCCAGTTTTTATTTCATTTCTACAATATATTCCAACTGCTGGAGAAGAGTTGTTGTGTACTCTGGTAAACTTTTCTGCCAATTGTAATTATATTCCACTCTGGTATACAAGGAGTTCGTTCTCCGTTGCAAATGATACAACTAATAATTTTCACTCAGCGTAGGAAAACTCGGAATGTGTTGAAACAGCAACATCTCAGTGTATCCTGCTTATTAGATTTTTGTGTGGACTGATAATAGCACAGCCAGGTCAAAGTTGCCTTGGTGACTGTGCAAACAAGCTTACTCCTTAACCAATGATATTTGAAAGCAAGTTATAGAATCAGAGGAATTACGGCAAAGGAAATTGGGTGAATCTAACTCAAATTAAATAGAGAAAGAAAAATGGAAAAAGAGGGAAACAGGAGATAGTAAAGGAGATCTTATAGCGCTATCCACAATTAACAATGGTTTTACAGGAGGAACTGTTTTCAGTGGCAGGAGAGTCAGGAACCTGAGAACATGAACTTGAGCTGTTTAATAAAGGAACAACAGGCTACATGAGGAAAGTTTTTAAACACTGAGTTGTTGTGATTTGTAATGTACTCCCTGAAGGACAGAAAGGATGAAAACAAAGTCAGTAATAACTTTCAGAAGGGGCTTGGTTAATCATTTGGAGGAAAAATATTTACAGGGGTTATGAGATAAGAGCAGGGAACAGGATCAATTGACCAAATTTGGTTGACCAAAAACATGGCAGTAGGCTGAATGGTCTCCTTCTGTGCTGTCTCAGTCTATGAAATGAAAAGTATGAAAAAGCATTTAAAATTGCAAAATGAAAAGCTCTAGAAACAATTTACTACCTTTGACCTTGCCCTGCCATTCAACAAGGTGATGGCTGATCTGATTACTCCGTGTCTCACCTACCCCCAATAATCTTTCGCCTTCTTTAAAGTCACAGAGATATACAGTATGGGAATCTTATTGTTTATAGTGAGGAGAATTGAATGCAAAAGTCTAGAGGGTATGCTTCAGTTGTATGGGGCATTAATGAGACAACATTTGGAGTACTGGGTATACTATTGGTAGATATTTTTAAGTCTGCCTCTTCAGACACACCTCCAGAGCAGATGGTCCTTGGTTCAACTTGTCCAAGTGAGATCCTAAATTAATCTAATTTCATTTGTGAGCATTTGGCCCATACCCTCTGAATCCTTCCTATTCACGTACCCATCCAGATGCCTTTTAAACCTTGTAATTGTACGAGCCTCCACCACTTCTTTTGGCAGCTAATTCCATACACAACACCACCCGTTGCATGAAAAAAGTTGACCTTTCAAATTTATCTCTCTCACCTTAAAACTAAGCCCTCTAGTTTTGGACTCCTCTGCCCCGGGGGAAAGACCTTGGCTATTCAGCCTATCCATGCCCCTCATGATTTAATAATCCCCTATAAAGTCACCCCTCAGCTGCTGACCCCCCAGGCAAAATAGCCCCAGCCTATTCAACCAGTCCCTAGAGATCAAACTCTCCAAACCTGGCAACATCCTTGTAAAGAGATAATGGGAATTGCAGATGTTGGAGAATCCGAGATAACGAAGTGTGGAGCAGGATGAACACAGCAGCATCTCAGGAGCACAAAAGCTGACCTTTCAGGCCTAGACCTAGGCTCGAAACGTCAGCTTTTGTGCTCCTGAGATGCTGCTTGGCCTGCTGTGTTCATCCAGCTCCACGCTTTGTTATCTAACATCCTTGTAAAATCTCTTGTAAACGCTTTCAAGTTTCACAACATCTTTCCTTTAGCAGGGAAACTAGAACTGAATGCAGTATCCCAAAAGTGGCTTATCAAGAATCCATTTATCTCTGTTTTAAAAATATTCAAGTACTCAGCTTTCACTGTGTTTTGAGGATGCGCGTTTGAAAATCTCAAGACACTCAACAATTCTTCGTATCTCTGTCGCAAATGAACAATTACTTATTTTTGAACAGTGACTGCTAATGCTAGATTTTCCCACAGGAAGAAACATCCTTTCCACACGCACCATCAAGATCTCCCAGGATCTTAGGTTCGAAACAAGTTGCCTCTTACCCTTGTAAATGCCAATGGATTCTTTAAAAAGTCTATCCTATCAAACCATTCCTCATAAGACAATCTACTCTCTGTAAGTTTTGGTCTAGTAAATTATCTCTGAACTACTGCCAATATATTCTTTCTTTAAATAAGGATACCAGTAACGTTCTTGTGGTGCAATGTTACTGCCTGTATGTCTGGACCAGAAGGCCTGGGCTCAGTTTCCATCTGCTCTAGAGGTGTGTCTGAAGAGGATGATTTAAAAATATCTACGAATAGTGTACCCAGCACTCCAAATGTGGTCTCACTAATGCCCCATATAAACAAAGCATAACCTCCAAACTTCTGCCTTCAATTCTCCTCACTATAAACAATAAGATTCTATTTCCTGATCACTTGCTTTCATGAATATTACCTTTTTGCTGTTCAGGTACTAAAACATCAAGAACTCCACATCACTCACCACTTCCTACCAAAAGTGACGATTTGACATTTTCCTGTATTATAATCTATTTGCCAGATGTTTACCCACTTGCTTAATTCATCTATATCCCCTTGCAGATAGCAAGAACTGCAGATGCTGAAGTTGGAGATAACACAATGTGGAGCTGGAGGAAGCAGGCAGCATCAGAGGAACAGGGAAGTTGACGTTTTAATTAGTTAAGAAGGCCAGTGGAATTTTGTCTGTTATTGCTAGGCATTTGGAGTTTAAAAATAGGGAATACATCGTGTATTGCTGAGGCCACGCCTGGAGTACAGTTTTTGGTCTTACATTTAAGAATGAACATATCTGGTTTTGGAGGTGGTTTAAACGAGATTAACTAATTAGACTGATTCCTGGAACTCAGGGGTCAACTTATCAAGAATGACAAACAGGCTAGCTCTTTATTCATGAGAGCTTAGAAAAATGAGGGATGGCCATATTGAAACATACAAGATTCTGAGGGGGCTTGGCAGGGCAAATGTTGAGAAGAGGTTTCCACCAATGGGAGATTCTCAAACTAGGGGACTTTGTTACAGAAGAAGAGGGCACTCATTTACAACAGAAATGCGAAGGAATTTTTTTCTTCCAGAGGGTAGTGATTGACTGGAATTCTCTACCCCAGAGAATTGTAGGGGCTGGATCATGTGAGCACTTAAAGAGGAATTAGATAGATTTTTGAAATATTGAGGAGGTTGAGGGCTGAAGAGCTAGCACATAAGGAGAGTTGAGGCCGAGATCAGATCAGCCATGATCTAATAGAATAGTAGACAGGCTTGAGGGGCTGAATGGTCTATTTCTAAATGATATGTTCACCAAATCTCACGAATTTTGAAAAGTTTAAACTGACACGTCAATTATCTCACTTCTTTTTAAAAATTGAGGATGCAGTCCATTAGGATTTCAGGACACATCTGCTAGCACCAACAATCTGCTCGGTGCCATTTCCCTGGTAATTTTATTGAATTGCTCCCTGCCTTTCAATTTCTACTTACTTGTATCCTGTATGTGTGAATACTGATGTAAAGTAACTGCTCAATCTTTAAAACACATCCATGCCATATGGGCATTGCTAGCAGAACTCAAATTATCCTTGAACAGCATGCAATTTGAGAGTCAACCACATTGCTGTTTGCAATGAGTGAACAAGAGGTGTTTTTACAACAGTTGATGATTGTTACCTGGGGCTGAATTGTACATTTTTTGGCTAAGTATCAGTCTCACCAGGTTTTTTTGGTGGGCTTCTCTTTTTTTTTGGAGTCCTAGCGAGATCTCTTCCCTGTTTGTTCCCAATGTGTCCCAGTAACTACCTACCCAGCTCCTTTGGTACTTCTCATGCCTGATTCTAGCCCTATCTTGTCATTCCAGTAGCCTGGGCTAATGGTCTCAGGATCTGTTAGAGAGGTACATACATCTCCATCGCCTCAGCCACTGAACCAACATTCACTTTTTACTGTTAGAGGGATGATACGCCACTTCAATAGTTGCTTCTTGCCTTTATCATCCCAATCCAAACTATTTCTACATCCTGACTTCCAGACTTTCAGGCATCCTTAAAAATTATGCTAATGCAATCATTCATTAAAAGAGCCACCGAGTGCCTTTTACTAGCTTCCCATTCTTCCCAAAAGTCATATCCCCTTTGATGTTCAGCTTCTAATCTGTCATTCCACAGCCATGTTTCTTCAATGGCAATCAGATAATGCTTATTTCTATTTATCCTATCAGTTCATCTGTTTTGTTTAGAATGCTATGTATAATCAGATTCAGAATCTTTAATTTTATCTTTTTTTTTATTTTTGAGAAGTCTGGCTTTATCTGTTAATTTATGCTTAGATTTGTACTCATCATCCCTTTATACCATGGTTTGTTTTCATTTTCCATATTTTCTTGTCTCTACACTCTTTGATTTAACACATCTTCCCAATTTTGATGGTTTCCCCTAGTAAGCATTAAGCCCTCTCTACATTCCTAGTTAAACAGCTTGCTAGATAGGCTGCGATTGTTTTCATTGGAACAGAGGAGGTTGGGAGATCAGCTCAGAGGTCAATAAAACAATGAGGGGAATAGATAGGGTTAGTGGTAGTTATCTTTTCTCTGGGATGGGGAATTTCAAGACAAGGGGGCATGTTTTTGAGGTGAGAAGAGAAAAATTTAAAATAGACGTGGGGGACCATTTTTTTTTACACGGAGTGTGGTTCATGTGTAGAATGATCTTCCAGAGGAAGTGGTGGGTGTAGGCACAGTTACAACATTTAAAAGACATTTGTATATGGCAAGGTTTTGAGGGATATGGGCCAGGAGCAGACAGGTGGGATTAGCTCAGATTCGGATTAGGTTTGGCATGGGCTGGTTGTACTGAAGGATCTGTTTCTGTGCTGTATGACTCTGACTATATCCACCCTGGTCAGGATTAGTCTTCCCAATGGTACTGACCCTGTTTTTCCAAGTATTAGTGCCAGCGATTCACAAATTAACAACCTATTTCTCCCACAAAAGTTTATTTGTGCTGCTGGTGAAAAATGGCACACCTGCCAAAACTAAAACAGGATCATCTGTACTTAATGTATCATGCGATCTTCTAGTCTATTTGTGAAATTGTTAACAATTTTCCCCATTTCTAAGAATGGCTGCTGAGTAGCTGTCCTTTTTAAGCTAAAGAATTTACAAAGCACTTAGAAAATACTATTCTGAAGAAACATTGAAATGGATGTTCTTTTGGTCATTTGAAAGAACGAACATCAGTTCAAAAGATATCATTACTCCACTTCTCTTTTTGGCAGACATCTCTTAACTGGGGCACTGAATAAAAGTGCAGTTGAAGCTGTGAAATCCTTGGTTAAGTGGGAATTGACTTCAGAAGAGTGCTCTTCACATTGTACCGTTGCTAACCTCAAAAGGATTGGTAAATTCCTAAGTCGTGTACCAATAAGCAATTATAACACTCAGAAATGAAAATCAAAACAGATGTCTCCAATTGCACAGAGGCTTCTTATAAGTTCACAGATAAGGTTTTACCTCAAGGCACAATGATGATGTAAGGCTGTCTCAGTTTCTCAAGCCATGTTAATGCTTCTGGAATGTTCCTTTTAGCTGTTGACCAGTTCACTGTTGACAGACTATCTCCATTATTATGTTGTTCAAAAACCTGTACAACAAAGATGACTGAATATAGCTGAAAAACTATATTGAAGGCTTGAACTATCAGTTACGCAGAAATAAAACTGACAACTAGGGACTGTTGAAGGGATCTTCGAAACAATGGTTTCAAAGGTATTGGATTTAACAATGTTATTGAAACAGTGAACAATTTTGATTAATGGTATTATTTGCCAACTGATAACAGATATTGTAATACTGGGTTCTGCAGAACAGAAGCATGCAAATACAGAAGGCTTTAGTGCTTCTTAAGACTACCTTTGAGTGTCTATCTGTAAAATACACAGTGACACAGATCTGATAATTGCTGAGCTGCTCTGCTTCTCTTATTTCAATGCCATAATGTTAGCTTTGTTTCTAGAATTCCCAGCTGACTCAAAGTGGAATTACATTAATTCCTATGCACCGTGCCCTCATATGAAAAAAGATGCTATTTATTCATTTTGCATTGAGAATTTAACATGCAGAACATTCTATGTCATCCTACTTTTAGATGATGTACTTGTAGTTAATTTTTCAGCAGCAGGCTGACCAGTTTGAAATATTTCATTACGACACTTGTTTTAAGCAAAGCGTTTTGTACTGATAATGAGGTTGATGTCAATACCTCAGTGAAATAGTGAAGATACGTTCTCACTCCCATTGTTATGTTCTGGTATGGTTTCCAGCCCACACAGGCACTGAACCTTTAAGACAATCACATGACATCACAACGTGTAATGTTCTGGTTTAAAGGTATCTGCCTCATCTTCAGTAACAGTGACTGAGTAATGGAGTCAGTACATTCAGTTGGTTATGTGTACACATTGCACAGTAACATCAGTAAACATAGAACTCAAAGTGAATGCAATTCCATGATATTGTAGGTTTGCAATTAGTCAATGTGATAAATAAATTTCAATATATCTGACTCAACAGAACATGACTATTTGTGATATAGGGCAAGTGTTCTCCCATATATAGTAAAACAGAAACAACATCATAGTGGCAGCAAGTGAACCCTGAGTGGTAATCATAACAATGGAACCATGAACTCTGAAAGCTGCAAATGTGGCAGCACATTGAGCAGTTGTGCAAGGTCTTTTCTTAACACTAATCTATCAATCTGTATGAGCTCAAAGCTGAAGCTACAACTTCAATCAGCAGTCAACAATTACAAAGTTTGCTGAAGCACACACTGAACCACTGTGAGTACTCTACCTCACTCTTTTTAAGACAAAAAAATGAGGCTGGCACTGAGCTGACATAAAGAGAAACAGCAACTGAAAACTGCCAAAGGACAGCCCTGACAAAAGAGCACTCCTAGAATAGACGGCAGCAAATAAAATACTGAGGGGGGAGAAAATGCCTCACCACTGTATGCATGTTGGTCGATTCATAAGAACTTAGCTAGGAGCAGGAGTAGACCATCTGGCCCCTCGAGCCCGCCCCACCATTTAATAAAATCTTTGAGACTCAGCTCCACTTACCCGCCCACTCATCATAACCCTTAATTCCATTACTGTTCTGTCGCTTTCTTTTTCCAAGTCAGCACAGAAAAAGCCCACGTCACATTATCACTGTATTTTTGGCACAAGTACAATCTACAGTTAGAAAACTGATATCACAAGCCTGTAATTTTAAGGCAGCAGCATACAGTAAGAATAGAACAGAGAAGACAACCAAACACAGAAAAGCATGACACTGAAACACAAATTTTTGCAGTGGTATTTTAGAGAGCATAAAGCTATACAAAAAGATAAAAAGCAAACCTCTGAGCATGGACTGCATGACATGGAGGTGCCAATGTTGGACTGGAGTGGAAAAGGTCAAAAATCACATGGTACCAGCTTACAGTCCTCCAGGCTTATTTTTAAAATTTTCAAATAAACTTGTTCGGCTATAACCTGTGTCGTGCAATTTTTGACCATGGACGCACACCTTTGAAACTGTGTTAGAACTTCGGCTAATCTTAGAAATAAAATCAATCTTTACTCATGGATTAGCAGATTGCAGACATGCAGTTAAAATTCTTCTTGCTTTGGGCGCTAAAGTATTAAGAAGAAAAAATTCCTAGTGTCCTTCTATGGATGACCACAAAGATCCTGACTTTGTTTCAGATTTTAGAAGACCAACTTAAATTTCATGTTTATTTTGTGCACTCCACACAAGATAAGCTGACTGCTTACAGCAAGTTCGATATCCCAGCTGATCTTATTATCCATCCTCAGTAAAAATCTGGATCCTAAGCATGAAAACCTGAAAATACCTTTGAAACAGATGGATCAACACCAGATTGATCTATAGACAAACACAGACCTATGTATCATTATGACCGATGAGATGACAAGTCCATTTGTTAGTTGAAAGATCAAATATTCCAGGCTGCAACTTTGACCTAATTAGCAAATTACATCAGAAAATGACCATCTGCAACAATACAAGATCATCATCAGTGGGTGGCCTGAACAGACCCAATTGGCCCCTTTCCCTTGCACTACAACTTTCTCTGGCAGTTCATTCCATACATGCGTCACCCTCTGTCTGGAAAAAGTTGCCCCTCAGGTCCTTTTTTTAAATCTTCTCCCTCTCACCTTAAATCTATGCCCTCTAGCTTTGAACTTTGGAGCAGGTGCAACTGTGATCCTAGGCCTCCTGATTCGAAGGTTTTGTATGTATTCAACACAGAGTGAAGAGTGTAGGACAGTATCCTGTTCCTTGCACTACCACTAATACCTACTATATCTGGCCACCACGAGGCAGTAGGGATTACCTAGATGTGACGAGACCTCTCATCTCAAAGGAAGGGACCACAACCATTTACTTTAACATCCCTATTATGGATGATGATGGGATAGAGTTTATAGGAATTAAAACAGAAACTCAGTGATTTTTGCATCATCAGTAGAAAGAGAAACAATTAACACATTGCAAGGCAAGTTCCAGTGAAGAGGCATATTGGACTGAAAACATTTAACCCTGTTCCTCTCTCTCCACTGAATCTGTCAGACTTGCTGGCTTTCCCCAGCACTTTCCATTTTTATTTCAAGACTCCAGCATCCACAGGCTCTTGTTTTCATTGTATTTAATGGACACTAGCGGTCTTTCTTCAAATATTTTGACCATATGACAGAAAAGAAAGAACAAATAAGAAGCTAGTTCAGGTATAGTCCTTCTACTGTTCCTTCATGTCATCTGTAACAAAAAAAAACCTTACAATAGAAGACCCTGGCTAGGATGCCATTGGATTTGGTTGCTTAGATCTGACTGGGGATGGAGGAGGATGGGAGGCTTGGGAAAATTGATTCTCTTCTCTGTTTAATATTTCCCTTTTCTAATCAGCTGCTATTGTAATTGACAGCTGGAAAATAGAATAAAATCTATGCATTTATACAGAATCTTACCATAGCTATCAAAGTGCTTCATAGTATGTAATTCTTCAAGGTATAGTGGGGGCAGTGAGGAAGTGAGTTTAGGCTTTTTAATCAAATTAGTGTCATACAGCACAGAAATGGACCTTTCAGTCCAATTCGTCCATGCTGACCAGGTTTTGCAAAAGAAAAACTAGTCTAATTTGCCAGCAGATATAATGGGAACTGCAGATGCTGGAGAATCCAAGATAACAAAGTGTAAAGCTGGATGAACACAGCAGGCCAAGCAGCATCTTAGGAGCACAAAAGCTGACGTTTCGGGTCTAGACCTCTCTGATGAAGGGTCTAGGAGTCAGCTTTTGTGCTCCTGAGATGCTGCTTGGCCTGCTGTGTTCATCCAGCTTCACACTTTGTTATCCTCATTTGCCTGCATTTGGCCAACCTCCCTCTCAACCTTTTCTATTCATATACCTGTCCAATTGTTTGTTTATTACATGTTGTAAGTGTATCTGCTTGTACCACTTCCTCTGGCAGTTCATTCCATAAATGCATCACACTCTGTGTGGAAAAAGTTGCCCCTCGGGTCCTTTTTTTGTTTAAATCATTTCCCTCTCATCTTAAATATATGGCCCTCTATTTTTGAACTTGGAGCAGGTGGAACTGTGATCCTAGGCCTCCTGATTTGAAGGTAGAGACACTACCACTACACCATATAGCCCTACCCTGGTAGCTAGTTTCACACTTAGCAAGATCCGAGCATGATCATGAGGCCTACGATATTTTACTTTTCTGTTGCTTTGAGGCTGTTGATTTGAGGACAGTACAGTAGAAATTGTAGTGTTTTAGATAGTCTTACAGGATCTTTAACATTCATTTAATGGGGTCATCAGATCTTCAAGGTGATTGGTGGGTTATTTTATTTTTTTCTGTTGAGTGCTTAAGGCAGCCTTATTTATGAGTTGATAATTCACCATTTTGTTGTTTGTCTTCACAAAACATCAGTTTGTTGAAACAAGCTGAGGGCTGTTAACAAACCCGAAAGCAACCTTCAGCTTTGCCAGCAATGAATTCTTGGTCATTTGCCTCTGCACCTGTGTCTGCTATAGCTGGGATCACTTTCAAGACTGTGTCTCCTACACATTGAGACATGCCAGGAGACAGAAATGCCAAAACCACTGACAATCAAACTGTAACTTGAACAGAAAAAGGTAGCCCACTAAAGAGAGTTTGGCTTTTGTGAAGATGAGAGGGGGAGGGGGAACGTATTTAGCTCTAATGTCAAGATGTTGGTATCTATATCTTAAAGCAGTTTGTCAGCTGCAAGATGCAGCATTGCCACTGTGTCTGAAACTGAAGACGTAATTGGGATGATCAATTTCTCCAAGTTCCTAGTTTCAGAAACAAATTTTGTTGAAAATGAAGTGTTGATCATAAAATGGAGAAATGTAACATCAAATGCATAACTTGTGAAATTCTATTTTTGTAAAGCTGAATCGCTTTCGTGACAGGATGCTTGGCGAGTAGAGAAGCAGCTATTGTTGAAATAATACCAGAGGGGATTGTGGCAACACATCTGGCTTCATTTCTTTACAAAAAATACCACAAGTGATTGACCTACAATTAGGAAAAAGCTTCCAGTTACACCATCGATCAGTGTCTCATTAACAGTAACTGTGTGAAGGTGATTTGATTTCTTTCTTCAACAGTCACCATCTTGCTCGTAAAATTCTTCAGTCAGGTCAAAAGAAAACTGAATTTTGCTTTCACAACTCCAGATTTTAGAAAAGACATTCTGTTCATCCACTGTCAATTTGGCTTAGCAGTATCAGACTGACCATTTTTTAAAACATGGGATGGTTATGGGTTCAAAATCCTACTCTAGTGACCTGAGCACATTGGCTGAAATTTCAGTGCAGTAGCAAGGCAACGCTGCATTGCTAGTGGCGCTGTCTTTATGGTACAGTACTAAGCCTTATCTGCCTGTCTGGGTGTGCATTAAAAATTCCATTGGCTTTCTTCACGAGCAAAATAGTTCTCAGTGCTTGTTGGCCAAAACTTGTTGATCATACAACAATCACCAGAGTATTATAGTTTGTTATCCTGTTGGCTGTGGGCAGTTTGCTTGCCTTATGACAGTAACTGAAGCAAGTATTGGTTTTGGAGGGTTGTTTTGTTCCTTGTGCATGTTCAGAACTGTTAGTTTGGTGGCATTTTTTTCAAATCAGCAGAATTTGAGGATAAGCATCCAAGTGCTAATTATAAACCTGGCTGGTGTTTTGGAACATGTATCAACTGTTTGCAGTATTACCCATATCAAGGGGAAGAGTAGAGAACTGGAAAGTTCCCTTCCTGAGACCAAATCACAGCGGAAAAACTTTGTTGCCTTATGAAACCATGTGAAAGCGCTGCATTTTCTTTCCAAATGAATACATTTAAATGTGGGAATTGGAAATCCATGGGGTGTGTGTGTGTGTGTGTGTGTGTATAATGTTAGAAACAGTGTAGAATGAACACAAAAGATGATGGAAGAGGAAGAGAAGGTATCGTGAAATTTCTGTGCAGCATTACACATTGTGGTTCCCATGGGGTGATACAATTTGATATGGAGGAAAACGGTACAGTGAGTAGGAGGACTAATTTGGACACAGATGTCTATAGTGTGTCACATGCAATCTGAATTCTGGGAGTAATGCAGGGAAAGTTCCTACTTTGAGTTTTGTTTTTAAAATAGCTACAGCACATGCCAAAGGAAGATAAAGAACAGAGAACAAGATACACCAGTGGAAATCTTTTCAAGTAAAGAGAGCCAGTGGGAGCTTGATCCAATTACTGTTATTGTAGTTAGAAATTCAATTTAAGCAGCCACCTGAATTATAATTTAAATTAAAACTATTAATGGCTTTGGAAGAGCCTAAATACTTATTTCCAATGTTTCTGCCTGGAATTGTTTGTCTGATTTGTATCAGAGAGAAATATCTAGTAATTTTCAATATGAACTATTAGGCTAGATAAGAATAACTTCAGGTAGACGAGCAAAACACGGATTGTTGGTGCTGAAGGATACTTACAATTAATAGGTTGAGTTATTTTGCTTTTATTGGAAAGATGCTCCATATCGGGGGATGGATGGTGAAGTGGGGAAAAATGGTATCTTTTGCTGACTACAGGGTTAATAGAAATCCAGGCCGAAGAATGTGCAGATCTGAGATGTCGTCATTTTCCTGAAAGAGGGATACTGTCCATAAATCTATTACAACGGAAAGAAATTACAAAATGAATAGAGGATAGAAATAGGGTTTATGCACTTACCCCAAGTAGCTAAAGGAAACTGATTCCCTTTTGTATCCCACAGTTGCATTCATTACAAATCTATGTGATTATATGATGTTGTTGTATAAGTATTTCAATGTCTACAGTTGAATGTATTTTCTTAGTGAACAACTTTTTCCCTTAAAGTTGCCCAAGTTAAACGAATACAAATTCTGGTTACATATTTTATTTATGTGCTTTATGTTACATCAGTTTCTGGGAGCTCCCTTGCCCCAGGCATCCCATTAGCCATCAGAATGCAGAGCTCCACCCACCTCCTTACTACTGCTGCAAAATGCTACACATTTACCTGTAATTTACTTTATTTTACCTAGCACTTTCCTCCAATTGAATCCTGACCCTTTTGAAAGAGACTAGTGATAAATTAAAGAACCACATGATAATTAAACAATTATGCTGATAATAAAAAGAACTGTGTTGTGGTATTTGGTCACAAAACATTGGTTAAACATGCGAGCATACAGTGAAATAGATATGAAATTTGATGCATTTACTACTTATCAATCAATGGCCCTGATGATATATAGTGACTTCAGTAGCAAATACCTCTACTGCTCTGAAGCAGAATGTTTTAAACTTGACTGTGAGAAACATTATGGACAATCTCTCTGAATCAATTGTTTTGTTATATAATCACGTGTAACCTTACATAACTGAAGTGATTCACACTTAACTAACTACCGCGCTGTATATTTCAAGAAAATGTCCTGATTGCCTTAATGCAGTATATTTTCTAGTGCTATTATGTTGTTTCTGAAATAAATGAAAATACAAACTGAGTTGTCATTTACACTTCTTTAATGTTTTTCTGCTGGTAAATGGGTAGAACACAAAGTGTGGTTTTCTTTGTGAGTAATAAAATCAAGCAATGTCATTTTATCCACAGGAATTGAAGTGTAATGAGCTTACAAAGCTCTCTTTCTCCAATTTGACAGCCTGATGCAAAAGAACTGACTTTTTTTTAGGTCCAATTTTATTTTTCTTTGAGTATTTTCCCAAAATTGGTGCCTGATGTTTGAAATTTGTAAATCTGAACTGCAGCAATTAAGGAAGAAATGCCACTGACTCTATGAACTGAAAAAATTTTTGTATGTTGAAGGAAATGCCTCATTATAGACTTTGATGCTAGAGATCAGTTTACAGAGGGCATTTTTTGGGGTAGAAAATAATGGCAGGTTGATGTTCCCAAACAGTTATGTTTAATTGTGTTAGGTTCTTCAAAATTTACATCATGTGTAGACAGGGTGGTAAAGAAGGCATTTAGTGCTCTTGCCTTTGTTGCTCAGACCTTTTGTATGTAGGTGTTGGGACATCATGTTGAGGTTGTACAGGACATTGGTGAGGTGTTTTCTGGATTACTGTCCATTTATGGTCACCCCGTTATAGAAAAGATATTATTAAACTGGAGAGGTTTCAGAAAAGATTTACCAGGATGTTGCCAGGAATGGACAGTTTGAGATATAAAAATAGACTGGAAATCATAGAATCCCTACAGTGTGGAAACTAGCCCTTTGGCCCAACAAGCCTACACCAACCCAAATCCATTCACCAATAACCCACATAATCGATACACCCCTGAACACTACAGGCAATTTAGCATGGCCAATCCACCTTGCCTACATATCTTTGGACTGTGGGAGGAAACCAGAGCACCTGGAGAAAACCCATGCAGACACGGAGAATATGCAAACTCGACACAGACAGTCACCTGAGGGTGGAATTGAACCCAGGTCACTGGTGCTGTGAGGTAACAATGCTCACCACTGAGCCACCATGCACCCGGAGATGCTGGGACTTCTTTCACTGGAGCATAGGAAGTTGAGGGGTGACCTTCATTGACGTTTGTAAAATCATGAGAGGTATAGATAAGGTGAACAGTAGATGTCTTTTCTTTTAGAGTGGTAGATTTCAAAATTAAGGGGCACATTTTTAAGGTGACAGGAAGAAGATTTAAAAACAACATGGGGACAATTTTTTTTACACAGAATAGTTCATGTATGGAATAAACTGCCGGAGAAGAATGGTGGATGCAAGTACAGTTACAATGTTTAAAAGGCATTTGGATAAGTTCTTCAAAAGGAAGGGTTTGGAGGGATAGGGCCAAGCACAGGCAGGTGGGACTAGTTTAATTTGGGTGCATGGTCAGCGTGGACTGGCTGGTGAAGGGTCTGATTCCATGTTGAATGACTCTAAAACTCTAAGTTACAACTTTCCTTTTGAGAAGAAAAATCCAGATCCTGCGTGGGTCAAAACTGGGGTAAAATGGAACACTCTGTAACTTAAACTGTGTATGTTTTCTTTTGATATTTATCATGTGTTAACCACGGTAGTCCAAATCCTTGAATTATGTCAGGCATTTCTGAATTTAACTTTGAATTTTAAATACATAAAATTATCAGGTCTGATCAAGAAGAGGTCAATAACAAGACACATTAAAGACACCTTTCATCTGTTCACCATCCTGTTAAGACAGAAATTCTTGAGCCAAAAATTATCCCTCCCTAGAGATGTCTAATTAATCTCAAATCTACATTCGGAATAAGGATATTTCCTCAATATACAAAGAGTGGTAAGTTCTTGTAGGCACAAAAGATTTTTGTGTTTAGATGCTGCAGTTCTTTCACATTTTACCGGATCAAAAATTGACATCAAAGCTCGCACCACATTTGCTGTTACACTTAATTTTTAAATTGGATCTTGAAATTAAAGTCCAGGAAACACACTCAAAGAAGCTGAGCTTTGTTAAAATGTTTTTTAAAGTCAGCATTTTAGTCTTGTGACAGTCAAGAATTCTCTGAGTTGGCGATGAAGTTTTTTTGTGTTGGAATTTGAAATATTTTTCATCTATTAATGGTTGCCCTATTTGGAACTGATTTCTACACCAGGTTAAACAAAGCCCTGTGGGAGGAATAATGCAGACTGCTCCTGAAATGTTATGGGTAAAGTTTTCAATGAGTTTTCTGTGGGGCCAGGAGGAGCTGGTCATTTCCACCGCCCCCACCCCCCTCCTCAACTTCAACAGAGGTAAATATTTCTCATTAGCACACCCATCCCTTTCACTGATTTGCTGAGTTGTTTGTTGGTATGAGCTGAAAGCCAACAGTTGGCTGGTCATATCATTAATGTGGGTACCAGTATGGCTCAGTGGTTAGCACAGTTACCTCACAGTGCAAGGGACACTGGTTCAATTCAAGCCTTGGGTCACTGTCTGTGCAGCATTTGCATGTTCTCCCTGTCTGTGTAGGTGCTCCCATTTTCTTCCACAGTTCAAAGATGTGCAGTTTAGGTGGATCGTCCATGCTAAATTGCCTATAGTGACCAGGGATGTTTAGGTTAGATGGATTGACCATGGTAAATGTTGGGATAGAGTAGGGATCTGAGTGGAATGCTTCTGGGAGGGTTGGTGTAGTCTCTATGGACTGAATGATCTCTTCTACACTATAGGGATTCAATGTTTCTAAATCTGGCTATTCTCTTTAGAGCAGTAACAGTTAAGATGAGATTTAACTTATCTGTTCCAAATAGTTCATGATTTTTGATAGAAACCGCTTCTGCTGGCAAGAAGGTCAATATCCAATCAGTGCAGATATTTGAGAATTGGCAAAAAATGGATACCAGAGGGAAAACTAAGAAAAAAAGTCATCAGGAGTGCATTGTTTGAAAAAATAGTGATGAGAATTTTGAAAGTAGCTGATTGTAGAAGTTGTTAATCAATCTGCTCAGATCTGTCATGAAGCATCCCTGAAGCAGAAACGGACCTGAATCAAAGACCTTCTGGCTCAGAAATAGGCACATTACCACTATCAGGAAGACATTGTTGATTATGTACTTAAAGGAAAAATTGTAATAGAATATAGAACATAACAGCACAGTACAGGCCCTTCGGCCCTCGACGTTACGCGGACCTGTGAAACCAATCTAAAGACCATCTAACCTACACTATTCCACTATTATCCATTTGTTTATCCAATTACCATATAAATGCCCTTAAAGTTGGCGAGTCTACTACTGTTGCAGGAAGGGCATTCCATGCCCTTACTACTCTCTGTGTGGAGAACCTACCTCTGACATCTGTCCTTTATCTATCAGCCCTCAATTTAAAGCTATGTCCCCTCGTGCTAGCCATCTCCATCCGAGGAAAAGGGCTCTCATAGTCCACCCTATCTAATCCTCTGATGATCTTGTATGTATCTATTAAGTCGCCTCTTAACCTTCTTCGTTTTAACAAAAGGGCTCAGGAGCAACTGTTTTATACATTGAGTTTCAGCCAAGACTTTGGCAAAATGGATGAAATTGAAACCCAATAAAGCTTTTTTTTTCAAGCTACAGTTATTTCCCTAAACCTAAAAATCTTTCTAATCTCTTGTATCTGAAAGTCTAATACACTTTGTTCACTCATAAGCTCCCTTGATGAAAACACAACCCCAACAGTTTGCAGGCGGTCTCGCTCTAATACTGTGTTTTAAAAGAAATCACCATGGCTACAAAAGTGCTTATAAATTAATCACTAAATCCCTTCAAATACACAGACCAGAACCCATGCACAACTATGACAAACCTAAAATAAATAACACCAAAATATTCATATATCGCACCTTACATCACTATCATAAGGTCAAAATCTTGTAACTTCCTTCCGCCAACATTGTCTGTCCTGCATCCAAAAGGCTACAGAAGTTCAGAAAGCTGCTCAACACCATCTTCTCCAAGCAATAAATGCTATCTCAGCCAACAACATCCACATCCTATGAACAAATAAATATAATTCGAATGAGGCAAGACAATGAAAATGGTTCAGGCCGCTCTGAAACTGTTAACCATGTGGTCTAATTGCTCAGCTCTGACTCCAATCCAAGCATATGATTAAATGAAAGTCAGTTATAATTTATTTAAACCTGCACTTTCTTAGTTTCAGTTCATATCCTAGTTGCCAAAGCACCAGCAGATCAAACAAGGAAATTGTAGCTCAGACGATTTGATTTATTAGAAGCTGACTGACTTGATGGAATAGAATTGTTCTTTGTTTTTGTTTTAAAAAGCCAGCTTTTTTTAAATGCAAGACACCGGTGGGATGTAACCTGTGATTTTTACGTTTGGTGCTGATAAATCCAGTTGATCATTTGATCTATTGAGATTTGTGCAAATTATTGACTGGCCTTTATCCTAGCAGGTAAGGGGTATATTTATGTCACGTTTATTTGCACCAATTTGTCTATCTTGAAGCTGGTTACAATAATCCACACTAATTGGTCTCCTCCCCTGTTTATACCATTATTTCCCAGCTGTGACCCTCAAATAACCCTTAATGTTACCTGTATTTGAGAAATCTTCTGTTACGATGAATATTCTGCAGTGAGCGTTTAGACAGCAGTATGTCATTTTGGTTCTAACACAAAACAGTCAAATGTTATAAAAACTCCATTAATGGTGATATATAAGTAAAGGTTTTGGGCATACGCCTTTCATTATTTTACTCTAGGTTAGAAGCCTCCTGTATAATCCATCCTACTTTGCAACTTGTTATGCTTTAGAGCCAGGAGGCAAGGGTTGAATGGTATCATGTGATGGTATTGCCAGCTCTGTTTGGACATGTTGTGTGGAAGAGTTTCTGGACCCTGGAGCAATCTTGCGATGATGTCATGGAGCTGTGTCTCATTGGCACAATGTGGGCAGAGTTGGAACACTGTGTAGAGCGAGACTCTCTGGAAGAAACATAGAGAGCATATGGATGTGAACACATGATGAAGATAGGTTACGACCTCAAAGTAACTATAAGTCAGAACCCGGTGTGCCAATAATTGTGATATATTTTGAATAAAAGTACAAACAGTGTTACTTTGATGTTTAAACCTGAAGACAGTTTTTGACCTTGATGAAGGAGAAGGCAGTCTGTGATGAACCCAAACACATAGTATGGCATCAAAATACATGAAAGGAGAGGACACGTTCCTAGAGATGTTATCACTGGATCTCTGCCTCCATCCACCCTATCACTCCTATTAATAGTCATGCAGCATATCCATAGTTGGCACATCAGCTGCTGTTACAAGTTGGAAATGACGATTCCCATTAGAAATTTAAAGGATTTTTGAGCATTGAGTCTTTATTTATTCCCTGTGTCCGATATTTTTGAAACCAATTATTATTTTAATGCCGCTAAGATTTTTCTTCTTCCACGTTGATTGCTTGAAGTCAGTCTTGAAGATCTGGAGACCTCCAGGCTAATGCTGGAGGGTTAGTAACACTCTCTCTTGTGTAGTAAAATATATTGTGATTTTGAGCACACTGAGATCTGTACACCTGAGGTTTTACTGCAAGGTTTTGTCTCAATTTGGCTTAAAGTTTGTATTAGCAGATTATTATGACCATTCATAGACTTTGTCCAAGCTAGAATAAGGACTGGCTCTTCTCTCTAGTTCTTTTTTGAAAATGCATGTATTGCCCAGTCTTTAACATCAAACTAAATAATTAAAGCAGGACCATGTGCCTTGGAATATTTAGTATGTATTTTAAATGTATCAAAAAGACGCTGGTTCCCCGTATTAGGGGTACCAGTTTTGTACTGCATTTTATGAATCCCAATGAAAGACATCATTTTGTTCTGCTACTATACTCACTACACCCTACCAGTACATCAGAGCTCTAGATGTATGCAAGTGGCTTTACGCCTGAACACTGTTCTAGTATTTAATTCACTTTTAACATTGGGAGAAAGATGGTCAGGAAGATGGTTCTAACAATTGCAACTGAACTTAAAGTTCTCTGGCAATCCAATGGACCATATTGTAAGTTTCTGACATGGACTTTGAACTGAATATATCTTGTAGCTGGGGCAGGTGTACAGTATTTAATATTCTGGGTCTTGTTGTGTTGATAATGGGTATATACCAAATCTGCTGAAGTAAGGAAAAATTATCATTACTTAACAAAGATCTTATTGGGTTTCATCTTGCCACAAGGCTGTAAGAGAGAGCAAGATCATGTGACATTGCACCACTTCCTGTGTTGATGTATGCTATGACTCATTATTATGTTATACAGTTGGACTTGTGAGACAGTGTACGATGTGCTTTTCTGGAAGCACGCAATCAGACTGAACCTGCATTTATACTATCACCTCATTTGGAGCGAGGAGATTCCAAACTTTATTACTTGACAACAATGCCTATGACTGAGAATAATTCACCGACTGAGCCAGATTTTAACAATGATGCAGCTGCATCTTTAACTTTCATTTCTGTCGGCAATAAAATATTTAGGCAACAGCTGAAAAACATATCTATCATGATGGATGAATAAAATAAAAAGATTGGACCAAGTCCCCATTTGTGTAGCCCCCAACTGAAAATTCTAACCATTTTGTGTTCTTCCATTTTTCTCCGGTTT
Source organism: Stegostoma tigrinum (assembly GCF_030684315.1). Taxonomy (NCBI): domain Eukaryota; kingdom Metazoa; phylum Chordata; class Chondrichthyes; order Orectolobiformes; family Stegostomatidae; genus Stegostoma; species Stegostoma tigrinum. The sequence goes on from NC_081382.1 coordinate 28,550,616, forward strand.
TGTAGACAAAAGATTTTATTGCAGAATTACGGTTCACTTTTATTTTTCCCCTTACACTTCTAAGTTAGTTAGTTGTCATTGTTCAAGATGTGAATGTTTGCTTCAGCAGTTTGCCATCCTTTATAATCCTATGAGATTTGTGATAGGGTGAATACAGATCTTAGTGGATTTGTAACAAATGGAAAATATCCTGTCATATTGCTCTTTTACTAGTGGAGGAAGAACATTTTGGAAATCTTTGCAAACCGGATATAGACCCTTGTTTTTGTTTTGGACCCCTCCAAAGGTAGCAGGAATGGTTGCCTCGGAGACCCCATGATGAGGAGCCATGGAAGATTGGAAGGGGCAGAATGGAGAGACTAACAAAAGGACAAATCAAGGGTGTCGGGTATAATCTGCTGCATTGTTATGTTGTACTAATCTTTCTCTGAGCTTCTCTTTTTTTTTCAAGAGTAACCACTTCTAATAGTTATTCAGGCTTAATGGAAAAATCAGCAACATGGATGATTTCTAGAGGGCTAATTCAAAAGTGGAAGTGAAGTATTCAGAATGATGTGAACACAAAGAATGCACATGGCTAAGTAGTGTGAGTCTATTCTTAATGTACATGTAACTGTTTGAAAACTTCCAACTTAAAAAGTGACTTGTCACAAAATCCCGATGGGGGATGAAATGATGGCTTTGCCACATCCTTACCTGGTTAAATAAAAACAGTTACAGTCAGTGGTTTCACTGTAAAATTAAGATGGAATGGTATCAATCTTGTGTCAAAGTTTGGATCCAGTGCAAAATAACGAATTATGGTTCTCCTTTTCCTTCATTCGTTGCACGTGTGGATGTGATACACTTGCCCCATTACCAGTAGATTTAAATGCACTTTCCCAAACCATTTAGGATTCTCATGGTGTTTATTTGGGAATGAGAAAGAGATGTAGCTGTATATTGCACTTTGCCTGCTGTTAGATCTAATGGCGTGGGGAAATGGGGGGATTTGCTGAGTGGTGGAAGACAGAGTGAGAAGGATTTTGCCAGATATTGCTGAGTGATGAATTCTTCTCTTACGAGATCACTTGAACCTCTTTCTGCATAGAGGCTTGGTCCTAGAGTAGCCACTGCCGAAACTGGCTGTACAAGCTTTCTATCCAAACCTACTGGACAGTAACCTGGAAATGCTTCTGTTCGGCCTGGGAAACAATAATCTGGCTTCATCCAACAGGATCTCCGGGAAGCCATCTGAAAATGTACAGCAGTCTTCTGATTTTTTTTTAGAGTCTCCTCCTTGTGGGATTATGGCATCAACACCTACCATTCAGACACTTAAGACTAGCCTAAAGTAGAAGCCAAGAGGTCTGCCAGAAATTGTGTGATTTAGGTGGTCAGCCTGCCAATCATAACAATCAGCCGAGTCTCACACTGACACCACCATTCAGGCTTTCCATTTGTCCCAGACATTTAAACTCAGGTCTTCAGTGACTGACTTCGAATCTGCTCCTGTATTAAAATGGATCTCTCAGAAACACCCAGATCATCTCTTGGTGCCATTTAACTGTGGCTGCTGAGTTTGCATTGGACTGTCCAGGAGGTTAGGCACCTGTACTTTCAGACATTTCAGTGAGCTACCAGGGAAACCATTTCCTTAAGAGATGCCTAGAAGCCCCCTATAACACACCTCTCTCACCTTCTATCTTTTTGATCTCCTTGAAGCTGTGCTGAGATGTGATCAAGCACTGCTTCTTTGGCACCAGGGCAGAACGCAAATCTGGATTTCAATATTCAATTTGTTAACTATGATAAGGAATCCTTCCACTGAGAAGATTGTGAATCTCTGGAATTCTCCAGTGCAGAGGCTTCTGTTGTTCAGTTATTGAAGATATTCAAGGCCAAATTTGAACCATTTTGTTACTTGATAGAATCAGGTGATAGATCTGGAACTGGTGTTGATGCAAAGGTTCAGTTGAATGACACAACAATCTCAAGGGGTTATATAGCCATTACCGTTCCCTTTTTTTTTGTTTCGATGTGAGGACAAATTCAATCTCCTTTCTTCACGTATTCTTCCTTTCTAAGACACTTTGTTGGGATAATATGTCCACGAACTATCAAATAAAATGGAAAAGCTCCACTGTTACCACAGCTAACATCTCCCAGCCGCATCCATTAGCCAAAGACATTATTTTGTGTGGTTACAAATCAATTAATTTAGTCAATTTTCCTTGCAATGGTTCCAGCTGGATCAACTCAATGGCATGCTTGCTATTGTGCACTTTGATTGAAGTGCTCACGTGCTAAGCCACTATGCTGGAAACAAACAACCTTAAAAGTATTTTCTGCTGATTTTAGTTATTACACCTACTTAAATTCACCACTTTCTTTTAAAAACTGTGCCTTTAGACTGGAGATGAGTTCATTCCAACATGATTTGCTACTTGCAATGTTACATTTTAGATCAAATCTTGCTTTCAAACCATAATTTGACTGTCTGCATCCAAACATGATCTTTTTCTCATGTAACTAACTGATCAAATCTTTGTAGATTGGGCCTTTCCATGTGAAAGTCAACAGTTTTGTTATTTCTAGTTATTTGATCCCCAAAACAGTAAAGGGAGCAATGATTCTACAAGATCCTGGTTGCTATTTGTTGAAATCTATTTCCTAGATGCTTTATTCATAAATCACAGATTGTGTTTTTATTTAATCTAGCAAAAGTCATAAGAGCTCCAAGTCAGAAATTTTTAGTTGAACGTTTTTCTTCAAATTTACCCTTGTTAAATAGATTGAATTGCAATACTGGAGTATGCTTGGAAAAGCTTCAGCCTTGGTTCCTTAAGTAGGCCCTAATTATATTCAGACTATGACTTCCACTTCAGTCAATGACAGAACTAGGACTTGGAAGGAGACCCTCACCATATGGTAACTTACTGTCTTGTAACAAACACAAATGATTTATTTGCAATGGTATGGCACTTGATGTCAAATAATCTAGCTTGCTGTACATTATTGCTCTACAGAGAGTCATCTGACCCTGTTTGACATGACTGCTTGAAAGGATTAACTGCCCTACAATCAATACAGCAACAAAAGCCAAAATAACCAATCTGTTGACCACTTAATTATTTGAGTGCTGGTGTATTCCCACCAGCATGTAGTTCAGCTCATGTTAAGGTATGTATAGTTAAATGTGCTGCCTTTCCAATGATTAACGTGAGCTACACCTAGATCACATTTGGCTACACAATTTCATAATTATCATATAACAATTGGTACTTCCTGGTGGTGATACTTGAAACACTGTTGTGTGACAGTAAATACAAAACATTGATTGCATCCTGCTTGGAATTATGTTTTGCTCACAATTAAACATCAGTTTCAAGATTTCTAATTCCTTCAAAATGCCTCGGACTGAACTTGTAACAATGCAGTATTCACTAGGTAACATTAAAAACTCCTAACTATTTTTGAGTTGCAGTTTTTGAAATTTTGATTTTGTTTCCCCTTGAGTTATTAAATAGTGTTCCACAACTTTAAAGAGCCAACAATGGGGAACACTTATTTTAAAAATTGGGGAGGAAAGTGAAAATTTTAACTTCTTCTTTCATTTGCAGAAATCTCTGCACAAAACCATGTCAGTACTGCCAAAGAGAAGGTCACTAACAGTTTTGAGCTTGCAGTGTTGAAAATGGCTGTTGGGTTTTGATACATCTAATAATACATGAGAGTTCAAAGTGTCTGGAAGAAGAGGACCAACCATCAGCTCCACATGATGCTCAAGTATATTAACTCAGATATTGATAACAGCATGGAGCTGGAAGAAGACAACAGGTCAGGCAGCATCAGAGGAGCAGAAAGGTTGACGTTTCAGATCAGGACCCTTCTCCAGATGATCCATAGGTTCGTGTAGGGATATACATGAGAGTATATTAATATCCTCAGAGTAGTGTCCTAGGGACAACTGTCTGCAGCTGATCTCAATTTTCTGAAGAAGGGTCCTGACCAGAAACGTCAACTTGCCTGCTCCTCTGATGCTGCCTGGCCTGCTGTGTTCCTCCAGCTCCACACTGTGTTATTTCTGACTCCAGCATAGGCAGTTCTTACTATCTCTAAGTGAATTATTAACTCAGATATTTTCAGCTTCGCTGATGTTTCTTTACCCCTTCATTTTTGGTTGCTCCCTACCACACACCACACTTTTGGCCAGGAGGATGTGCCTGTCTGGGCTGTGGGTGTCTAGATTGCTGCAATTGGTACCGATCAACATGCATTCCTGCAGGGGCTTTAGTTGACACCACGATGAGAAGAAAGGCTAACTCTTGAAAAGATCATTCAGCATTGAGTACATCTTTCACTTTTTATTTGCTTACTAGCTCAGTCGTCAAAAATGGGCACGTCGTTGGGGAAAAGGGAGGGGAAAATCTGGCAGATTTGTCCTTGATGCTGGCAAACTGAAAGAGCAGTTAAACACTGGAGACTGCGTAAAATACCACAGGGTTGGCAGGTACACATTCTCTAACTGTTCCAGACCACTTTGTGGCTGAGCAGACATTCTTTGCTAGCTGAAAGGGTCTGTTTATAAAATGTACAACATTTCGAACATTCAGCAACACACTTAAAGGCAATGGAAAGTCTGGGGAAAATACTTTTTCTTCAAAGTCATCCCCGTTCATTCTCTTCCAGATATAGTAACTTAATATGTTTCACAACCATTTCTTATTTTTAACATTATATTGCCTGCATGGAGACCCTGAAGTTGTTTTACAGATCCATTAACTTGACTGATGAGGACAACCCATACTTTCTGGAAATGAGAAGCAATACTGCATTCAATTCTGGTCTCCCTGCTACAGAGAGGATGTTGTGAAACTTGAAAGGGTTCAGAAAGATTAACAAGGATGTTGCTGGGGTTGGAGGGTTTGAGCTATAGGGAGAGGCTGAATAGGCTGGGGTTACTTTTCCTGGAGCGTTGGAGGCTGAGGGGTGACCTTAGAGGTTTATAAAGTCATGAGGGCATGTATAGAGTGAATTGTCAAGGGCTTTTGCCCAAGGCAGGGGAGTCCAAACTAGACAACACAGCTTTAAGGTGAGAGGGCCCAGCCATAAAAGGGGCAACTTTTTCACACAGAGGGTGGTGCGTGTATGGAAATGAGCTTCCAGAGGAAGTAGTGGAAGCTGACACAAATACAACATTTAAAGGCATCTGGATGGGGACACGAATAGGCAGGGTTTAGCGGGAAATGCTAGCAAGTAGGATTAGATTAATTTAGGGTATCTGGTTGGCATGGATGAGTTGGACCGAAGGGTTTGTTTCTGTGCTGTACAACGTTATGTCTCTAATTCCCCATTATCCAAGAGGTAGGTTGGAACATGGGAGTTTAGGCTACATACTTACTTGTGCTTTGAAGAGTCCAACTATCTTGTCAAACCCCCATTGAAAGTAATGAGTCCCAGTTATGTCTAATGATATGATTGGAGCTTCTGATGTGGAGAGAGAAAAAAGCAATATTTTAACTTTTTTCACAAAACCATCAGATAAAGCCATTTTTCTATAGAATGAAGGACTGATGCTTTGAGCAATTGCAATATCCTTTTATAGTTTCTATTGCTTTAACTTTCTGAAGATGAGTTTTCAAATTATTGCAATGCTCATATGATAGTCTGATGTAAAAGCAAGTTTCATTGCTTGCAAAAAGAACACAGAGAGGCAAAATTTAAAGATTATCCACTTGATCAAAACCTTAGAATTCCCTCCCTAACAGCAACTAGAGATGGACAACTAGTGTCCCATGAGTGAATAAAATAAAGTGATCCACAAAAAAAAGGGTGAAGTGAGGAAACCCTTTGACATTCAGAAAGTAGTTGGAGTATGAAGTGCACTCCCTGGAGACGTGGTAGAGGCAGGTTCAACTGAGGCATTCAAGAGGTCATTGAATGACTATTTGGATAAAAATAATGTTAAGTGTATATGGATAAAAGAGTTTGGCATGAGGTGATGATGCTCATTTAAGGGACTGGTGGTGTCAATGGGCTGAATGATCTCTTGCACTAAACACTCCTTCATTGACAGAATCAATGTTTCTCATCGGTTCTCAGTAAAATTCCAATCTATCTGAGTTGAATTTTTGCAATCAAATCTATTGGCCTCTTAGGTAAATACGTTCAAAATATGATGCTGTGTTTCCCTCAAGTAATTTTGCCTTGTGTCTGCTTCAGAAGTCCACATAAAAGTCTGTTATGTGCTTGGAATTACTCTGAACTGTATAAACTCAGCTAGTTCTTTTAGTGTTCCTGTAATGCCAACAGTTCAGTATAACATTTTAATGGTCAATTATGCTTCAATGAAATTCTGCTCTCACACATTCAAAATGCATCCTATTTATAGGTAGCAGCTCGCCCAAGCAATTACCACCCTTCCTCCTAATGGAAAAATATTTGAGATGACAATCACAAGCCGATTGTAACGATGCAGCTGCATGGGGCTGGACACATCAGGTATTGATCCTGTACTGGCTTGATCTTTGCCTACTGAAGCCAACAGTGAGTCATGATACACAATTCTGCGAAGCTGCTAAAGTTGTGCGTTGTGGTAAATGTCTGCATAGCCTTTTGGCATTGGACTAGAAGAGGCAAAAAAAATTTGAATGTAAATTGTAGGTTATACAAACCACATGAAGTTGGATATTCTTCATCTACCCGCATCTTTTCCACTCTGTCTGCGTAACATTAACATTACACAGAGATTGTGTTCTTTGAAGCATGAGTGCAGAAATCAATGGGATTTTGAGACAGAAGGAGGTCTGGTTTCGATTTAAGTAATTAAGCGTTATGTAGAGGTCTTTAAAAGAAAGGCAAGAAATTTCGCATAAAGATCACACTAGATAAACTATGCAGTATGGTAGTACTCTGTTCTGACTGGCTGAGAGGTTTCAGCAAAGGAATTGGTGGTGGCAATGGGGGAGCTCAAACTTTGTCATCCTGAGAGAGGACAGTAGGTTCATCCTCCGTGGAGCCATTACCAACCCTGCTCCCACCTCCCATAGGGCAATGCCTCAATAATCTCTATCATCTGTTGGAGTGCAGACTGCTGGATTCTGTAATCCCCTTTGAGCTCTGGTATCTATAACCATGAAGGAAGCAGCCTAGATGGCAGTGAAGAGTGCAATATTGTCTAACTTCAGTCCAAAGCTCCAGCGCAGTCTTTGGACATTGGATGGTGTTTGCAATGGAATCTCTGATTTTGGTCATCAGATGCTGCAGCATGAGTGAGTCTATGAGTTGTTTTGGTGGAGTTGATCTATATAGCACAGTGGTCAGGACAGTTTCCAAACTCTCTACAAAGACTTGTGTCGACCTGATACCAGATCCTACATGCTTCATGATGATGGACTTTATGCCAGTCCTGCCAATGCACCCAGCATTTAAAGGCAGTAAGAAATTCTCTGTATATTTCCCTTTTGAAAGTCCTCATCTGAGTTCTGCCCACAAGAACCCATCTATGATCTCTTTTTCTCTTGGGAGCTGGCACCTGTGCAACTCTTTCCCTTGCCTTGGCTGAAAACTGCTCATGTCCAGTGATTCACCACATGCATATGTCAACCCTAACCTACCATTTAAACGACATGCCTTGCCAGCATCTGAACTATGGACTGTGAATATGAGATCAACTGGCCTGACTTTTATCGTTAGCACAGGGTAAACTAGAAGGGAGGGGTAAAGGAGAAAACGAGAGATGCATCGTTCCAGCCTTGGTGCTGACCACTCTCTCCGTTATGATCATTGAGGTAAGGATATGTACCCATGGCTACCTTCCAGCGGTTAATTGCTACTGTGTCTGGTTGTTGTGCAAAGGAGACAGTGTCTCAGCAAATGTGGTATGATACATTCGGGTTACTAACTGGATCCAAGCCTTTAGGTGAATTTGAACCAAAGACACGGTTTTTTTTGGACAGAGAGTTTATTGACTAAATCAGAGTCTCACAGCTCTTTTACACACATCCCCACCCTGGCTGCCCTCTCTAATGTTCTTTTGAGAACCAGCAACTAATTCAACAAAGTTAACCAGTGACAACCCTTAAAGGGTTTAACAAAAATCACATTTTGAAAGGGAACTTAGCAAATCTGTGTAAACATTTGATTGGCAGATAATGCCTTCCAGCCCCTCTGGGTGCCAATGATCATGGAAGTCTTTCTTCAAATATAGCATCCATCAGCTCTTTCCCTTTTAACAATAACTACTTGACATTAACATGGATGCTATGCCCATCACAGGTCACACACGCTGCTAGCTATTCAACCATGAGATGTGTGTATGACGCTTGCAGCAATGCTAAATATGAAGGTGAGGTAAGATTACGTCATGAATGAGTCATGGTTGATTGAGATTGTTGACTGATCAGTTCCCCTCCACCTTCACTCAGCCAAGTGTGAGGCTAATAGCTCATTTGTACACAAATGGCATTTGAAGGATTATTGATGAACCTTGATCACCCAGATGTGCTTGATGAATGTCTTACTGTACCACATTCAGATCCTCAGGGCTAGACTGCTGGCATAGAGTCCAAGAGCAATCTGCTCTTATTGCCTTTGTACAATCTGATTCCTCTCTATTGCCATCTCCACCAGCAAAATATTAGTGCTGCATCAGAGAATCTTGCAGCGTGCGCTCAGCCCAGATGCACCATATTTGTTCTTGCAGTTCAGACCTTCTTTGCCAAGCACTTCTAGCATCAGTTGGAATCACAATGGACAGAAGAATGTTTTTGTCTGAGAGCTGTTGCTCTGCGAAATTCGCTTGCCCAAAGAGCAGTGGAGCCGGCTCAGTGAATAAAACTGAGTTTACCTGCATTTGCATGTGTCGGCGAACACTGCCTTTCCTATCCCATTAGGACAATGTCTACCCACAATACTGTGTGGAGACAAACTGTTGAGCCTATTACTTGAAGAATAGAATTCAAGCCCAGGGTGGGGAGATTCCCAGACCTGATCTGACCAAGTTAAAATTGGAATAAATGAGCATGTTTGAATTACTGGTCAGGTGGAGATGTTATGACAAGGCAGCACTTTGTGCATTCAAAACACTTGTTCTCTCAGCAGAATGTAGGAGAAAGATTTTGGGAGGAACCCGAAATGGCGTTTTCCTCCCCATCTCTCTTTTTTTCCCAATTTGTTAGCTATTGGGCCCTGTTTGCCAAACTTTAACTTTCTTCAAACAATTTTTTGTTTCTTCAAGTGCAACAGAGATTCAGAAAGCATTCAACTCCACAGTGAAACCATCAAATTCAACCTTAGGTCGGCTGAGTCACCAAGTCAGAGTGTGTGTACTTTATTTTCTTATACTTTTTTTAATGGATTCTAATTTTGCTGAACTATCATTCCCTCGCTGTGACCTGTATTTGAGTGTATCTGTGGGCAAAAGGCATTGCCTATTTTATTGTTTTACTTGGACTAGTTAAAGTGTCATCAAAGGATCCCCTCAAGAAATTCTGTCCCATTGGTTCTTTCATGATACTGCTATGTATGCAGTTAAGTACTCACTGAATTGGCAATTATATCACTTTCAATAAAAAACCTGTTGCAAGGGAAATGAGAGGAGTCATTTGACCTGCTTCACCTGATTGTTAATCTTTTGTTTCACATAATGGTCACAGCAATGCACACTAGGACTCTGATTGGCAGTCTGAAGAGAAGGTTAAACAATTCCAGTCACATTGCACAATTCCCTCATGTAATTCAATTCTGATCTAAGTTCAAATTTTTCTTTAATTGATGCTGTAGGTTCACAGGTCCACAACAGTAAGAGAATAACAATAATCATCTGTTTCCAAAATGCTTTCATGCCCTAATTTGTCAGCCTGGTTTGTAGTGTCATTGGTTGTTTTCAGAAAGTTGTGGCTTCTTTCTCAATTTCAGGACTGGAACACCTCATCTTGGTTGGTGAGTGGAGCACTGCTTTGCTGGATGAGAGGGTAAACTGTGGTGCCACCTACCTATTCAATTGGACACAAGTACCATTTTTCTTGGTCTCTCATCCAAAAAAAAATGACTGGCTATTAATTGCGCTGCTTTTACAATGGGCAAATTTCCTGTGCTCCCTGGATCCTGTGTTTGGACAATTTTTTATTTTCTCCATCCTGCAGGTGTGGTACCTGGAGAAAGCAAATAACATACCTAGAATGTGCTGTTCTGAGAAAGCTAATAATCATAGATGGATTTTTCTCTGGCAACATACTGAGTTCTGGATCAGTTCTTCTGTTGAGTGAAAAGCTGGCTAAAGGAGTAGAGCTGCCACTATCTCAGTCCTAGGTGACTGAAATCTTGCCTGTGTTCAAGTCTGTGCTGTTCCAGAGGTGTGTAATAACATCTATGAACAGAAGGATTAGAAAATATTTCCAGGGTATTGTGCATCCATGGGCTGTAGCCTATATATCCATGAGAGAAAATGTGCATATTGTTCCTTGACAACTTCTGCCAAGTAGAGGTCACTACAAAACCTGCAACATGCTACGTGAGTCTAGGCCAGGTAGCACAGTTTCAGAATAAAGGGGTGCCAATTTAATACTGAGATGAGGAGAAATTTCTCCTGACTCTTGAATATTTGGATCTCTTGCCACCAAGAGCTGTGGGGGCAGAGTCCGCGTGTATACTTAAGCTGAGATAGATTGTTGATTTGTAGAGGAATCAAAGATTATGGGGGAAAAGGCAGGAAAGTGGATATGAGGAATGTTGGCTCAGCCATGGCCCTACTGAATGGTGGGGCATGTTTGAGGTGCCAGCCAGCCTACTTCTGCTCCTATTTCTTTGGTCTCCAGTGCAGCCTGTGAGGATGAAAATGATATTGCTGCAAATGATAGGTGAACATGTTTGAGTCATCTCCATCAGTAATGGACATCTTCAGATACCAGCCCATTTGGAGGTTTATTAATGCTTAAGTATGTAGTGGAGTATCCATCTTCTTTTGGGCTCCTAAGCCCAAGATAGCCATCACTTCAGCATCTGTTGGGAAGCTGATAGATCTTTGTCCAGCAGTGCTCCAGAAGATTGGTACAAACCCTGTTCACACTTCTGCTGTACTCTTGCTAATTCAAAAAAGCCTATCTTTCATGGGATGTGCATATCACTGGAAAGCTTGGCATTTGTTGCACATTCCTCATTGCCCTTGACTTGAAATGGCTCTAAAACCATAGAGGCCAGCTAACAGTCAACATCCAGTGGATATGGAGACACATACAGACCAGGCAAGGTACAGATGGAAGGTTCCCTTCCCTAAGGGATACTGGTGAATCAAATAAGTTTATTGTCACAAACAATTGCCTTGAAAACCTGTCGTTGAGACTGGATTTATAATTCCAGGCTTATTCACTGAATTCAATTGCCATCATCTGCCACAGTGGGATCTGAATCTGTGTCCCCATTTGGTCATAAAGCAGCCCTAAAAGAATTCTCACGATTTGTGAATGCTGCTCATTAGTTCAGCTGCTCTAGTCAGCCATTAGCTAACTTTCACTTGTCATACCTTGCTGTAAGAAGATAAATTCCAACAGAGCTTGACTTTTAACATCCCTTCAGCACTGCCTTTTCTACAGTACTCAGAATTTTAATTGCAGCGTTGTATAATCTTCCCAAAATGATATTGTAATGAGTTAAATGTCCAAATAATCTTTGGGTACGTGGGAGCCTAATGATTAGTGGGATCAAAAGCAGAACTCCCTGAAACCCTCACACTATTGTAATTATCTGTTCTGAAAGCCAAACCACATGGGGATCTGGAATTGCGTACTCATGACTTGTTCATTCTTATCCCATGAAGAGAAATTTTGGCCAGTTCTGAGTTGAGGGTCCAAACATTTCCCTAACTTACTCCCCCAGCTCCACTGCTAACACCGCTCTAATTTTAACAAATGAGGCAATTATCCTGGCCCTGGACACCACTTGCCTACCACAGTGAGATACTGTGAAACTTGGTTACAGAGGAAGGGGTGTTTATTTCGTGAGAGCGTCTCACAGTTAGATTCTCTCATTCCTGATGCTGGCTCTGTATTCCAATACAGAAGCCGCAAACAACTAGAAAATAAACACAGCATGTGAGTGATTACAGGGTGGAATAAGCTGACTGAAATTGTACCCGAGTCATCATTTGTGTAAAGTGGATTTGGAAAGCTGCAATCACTTGAGGGAGGAATGATGGATTCCATTATTAATGGAGAAGGAAGCTTAATATAGATAACTTGAAGGATTCTGAACATGTTGCTTGCAAAAAAAGAGAAATTCCTGGTGTTACATTCTTGATCATCTCTCGTAAACTTGGGGCAGAACTTTACCAAATCTGAAATGGAACAAATGAATTTTATCGATGTAATTTTTGTTTGTAGAAATTCATTTATTCATGCACGATTTAAATATAAAAACCACCAGGGTCCCTGGAAAACATTGAGAAACTTCCCTCCATTGAGAATTGTGATGAGGAAAATGTTGTAAGAGACTTCTCCCTGGCATGGATAATGTGGTTGCAATCAGTTGGACACTGGCAACCATTTGTGTTTCTCCAATCATGGCCCCAGCTCTTATCTCCCGATTGAAAGAGAATGAGTTTTTCTCGGATTCTGATACTTTCAGCTTGCTCTGTGATGTAGATGTGGCAGAACTGCTGCAGAACATCTGCCGTTAGAGAAACAGTATTGTTTGAGCAAGGTTGGAAAGGACTGTGTGTGGTGGTTTCCGTTTTTAAGAGGTTCCAAATGAAATCCAAGTCTTCAGTCTCATTTGCCGGGGAGTACGGGATCGCTTCCTTTTCATTTTCCATCAGATTATTTGAAAGAAGCTAAAAGACTTAAGCTGGTGTGTTGGCTCTTTCTGTGCTCAAATCCATTTCCTGGTGGATTAACATTTGACAGATATCCATAGACACATTGATTTAGAATTCCTACCATGTGAAAGCAGGCCATTTGGTCCATCAAATCCACACTGACTCTCTGAAGAGCACCCCATCCCCCCTCGACTCTATCCCTGCAACCCTGCATTTCCCACAGCTAACCCACCCCCCCACCTGCCCGCTAGCCTGCACATCCCCAGACACTGTGGGCAGTTTAGCCTGGCAAACCCACCTAACCTGCACATCTTTGGGCTGTGAGAAGAAACCCCAGGGGAATAATGTACCAACAGGCAGTTACCCAAGGTGGGGTTTGAACCCATGGTCTAGTGAGGCAGTTGTACTAACTACTGAGCCACCACGAAAGCATTGTTTTCACATTCCCAGAGACAAGAGGAAGGAGACAAGAGGTGGCTTTAAGCGTTTTTGATTTTATTTTTAAATAAAAGCGAAGTTGGAGAAGCCAGCTGCAGACTGCACCACAGGCTGATGGTTCAGAAGAACTCACTAGAGTTGCAGAGTTTACGAGGCGATAAGGGGTCTTACACACTGAATAAATAATGAGGCCCATGAAGCCATTTGTTTTTTGAAGAGTAAAGTCAGCCACTGGGGCATATATTGCGACTGAACAGCGTAGTCTTATCCCGTGATTTGGAAGTATTATGTTTTGAAGCAAAGCAGTTTAAGGAGTTGCATCACCTGTTTAACATGCTGATCCAGATGTTATTCTTGTTTTCTGATTTACAGCGGACCTTTGTTCCCACGTGCTATTAGCAAGAGTCTGAGCACTAAGTTCTTCAGAGCACTAACACTCAGACTGTATAGTAAACGGCTGTGGTAAATCCCTCTTACACCTGTGCTGACCAATGTTTAAGAGCTCTATATTAGCTAAGATTTGGCTTATTAGTGCCTTTGGCCTCATGACTGTATGCTACATTGCTACAGGACATAGACACAACACTTAGGAATTCCCACAGCTCAAAGTGCTAAGACATGTGAAGATTGAGCTGGTGCCACTGAAACGCCAAGCAATGAATATATTTCCCAATGGGACAGAGGAGCAAATCAGGAGGTGCACACACTTCAAGTTGCCATTGTGCACCTCCTAGTGGTTGGACACTGGTCAACTTCAAAAGATCTGCAAAGATAATGTCCCTATGGAAACTGTGATTTGGAGTGCACAGGGAAATAAAATGGAGCAAGCACTCTTGGTGTTTCTCAATTTAAAATGAGATTTATAGATGGCAGGACTAACATATTGGAGAGACTGGATCGTTGGGACTGTATTCATTAGTGTTTAGAAGAATAAAGGAGGATCTCATTCAAACCTATAAAATTTTAATCAAACATGGTAGATGCAGGAAGGATGTTCTTGAAGTCCAGTACCAGGGGTCACATTTTAAGGGTGAGAAGCAGGTCTTTAGGACAGAGATGAGAAGAAATTTCTTCACCCAGAGCATGGTGAATCTGTGGAGTTGACTGCTGTATGAAACTGTTGAAGCTGAAACACTGAAGACTTTCAAGAAAGAAGTAGATACTGTTTTTTGAGCTAAAGTGATCAAAAACAAAGGGACAAAGTGGTTACAGGGAACTGAATTGGAAGAACAGCTATGATCATGTTGAACCAATCTCAGTACCAAGTGGCTTCTATATTCTAACCTTATTCCTTGTAACCCTACATTTCCCAACCTAACCCATACGTCCCTGGGCACTTTAGCACAGCTAATCCACCTAACGTGCACATCTTTGGACTGTGGGAAGAACCTGGAGTAAACAAAGACAGACATGGGGAGAATGTGCAGAGGGTAAACTCAAACCCAGGTCCTTGGCATTGAGGTACCAGGACTTATCACTGAGCCACCATGCCATCCTACTTGTGTAGACAGACGGTCACAACAAATTTAAGATAAATTGTTCAGTGGTACTCAATGATCTGAGAGTCTTTTAGACACTCAGACTACACCAGTTGGACGATCTGCAGTTTGTATGAAATGCGACAAGTGCAGTGCAAATGAATGCTACTCCATTTTGTGACCATTTTAATACTTATTCTATGAACTGTCCAATCCTGAAGCAAGCAGCAGAATCGGATTGTGCTTGCTGACACCCAGGAGCATGTATATTAGCAGCAGAATCTCAAATAAATTGAAGTAATGTAACAAACCCGTTAATAATGAAACAAAGGTGAAAAAGAAACAATGGTTATACGAAGTAGAATTTTAACTTATTTTTAGAAGGTGGCTTTGGATTGCTCATGGGCATTTTAAGAAAGTTCAAGGTGAGCATGGGGAATTGGGATTTATTCTGGAATGGTTGATGTCTGCAGATATTCTCTCAGAATAATGCATCACTCATCGGTACAAATACAGATAAAGGCCGAGTGAACCGTTGGCTGAGCTGAGGTTGAATGGTGTTCACTGGGCACCTGCAACAGGTGAGTGCAGCTCCAAGAAGCCAGTTCACAGTGCCCTAGCAAGGTGAGAACAATAGCCGGTGACTGAGACTATTCCTGAAAATGAACGCCACGGCCTGAGGCAGCAGGATCAGGTAATCCATCAGAAACAACCCTGGGAGGAAGGAGAATGAATGACTGTGCCATTTTGGTGACAGAATTCTAGTTAATAGTCACTTCAGTGCTAAACAAGAAGAAAGAGAGAAAATGTTGACACTTGGGTTTGAACAATACAGCCTGGGATGGCAAACATGGTACCATGGGTTATCAAGTATACACTTCAATTATTTAGAACAACAAACCAAGGGAGATATTTACTCAGTACCACACTGCAGGGGAACTAGGTGCAAAACAATGTGTATTGGACCAGGTCCCTGACGTTTATGTGGCTCCTTATACTTTCATCGGAGATAATCTCAGAATAGAGCCATACAACATAGGAATAGATCCTTTAGGGCAACCAGCCCAGGCTGCCCATGTGCCCAAACTGAACTAGTCCCACCTGTCTGTGTTTGGCCCATGTCCCCCCAAACACTTCTCGTTCATGTACTTATTCAAAATATCTTTTAAAGCGTTGTAACTCTACTCACATCCATCAATTCCCCTGGAAGTTCATTCCACACATGAGCCACTCCATGAAAAAAAGATTGCCCCTCATGACCCCTTTTTAAAGCTTTCTCTTCTCACCTTAAAAATAAACCCCCTCGTCTTGAAATTCCCCCACCCTAGGGAAAAGACAATTGCCATTCACCTTATCTGCACCTCTCATGATTTGATAAACCTCGAAGATCACCCCTCAACCTCCTATGCACCAGTGGAAAAAGTGTCCCAGTTTATCCAGCCTCTCTTATAACTCAAACCTTCCCAGCAACATCCTGGTAAATCCCTTCTGAACCCTTTCCAGCTTGATAATATCCTTCCGAAAACATGGGAACCAGAATGATGATGATGATGATATTGACAACCCAGTTAGCAGCAATAGGAAGCTGACTACGATAGATAAGGAGGTCATGAATAGGGATGTTTCCCAGATTTTTCAAACTCCCCAGCCTCCTGCAGGATCTGGCCTTGGTCCACAATTCAGCCACTCAGGATGAGCAAAACTGCCTTGAGGCTCACTTGCAGTGGGCTCGTTTTACGAGCTAACTTTTAACAACTCTCCAGACAGCTCCAGCACAGGGCTGAAATGTCACAGGAACTTGGTCTCTGGACAAAGGATTGCTCATAATAGGAGAAGTTACTTAGCTCTATAGTTCATTGACCTTTGGAATTCTGCAGCATTGTGGGCTACAGCTGCCATTGATTTCATTCAAGTCTGGGCTGGACAGATTTCCATCTCTCAGGGAATCCAGGAATGTGGGCAGGGAAGTGATGAAACCCCAAACTGGTGAGGGGCTCAGGTTTGCAATTCTTTGAACATTTCCATCAGAGGTAGACAGGGTGCTTAAGGTGTTTAGCACACTTGCCTTCATTGTTCAGACCATTTGAGGATAAATATTGCCACATCATGTTGAGATTGTACAGAAAGTTGGTGAGGCCTCTTCAGGGAGTACTGTGTCCAGTCTGGTCACCTTGTAATAGGAAGGATATTATTAAGCTAGAGAGGATTCAGAAAAGATTGTCCAGGATGTTGCTGGGAATGGTGTGTTTGTGTTATAGAAATAGACTGGAAAGGCTGGGACCTTTTTCGCTGGAGCGTTTGAGGTTGAGGGGTGACGTTATTGAAGCTTTTAAAATCATAAGTGGCATAGATTAGGTCAATGACAGAAGTCTTTTCCTTCAGGTGGGTGAGTTCAAAACTAGGGGGCATATTTGTAAGTGGGAGGAGAAAAATTTTAAAAGGACAGAAGGGGCAACTTTTAAACACAGAGAGTAGTTCATGTGTGGAATGAACCGTCAGAAGAAGTAATGGATGCAGGCACAGTTATAATGTTTAAAACACATTTGGATAAGTTCCTGAATAGGAAAGGTTTGTAGGGACATGGGTCAAGTGCAGGCAGGTAGGACTAGTTTACTTTGGGAATATGGTTGTTGTGGACTGGCTGTTTCCATACTGTATGGCTCTACGATTCTGTTGGAGTAGGCTCTACAAAATGTATAGTCTATTCCTGTTTCTATTTCTGCCCTTGCCTGTAGGTTTATGACCCCTTATTCTGGAAAGATGATATTCCATTGACGGCAGGGAGGATCTTCCCTGGTATGGAAGGATGGTCTTGTGAGCAAAGTTAAACATGCTGGGACTGGACTCATTGGACTGTAGAAGGGTGAAAAGTGAACTAATTGAAACGTATAAGATTCGTAAGGAGCCTTTCAAGGGTCAATACTGAGAGGATGTTTCCCCCTCATGGGAGAGTCTAGGACCAGAGGGCAGAATTTCAGAATAAAGGGGCACTAATTTAAAATTGAGATGAAGGGGAATTTCTGATCAGAGGGGTGTGCGTCTTTGAAACTGCTTGTCACATTGAGCTGTGGGGGACAGAATCCTTTTTTTTTTCAGTTTAAGGCTGAGTTAGATTCTTGACCTGCAGTCGAATTCAGAGTGATGGGAAAAATGCAGGAAAGTGGGCAGGAGGAGTCAGATCAGGCTCAATGGGCTGAACAGCCTACTCCATTTCCTATTTCATATGGCTTTATGGTAGGTGGAACCACAAAGTGGTCATGCTGGGCATAAGGATTTGCTGCCAATCACCTTTAAGCAATAGGGTGACCCCACCTTCTCCTGCCCTCTCATCTATTCAAGTCAGTTTTCTCAATGGGCTTTACCAGTTGCCCTTCACTTCAAGGGCACTGGCCTTCTTCAGATCACCAAATGTCCTCATGGCGTGGTGCTCCCCGAGCAGTTTGTCAATGGGTATCTCTGGAAACAGCATGCCTGTGTCCCAGGAAATCAAGCTGATGGCAGGCATGCAGCTGCAGAGGAGGAACATTCAACCCTAAATTCATTAGTTAGAAAAGCTTCGTTATAATCAGTAGAGTAGAGATCACTTTTCCTTCCAATTAAAACGTCACTGCTTCTTTATTAAGTGGAGCCACGTCTGTAGCCAGTTAAGGATGTTCAGATCAAATGAGACCTTTCCTGCAGACTATACCCTTTCTAGAATCTCAAAGACTGATCAGCACCAGTGCACGGGAAGAAAAAATGACGTTTGGCTTCTATTGGCACAAGATCTTTGCTTCTCCTGAGTGCTGGGCCAAAGGTTGAAATGGTGCAGTTGCAAGCAAATATGCTCATTGCCAGATGATGAGAAAACATTCCCTCATCTGCCTTAAAACAACTACATTTATATTGGCTTGGAGACAAACTCTTTGACAAATGCACACATGGAAAGCCGCTAACAAAAGAGCAACTGTACACAACAGCTCCATGGTAACAATTCAAACAACCAGTAGAGAAGGAGTTTCCTCCTTATATCCAAGCTATGATATTGAACACCTACAGACAAACTGAAATATAATACTGCAGCTTGGAGAAGAAAGCCACACTTGTTCTAATTTCAAACTCAAACCTTTTTTGTTAAACAATTTTTACAGAAATTGAAATTACTAAACTAAGCCAGGAGAAAGAAATTATTCACCCTGGTATCTGACAATGTGAGATTCTGTGCAACATAATTAGGGTACTGCAGTGACTGATTATTACATTTGAGACCACAAATGGGGAGCTGTGTGCATAATGAAATTGGTCAGAATTGGAGCATTTACTCCTGAACTGCCCACCCACTTGAGTTAACCCAAGGAATGTTATCAACATCCTCCCTGTTTATATTAATGATCTAATATTTGCATTAATGATCAAGGTCCAAATTCCCAGTCACAGGCACAGTGTTCACAGTGCACCTGCACTGATGATCATAATCCCTGAGGAATGAACATGACTCTGAATCAAGTTGGTGCTTACTTGGTAAGAGCCTCTGGCTGTGCTGACTAACTTGGGAGTTCTGACATTCTTGACCTTTGACTCACATTCACAAGCTTGAAGCTATTGAAGATGGAATATAGCTGCTGATTTTAACATAAGATGATTGCCTACATAACACACAGACTCACAGCGACATAGACACACACAGACAAACAGACCACATGTACACATACAGACACCCATGGTGACACACGCCGATCGCCCATCCCACCCCACTCCCGCCCCACACACACACACACACACACACACACACACACACACACACACACATAGTCAGACACAGAGGTTGGAGTCTTCCCATGCCATGAATGATGGTGCTCATGGTGAGAAATTTGGGAGAATCACATGAGATATCAACTGAGGCCTTTCTCAGCATCAAGACCAAGAAATTACTTTCTCTGACAGTGCTCCGGGTGCAAAATGACATTCTTGATAGTGAGCGATGAGAGGCCGAATAATAGGGATTGTTACTCATTATCACCCTCGTTACTACCCAGTGGTAGTAATGGCATCCAGTACATGCCAGCTTCTCTGTACCCTCATAGCACATAGCACACTTTCAGTGTGTCTCTGCAAAGCCAGACTGCACTCCAGGAAATGGGCAGTAAAGTGGGCACATGAAAACTCCGATTGATAGATTGGGTTGGGAGTTTGGAAGTGAAAAGCCTGTAAAGTTGACAGGATACCAAGAAGGGAACGCTTATGTTTGGGGTTCTCCAAAACCGAGAGATGGACCCTCTGAGAATTGCTATTGAGGAGTGACCGCCATGGCTTTTCGACATGCTGTGAATAATGAGCGTACAATGAAGACAAGTGGTTGCAGTCACACCCAAAATAGGCAGGATGTGTGTGTTTCATTCTGGGCTCATGCAATGAAGCTGAAACACACCTGCGAGCTCTACGTGCTTTATGAACAATAGGTATCATTGTGAGTCTGAATCCTTGCTCCAAGCACTTCTGACCTTATCATGCAAGCTAGTGAGTGAATCCCACTGGTGCTATGATGCAACAGCAATGTTTTTCTATCTGGAAAGATGGAGCCTAGTTGTCAAAGTAGCTCTAACCTGCAATTCAACCACTGCCTGCATGGTGCAGGAGCTACTGCCTTCATATCTTGGATCGGGGAACATTCTGTAGCACCAAAGATGGGAAGTCTCTGAATCTTCAATGTCATGGTTGCAGCTAGACAGAGAGTCTTACAGCTGATGGTGGAGTGTGAACATACATTAACTAAGGTAGAAACTTATTTGCATCGACAACTCACCCAGGCCACCTGTGTGCCCTCAGAAGGTTTTCTTCCTTCTTTTCCTCCCATCATGTCTCAGTGCATTCTCAGGTTCTGCTGCTGGAGTGCAGGGTGTCGACCTCACAGTGGAGATTTGATTGGGTGGCCCTGGGGGCATGTCTGTCTCCAGACATGCTGAGTGCGTCCTTTGTCAGAGCCAAGTGAACTCTTCTCGGCTTGAACTCCCACAGGAGTGCAGGAGGCAGCGTGGAAGTGGAGAGCCTGGCGACCTCTAGAGAGCCTCGGGAGGAGTCATCTGCGGGGACCTCTGTGTCCCCTCCTCTGGATGGGTGCTTCCTGGCATTATCTGTCTCCATGTGCACCAAGGGCACACAGAGTGAGCTCAGAGCCCTTTGTCCACTATTGGTTTGCAGTAGCTGTAGAGCAATGGGGTGGGGTTGAATGAAAGGGCACCATAAGAGTGTCTGGATAGTTAATAAGACAAGTTTGGGACAATCATGTGAGCGAATGCATAAGGGCTCATGGAGAGTAACCTGTGAAACTCGTGAAAATAACATTTAATCAAAACATGGGAAAATTCAACCCAGACAAATATACACAGACATACAGACAAATGCATATAAACATACATACAAACACACATACAGGTAAGCACACACGCACGTGCACACACACACACACACACACACACACAAAAGCATACGGACAAATACATACACAGGTACACAGATGTACACATAGAAACATGTACACACGCGAACAATTTTAATTATAACTAGGTGTGGAGCTGGAGGAACACTTCAGGCCAAGAGCAGGAAAGCTGATGTTTTGGGTCTGGACCCTTCTCCAGAAATGGAGAAGGGGTAGGAGGCTCTGAAATAAATGGGGGGAGCAGTGATAGAAGGTGGAAAGAGGAGCAGATAGGTGAAGAGAAGACAGACAGGTCAAGGAGGCGGGGATGAAGCTAGTAAAGGTGAATGTAGGTAGGAAGAGGGTTTGGGGGTTAGCCAGTGAAGTAGGAGGCACGGATAGGTGGGAGAGAAGATGGACAGTTCAACGAAGGGGGGATGACGGTGGTGGGGGGGGGGGCGGTGGTTGCTGGTCTTGGGATGAGGTCGTGGGTGGGGAAATTTTGAAGCTCATAAAGTCCATTGGGTTGGAGGCTCCCAAGGCGGAATATGAGGTGCGGTTCCTTCACTTTCTGGGTGGCATCATTGTGACATTGGAGGAGGCCCAGGATGGACATGTCACCCAGGGAGTTGGGGGAGGGGGAAAGTTGAAGTGGTTTGCAACCAAAAGGTGTTTGATGTGAACCGAGCATAGGTGCTCCACAAAGTGGTCTCCGAGCCTCCGCTTGGTCTCCCCGATATAGAGGAGGCCACATCGGGAACAACAGATTCAAAGGACCACATTAGCAGATGTGCAGGTGAACATCTGTTAAATGTGGAATGTTTTCTTGGGGCCTGAGATTAACTGGATAAAGTAGATGTGAAAACAATTGATGATTGAATAAGAGGTGGGTGCTCAGTCTGAAGTGGGACCAGCTGAAATGAGTGACAAATCTAGAATTTCTTGTATGTACATTTCGTCTCACTTAAAGGTATTGGCTGTTTAAAACAGCTGTAGAACTCAATTGTTCGTCAAGCAGGGTAGATGCAGTCATTTCTTTCAAGCACATGTGATGCATACGTGAAGTCAATTAACAAGCTCAAAGGAAAATTTTAAATTAATGTGATATCCCTTTTAGTGAGAATAGTACAGTGTGGAATTTTTTGTACCATGTGAAGGGAAGATTCCTGCTCCTGCTCTGTGTAAATTGAGATTGTAGATACTGTCTGCAGCACAGTGAACAAATTGGTAAACTGTTCCAGACTTCTGTCAACACCTCCCACAAAGAGGCAGCTTGAAGTTTTGAAGAGCGGAAAGGTTGGATTATTCTCTCCCCTTCGTCTCCTTCTGTGAGAAGATTCCTCAGATTCCTGCCTATTGCACTGACTTCTAGTAGCTCAGCTCTGCATGTGTACCTGAATTCTGGCTAGTAGCCACCTCCAGCCATTCTGTCATGGGACACGTCAGCGCTACAGCTGTCCACTGCCAGTGACAGTATCGAATGGAGAAAGGGTTTAAGATGGGCTGCTGTAGCAGTGCAGCCTTCAAACAATATGGCTGCAATGTTAATGGGTGTCTCAATAAATGCACATTTTTCTGGTAATAAGTCACAGGAAAGCCTCAATCTGTGTTTGATCTAAGAAAGCTTCAGCTCCATTGCAATTGACCTGGCTATCATTGACCTAGAATAAGGTGGACAACTGACCCCATTTCTGGAGATATTCCCCTTCGTAAAAACCTGTTGTCCCAGATAAATAATGGCTGTGGTTTAATTCTTTTGGCACTAAGTGTAGTCAAGGAATCTTAACCGTGAGAAATTCTCTGCCCCAGCGACTAGGAAGCCCGGAAGATCAAGGCCCAATGAGCAACCAGCTTCATGTCCCATCTGGTGGTATACTAGAGAAGTCTCACTTGCAGGGAGGTGAAGATCCTTGCTGGAGTCAATGACCAGTGAGAAGGTCAGTGTTTAGTTTGGGTGGATTGTAGCGTGAGAGTCACAAGGACAGGAGCTTGCAGGCAAATATGTAGCTTTCATCAGCCACTACCCCTGCCCCAATATTGGGCCTAATGGAGGAATCCCTAAGCTTGGTGGGCAGGCTACCTGGATATTTCTGTCAGGCAAACAGTCAGTCTTCCAAAGGCAGGAAACTGGGCCATTGTGGGGTAATTTTGAGTTATTGTAAGGTAATTTTATGGACCATAATGGGCTGGTCAGAAAGCTACTAACTCCCTTACTGCCCATATATGTGATTGCAGCAGTGATGAGGAGCAGGCACGTACCTCTCCAAACTGCACTATTACTTGTCCTTCTTGCCACTTCCTCAGAGGGGAAAGTCCCACTCATTGTTCCTGAAAGAGTCCCGGGTTTGTGAGTCTTATCCCCAAATACTCTTAACAGTTTAATTTCTCACTGGGGACTTTGTCGAACAAGCTAATGAAATAGCACGTGGGGTGTGAATTAAGTCACCTTGGAGAAAAGAGTCTGCTAACTGTCTGACTGATTACTTTATCAGAAAGAAATATGCAGGATGTTTCAACTGTTATCACTATACTTTGGAACATCAGTGGAACAGCACCAGTAAGTGTCACAGCTATGAGTATGTGCTGTATGATGTAAGCACACATAAGCCTGGATATATGTTGTGTAGTGAGACTGATGTTGTCAGAAAATATTGCTGATGTTTTAATGAGGGTTATTCATATTTAACCAAAGGAATGGTTGTATTATTGATAATGGGAACTGCAGATGCTGGAGAATCCAAGATAACAAAGTGTGGAGCTGGATGAACACAGCGGGCCAAGCAGCATCTCAGGAGCTCAAAAGCTGACGTTTCAGGCCTAGACCCTTCATCAGAGACCCTTCATCGTCTCTGATAAAGGGTCTAGGCCTGAAACATCAGCTTTTGTGCTCCTGAGATGCTGCTTGGCCAGCTGTGTTCATCCAGCTCCACACATTGTTATCTTAAATGGTTGTATTATGTTCTGTTTTGCATTGCCTTTTGAGCAAAAGTGGGATCTTTTAAAAAGAATGCAAAAATAACTGCTTGGCATCAGGTAGATCTTGCAGTGCCTGTTAGTTCAAGACTTCTCATTTCTTTTTCTTGAACGTTAAGCCAATACAGATTAGACCATTTGAATAACTGATCCAGATATTGAAGTGACAGCTGATCACTTGTAAATAATGTTTTTAATAGTGTAACACTACATCCAGGTTCTTATTTATGGGTAGAATTATTTTTTCCAAAAATGAACTTTCTGAATTTGTATGAACTTTTGTATGTATGCAGCGTACTTTACATTTATACTAAAATATTAACTGCTATAAACGTTAGTCTCATTTTGTTATGCGACATACATTTTCCATTCTGGCAGCTTGGCTGAGCTCCCACCTCTGGTATTCCCAGATGTGATTTTAAAATATATGGTCACTCTAAACCAGGATGGTGGAAACCCAACCAGGACTCAGATTGCACACACTAACATACACTTCCTTCTCCAACGCAGCCAATGGGCAATAATATCAGATGGGAATAGGATTGGACTTGGCTGAACTTCCTTCCATTTGGTGTAAATGTTATAAATAAGTGGATCCCAAGGCCGTTTCATTTTGGTCCTGTGCGCAGGGCTGGCTTTCCACACTAGTCATTGATGTTTATTGCAAGGTTTCTATTAAGGCCCGGTGACCTGAATGCACACAGCTCAGTTTGACAGAGTTCCCAAATTGACAGCCCTGACAGACAGGAGGGTGATGTCGGATAATAGAACCAGTACAGGCACAATTGGTCAAATGGCCTCCCTCTGCACCATAAAAATTCCGTGATTCTATGAATCGCTGGTTACAGAGGAGGCCATATGGCCCAAGAAATCTAAGTTAGCCCCTACACCACAAGCTCAGATGGTCTCACTCTCAGACCTTCCCCCATAGCCCTGCAAAATTCATTTCCTTCGGTAATTTATCCAAACTTTCTTTAGAGTTCGGCAGTTGAATCTATCTCCATGGTTATGCATTCCGCATCCCAACCACGCACTGTATCAAAAGACTTTTTCATGATATTGCCTTTAGCGCTTTTGCAATTCATTTTGAATTGCTGTCCCCTGTTTTCTATTCTTCTGCCAAAGGGAGTAGTTTTTGCCCATCTCCTGTGTTATTGCTGATGTGTATTTAACTGCTTGGAATGTCGTTGTCCCATTTCCAATATTACCCATGGGATAAAAAAATTAAACAATCTCAAAGTTAACGCTTTAAAGTTAACAACTGATTTAGTATCAATCACTGTCGAGGGAAGAGTATTCTGAACCTGTGTTATATTTTCCATGAAGAAGTGTTTCTCAATTTCACACTCGAAAGATCTGGCACTACTTTTGTGGCTCTGCCTCTCTTTTCAGAATCTCCAACATTTGGGACAATAGTTCAGCTATAAAATGCTGCCGTACAATTACTTCAGAATAACTAAGTGTAAGTTGGAAGTATAGAAGGGGAGGATCATCATAATGTTGATTCCAGATATACCCAGGACAGTAAATACATAGTGAAACCTGTACTGTATTACCAAAGTAGTCAGAAATGCCGAGAATTAAATACCTGTTAACTCTGCTGTTTGACTGAACTGAGGCTATTTTATTTTTAGGAAAGTCAACAAATGATTGAGCAGAGTTGAGGTGATGAGGAATGCTCAGGCCATTATACAGATAGATATTGCAAATTTGGACACATAAGCTGATTGACAACTGACTGAGTCTGGGGCTGCTTCGTTATTGTCGAAGAGAAAAATGAATTTATCAAAAAAAGTCAAATGTATTTGCTGAAAGGAAAGGGATTTGGCAAGAGAAAGCTAAACAATCAAACACAAAAATTACATTATAATAGAGAATCTCAGTAAAATGTCTTCCTTTTCAATAGAAGGAATAATCACTGTTGCATGAAACAGGAACCTTTAAATTCCAAGGAATGTTCAACCTAGCAACTAGAATAAAGCAATCAATTCACAGCTGTGTCACTTTACCCAGAGTGCACCACAGGAAAGGGGGTTATGGAGGTTCCCTGGTGCAATGTTACTAACTAAATTTCACTACCCAGAACAGCATATGGTTCAGAGCTTTTGGCAGGATACTCTGACCAAGTTATTAATCCCCTGTAAAGTCTACATGTAAAACTCTGTTTTATGGAAGTTAGGGGAGTGATGCAAATTGCAACAATTCCATGGCTGAATTCTGCTGTTAGTGAACCATCAGCTATTAGTGCAAACAACTTTAGTGAAACCAATGAAACAGCTCTTACTCTGAGGACGGAGCAAGTCAGAAACCTACACGGACACCTTCAGTGTTGGCTGTAAATTTGCTGCTTTAAGATTTTTGCCTCTCTCTTGCTTGTACGATTTAAAAAAAGAACAGCTTGGAGAAATGGAATGGGAAACTAGCACCGCAATGCTATTAAGTGCTCTTCTGTGGAATCCAGTCACGGCGATTAAAACCCACTATCTTTCTGGCAACAAGCTTGAAGGAGTTACTGAACCCAGCAGGGTGAAGACGCTAATCTAGCCTCGGGGAGTTATGGCGAATCTTGCTGCTTTTTATTGAGAATGTTTTAAAGGCATTTCTAAAATGCCATAAGGGGCACCCCCCGCCCCCCAAAGACCCTTTGTCCACCACCACCCCCTTATTTATCTTGCTTCCTGCTGCTGCTGGAAAACAGAGGAATGTGATCCCCACAGTTTTTAAAAGGGATGGAGCTTGGCCCTGTGTGAATATTTGCAGGCAGAGATCCTTAAGCTTTTGAGATGTGAAAATCTGGATTTTTGGACACTACATCCTTTAATCAAGAATGACCTGATTGTGCTCCTTAAAAGTGAAGGTGTCTTCATTCAGACACTTTTCAGCTTAATCCTCGTACTCACTACACCTGAAAGATTCCCTGTGCTTGTGTTTTTCTAACGGAATGCTCAAAGGGACTTTTATTTGAATACAGTAGACTGGTAAAACTGACAGTGAGATAACATTGCTTTGTCACGTTTCAGTTCCTTTGAGGACAGATACTCCAATGGAGCAGAGCGATAAATCTGCTGTGCTCATGTTTGTGTTTCCTGATTGTCGGAATCACAACTCTTAGGAGGTTGCACAGAACTTTTAGCAGCACCAGTAATCTTTGTGCATAAAGAACAATTTGTAATTTAGTGTTTGATTATGTTTTGGTTGGCTTTGTGAGGTGCCTACTAAACACTGGCATCAAGTCAAGGCCTCTGACAACGGCATGTGGAACTCGCTGGCCTGTGAATTTCAAACTCGCCGTTAAGGGAACTTTATAAGGTGCCAGGCTGTTGCTTTTGGAAAGAAGCAGCGTGCTTTATTTAAGAACAAATTTAAGATCTTTTGTGTTTGCATTGATAACCTGAGTTAGGAAAAATACATAAATGGCCATTCCCCAGCCTTTTTTGAATGAAGTGAAATAGCTTCATTTTGTATCATACTCATTGTAAAGATAAATGGTTCAGTGCACTTCATAATATCCAACTGATTCCACTTCACAAATCAGACCTAACTCAATTTATTTCATGAGGAAGTGATCTAGTTCTTCTGTACCTCCACTAAACATTTACTTTCCATCTGTGTGAACAAAGCGGTAACTTATTGTCACGATGACTATTTTTCAAAGTCAAAAGCTGCATAGAATTATCAGTGGGTTTAATATTTTGAGCTGTTCTTTCTCTTCATCATTTGCAAATATTTATTGGGGACATCAGATAATGAGCTTTTATTTGATTTGAGGATGGCAACTTGCCACACATCTCAAATACACTGAGGAGGTGGACTGAACAGGGCCAGGCAATGGGTGTCGTGGTAAGATCAGTGGACTGGTAATCCAGAACTCCAGGCTACTGTTGTGGGCACACGAGTTTGAATCCAACCATAATAGATCGTCAAATTTGAATTCAATAAAAATCTGGAATTTAAAACAAGCCAAAAGGTGACCACATAATGATTGTAGTTTACAAAAAATCTGGTCCACTAATGTCCTAAAGGGAAGGAAATCTACCAACTTTACCTGGTCTGGCCTCCATGTGACTCCAGACCAACAGGAACATGGCTGTCTGTTAACTGCCCTCCTGGGCAATTAGTGACATGCAATAAATGCTGGCCTAACCAGAGATGGTCATATACCATGAACATATTTTTAAAAAAAAACAAAGCTACAGTAATCACCTTTGTAATGCTTTTAATAGAATTTGTGCAAAGCCAGATATTTTTAAATATAATCTCCTTTACTTCTCTGTAATATTGTAAGTGAAGAGCATTGGAAAAATTAAACAAAGCACATACAGCAAAATTACTGTATGCTCCTCTGAAACCCCCTGGGATATTTTACCAAGTTTAAGGTGTTATACAGAAATGTAAATTTTATTAATCATGAAACAAATCAGGAGTTACAGGACAGTAAAACATGAATGTTTTGGAGTATTAGCATGCTCTGTGATTGTTAGGAGGGAAATAGGTTTCATTTTTTATTTCCAGAAATGGGTTTCTGTACATGATTTCTTGGTCTGGGAAGCACTGAGAAACTATCAGGTGCTTTTGCATAGAGACTGGCTGAGAGAAGGCTGTATCATTGGCTTATCACCCTCATGCCATTTCCAACAGAGTGGAATTTGTGCAGCTTCCTATTTACAGCTGTCTGTGTTCTCCGTGTTGTAATTCAGCTTCAGCATTGGCTGTGGGATAAAGCAATATTCTATGACTGAAGTTGCATCAAATCCAAGATTAAATCCATGAATTGAAAACTCGGTCTCCATTTGAGTCCATCACATTTCGATGTTCCAAAAATATTTTAAGAAGGAAGCTAACTAATCGATTGTAATCAGATTGCTGTACCTTGATTTTCAATGTGATTACAGACCATGAGAGTGACACATCACATTCCTTCTGCCTTTTGGGGCTTCAAACCAGAGGTTTCAGGAAGGGAATGACAATTTCATAGCGATGTTACTTTTTGATTCATTGATATCAACTCTTCCCGGTATACTGAAGATGAATTCACCAAGTGCTGGATTGTTCACACATTAGTAGGGAATGGGAATTGTCATGAAACAGGGTTTGCTTTATTTGACTGTGTTACTGCAATAATAATCTTACTTGGTAGTCCGAGAAATGTAGGTTCAGATCTGAGTTGAGCTCATTTCCTGATCTCAGTTACTGCCCACTCCCCAAGGAAAGGAGCCAATGGCTTATCTAGGCTGCAGAAACTTTTCTCATCAATTAACCTTCAAATTTACATATTCTGAACTCTATTAAAGTGCATACTCAGAGAAGGTACCGATCATTAACTTTAAAGACACATACAAACTAATTTCAAATCCTAAACATGACAAGAGTATTCTAGACTGACTACTGATCTATTCATGCCGTGGAAAGTCTATTAGTACAATAAATTTGGCCATAAATTGCAGTATTGTGTGTGTTAACCAGTAACCAGCCAATTTCAATTTGGTCTCCAAGCAACATGCTTACAACTTCCTTTCCTTCACACTTTTTCGGGAGCTTTGAGATGATACAAATAATCCTAATTTCTCTGAAATTCTAGATGTCTTTTGAGGATATGACCTCAGCAACACATAATCCAATCCAATTCATTTGAACCAAGGGGAAAAATGCACCATAAATATGGGATGACATCCAACCTTCAGAGATTTTAAAAAAACACAGTGAACTGTGGAAGACTAAATAAGAAAATATTGAATCCTTAGATCCCAGAATGAGATATATTAGATATGTTACGAAATCTGCTGCCCTGCTCTGTATTTGATAAATTAGAAGGTAATCCAGACTTTGGGAATAAATATGCTGTATTTGAATTGAATGCTGTTCTATTTCTTAGGAAGAAGAGGTGCCCTCATTCTCAAATCCTAGGTTACATTGATTTGCAATGTTGTACTGTTATACATGATGTCCTGGAGTTTTGCTCTTGGGTTAATATCTGTGTTGTGTGGGCGACAATGTCATTCAAGTGCTGTTGCCCAGTTACAGAAGTATTTCCTTGTGGCTTTTAATGAACAATGACCAGAGAAAAACTGCCTTAAAACAAACTAATCAGTTCTCTACCTAGAGGTTTGGCTCTTGTTACTAGCATTTGAGGCCAATATTGTTTAGTATGAAGCAATGGAGTTCTCAGCATGTGCCCTGAAGCGCAGCTGAGCCACCCTGCTGAAAATGCATGTCAGAACAGCTTGATGTACATGCGCAATTTATACTGATTATAAAATTCCTGAAATTCAATGGAATCCATCCAGTTTGACAGTTTCTGGTTTTAAGCAATGGCGGGCTTGGTGCATTTCATTCAAATACCACACAAGAACATGATTCGGGGAACTGCAGAGTTATGCTCATTATTTCTGCATTTGGCAAAATTGAACTGCAAGTAATGTTATTGCTTCAGACAGTTCAATTCCCTGGCTGAAATCCAAGATGAAATTGCATTGTCTCTTAAGTAGTGCCAACAAATGATAGAGCATTGCAGGTGGCACACTTCAGTTTAGATCAACTTTTAATTCTTATTAGCATGAAATGACTTCGTAGAAGCCAAATATCTAACTCCTTGTATCCATGTGTTGGTAATGTGCTAGAGAAAACTTCTGCAGTAAAACATGTACTAAATTCCTGCTGGTTTAGGAGTACAAACTTTGTCTTTGTAGATGAAAACTCACTATTCTTTAATATATTCAGCATCTTATTTCATTGAATTGAACTTTTTTTTTATATATGTAAATCTTTGAAAAACTTCGCTCTTTTCTGTGGTGCATTTAAACCAGCTTCAATTAGGCTTTTTTCTTCCCTTTCCAACACAGAGTTCCTGTTCAAGTTGCTGAGTTAATTTTTCTGAAAATGAACAGATTAATAATATGAATAAGCAGATTGGAACAACAGGAGAAAAGATCACTGCGTGATATTTAGTTAGTCAAAGTTTTCAGATTAATGAGGTTTGGATAAAGGAGGTTTACTGTCGTGTTGTCCAATGTGTATGCACACACCAGTGGTTGCCTGGATACGATTAGGATTGCAGCGACTATCCAAGGCACACTGATTTCCAGCCAGATCCTAGGAATACCATGTTTTAGCTAGCAGCACTTTGCACCCTGAGTAGCCTGTACAATGGGCAGAGATTTACACCTTAAGTAGACTGTACAATGGTAGCAGTTTCTACTCGATAGACTATACAGTGGGGCTTTTGGTACACATGTATACACCGGAGAAGTGCTAGAAAGAACATGCAGAATAAAAAGAAGGCAAAATGTCAGTGTCTGTGTTTCTGAAAGCAATGTACAGATACCATTATATCACAGCTTGATGATGAGCCAGTAAACCTGCGAGCCATTTGCACTTTTCTCCTGGCCATGGTCTGCCTAATAACACTTGCTTACATGCTGAGCTCTCTTGTTCTCCTGTGTTCAAATGCCAGTTACAATTTAACATTTTGAAAAAGCAAGGCTTTCTTGACAACATTAGAAAGGTTAAAAATAAACTTTTACAAGGTGCGCTGAGCCTGGAGCACATGCAAAGCAGTGTGAGAAGGCTTCCTGGTGGCCGTCTGTTACAGGCTAGCTGTACCTGCATTCTTCTGCTGGAATACTAGTTTCACAGCAAGCAATAATCCAAGAAATTCCACTTCAAATTAAACAAATAGAATATTGTCCAATGGAGAGTGGAATCTCACTTCAAATATGGTCACAGGTCAGTCTGATTTGTGCTCAATCACCTTCTGGAGAAAATTCAGATAAGTTAATTTTTCATAAATAAAAGTGCTGGAGAAACTAAACAATTCTGGCAGCACGTGTGGGGACAGAAACAGAGTTAACATTTTGAGTCCAGTATGATTAGAATTGATTCAAAACATTAACTCTGTTTCTCTCTCCATTGATGCTGCTAGATCTGCTGAGTTTTTCCTGCACCTTCTGTTTCTATTTCAGATTTTCAGCATGTGCAGTGCTTGTCTTTTATTTCTTTCTTTAGTTGTGAAATTTCTGTACGTGAATATTTGTTCTCTCGACTCAGTTTGTCTAATAGACTTCTGTTAAATCTCCCTGATGGGCCCCTTTCTCTCCTCTCAATAAATGAATGTTGTCTGCCTCGTCCTATTTCTGCTGCCCGCACTACTACATGGATACCATCAAATATAAACAACTCAGTCTTGTGGTCATGTCTCATGTAATGCAACACTAGGATCAGTGCTGGGTCCATTGCTTTTTGTCATGTGTAGAAATGATTTGGATGTGAATAAAGGAGATGTGAATGTGAATAATGCAGATGACACCAAAATTAGTGGTGTAGTGGACAGCGAAGAATGTTGCCTCAGAGTACAACGGGACTCTGATCACATGGGCCAGCGGGAGGAGGAGTAGCAGATGGAGTTTAATTTAGATAAATGTGAGATGTTGTATTTTGGTAAGGCAAACCAGGGCAGGTCTTATATAGTGAGAAATAGCAGGAACTGCAGATGCTTGAGTCAAAGATAACATAGCGTGGAGCTGGAAGAACATAGCAGGCCAGGCAGGTCTGGGGAAGTTAGGTGGGATGTGGATAGTTGAGTGCAGGTAGGTAGTGGTGAGGATTGGTCAGTGAGGTGGGAGGAGAGGATAGGTGGGAGAGAAAATGGACAGGTTGAGTCAGGTCAAGGAGGCAGGGATGAGAGGGAGGGTCGGACACGGGATGAGACCAGGGCATGGTGAGATTTTAAACCCGGTGAACTGCATGTTTAGACTATCGGGCTGTAGGCTCCTGAGGCAGAATACGAGATGCCACTTCTCCAGTTTGTGGGTGGTGTCATTGTGACACTGGAGGACGCCCAGGATGGACATGTCATCCAGGGAGTGGGAGGAGGAGTTAAAATGGTTCATAACAGGAAGGTGTTATCGTTTGTTGCATTAGGAGCACAGATGCTCCACAAAACGGTCTCCGAGTCTTATACAGTGAATGGCAGGGCCTTCAGGCTTGTTGCCAAACAATGAGACCTTGGGGTGCAGGTGCTTGGTTACTTGAAAGTGGAGTCACAGATAGACAGAGTGGTGAAGAAGGTGTTTGACACGCTTGCCTTCATTGGTCAGAATATTGAGCATAGGAGTTGAGAATCATGTTATGACTGTACAGGGCATTGGTGAGTCTGCTTTCAGAATACTGTGTACGATTCTGGTCGCCCTTCTATAGGAAGGATATTTTTAAACTTGAAAAGGTTCAGTAAAGACTTATAAGGGTGTAGCTGGGACTGGAGAGCCTGAGTTATAGGGAGAGGCTTAATAGTCTGGGGCTTTTTTTCCTGGAGTGTCGGAGGCTGAGGGGAGACCTGACATAACCTGTCCATCTTCTATCCCACATATCTGATCCTCCCATCCCTCTGGAGTGTCAGAGGCTGAGGGGTGACCTTATAAAATCATGATGGGCATGGATGGGGTGAATAACCAAGGACATTTTCCTAGAGGTGGGGAGAAGGAACAAGAAGGCATACATTTAAGGTGAGAGGGGAAAGATTTAAAAAGGACCCAAGGGATAATGTTTTCATGCAAAAGGTGGTGCATGAGTGCAACAAGCTGCCAGAAGAAGTGGTAGAGGCTGGCACAATTAACAACATTTGAAAGGCACCTGGATAGGTATGTGAATAGGACAGGTTTAGAGAGATGTGGGGCAAATGCTGGCAAATGGCACAAGGTCAGATTGAGATGTCTGGTTGGCATGGATGCATTGGACTGAAGGGTCAGTTTCTATGCTGTATAACTCAATGCCTATGACGTTGTCTGATTTCCAAATGATCTTGCTGTGCCTGGTTTAGTTTATCCCGTTGAGGGGTTTTGACTTCAGAGATCTGTAGCACATAGCCAGCAACTTTGACTGTGTAATTATAGCATCCGTACTGAAAGGCAGATAAACTTATGAAAATAACTGGCACTACAACATGAGGCATCTGTTTCAAGATAGACATTTAGATTGTATATTAGGAGTACCAAAGATGAACATGAAAATTTTCTAAACCGTAGCCACTTTTCATTCCAAAAGCAATTCAGCATATTTGAAATGCTTCCGAAATGTTGATATACAATGTGTATATTTCATTTAGACTATGTAATTATTGAGAGACAAAATATTGAGATATACTAACATTGACTTTCCAGAGTTAAATCAGCACTAGTTCATTAAAGACATCTTTTTCAGAAGGCTTTATACTATTCTTGGTTCTGGATTTGAGGCAGTGTTGACAATCGAAGGGCTTGTACAAAAGCCATTTATTCCTTCCAACTGAGTACCTCAGTAATCTGAATGGTACCTGTTGTCGTAAGGGTTGTAAAGCAGGGACAGGTTGATTTCTTTGTCAGTAATCCTGTAATTTTGATTGGCGCTGTGATAAGCTGCTACCAGTGGAATAACAATTGCCCAAGGAGGAGAAAGTTCACTATTTTCAAGCCTTTTATCTATTAAGCGCCATTGAATTTTAATTGAAACACGACAAGTTCAAAACGTTTTGTGTGTGTAACTCCGGATCTTTACAAATAAGCAAGTCTCCCACATCTCATAGTTTAGTAATTGGCCCCATTCTCCATTCGAAGAGATTAACATTGTCCGATCTTGTATTTACAAAAAGAAAACGCCTTACCGCATCTCAGAAACATGCCAAAGTGCCGTACATCCACAAAATTACTTGTAAAAGACCATTGTTGTTTAAGCAAATGTAACATATGCTCTGTGAGATCCCATAAATAACATGAGCTAAATGATAAACTGGAATGCATTTGGCCAGATCAGTTGTTGGAGAAATACTGGTTGTGACATCAGCTGAGCTCTTTATTTTTAGTAGCACTGTGGTATCTTGGTCCAAGCCAAATAGAAATCTAGCTCAACATCTCAAACAAAGACTCTAAATTAGTATTTTCAACTGATCCAATGCTGCCTACTCATGTAATTTGCTGGTTTGACATGCAAACTAGTGAATGGTACCTCTGACAAATACATTGTCATATTCTCAAGATGCCTATCAATGTGCATGACCAATGCGACATACCAATGACATCGTTCAACTTGAAAAATATTGACTTTGTTCCGCACAGCTGGGAACAGTGACATCATGAGCAGTCAAATGCAGAAGCCCTGCTTCCTCAAAGTTTTAATGTGGCAAAGATGAGGAAGACCAAATATGCAAGAGCAGACCAAAACCCCAAAAGATGTGTTAGCCTTAAACTACCTTGGACTGCCGATGTGAAATGTTATTATGGATTTCTTTTCCAACTTGATGCTTCTTCTTTAGCCTTTTACTTACCTTTTTTTACAACATTTACCTTGTATGGAGCAACCTGAATTCTTATAATCGCTCCCTCATTTCTGTCCGATGTCCTCTCCTTTCTCTCGCTATTCCTATCTGTATCCTCTGTGACTTCTTGAAGTAGCCTCCTAGCCAATGGACCATATTGGTGTTAGTTTAGGTGTGCACATGTTCAGTGTATACTTTCCTGACTTCAGCTTTCTGATCAGGTTGACCAAATATTGTTTTTGTCAATTAATACCCAGGGGCTTCATTTTTGTTTTTTTTTGCTTTTCTTCCAACTTGTAACACAGTGAGGTGAATCTTAATTTTACACACTGATTTTTTTTGGCTTATTCTGAGTTGTGTTGCATTTTTTTTTGAAGGGATTCTTTCTGTGAGATCCACTGAGGTTTCTCGATGAATCTTACCAAATGCATCTCGAACTACCTGCCCTACCTCTATGGCATCCTTCACTTTCAATTCTATCCCTGTCCTACTACATGCTATTCCCAGAACAACTCATCACTCAATGATTTGATTGAAATACCATGTATATTTATATCACATACACTGAGATACAGTGAAAAGTACTGTTTTACCTGCTAACCAGAGACAAACCATACCTTACATAAGTACATCAGGATACGAGAACAGAACACAAAATATACTATTTACAGCTACAGAGAAGATGCAGAGAAAGATCAACTCAGCAGATATTTGCTAAAAGACTGTGATCTCTTGCACCGGCACATTCTTTAAAAGTAATTGTGCACTTGGACAAGCACTGTCAGTCCAGAGCTGTTTGACATGGTTTCTGATATTTGCCCTGGCCATTGCAGACTGGAACAAATTGGTATTGTGCTTTGCTGGCCGGGATCTGGAAGTCCTGCTGGATAAGATGGTGCAGATACTGGATGTCCATTTCCTATAAAAGCAGCAGAGGAGGCCATGACACCAGCCCAGGCTAATCCTGGTCCAAGGTTGTCACCTGGGCCAGGGCAGTCTCAGCCATCGGAAGGAATGTATAGCAGTGCAGGAAGAAGGTTGATGACCTCCTCCACGTGGTCAAGGTTAGTGGCTCCAGCTTTCCCTGAAGCCTCATGCTCCTCGCTTGCTCTCTCTCTCACTCTTTCTCTCTGCTACTGGGCACCCCTCCCAGCAATTCTCCTGCTCCATCCCCCTCAATGTTGCCCACAACAATGCCAACTCTTCACACCAATAATCTTGCATGCCCTTTGCACTGCCCACTTACTCACTTGGCACCCTCCCACCTTCACTAAAAATAACAGCTGTGCCACCCGCTTTCATTTCCCTTTACCCCTGCCTCTCTCTTATCCAAGGAGGAAAACAGAAGAGTCCAGACAATGCCTGATGTTCATCTCCTTACTCCTTATGAGGAAAGGATCCTCATTCTGACTGCCCTGAATGATTAACTGACTGTATCTGAGCTCCTGAACAGATATCAAAGGCTGCCTTTGACTTGCAGTTCTGGAGCCTCCTGACCGAAGGCTAGCTCACTTAACTTGACTGAGGCCTACTGACAACCATGACAAACTTCCGGGCTTTTTGTCTGTTCTAAACAGTAAGACAGGACAGCCATACCGTGAGATCTGGCTCAGGGACAAGCTTCGAAACAGCAAAGCAAGGCAGTGGAAAGCCATGCCATTGTAAGTATCCAGTTTGGCTATCGTGAATGGGTGCTAGGAGAGCAAGCAAACAATCTGAAGATAT
This sequence comes from Stegostoma tigrinum, assembly GCF_030684315.1. Classification (NCBI taxonomy): domain Eukaryota; kingdom Metazoa; phylum Chordata; class Chondrichthyes; order Orectolobiformes; family Stegostomatidae; genus Stegostoma; species Stegostoma tigrinum. Next base: position 28,587,698 of record NC_081382.1, read on the forward strand.
TGCCTGGTCCCATCTATGAGCTGGGTGTGTATCCCTGAGCACAAACTATCTCCTACAATCGCATTAACACGAGAGTCACTGGTGCATCATTGAGGTACAGAAGCATGCTGTGACTGTGCCACAAAAATTGATAGAGGCTGGCATGCAACAGATGCCAATGTCTGTGTTTGTGGTGTGCATGTGGCTTGTGCCTATGGAGTGTGCTTGAGAAGTTGATGCTCAGTGTCAAACATGGAGGTGCTTTTGGAGCAAACTGAGTTGAAGTTGCTGGGTACCCACACTGATTTCTTATCATTGCCATTGTCTGGTAGTTGAGTAAGATAGGAAGCAGAATACTAATCCATTGAACTGGGCCAAGAGATTTAACAAGCACGAATCCTCATAAATAGCAACACACTGTGGCCTAGCGAGAGACTCGCCTCTGTGCTTGGCAAAACCATGAAAGATGAAGCAAGATGTTCCTGATATTCAGATAGACTGTGTTGGTCCTTGTATTCGATTCCGCCACACAGCTCACCATAGCCTATATCACTTAGGCCGTGTAAGTTTCTCAGGCAACAACAATACGTCTTCATAAACAATGACACAAGATAAAAATATAAGAACTCACCCAGGCTTTTGTTTTTTTTGCTCCAAAATCTTGCTGTGCAGTGGTGGACAATGCACTATCTCTGTTCTTCATTGCAATATGTCTCTGATTGTACCCTGCATCGTTCGTGTTTCCTTCCCCACTGCCGAAGAGCCCTTAGCTTGGGCATGGCTCAGTCAAGAGACTTTGCCAGATGTTATCTCCATCTCCTTTCATAATTTGCAAGGCTATGATAAGTGCAAGGTAAATGCTTTCTAATCTGATCGAAATAAGGAGTAAATTTCGTAGTATATTTCATATTCGGTATTACCGCTGGGCTGTTAATCTAGAGACCCAGATAACATTCGAGGTTCGAATCCCACCATGGCAGATGGTGGAATTTCAATTCAATAAAAACATCTGGAATTAAGGATCTAATGATGACCAGGAATCTATTGTCAATTGTTGGAAAAACTCATCTGGTTCATTCATGTGCTTAAGGGAAGGAAACTGCCATCTTTACCTGACTTGGCCTCGGGTTATTCCAGATCCACAGCAATGTGGTTGACTCTGGGCAATAAGGGATGGGCAACAAATGCTACCTGGCCAGCGACACCCTCATCTTATTAATGAATAAAAAAAAATCAGTCTTAATTATTCTTTATTTTTATTTTTCTCCCTCTAAGTTGCTTTCTCCAAGCTTTATGTGTAGGGATCAGTGGAATGTACATTTCATTTATTACGTGGCAGTCCTAGTAAATGCCAGCAAGGGGGATCCCACAAAAGCACATCCATTTCTCAGCATGATTACCACTGTAATAATTGTGTTTCTGGACTGGCGGGCTATTTATTGCCACCTAAGCCCGCCAAGGCTTTGAATCTCCTACACATGATATGGGCTCAGCGCTCCTGTCTGTTATTTTGTTTCAGACATAAAGTATGTCTGCTGGTTGGTGTGGTGATATTGCTGGGTAGCAGATTTGCTCCACAGGGATTCCCCTGTCACTGCAGCACAAACTGGCTAACTTCAGAAACGGAACTTGTGTCTCAGCCCTGCAAAAACAGTCATAGGTTTCTACAGAATTAAAATGCAGTTGCACTTTCTCTTCTAATTCCTGCCCTTCCTCCCTCTAGTCACCTCAAGTTCAAATCATTCTTTCAAATGTTTTAAGCATCTCTATAGAAAATATATTTCAAGATGTGTTAAAGGTTTTAAGTGCCAGATTGTGCAACAAAATAATTGTCACGTAACTTTTCACCATGATTCACAACTGGTTCAGCAAACAGGAGCCTCATTCATGCGTGTGTTAGTCTGACTTACAAGAAATAAGAATGGAAAGTCTTCTTTAAGAATCAGAAATTCATTTCTATGGTTTCTGTGCATGCAGGGTTGCTCTATCTGCCCTGCATCTTCTTCACTTTACACAGAGCATGTGGCCGCCTTGTGGTTGTTGGGAGAAAATGCCTTTTGTGAGTCAAAGCATTTAAAATTGAATAACTGATGTATTTTAGTGTAAACTCAGCAATTAAATATTCAGTGCTATTCAGCCTTACTAAATGAGACAGTATTTTGTCAAACAGTACTACGTCATTGGATATATCCAATCTATGTGTGATAGTCACATTTGCGATAAGAAAAGTGACTCCATGATTTTCAATAAAGTGGGAATGCTCTGCTTTAAATAGATGAAATAACAAATAATTTGAATTATGTGACTACATTAGTCATCTTTAATATCATAAGAAAATCAAACCTTGATTTAAAAATTAATAGAACATTGTACTTAAAATTATACTTTGACTCTTTGTGCTCTCCACCAATCTCGCCTTTTTTAAACAGTAATTTATTTAAAACTCATAAATAATTTCAAATAGCACAAGGCACTAAAAACCTGAATGAAAATTCATTTTTATTTGTTCCATCATCATTTACGTTTTATATATAGTTTAATGTCAGCAATAGAGGCGTCACCACGTTGCTGTGCTGTTTGTTGAAGCTGCTGTCTCTGAGTCTCAGATCAGATTGAGAGCTTTGCTACATTCTTAGAAGTACCAGAAAAAAAATCTGGATGTTCTAGCTGTTGAAAAGGTACAGTGATACTGGATACCAATAATCTGGTATTTCCATTACAATTGATGCCATCAAGAACAGGTTGCTCTGCTGTTGAGATGAAAGATCTGAAAAATTGCTGGATTTATTTTGAAGCTGATTTGATCCAATGGAGAACTTCTGATGAGCATTGAAGTCTGGAATGAATTCAATGTTTTGATGCCTTTAAAAGCAGCCAAGGTGATAAGGCAACAAAATTTGAACTTACTTGAAACCATTGAAACCAAACAGAGGCTTGGAGACTGCTTTGTGGAACACCTACACTCGGTTTGCAACAAATGACTCCCAGTCGCGAACCACTTCAACACCCCCGCCCACTCCTCAGACGACATGTCCATCATGGGCCTCCTGCAGTGCCACAATGATGCCACCTGAAGGTTGAAGGAACAGCAACTCATATTTTGCTTGGGAACCCTGCAGCCCAATGGTATCAATGTGGACTTCACAAGCTTCAAAATCTACCCGCCCCAACCGCATCCCAAAACCAGCGCAGCTCGTCCCCACCTCTCTAACCTTTCCGTTCTTTCTCCGGCCTATCGACTCCTCCCACATTAACCCCCACCCCCATCTCCTACATAGCAGTCTCATCCCCGCCTTCTTGACTTGTCCATCTTCCCTGGACTGACCAATCCCCACCTTAACTTCCCACCTACACTAACCTTTACTGTCTCCATCACCCCACCTCCCTGACCTGTCCGTCTCCTCGCCACCCTACCTTCTCCTTCATCCATCTTCCATCCGCCTCCCCCTCTCTCTCTATTTATTTCAGAATCCACTTCCCCTCCCCCATTTCTGAATAAGGGTCCAGACCCGAAACGTCAGCTTTCCTGCTCCTCTGATGCTGCTTGGCCTGCTGTGTTCATCCAGCTTTGCACCTTGTTGTCTCAGATTCTCCAGCATCGGCAGTTCCTACTATCTCTGAAAGTTTGAACTTATGTTTTGGATGCATCAGCTGTGTCCATGTTCTGTAAATAGATCCAAAGAGGCCGGGATTTTATTGCTGGAAGATCAGCATTGCAGCATCTAAACAGCTGTTATTGGGAATATCTGATAGCCAGCTACAAGGCCTCAGGGTTGTTCCTCGTTGTTTTGGAGGGGTGTTACAGATACCATGGGCTGAATGATCTCCTTTTGCACTATCATAGTTCTGTGATTCCGTGCCTGTAACTTGTCATCTTTGCCTGTAAGTATCAAACACAAATCTAAGATTTTGGACAGTATGTCACAGCTCCATGCTATATCCACAGTAACTTCTGCTGGAAGTAGTTAAAAGGTCTGTTACATTTTTGTCTAAAGTGACAGTCTGACCCTTGATGTAGGACTCCATAGGGAAAGCAACCACCACCTTTGGCCAACTCACAAAATGTATGTGGGATAACATCAAGCTGACTCTTAGAACCAAGCTGTGGATGTATGAGGCATATGCCCACAGCAATTTGTTGCATAGCTGTGAAATATGAACTGCTTTACAAGAAAGGAAACTCAACAACTTTCGTCTTTGCAGGTTGTAGCACATTTTGCACATGTTCTAGCGGGACAGAATCACAAATGAGGCAATCCCTTCAAAGGTAAATCTCCCAACTATATCAGCACTGTCCAGAACAGCACTTTGCTGACAGGGTACTGGAAGATGGTAGCATTGCAAAGGATTTTCTACATGGCAAGGTAGCCAAAACCATGCGACTAATGGGGTGCCCAATATTTCCTTTTCAAAGCTGTTTGTAAGACACTAAGGTCCGAATCACCTGAGATTCACAGGAAATAAGAGCAGGAGAGAGCCTCTCAGTTCTTCAATCCTGTTAAGTCATTCAGTAAGGTCCCAGCTGATCCTTGATCTCAATTCCATTTTCTTCCCCAATCTCAATATTCGTTGATTCCCTCCAGAGTCTAAAAATCTATCAGTCTCAGCCTTGAATCCACTTAACAACTGACCATCCACAGCTCTCTGGAGTAGAAGATTCCAAAGATCCACAACCCGCTGAATGAACAAATTTCTCCTAACTCAGTCCTCATTGGGCATCGCCTTGTGCTAAATTGAACGGAACTATATTTAGATTTTAAAGGATAAATCAAATGATATATGAGGAGTCCTAATTGGCTGAGTGCTAGGTTCAGTAAAATATCAAAATACTTCATAAAAGGATCTGTTAACGACTTCTTGCCTGCACTGAGCACATTGGTTTCTTTTGAAGCTCTTCATCTACATGTAACATCAGTTTTCCATACAGTGACGGTAACTGTGCTCAAATAGTAATTCCTTCATTGTTAAGGGCTTTGAGGTAACCTGAGGATATGCTGAAACACCCCACCAGATGTGTATATAGTTGTTTTTACTTTATTTCCCTGTGTGTGTCAGTAAAGTACAAATTGACAGAGCAGTGACTGACTGAGACCACAAAGATCCTGGTGACAGGATCTTTGCCGGATATAGTTGCTTTCAATGTGAAGCCTATTTGTGATAGTTATAGACCATTGACTGTCATTCTAGATAGGATAAACTACAGAAATTTAATTCAGTTTATAACAGGTTCACTTTCTATCCCCTACCCTAAAGTCCCATTCATCTCATTGATAGAAAAGTCCTGGTTATGTCACAGGAATCATACAACCAAGATGTGGCGTTCTATAAGAATTCGTATATGTCCAATAATTATTTTTCCTGTGAAATTAACTTTTATTTTACTTTACTTTATGATGTACACTGTTATATTTTACAACCTATTCTTCTCAAATCCAATTTACCTTTTCGTATCATTTCAAGACATTTTTAAAGTTGGAGACAAATAATTTCTTTATCAGCAGCTGTCTCAAAATCTTGTTCTATTTTGTAATGATTTTACACTCAATGATTCGAGAAACGTGAAATAATTTTAAGAGCAGTGTGATGTCTTTTGAAATTACGACTGTTTATAACAGAAACATTCCATTAAAACAAAGCCTAATACCTTTGACATGTTCAGAGCATGGCAAGACAAATGAGAGCATATATCAGTTTCTTGTAGCCCTAATTAACTTTTCTAACAATTGTATTAATGCATGACACAGTAGGGCAGTTGTCATGTTAATTATGGAATGTGATCTTTGCGTACCTTCAATACAGTGGCTTGGTGAAAGAGCTGGCCAACACTGGTAAGCAATACTCCTTTTTCTTAACAGAAAAACATCCCTTTTCATCACTGATAGTTTGATGACTTTGTTTATTCGATAAGTGCCGATTTGCGGAAGGATGCCAGTTGTGAGGTATTTCTTTTCTGTAAAACAAACAGTTACTGGTAGAGGTCCAGGTATGTTGTAGAACAGAGAGACCTAGGGGTTCAGGTACATAATTTTTCAAAATTTGCAACACATATGGATAGTGTGGTTAAAAAAGCATTTAGCACACTTGAATTCATTGCTCAGACATGTGAGTATAGGAATCAGGATGCTATGTTGATGTTGTACAGGAAGTTGATGAGGCCTCTTCTGGAGTACTGTGTCCAGTTCCAGTCACCCTGAAATAGAAAGAATCTTATTAAACTGGAGAAGTCCCAGAAAAGATTTACTAGGATTTTACTGGGAACGGAGGGTTTGACTTATAAAGATAGGCTTGGACTTCTTTCTCTGGAGAGTAGGAGGTTGAGGTTTGTAGATATTTATAAAATCATGAGGGGCATGGATAAGATGAAGAGCAAGGTCTTCCCTAAGGTGGGGGTGTTCAAAACCAGGGTCATACTTTATAAGTTGGGAGGAGAAAGTTTTAAAAAAGACATGAGGGCTTTTTTTATAAAGTAGTTTGTGTGTGGATTGAACTACCAGAGGAAGAGGTGGATGCAGGTGCAGTTACTGTGTTGAGGGAACATTTGGATAAACACATGAATAGGAAAGGTTTAGAGGGATATGGGCCAAATGCAGACAACTGGGACTCGTTTAGTTTGGGAATGTGGTCAGCATAGACTAGTTGGACTGAAGGGTCTGTTTCCATGACGTAAGACTCTATAATTCGCCCACTACAGTGCAGGACTGGATCGCGCTAAATTCCTGATCTTGTCTTGCAACGTCAAACAAATACAAGTAACTTTTAATGCAGGGTCAAAATCAGGAAATGAGTTCATCTCCAATGATCTTTTGACTACTTCATAGCTGGTTGTGTAGATGTCCTGATTTAGGCACCTGCCTGAATCTTCAATCAACGAATGTTGCCAGGGGCATAAAATCATTCCAATTAATATCTGTGCTTCAAACTCGAATATGTTTTGGATATAGGCCATGCCTATGATACAGCCTCTGTGTTCCCACTACATTTAAGTACCTATGATTGTACCAGATTAAGTAATAACTAAATAATAGAACCAAACAGCGTGGCAAATCTGCCTTATTTTTAATCCACCATATTTGCCATATTCCACTGTTGTTTTTGACTATTTATATCATGATGTTCAGGTGCTATTTTTGGTTCTGATCAGACTAAAATTGGACTATCAATATTCAATTTTCATTATTTGACTTCAATATCCAAGACCTTCATGAACAGAAAATTGATTTAAAAGGAACACTACAGCCCTAAAATGGCTATTGTGATCACCTGACAAGCATAGGCAGTCCACACAGAATGATAAATTCACTTATTTATCATTATTGCCTGCAACTATCCAGCTGGAATTGGAATGAAACAATGACACAGACACCAATATCGCCAAAGAAAGTGCGCGTCAACAGCAGTCTTTGAGCAACAAAGCAAAAAGAAAGAAACATGGACTGATAACAGCAAAGATACTGAAAATTCTTTTTGCCCCCTCTCCATTCCAGCCAATAAAAAAACTACTTAGAATATCTGCAAGCATTCACTGAAATCTCTGGGATACCTGCAGTTTTATCATCATGGAGCAAACAAACAGCTAAACTCTGGTCTTTTCATTCTCACAACCCAAGGGGCTGTTAAGATCTGTAACTGCTTTGGTTATTATTATCTCAGTCTGTAGTAGACACATTCTCCCCATCCCGTCTCTTTTTAAAATATTACTACCCATGTTTATGTGTGTGTTTGCTATTGTGTTGTCTTACTTTACTCTGGTTTAGCAGGTAATGAAACTGCACTCTCTTTCACTCAAGAAAACCTTGTAATTACATGGCTTCTTCATTGTGATGTAGTTCACTAAGCAATAATTGAAGTGTGGTAGCTACATGCTAGAAGAAAAATAAGGAATATTTGTTACCACTGTGCGAGGTGAGTTAAAAAACAAAGAGCCAATTATTCCTCCTCAAGTGGTCATAAAAGTGTTGACGATGTCAACAGACTTAAGCTGAAGGAAAGGAAAGATTTACATTTACATAACATTTCATGATGTCCGGAAGTGTTTTACAAGCAATGATATACCTTTTGAAATGCTGTAATGGAGGAAACCGACAGCTCATTTGTGCAAATCAATCTCCTACAAACAGCAATGACCAGATAACTTGTATCTTGTGATGTTAAGTAAGTGATAAATATTAGGACACCAGAGAGAACATTGCTGATATTCTTTGAAATAATGTTCGAGGATCATTAACATCAACCTGAGCAGGCAGCTGTAGTCTCTGTTTAATGTCCTCTTTGAAAGAGGTTATCTCCAACCATAGCATGCTTAATACCACACTGGAGTGTCACTCTGGATTTTTGTGCTCAGGCACTGGAGTGGGAGTCAGACCCAGAACCTTGCAATTTCGAGGCAAAATTGTTGACAAATGTCACACACTAGCCTTGTCTGTCATACATAGAGAGCTAAGAAGGACAATGGCTGTTTGTTTTGTCAAAGCTGGTATCTTCCACACTGTATTATGAATCTGGTGCCAAAACATCAGTATAACAGAAATAAAAGTCTTGTAATTGCAACAAATTGTGACCTTAGCACCAGGCAGTAAAATCTAGGTAGCTGGGACTAGGCAGCCATCACAGTGTTAAAAACTACAGGGCCATCGTTGTGTTACAGACTTGTAAATGTAAGAGAGCCATGATAGGGTAAAAACTACAAAGACATCATATGGCAAAAAAATACAGAGCCATCACAGTGTTAAAAACTACAGGGCCATCATTGTGTTACAGACACAGTATAGGGCCATCATTGGGTTACATCGTACAGAGCCATTATTTCTGATCAAAAGTAGTTTACGTCAAAGCATAGAAAGCTTAACTGCCAGCACAGGGTGGCAGTAGTGTGTACCATGTACAAGATGCATAGTTCCAACTCACCAGACTCCTTTAACAGCTGCTTCTGAAGCCACAACCTTTGTCACGAGAAGAACAAAGGCAGCAGATGTATAGGAAAAGCAGCCCTTGCAAATTCCTTTCCAAGTCACTCATTATCCTGACTCTCAAGTATATTATTATTTCTTCACTGTCACTGCAATCTTCTGGAACTCCCTCACAAACAGCTTTGTGGATGTTCATACACCATACAGACTTCAATATTTCAAGAAGGGGCTTGCTGCCATCTTCTTAAGAGCAATTCGGGATAAGCAATGAAAGCTGGCCTTGTCAGCGACACCTACCTCCCATGAACAAATAATAAAATACCACTATTACACCATTGGAAATATTCTGTCATTACAGTATATATCTATCACACTGTTTGACAGTAGTGTTAATGGAGGCTTTAACAGATGTCATTTGTGCTGCTGACATCAGGTTTAGGTCTGGTCTTTAAACTTATGAGTTTGTGTTCTGTCTGTGCTGCATTCTCATTCTCCATTCAAGAGATGGGCTACCTGTCCAGGTGGGAGGCAAACTGCCCTCAGCACCACACACTTACACTCTAATAGATTTGAAAGGAGCTGGAAGGATTGAGAATGACAGAAAGATATTTCATAATGCGAAATAATGTTCCATTCAAGTGAGTTTGGATCATCTTGTGAAAGATTCAGTTACATTCAACTAATAACTAGATGTGGTATCTCACTCAGAGATAGCAAGAACTGCCAATGCTGGTGTCGCTGACGAGGCCAGCATTAATTGCTTATCCCGAACTGCTCTTAAGGAGATGGCAGCAGTCCCCTTCTTGAAATATTGAAGTCTGTATGGTGTATGAACATCCACAAAGCTGTTTGTGAGGGATGTTCTGAGGAAGAGTCACCGGACCCAAAACATTAACTCTGTTTTCTCCTTCACAGATGCTGCCACACCTGCTGAGCTTTTCCAGCAGCTTTAGTTTTGTGCCGACACCGGAGTCTGAGATAACACAGTGTGGTGCTGAAGGAATACAGCAGGCCAGGCAGCATCAGAGGAGCAGGAAAGCTGACATTTTGGGTCGGGACCCTTCTTCAGACATGTCACTTTTTCTGCTCCTCTGATGCTGCTTGGCCTGCCGTTTTCCTCCAGCTCCACATTGTGTTATCCAATAACCAGACGTGCTTGCTTCTCTAGCAACAAAGAGGAGCCAAATACAAGTGTACAATGAGCTGTGATGCTGGATGAGAGATTGTGTTTGATTGACAAACAGGACAGTTGGAGCTTAGATAGTTAATTTCCCGACAATATGCAAATATTAACACTGTTGTTCAGAAATATGAATGTTAATTCACGTTATGCATCCTGGATCAAAAGGGCATATATTACTGTGTGTGTGTGTGTGTGTGTGTGTGTGTGTGTGTGTGTGTGAAATAAATAATCTCTACATTCAGTCATGGCGATTTAGCTTTCAAGTGTCAGATCTATGTGAATCAGTGACAGCTGCTGAGACTGTGAAACGTGCAGTTCAATGACAGGAATTTTAAAGGAACTTGAGGAATATTCTGGGATAGCAGGAGTTTGCCAACTTCCCATTGTGTCAGGATTTTTACCAGTAGCACAGAAAGTGAGGAATGGCTGCCTCAGCCTTAGGTCAACAATAGGTCCTTTAGAGCCTTTTGCTGCCACTACTGGTATTCTACCAATGGTGGTTGCTCACTTTGCCTACTGGGGGCCCCTGCCGTGTATACCCTGGCAGTGTCCCTGCAGGTTCAGTGGGGGTGGAGTAAGGGTCGCCTAATCCTATTTTTTAAAAATTCATTCATGGGATATGTGCATCACTGGCTGGTCCAGTGTTCCTTGCCCATCCCTAATTGTCTAAGAGTCAGCCACATTGCTGTGGGTCTGGAGTCACATGTAAGCCAGACCAGATAAGGATGGCAGTTTCCTTCCCTGAAGGATATTAGTGGACCAGATGGATTTTTCCTGACAATCGGCAATGTTTTCATGGTCATTATCTCCAGATTTTTACTGAATTGAAATTCCACCATCTGCTGTGGTGAGTTTTGAACCCAAGTCCCCAGAACATTACCTAGATCTCTAGATTGGTAGGCTCGTATAAAATTACTAGGCCATCATCTACTCCATTGAGAGCTCCCTCCCACCTTCAGCAAGGGCTGCCCCAATTGAACAACCCCTTTGCAGGACCTCCCTGACTGATTGACTACGTACCTCAACTCACCTCATGTCCATTGCAAGGTGTCATCCACCTTGGCAGTCCTTGCTAGCAGCAGTCCCTTTAGAGTCAGAACAGGCAGAAAAATGCCCTTTGGCCTTTCTGGCCATTAGGTACTTGTTTTTGAACCACAATCATTCTGATCCCACTTCCCAGTACTTGGCCCAGAGGTTATTTTGTGACTTGGCAAGGCAAGTGCAGCAATTACCACCACTTCCTGAAGTGGCTCTAAGAAGCTTCTATCTCTCTGATTTGCTAGGAGCTGAAGGAAGGATTTAATCCCTTAAAGGGACAGAAGCCCAGACTGCAGGCAGCCGTCTGCCTGATGAACATGAAATACAGTCAGAACTTCTAAGGCCACCGAGGTGGGTTTGCCTGACCTACACTCCAGTCATACATCAATGGGCAACCATGTAAAATCAATGCCAACTTGACTGCTTTCTTTTTGCTTATCTGTGTTTTATCTGCTGAAGGGAGTGGAACATAAGAGTAAATAGGTCTTACCTCAATCATATAGGAGCCTGGTGAAACTGAACAAGGAGCATTGGGTGTGACTTTGATCTCCTGTAGTTCAGGTAGGATACATCTGCCCTCGAGGGAGTGCAACAAACGTACACTAGCTGATATTTGGGATAGAACATGGAACAGTACATCTCAGAAACAGGCCCTTGGCCCCATCATGCCTGTGCTGACCATGATGCCATTCTAAACTAATCCCATCTGCCTGCACATGATCCATATTCCTATATTCTCTGTCTCCACACAGATTTGTCTAAATGCCTCTTAAATGTTGCTATTAAATCTGCTTCTACGACCTCCCCAGCAGCAAGTTCCAGGTACCTGCCATTTTCTGTGTTTTTAAAAAGAGAATGCCTCATACATCTCCGATATAACAAAGTGTGGAGCTGGATGAACGCAGCAGGCCAAGTAGCATCTCAGGAGCACAAAAGCTGACATTTCAGGCCCAGAGTCTTCATCAGAGAGGGAGATGGAGAGAGGGGGAGGCAGACCGAAGATGGATAGAGGAGAAGATAGGTGGAGAGGAGAGTATAGGTGGGGAGGGGATACGTCAGTCCGGGGAGGACAAAACAGGTCAAGGAGGTGCGATGAGGTTGGTAGGTGGAAAATGGAGGTGGGGCTTGTGGTGGGAGGAGGGGATAGGTGAGAGGAAGAACAGGTTAGGGAGGCGGGAACGAGCTGGGCTAGTTTTGTGATGCAGTGTGGGGAGGGGACGAGCTGGGCTGGTTTTGGGATGCAGTGGGGGAAGGGGAGATTTTGAAGCTGGTGAAGTCCACATTGATACCATTGGGCTGCAGGGTTCCCAAGCGGAATATGAGTTGCTGTTCCTGCAACCTTTGGGTGGCATCATTGTGGCACTGCAGGAGGCCCGTGATGGACATGTCATCTGAGGAATGGGAGGGGGAGTTAAAATGGTTCGCGACTGGGGACTACACCTCCCAGTCGCGAACCATTTTAACTCCCCCTCCCATTCCTCAGATGACATGTCCATCATGGGCCTCCTGCAGTGCCACAATGATGCCACCCGAAGGTTGCAGGAACAGCAACTCATATATTCCGCTTGGGAACCCTGCAGCCCAATGGTATCAATGTGGACTTCACAAGCTTCAAAATCTCCCCTTCCCCCACTGCATCCCAAAACCAGCCCAGCTCGTCCCCTCCCCCCACTGCATCACAAAACCAGCCCAGCTCATTCCCGCCTCCCTAACCTGTTCTTCCTCTCACCTATCCCCTCCTCCCACCTCAAGCCCCACCTCCATTTCCCATCTACCAACCTCATCCTGCCTCCTTGACCTGTCCGTCCTCCCCGGACTGACCTATCCCCTCCCCATCTCCCCACCTATACTCTCCTCTCCACCTATCTTCTCCTCTATCCATCTTCGGTCCGCCTCCCCCTCTCTCCCTATTTATTTCAGAACCCTCTCCCCATCCCCCTCTCTGATGAAGGGTCTAGGCCCAAAGCATCAACTTTTGTGTCCCTGAGATGCTGCTTGGCCTGCTGTGTTCATCCAGCTTCACACTTTGTTATCTTGGATTCTCCAGTATCTGCAGTTCCCATTATCTTGCCTCACACATCTCCTTTAGGTTTTCTCTCCTCACCTTAAACAAATGCGCCTAATATTTAACACTTCTATCCTGGGATAAGGACTACTATCCACTTATTCATGCCTCTCATAATTCTATACACTTCTGACAAGTCGTGCCTCAGCCTCTGATGCTCAGGCAAAAACAATCCAAATCTGTCCAACTTCTCCTTTTAGAGCTAATACACTCCAATCCAGTCAACATCCTTGTTACCCTCTCGAAAGCAAGGCAATGAAGTGATTATGCTATTAGGAGACATCGAGAGGATGTGGTTTATTGTCCATGGGCTTTTATAGAATGACAGCTGATCTCATTGTAACAAACCATTTTGGTTGACAGAGCCCTGCAGTTTTAACTCTGACTACACACATTTCAATGCACATTTAGTGATTTGTATTCAAGGTTGATTGGAGTGTATATCCTCAGCTCCCTTTGCACCTCCACCCATAATGGCAATGATCCAGCTCAAACCCCCCAGGTTTGCACATGATGGTATTTCTGAGCAGGGCCAAGAACACTGGCGGTTTTCTGAAATTACTTCATGTGAGACTGGGAGGAAATTGGATCCATCCTGCATCCACCCACACCAGGGGGCAACACAAAGAGACTCTGCGTGCAACTAAAGCCACTCCCTGACCTTTTATATTGCTTGGTTTAACTTACACAAATAAATCAAAGATTGGAATGAGAGCAGCACAGTAAAAAATCAGGAGCTTGCTGTTTTGGGACCTGGATCCAGTCTTGAATTTCAAAGTTCGGGTGAATTCAATCATTTCCTAAATGTCCTTTGGACAGAAATGTTACTTTGTTGCCACCTATGTACCAATATTTAATATAGAAGACCATCAGAAGGAGGGACACACTTTTTCAATCCTTTCAGTCTGATCAGTGTGTCAAGAGAAGATCATTGGTGATCGTCTGCTTCAACTCCACTTACTGCATTCTTCCCCTATTTTGCTGTTGTCTAGTGACTTTGTGCATTCCTGAATATACTCAGTGACTAAATATTCTTGGCTGTTTGTGAACCTTTGGAATTCTTTCCCCACCCTGTTTAGGGATGTATCCTCCCAATACCTACTCTGTCAAATGCTTCCAGACTTTTAGACAGTTCAATGAGACCACCTCTCATTGTTCTAAATTTCTAGGGAATATGGGCCTCATCTACTTGATCTCTCCCCATAGTCTAATTTCATCCTCCAAAGAATTAGCCTGGTGAGAAGGTAAATATGTCCATCCTTTGAGAACTAGTGTTTTTAATCCGCTTCATTTTTATGACTCCAGAGATGATAGTCGTTGATGTCAGTGTTTGACAGACCTTTTCTATCATCCGTAGTGTTGTAAAACTGGTGGTCAATTTGCTATTAGCTTGTTTTGATGCTTCGCCAAAGACTAAATTCACTTTCTTTTATAATGATGTATAGTCTCATAAGAAAATATACGAATGCGAGGAGATGTCCTCAACTTGAATCTGGTCTTTAAATGTTTGCAGTTAATTATATTCCATCTCATTTTTCAGCATTGCCTGTATGGCTTGCAACGTCCAAACCCCCTTTTCATAATGTTATACCTCCTCTTTCTATGGAGACAATTGCCTTTAAAATGCATAGAGTGAAATTGAATTTAAGAAGTTTCTATCTTTTGTTCATATTAATGTCCATGTTGAAAACATTGACTCAATCACTGTCAGTTTTAAATTTTAACAAACTGGAGATCTTCTAAATCCTGTCACAAATGTTTATTTGCAGGAGCAAATGATTCCAAAAGCTTTCAGCTGATTTAAACTTATCAAATATTCAGACTGGATCTTCTGAAACTTTGAGAGACCCTTCGGAGAACTTTAAGTTTAAATTGTCCTTAAGGGTATTGTTATCAGTTAACAGGTCCCATTTCAGGAAAGAATTGCATTGGAATCAATGTAATCAGTCAACTAGCTCCGGGTTTCATTGCAACTACTTGTGATGTTGACTTGTAGCATTTGTGTTATTGGACTCATTGATTGATAATCACTAATATTACTTTATGGTTGAAGAGTTATACTGGACATCAACTTCATTGACTCAGTTCCTGATAGTTATGAACTGTGCATAACTGTCTCCAAAATATAACTTGACTGCCAGGAACAAAAACAAAAATTGCTGGAAAAGCTCAGCAGGTCTGGCAGCATCTGCGGAGAGGAATCAGAGTTAACGTTTCAGGTGCTGTGACCCTTCCACAGAACTGCCAAACCTGCTGATCTTTTCCAGCAATTTCTGTTCTTGATTCCGATTTTCAGTATCCACCATTCATTTGGTTTCCTACCAAGAACTTGTTTTTCCAATTTTATGAATCCAAAATAAGGGTAAATTTAGGATGGAAAAGAAATGTTACTTGATTCATTAAACAAAATAAATTTTACTTTGTCTTACTCAGTGCGATACGCAACAATCACATGCTTAGCTGCAGGAGGCTATGATTGAACACAACTTATTTATAGCTTCCTAATAGAGACATTAGCAGGGAGGGCAATAGAATAAAATACTCAGGTCTTAAAATATTCTACTTCCTCCACACTGAAAGAATGTGCATTGAAATGAAAAATGGTACTTGTACATGATTTTCCAGAAAACAAAGCCTAAACCAGAATCAATAATAATAGAAATGTGACAATTGCATTGAGAGGTTGGTTAGCTCAGTTGTCTAGACAGCTGGTCTGCAATGTGGTGTGATGTGAACAGCACAGGCTCAATCCTGCACCGGCTCAGGTTACCACGAAGAATTTTCCTTCTCAAACTCTCCCCTTGCCTGAAGCATGGTGACCCTGAGGTTAAATCACCACCAGTTTTCTCTCTCTAATGAGAGGACAGCCCTGTGGCTTAGCAAGAGTGATGCAACTTCACCTTTATTCAGCTACAGTCTTCAGAGGATGTTTTGTAATTTTTGTTTCATTGTTTTGATTCAAGTTTTATTTGCAGAAAGAACAAATACAGGTGGTTGGCTGCTTTATAACAGAGCCTTTTAGAGTCATACAGCATCACACTGACCAGACATCCCTATCTGACATTGTCCAATTTGCCAGCATTTGGCCCATATCCCTCTAAACTCTTCCTATTCATGTACCCATCCAGATGTCTTTTAAATATTGTAATTGTACCAGCCTCCACCACTTCCTCCAGCAGCTCATTCGATAGACGCACCAATCTGTGTATGAAATTCCAAATGAACAGCATCTACAAATTTGCTGATGGCACCACTGTAATATCGAACAATGATGAGTCAAAATACAGAATGGAAATAGAGGGCTTGGTGACATGGTGCAATGAGAACAAACTCTCTCTCAATGTTGGCAAAACTGAAGAACCAAACATTGACTTCAGAAAGAAAGGAGGAGAACACTCCCCCTTCGACATCAACAGAACTGAGGTTGCGAGGGTACAAGCTTCAAGTTCTTCAGAGTGATGATAACCGACAACCTGTCCTGGACTCCCCATGTAAATGTGATAGTCAAGCAGTCACAACAAAACCTCTTTTTCCCCAGGTGGCTCTGGAAATTTGGTATGTCCATAGGGAGCCTCACCAACTTCTACAGATGCACCATTGAAAGCGTACTGTCTGGGTGCATAACAGCCTGGTGTACCAAGTACACTGACCAAGAGCATAAGAAACTACAGAACGTGGTAAGCACAGCCCAGACCATCGCGGAAGCCAACCTTCTATCAATGGACTCTATTTACACAGCTAATTGCTGCAGAAAGGTGCCTAGCATCATCAAAGGCCCTTCGCACCCTGTTAATGATCTCCTACAGCCTCTTCCATCAGACAGAAGATACAGAAGCTTGAACACATGCATAAGCAGGTTCAGGAACAGCTTCTACGCAGCACTTATTAGACTGATGAATAGACTCTCTGGCCTTACATAATACTGATCTTGCTAACGTTGATCTTGCCTAGCAAATGCCCTGTGCAGTGTAACCTGTGTGCCGCTGCATATGTTTTTTTATAACCTTTTGATCTGTACATCATTGCTTACTATGATCTGTCTGTATTGCTCATAAACAAAGCTTTTCACTGTACTTTGGGACATGTGACAATAAATCAATCAATTAATCAGAAAGCTACTCCTCAGGTCCTTTTTAAATTTTTCTCCTCTTACCTTAAACCTATGACTCCCATCCCTAGTTTTGGACTCCCCCATCCTAGGAAAATGATCTTTGCTATTCACCCTATCCATGTCCCTCATGATTTTATAAAGCTCCACAAAGTCACCCCTCAACCTCCAATGCTCCAAGGAAAATAGCCCCAGCCTATTCAGCCTCTCCCTACATCTCAAACCCTGCAGTCCGGACAATATCGTTGAAATTCCTTTCTGTACCCTCTCAAGATTAACAACATCCTTCCTGTAGAAGGACAGGCAGAACTATGAGCAGTATTCTAAAAGTGGCCTCACCAATGTCCTGTACAGCCACAACATCATGTCCCAGTTCCTATACTCGATATTCTGGCCAATAAAGGCAAGCGTGCCAAACGCCTTCTTCACCATTCTCTGTCTTCCTGCCTCTCCACTTTCAAGGAACCAAGCACCTGCACCCCTAGGTCTCTTTGTGCAGCAACACTCCCCAGGGCCCTGCCATTAACTGTATAAGTCCTGCCCTGGTTTGCCTTGTCATTCATCCAAATTAGAATTCATCTGCCACTCCTCAGCACATTGGCCCATCTGATCAAGGTCTCATCATACTCTGAGAAAACCTTCTTCACTGTCCACCACACCACCTATTTCATTGTCATCTGTGAACTTACCAACCGGACCTCCTATTTTCATATCCAAATCATTTATAAAAATGACAAAAAGCAGTGGACCCGGCAGTGATTCTCATGGCACACTGCTGATCACAGGCTTCCACTCTCTGCCTCCTACCTTCAAGCTTTTGCCAGCCCACCCTGTATTTTGCAACACAGCATTAGGGATGTTGATATTGTGAGTAAATGTGGGATGGAACACTGCTGACCCCTAAATTAACAGTTTTTTTCAGAGTTCTGTGGTTGAAAAGGCAGTAAAGTTGAGAACTGTGCCTCTCAGCAGAGGAAAAGCAAAGACAAAAATCAAGACGTAATCTTGCACTGCAGATTACAAACGACCTATGGCCTATTCCAGAGGGTGAATAGAAAATCATTAAGACATCTTAAACGATTGGTTTAACTTGCAATTCTATTGTGGAGCAGATTTTATGGGGATAATCATCCTTGTTTTATAACCTGCTGCAATGGTCAACATTCTCGATTTATTGGGAGCACATGGACATTGATTATCTGGTTGATTTCTTACATCCGAGATGTTTCTGGAAGCTAACTGCTAAGCCCAGTCACAGGATTATAGGAGTTAACTTTGCGGGCTGTTCCACATGTTTTTGAAATAGTCACTGCATACATATCTAGATATGTATTGAAATTGTTTCTTACTCTTTATGACACTTCCCAAAATCTCAGTGGTTTTTGCTTTTGTGGTATTGGACATAGATTCAATGTTTATTCCCTTGCTTTTAAAGCTATTGACCAAAACAAGTATTTCACTTCAGAAATGAAGACATGGACTCTTCCCCTTGATTTTCTTAGTCTGTGTCTTACCAGAAATTAGCTTGTATCATTTTTGGAGAGTTTCATGAAAGATTTATCTCCTTGAGCCCTAATGAATTTCTTGCATTGTCATCCTAAACATGCCGCAATACCTATGTACCTATGATGCCCCTTACATTGTTTTCATCCGTTCTCCATGGGCAGAAGTACTGAAAACTGCAGGTATCTCCTGGGATACCTGGCACTGCTGCAACTTTGAAACCCAGCCATGGACCAGTTAGTTTTATTTTCTCAGCCATATTGGACAGATGGCAATTGGCACCTCTTTTCACTGTTAGACATCAGGAGGTCCTGGTGGACCAGGATGCATACGGGCAGAGCCCATGTACAGTGCCCAGAGATGTTGGTATTGAGGGAGGACTGGAGAATCAAGCAGCAAGCTGAAATGTCCAAGTTACCACTTTGACTTTCATGGCAGGCATTGTCGCTGTCTAGTTACTATCCATCATTTCAGAGATTGGAGAACTGCACATCGATGAGGCAAGGTTAAGCAAGAATGAGGATGTTAATTTGTGCTGGTACATGCATATCAGCCATTTGCAACTTACGAGCAAGAATCACAGAGTTGTCATGGGTGTCATCAAAATAGGCATGACATAGAATTCATGTCTCTATTCAATGCTTGGTTGAAAAATAGGACAGTGCAAACATCTTCACCTCCAACTACAGACAATTCTCCCAAACCTTTTGCCAATGCCCTCCTCATTCAGTGCCTGGGATGATTCTTCTCCTTTTGTTTCACCATGTTCATTCTAACCTAGCCAGATCTTTACTCACTACATCCCAAATTACATAAGGCACTGGCCTGAACTACAAGCTGTTATCTGTATAATGTTTTATCTGGTTTGTGATGCCTAAGTTATCGTTTGGTTGTTCTTGCTCAAATATCATTTTGTGTTCCCTTAAGCACTGTCTCAATGTCTGATGTCGTCTTACAGATCCCATCTGTAAAATAGCTCTGCCCAGTTTAATTGTTACTTTATCAGCCAACTCCTTCCCATTAAAATGAGGTCACAGTGTATGTTGCCTCTGAACTCTGCAATCAATGGCAAGAAATGCGATGTATCATTACGTTTTGCTCTGGTGTTAACTTCAGCCAACACTGAATACTATAATTGGAATCATTAGTCAGTTTCAGGCTAGGTCTACAGAAGGAATTGTTACTTAGGGGTTCCTTGTGATCTAGCTCCTTCTGAGATTCCAGAGATAGCTCCAGCTGCATCAACAATGAAACAAGTTATGAGTTTCCTTTCAAAAGAGGGCAGTGGAATTTTATCTTTAGGCTTTTTCTTCTTCTTCCGAGTGCTGTTTACCTTGCTTTCTGTCTACAACTTCTGACCTTCCTGATCGATAACATCAATTTCTGCCTCCACATCTATCATATGAATATTTGAGGATTTCCAGATTCCTAACCTAGTTTTAGTTCTACCAAAACCTTGAACTGGTGCATGACTCTAACCTAGAGATTTCCCACAACTACAGCCTTTTTGTTTGCCCTATTCTTGAGTACCGTCCTGATGAAGTGGCCTTTCCCATTGGCATAGGACTTTGACCGGAAATGAGGAAATGTAAATGCTTGATGGCTACCATTCCAATGGTAGCCACTGAATTTCTGACTCGGTCAGTGAACTTGGTTGGCAATTCCTTGATCTCCCTGAAATCCACTGGACTTGCCTCCAGCCTCAGAAAATAACTGTGGCCTCATTGCATTCCTCCTTCCACGTCGACTCATTGTCTTTGCTCAGAACCTTGGCCTGGATTTTATTTTCTTTGGATTTCCCACAAACATATCTCTAAGGTTGATCTCTGAGTTTGCACAGGGCTGCTGGAACAACCAGAGAAACTAAGCAGTCTGCTACAGCAGTAACATTTAGGGGCAATATGGGAAATGAACATTTGACCTATTCATGAAATTACATGAGTAAGCAAACAAATTTGGGAGTGGGATTGCAAGGTTTTGATTAGCTGATGTAATCCCACCTATATTGCTAGGTATATGGCAGTCCTTCCTGAATTTTTCTCACGCCTTGACCTCCACTTCAAGATTTGAAAATTGATCCAATTGCTTGTGAGAACAGCGTACACTGAGGAAAAACTGTGATGGCAGGGGACAGAGGACCTGAGAGGCTGAGGGGAAGGGGAGCAGGTGCACATAATGAAACATTGCTGCTACGAGCTTGCAACCCCACTTGGAGCTCTAACCCAAGAGATGTGACTCTGATTTTATTGGGCCCAGTGAAGGTGGTGACCAGGTGATGGTGGAGGAGAATTGGCCCAGCAGCTAAAGCTGGGCTCTGAAGAGTTGTGACTTCAAAGTTGGTTGGGTCCGATGTAGGCGGGCAGCGAGGCAGAGGAGGAGGAATGGTTGTACAGGTTTTGTTGATGATGTGCTGGCTGAGAACTGATCGACTCTCTTTAAGCTATATCCTTCTTTCCTGTCTTATTCTTAAACTATTCAAAATAGTGCTGGATCAAGGCGACAGTGGAAAAGCTTTTACTGTACTTTACTATTTTCCTCACTGTAAAATACACATGATGACTAAATCATCCAGTCATTCTGGGGACTCCTGTCATATATAGTTTTCCATGTATTTTCATTGCAAGCTTTCCCATCGCAATCGTCAAAATTCGATTTCTATTTATACAACCATTTTACAAATTTGTACATCCACCTGACTATTTCATAATGGTGAGTCATTAAATAACATCCAAGAATATTATTTAATCTAACTGCCTTCTGTTTTCATTAAGACAATTAGTAACAGTTAGTAACTATTGCTTAATGTTAGATTATGTGACCCATCTGCATATAATAGTTACATTTCTTCTAGTGTTTAAGCTGTGAAGAGTGAAGAACGTTACAAATTACAATCAGCTTCTTTATTTTTTGTGTTATTTATTTTTGTAAAATACGTTTGATTCATTCATAGAATTTCTACAGTATGGAAACAGGTCCTTTGACCCAACAAGTCCACACCTCAGAGCATCCCAATCAGACCCATTCCCCATGACCCACCTAATCTCCACATCCCTCAACACTACAGACAATTTTCCATGGCCAATCATCTAGCCTCACATCTTTGGACTGTGGGAGGAAACCGGAGCACCCAGGGGAAATGCATGCAGACATGGGGAAAATGTGTGAACCCCACGCAGAAAGTTGCCCGAGGGTGGAATCGAACATGGGTCCCTGGCACTGTGAGGTATCAGTGCTAATCACTGAGGTACTGTGCCACTTTCTAAACGCAGATTTTTTGTCACATTCTAACGCATAATATTTCTTTCCAGAAGTTAATTTTAAGAATGGGTGAGGATGGGGTGCTGGTGGAAGGCCTACTGAGGGAAATTAATGCTCTTGCTTTAGCCTGGAGTTTGTGCCATATCCACAATGATGAAGGAGTTTCTTTAGTTTGTGAATGATATCGGCTGTCTCATATCTGTTTGTGGATGTAACGCTTTGTGCATTCTCATTCTCAGTTGTACCACAGTATGAGACCAGAATCTTATTAATTTCAGAATTCTTCATGATAGTAGGGGCTCACAAGCAAGTTCAATACTACCTCAAAAACATTTAGCTCCATTGTCGTGAGAACAGCATTAAATTTACCTTCCCCTTCTATTTCTTTACTTTAAGCCAAATGTAAACCTTTCGTGCAATTATGATAAAGATACTGAGACAGCATCTTCCAGACCCATGGCTACTTCAGTCTAGAAGTACAAGGGCAGCAGATATATGGTATCACCACCATCAGCAATTTTCCCTCCAAACCACTCACCATCCTGGCTTGGAAATATGTCACCTTTCCTTCGGTGTTGCTGGGACAAAATCCTGGAATTCCCTCCCTTGCAGCATTGTGGGTCTTCCCACAGCACAAAGACTGCAGCAGTTTAAAAAATCAGCTCATCACCACTACCTCAAGGTTAACTAGAGAATAAATGCTAACTGGACCATTGACATCCACAACCCATAAGCAAACATAAAGGAAGTTGCATCCAGTCCTTTTTGTTTTAGGGTTGATTAGTCTAATTTTCCCAAATATGCCTTCAGTGTCATTTTTAACAATTATGTACCATGCTAACTCACTGTTTGCCCAACATAATGTGCACACAGTGCAACCCTCCAAATTAATCAATCCTCCTCTCGATTAACTTTAGTGTTTTCAAAGATTACTTCACAATATTTCTCAATCCTTAACCGCCCAACTAAAATGTAAAACACAAATTATCCTCCTGTTGCAGTCACCTTTCCAATACATGTTATACTGAGAAACTTTGCACTCCAAGAACAGGAGTAGTGAATTCTTGCTTCCAATTGTATAGGAGATTTTGTTCGCCACCCCCCCCCCCCCCCCCCCCCCCCCCCCCACCACCTCAGGAATACTGTGTGCAGTTTGGTCTCCTTATGTTAGGAAAAATATTATTGCCATAGAAAGAGTGCAGCAAAGGTTCACCAGATTTGTTCTCAGGATGGAAAGACTATCCTATGAAGAGAGATTGGGAAAACTGTGCCTGTATTCTCTGGAATTTCAAAGAATGAGAGGTGAATCTCATTAAAAACTACAAAATATTTAAAGGGATAGTCAGGTGGGTACTAGTAAGATGTTTCACCTGTTTGTGGAGTCCAAAGCCATGGAGATACAATTTATAAATAAGGGAATGTCACTTGGGCCTGAGATGACAAGAAATTATTTGTAACAAAACACATATGATAATAAATTCTCTGCCATAGACGGTTCTGGATCCCCGGTCTTTGCGAACATTTAAGATCAGGATTGATGGACTTCTGATTATCAATGGAGTACAGCTTAATAGACACATGTATATTCAATTTGATTTATTTATTACCACGTGCGTTTTGTTATAAAATAAAATGAAAAGTGTTGTTTCGTGTCGCCACTCTCTGCCACCATCTTAAAACATAGAAAAACAAACCAAAACGTAAAGGCAGAAGAATAAAGAAGTAAAGAAAATGGGTTCAACTTTACAGACCTTGTTAAGTGCTCCACCATGGGCCATGGGCCTAGTGGCCAGGCTTGAAGCCTTGCGCCACACTGTTACTGATGTTCTTGCCACTGTGAGTTCTCACTGGATCTTGCCAATGCAGATGCTGCTGATGCCTCCAGGTACCGTGCCAGCCCAAACTTGTCCCTGTGGCCACCACATGTTGGCTTTGGGCCCACCTTACCAAATAAGTATGGGTTAAATAACTTTGAAGTGTTTAGTCAGCCATGATCATTTTGAATGGCAGGGCAGGTTTGATGGGTTGACTGGCCTGCTCCTGTTCCCATGGAAAAGATTGACAGCCAGCATTGAACTCGTGATATTGATACTTTCCCAGCAGATTGGGAGAGATAACAAAATGCTCAGGTTTTGCAGCATTCTGTACATTATTTAACATAAGACCAAAAATACTGCAGCTGCTAGGAATAAGAAATAAAAAGAACAGCTGGAAAATCAAAAAGCTACAGCTGAGCTAGTATTTGTGTACAAAGGAACTGCTAACTGAATTCTAACAAAATGTTTTCACCCTGAAAATATAACTCTGCTTCTTTGTCTGTACATGCTGCCTGGCCTGCTGAGTAATTATTTCAGAATTTTCTGTTCTAAACTCATGTTATTTGCTTGCTTTTTTTCATATGCGAAATAAAGAAGTTTCCTTCATGGATGGCTGCAACAAAATATTGGCTGAAAGATGCTTATTATGAAAGCAAAGTTGCCATAGACCCAACAACTGTTTTCAGAGAATCCCTACAATGTGGAAACAGGCCCTTCGGCCCAACAAGTCCACACCGACCCTCAGAGCATCCCACCCACATCTATATCCCTAAGCTACACATCCCTGAACACTAAGGACAATTTAGCATTGCCAATTCACCTAACCTTCACATTTTTGGACGGTGGGAGGAAACTGGAGCGCCTGGAGGAAATCCATGCGGACACAGAGAGAATGTACAAACTCCACACAGACAGTCGCCTAAGGCTGGAATTGAACCCAGGTCCCTGGTGCTATGAGACAGCAGTGCTAACCACTGAACCACATTAGAGAGAAAGAGAGAGAAACAACAGAGTGAGTTCAACCTGAGGCCTCACCACACTTTAAGTGAGGAAAGAGCTTGAGAAGGTGGGACCTAAATAATGGACCTCAGCTGGCTGTAGGACTTGAACGCATAATGTTGGCATCACTTTGCAAACCAGCCATTCAAGCTAACTGAACCCCAGGCATTCACTGCAGTCAATGAAGCAGGGTTCAAATTACTCAAGCTGAATACACAATTTTATCTCTGTTGCTAAAAGTTCAGCACCTTTACAGTCAGGCTTGTCATTTCATTCAGGATAATTCCACAATTACCCTCAATTATCATTTTGCCCATTATTTGTGGGACATCTCTTTTTTTTCTGTTTGCTGTGCACTTTTCTGCACATGGAAACTGGGGCTTGTACTTCGACTGACACTATTCTATGTTGGTCTTATGAGAATAGCCTGGGGATCATCTCCCCTTTCTGCAGGAACAGCTTGATCTCAAAACAATGCCTTCCACAGCAGTTAGATTAAACTCGCCAATCTGTAGGACTGCAAGTGTTAAGGAGCACTTGGCTGCATTTGGTCTTCAAGTACCATTTGTCAACATTTAAATACCTAACCAAAATCAGATTTTTAAAAAATGAAAGAAAAAGTTCAACAAACGGATGTTAAAGTGGAAGAATTTTTCAGTGTTTCTTTCTTAATGCGTTTCTGCTAATAAGCCATCTGAACTTTAATATAATTGCTTTTAAACAGAATAGGGGAGGTGTTGGCCTCGTGATATTATCACTGGACTGTTAATCCAGAGATCTGGGTCACATTCTGGGGACTTGGGTTCGAAGCCCACTATGGCAAATGGTGGAATTTGAATTCAATAAAAATATTTGGACTTAAGGATCTAATGATGACTATGAATCCATTGTTGGAAAATCTCATCTGGTTCACTAATGCCCTTTAGGGAAGGAAACTACCATCCTTACCTGGCCTTGGTGACATGTGACTCCAGACCCACAGCTATGTGATTGAGTCTTAGACGATTAGGGATGGGCAAGAAATGCTGCCTGGTCAACGATGTCCTCATCTTGTTAATGATTTAAAAACATCCAGCAAATTGTAAGGAAATTACCTTAGGCAAATGGTTCACACTTGACATGGAAGAGAACAAACATGAGGGCCAAAGACTGTTTCCATTGCTGAAATGAATGAGGTGCAGCTTGGGATAGAGTTGGAGGGAGATGGGAGGGAAACTAGTTTTAAAGAGGAACAGTATTCCTCTGATGGTGAAGTGATGAATAAGGAGGATCTGTGCATGGAACACATCTGCCCTGCTGGACCTGACATTGGATGTCCAAGTGGAGCCACAATTAAGAATCATTTAGGTTCTGCATACAGCCAGCAGGTTCTAAGTTTAGTAATAAGTGAGTCAATATAAATACATTCCTAAATTCCCGTTTATATAAATTCAAGTTTTCCTGTCTACATTCTGAACTTTAAACTTGTCTCGTGATTGTTCATAATAACTTTTGTCTAGACCCTGGATTATATTTCAAAATATTATTGCCAGTGGGCAGTCAAGACACTGGATTGGAATTCTTTGTAATCTCCGCCTGCAGAAATACTCTGA
The DNA here is from genome assembly GCF_030684315.1 of Stegostoma tigrinum. Taxonomy (NCBI): domain Eukaryota; kingdom Metazoa; phylum Chordata; class Chondrichthyes; order Orectolobiformes; family Stegostomatidae; genus Stegostoma; species Stegostoma tigrinum. The sequence continues at coordinate 28,614,146 of NC_081382.1, forward strand.
CCTAGAGTCTGAAATAATGTGACAACTGAAAATATATTGCTAAATTTGCAGAAGTAAATAAAATCCCAGTTGAAAAATATTTGTATGATTTTAGTTACAGAAATGAGAACAATTACTTACTTGCTAACTCGGGCAAAAGTTTGTACCAAATTCAATTCAATGCTTCCAAAATGTTTAAGCTAATATGATCTCACAAGCTGGCAATTTTAAAGCAAGACCCTTGTACAAAATCTGACATGGCAACACTAACCAATAGCAATAGAAGATGGGCCTGGAAGAGACTCTGAAAGGCATATTAACTTCAGTTTCATTTTGGCCTCTGGGGTCTTCTCCCTCTACTTCAACCTCATTGCTGCCCTGGTCCCAACCCCCATCCCATCAATTGTGACCACCCTAAGTACCAAGGACTGGTTCCTTCAGATACCTGAAGGTTGTCTCCTGAAAATGACAACCCCAACTGCACCAGCCTTCCAGCCAAAGCAACAAATCTCCAGGTTGCACCATGCAGATGACTTTTATTCCACATGCTCCTTCTCCACCATCTGTTTGCGTGATTCACACAGAATTACCTTTTTCTTAACAATCCAGACTCTAAATGAGGAAAATGAAATGTGTGTCAGTAATATTTTTTGGCTTTGGTGAGAGAAGATACTGGGATAGAAGGTCTTTTGCCTTTTACCCTTTGATAATACAAACATGATGATGTTTCTGCAAACAACTTTCGAAAAAGAAGATTAACAACTTCACTGCTGGAGGCCTTTTCTTTTCGCTGTGTCACTGCTTCTGCCTGAAACCACTGATTGATTAATTTATCAAATTAGGGCTGTGTAGAAACTTTTTAAATTCAGTTGCACATCATGACCTGCTTTGGACTGAAAGCTGCAAAACGCGAAGCTCTCACTTAATTTGCTGTAAGCTTTTGGGACACATCTTGGTGTTAGTTCAACCATTTCTGAGTGCAGACTTGCAATTTGGCAATGACTGGATGCCCTCCAATAATCTGAAGAAGTTTGTAGTTTCTGAAAAAGCCATGTTCATTACTGTTCCATTCTGGCCAACGGAAGAAGAGGAGTAGGAATTGGCAGAAGGGCCACCTGGAGTTGCAGGCAGACAAAGGGGAAGAGATTTCAGGCATTCTAAGCCCCCAACAAGATGTAAATGCCCAGAACGACATGCTGCAGTTGTCAGAGAGGCAGAACGTAAGGAAACTGCATCCCTCCAAGGATACTGCCACAGATCTGTCACATCGTAAAAACAGCACTGGCACAGCTGGCTGCTAATATAATTTGTGGCCTTCCAATTCTTCACCTCTGATTTCTTCCAGATAGACAGTAGGCATGAGCCAGTCCACCTACAGTACATGTATTTTATTCTTTCGTGGGACGTGCGTATTGCTGAAACGGACAACAATTAATTGCCTTTGAACTAAACGGCTTGCTATCAAAGTCAACTCAGAGGTCAGTCAAGAGTCTGGGCTCACACATTGGCTGGATCAGGTAGGAATGACAGATTTCCTTCCTTCATGAACAACAGTTAATGAAATAGACTTATATGATGATCAGCAGTAATTTGAAGGTCATTCTTACTGAGGCCAGCTTTTTATATTCTGCATTTATTAACCGAATGTCAAATTCCATCATTTGCTATAGTGATATTGATTAACGTCAATATTTCTGAAGCCACAGTTTATTTGAAACCAGTATGAGAGAGAGTTTTGTGAATGCTATTGGGAACTTGTTTTTAACAGGAGAATTTTGCAAGCATATAGATTAAACATTGAAATGCATTAGCTTGTGTTCAGTTAGAAGGAATTGTTTTTTCTTTGCTGAGGCTAAACACTCATAGCTTGGTTAGGTTTTTGGTTGTAGTTTACCGCAGTCCTGATTACGATTAGATATATGAGACAATTTTTCATCAAGAAATAAGTTCTTTCCAGTAAAGGCTAGTAAATAGATTACCTGGAAGGATGGTGGAAAGGTTTCAGTTTGAAATTCCAGACTAGAAGTGTTTGGTTAGAACCCTGAAAGTTTAATTACCGTAGTATGAATACTCAAGGGAGAGGCACAAATTACCATGTTTGTGTTTTTTAACCCCTTTCACTATAGCATTAGTCTATGCCTCTGGCTTAATTATCTGGAGCTATTACCATTACCACATAATCCCTTCTGTGGAAGGAGCAGGTGGCTGCTCTATATGTAAATGTATTCATCATGTTATGGTCACAGCTCATGTTATTATTGGACAAGTCTGAAATATGACTTAATAGATCATATTTTGAATGTTTTCATTTGTTGAGGTGATCTTTAACTGAATTGCAAGCATGCAATGCTGCAGATCTGGTTTTAAGTACAGAACAGAAGTTTATTACGTCAAAGAAGATAAAATAGAATAAAGCAAGCTATTCACATACAAGACGATTTGAAATATTTCAACATGTGCAGTAAAAATATAACATTCCATCTCTCCCAACTGCACCCCTTTACAGAACTCAAAACACAAGACAGAATTGCCGCTTTCTCTCACATCTAAAGGTGTGACTTAATTGTTGCTTTCAATTCCTGGTCTTGAAAGCCTGATTGCCTCTTCCTTGAGTATTCATGCAATGGAGCTTAAACTTCCTCAGCTCTGAATAAATCTTCAGGGTTCTAACTAAACACTTCTGGTTTGGAATTTCTGGCTGATCCTCACAAACATTGCAGAGCAAGTCATGGGTATCATTGCACACAAGTTGCAATGAGTGCTCCTGCATGTCTGCTCAGCCACCCAGCTGTTCTACACCTAATTCATGAGAACTTCGATACACCATCTATTGTATCAGAGATAATGGAAACTGCAGATGCTGGAGAATCCGAGATAACAATGTGTGGAGCTGGATGAACACAGCAGGCCAAGCAGCATCTTAGGAGCACAAAAAGCTGACATTTCGGGCCTAGGCTCTTCATTAGAAAGGGGGGAACGGGGAGAGGGCTCTGAAATAAATAGGGAGAGGGGGAAGGCGGACCGAACGTGGATAGAGGTGAAGATGGGTGGAGAGGAGACAGACAAGTTTGATTCCATTGGGCTACAGGGTTACTACAGCGGAATATGAGTTGCTGTACCTGCAACCTTTGGGTGGCATCGTTGTGGCACTGCAGAAGGCCCAGGATGGACATGTCGTCTAAGGAATAGGAGGGGGAGTTAAAATGGTTCACGACTGGGAGCCAGATATCCTCATTCTTCAAGGACCGCAACATCCTCTCCGCAGTGGTCGAGAACACCCTCGACCGTGTCTCCCGCATTCCCCCCCCAACTCATCCCTCACACCCTGTTCCCACAATAACCGCCAAAAGAGAATCCCCCGTGTCCTCACATAGCACCCCACCAACCTCTGGATACAACGTGTCATCCTCCAACACTTCCGCCATCTGCAATCCGACCCCACCACCAAAGACATTTTTCCATCCCCACCCTCGTTTGCCTTCCAGAAAGACCACTCTCTCCGGGACTCCCTTGTCTATTCCACACTCCCCTTCAACCCCACCACACCCGGCAGTTTCCCCTGCAACCGCAGGAAGTGCTACACTTGCCCCCACACATCCTCCCTCACCCCCACCCAAGATGACCTTCTATATCAAGCAGATGTTCACCTGCACATCTGCCAATGTGGTATATTGTATCCATTGCACCTGGTGTGGCTTCCTCTACATTGGGGAAAGCAAGCGGAGGCTTGGGGACCACTTTGCAGAACACCTACGCTCGGTTTGCAACCAACAACTGCACCTCCCTGTCGCGAGCCATTTCAACTCCCCTCACATTCATTAGATGACATGTCCATCCCGGGCCTCCTACAGTGCCACAACAATGCCACCCGAAGTTTGCAGGAACAGCAACTCATATTCCGCTTGGGAACCCTGCTGCCCAATGGTATAAATGTGCATTTCACAAGCTTCAAACTCTCCCCTCCCCCCAATGCATCCCCAAAGCAGCACAGCTCATCCCCGCCTCCTTAACCTGTTCTTCCTCTCACCTATCCCCTCCTCCCACCTCAAGCCGCACCACCATTTCCTACGTCCTAACCTCATCCTGCCCCCTTGACCTGTCCTCCCTGGACTGACATATTCCCACCCTACCTCCCCACATATACTCACCTCTACAGGCTCCATTCCCACCCCTTTAACTTGTCTGTCTCCTCTCCACCGATCTTCTCCTCTATCCACCTTCGAACCGCCTCCCCTCCTCTCCCTATTTATTTCAGAACCCTGTCCCCCTCCCCCATTTCTGATAAAGGGTCTATGCCTGAAACATCAGCTTTTGTGCTTCTAAGATGCTGCTTGGCCTGCTGTGTTCATCCAGCTCCACACTTTGTTATCACCATCTATTGTAGTAAATCTAATTAGACTACACCCACAGTTCCAAAGGAGATAGCTGAGAAGATTGTGGAGGAATTGGCAGTGATCTTTCAAGAATCATTGTCACCAGCGAACGTTCCAGAGGACTGGGAAATGGTTAATGTAATACCTCTGTTTTAGAGGGGAGGGAGGCAGAAGATGGGGAATTAAAGGCTGGTTAGTCAGACCATGGCTTTTGTAAGATTTCAGAATCAATTGTTGAGGTGTCTTTTGCATGGACTGCATGGTAAAATAAGGTTGAGTCAGCATGGCTTTGTCAAAGGGAGGTCACAAACAATAACATTACAAAATAATAACACAAATCTGTTAGGATTTATTGAGGCGATAATGAGTTCGACAAATGAGAACCAGTGGATGTGATCAATTTGGATTTCCAGAAGGCCTTTGACATGATGCCACAACAGAGGCTGCTCAATAAGGTGAGAGCCCATGGTGATGGTTGCAAGGAACTGGTATGGATAGAGGATTGACTGACTGGCAGAAGGCAGAGCATGGGAATAAAGGAACCTTTTTCAGGATGGCAGCTGAATTCCACAGGGGTCAGTGTCGGAATTACGACTATGTTGTGCATTAACTGTCTGGACAAAGGATCTGAAGACATTGTGTCATCTGTAAAATCAGTAGCAAAGGAAATGGAGAGATAGGTAGTGTTGAGAAGGCAGGGAAGCTGCAGAAGGACATGAACAGAAGGACATGGGCAAAGGTAATGGGAACTGCAGATCTTGGAGAATCCGAGATAACAAAGTGTGGAGCTGGATGAACACAGCAGGCCAAGCAGCATATTATGAGCACAAAAGCTGATGTTTCGGGCCTAGACCCTTCATCAGAAAAGTGGGCAAAGACATGGCAGATGGAATACTGTGTGGGAAAGTGGAGAAATAGATTATTTCTATTGTGAGGAAATGTGGACTATTTGTATATTGGTGACGTGGTGGCTCAGTGATTAGCACTGCTGCCTCTCATCCCAGGGACTGAGGTTCAATTCCAGTCTCAGCCGACTGTTTGTATAGAATTTCACATTGTCCATGTGTCTCTGTGGATTTCCTTTGGAATCCTCTGGATTTCCAGTTTCCTTCCACAGCTGAAAGATGTGCTGGTTAGGTGGATTGGCCATAATAAATTGCCCATAGTGTCCAGGGATGTACAGGCTAGATGGGTTAGCCATGGGAAATGCACGGTTACATGGATACAGAGTAGGGGTGTGGGTCTGGGTGTGGGTGCTCTTTGAAGAGTCGTGTGGATGCTCTTTGAAGGGTCATGTGGACTTCATGGGCCAAATGGACTGCTTCCACATTATAGGGATTCAATGTAAGGTTTGGAAATTTGATGCATAAAGGGACTTCAGAGCATTCTGTACTAGGACTCTAAAGGCCTACATGCAGGTTCACTTGTCCGCTGGGAAGGTAAATGCAATGTTCGTATTTATTTTGAGAAAGCCAGAATACAACAGCAAGGATGTACAGCTGAGGCTGTTTAAAGGTCTGGTCAGACAGAGTTTGGCATATTGTGAGCAGTTTTGGGCCCTTTATCTCGGGAAAGATATGCTAGTGTTGGAGGTGTTCCAGAGGAGATTCACAAGAAAGATTCTGCAGATAAACGGTTTATCATATGAGGAATGGTTGAGGACTCTTGGTCTGTATTCCATGGAGTTTCAAACGATGAGGGGGCTCCGATTGAAGTTTATAGACTACTGAGAGGCCCAGGTAAAGTGGACATGGAGAAGATATTTCTATCGGACAAGGACAGAAGACCCTTCAGAGTGAAGGGCCGACCTTTTAGTACTCAGATGAGGAGGAATTTCCTCAGCTAGCAGATGATGAATCTATGAAAGGCATTGCTTCAGAGAGCTGTGGAAGCCAAGTCATTGAGGGTATTTTTAATACAGAGATAGGCAGGTTCTTGATTATCAAAGAGATCATGGGTTAAGGGAATAAGGTAGCGGAATGTGATTGAGAAACTATTCAGCCATGATTGAACAGTGGAACAGATATGATCAGCCAAATGTGCCAACTCTGCTCCTTTATCTTATGGTGTTATGATTAACCTTCACATCCGTTACAATTCCACCAAGAAAACTCCACCCTTGAACTGACTAGTATGATGACATAGTTCTGTTCCCAACTAGGGCTGCCCTTCCTGCCAGTATGGTCTGGAGTCTCTAAAAGTATTGCCAAGTCACCCAGAATGAAAGATTAATCTCCAGGCCACGGCTCTTAAGAAACCTGGGAGAGATATTCTAGCAGAATCAGAGAAAATAGGGAAAGAAAGATGCACTTTAAAAAGGAACACATGAGGTTGTTTTTATTATAAAACCAATGGAGTTGGAAAGAAAGTGTTATTTGACTTTACTTCAGATGGTTGAGAAAGCAGGTATAGCTCAATGTTGAGATTAACACATTTAATGGATTGGCTCTTTGACTAATATTCGGGAAGCATCAAGTCAGATACTGGTTCTCTTTGCGATGCTGGTGCCATAGTAATGCTTGAGATTGGATGTATCGGCTGTGGTAGCACTCTTATCCATAGGGCAGAAGGTTCTGAGTTGAAATACAGAGCCTTGAGCACAAAATGAAATAGGTTTCCACCCCATTGTATACTAAGAGTGCTGTTGGGATGAGTTTTGTTTAGAAAGGCCACTTCTCCCTCTTTGTAGATGTAAAATATTCTACAATACTGCTTTGAAGAAGAGTTATCCCTAGTATCTGGGGTAAATAAGAATCCCTCAGACTCAGTTTATCCAGTCATTATTAGCTTGATATATTGCTATTTGTGGGAGTTTGCTGTGAGCAATTTGGCTGTGGTGTTTCCTACATTAAAACCGTGACTAGGTTTCGAAAGTATTTTAAAGAAAAGTGAAAGCCCGTAGGATATCCTAAGGCCATCATAGATACAAGGTTATTGCAAGTTTTCTTTCCTTTCCGGTGGCTGTTGATGAGTGTGTGGATGTTGTGTTGAACCTTCCAACAATGTATGCAGCCTGTTTCTATAGTTACAGAACAATCTTAGCTAACTGGCACCTTTGAGTCCAGTTAGATGTGGAACGCTGAAAATTTTATTGATATAATTTGTGGCAATGATTTTTTTTTGAAAGGACATTATGTGTATAAAGTAAAGTAGCCATAGTCCCACTCAGTAAAGAAAGAGATGACTGATGGTGGTTTAACCTGAGAGTCACCACACCTCAGGCAAGAGGAGAGGCGGTAACCTCAGCTGGTGTGGGAATTGAACTCTCACTGTTGGTATCACTCAGCATTGCAAACTAGCCATCCACGCTCATGGTTACCTCTCTATATTGGCAGTGGCAGGCGTGTCATTATGCATGCAACGTTTATGCTCATTCTGAGATTTAGTTTGCTGTGGTGAATTGCTGTTTTAATAGAATCAGACCAATGTGAGTAAAAGCCATATGGCCTTGTTGTGCTTGCAGCCAAAGCCCATGATTGAAATTTTGACCAACAGTTCACAGATCCTTAAATTCCTGACCTCTCAACTATTTTCTCCCCCAGACTATTTTTAATTTACGAGGATCAGCCATTGCACTGTGTTGTCTAGGATTTTCTCCTTTATGCTGTTGATCTGACGCCTATTTTCTGAATTCCCCACAGTTGTCAGGAATACTGGTGAGAAGTTGCACTTCTTCTCCTGTCTGGACTTTTTTTTGCCTGAATTTCAAAGATCATGTTCCCCCGCAGGGCAAAATTGCTCACCTGAAATTTTCCAGTCGCTCTTGTTAACGGCCATTATTTTCAGAAACTGGGGTTTTTGAACCCACCTTGTGTAATTGGGAAATGGATCCAAGAAAAATAGATGTTGCCACCACAATTAATATAGCTGTTCACTGGGGAGTCTGCTGTACTTAACCCATTTGTCAGGGTCAAATTCATACCCTACTTACATTGCACAGTCACCAAGGGGCTGGTTGCCAAGAGGTTTGCAATTTTGCAAAAGGCATTTCAAACTCCAGAGGAAAGGCTCTGTCAGAGGAACAATATGGAGCTTTTCTGAAATTTGTGGGCAATCGGGAGCAACAATGGTTCTTTCTCAAACCCATTCTAACCCTGACTTAGGGACCAACGTTTCAATGATGCTTTTGACAACTACAGCCAGTCTACTATAATGCAATAGTTGTGTTCCTGAACAACAACATGCTATAAAAATAGCGGGCCCTATGGGAAAAGCAGGGTTAGAGTCAGGCCACCAAAAAATATCTCCCAAAATCGCTCAAACATCCCTCAAAAGCCTAACACAAAGGATAGCACAGTTTGAATAAATATTTAGTAGATACGAATTAATGAAATAAAAGTAAAATTTAACACCCTACGTTGAAAAAATGTCAAAGTGACTCGATGGGGGAGGAGGTTTTGAGGTTGCTCTACAGTTAATACAGTGACTGAGGGTTGTCATCATCATCTTCAATATCACCTTCAGATGCAGCTGTGGTTGCAGGGTTAGGGTGAAAAACAGTTATTCCAGAAGTTGATGGCTGTGGTTCATTGTCTTCTAACTGTTTCTTGGGGGTTGTCTTAAAAAAGACATCCAGTCTTTTCTGCTTTGCCCCTTTTCTTTTTTCATGAAGAAGCTGATCAAAGGGTGCCAAATAAGATCTTATTCCACAAGCTGCTACCCAGCTGCATTCTGCATTGTAATCATTGGCCTCTAAGAGCTGCAACTGCTTCTCAGTTTCCCTCAGGAGAGAAGACAAAACAGAAGTGGAAAACACCCGCTACATCCTGAACTTCATCTTCTTCATCTCCAGCTTCCACTTTCCCCTCAGCGACAAGTTGTTGTAGATCAGTAGAGAGATCTTCACAGTGGAACTCAAGCAACTCTTCAATATCCTCACTCTCCATTGCTTCAAATCCAACTTGTTTTGCAAGATCAACACAATGATCATGTGATGTCAATGCAGAGACTCTTCCAGTGCCAGCATTGCGCATGCTCACGACAAAGCCTGCGAAACGACCTTGTGATGTTGATGCGTACTCCACCATGTACTGATGGAACCATGTTATAGCCAACACAAGTTTGCATTTTAGAAATAGTGTTCCCCTATTTGTCAGTCACATTACAGCCAATTTACGGTGCCTGAGCTTGCTTTATGGCAGAACCAATTGTACTCATTTTGGGCTACTGATACCAAAGTTCAAGTAGCTCTCTTCATCTTCAGAGTAAGTAAAAATGCTGTCTGATTCCTAACTATTATTAGCATCTATGAGGGGTTGGGGGAATGTTGTTTAACTGGTATTGAAGTTTGGATACAGTATCTGTGCATGGCAATCTTTAACAATTCTCTCTTGTGCCATTGAATGGGTTTGCCAACATGACAGGCCTAAGAAGTCAAAGTCTGTAGACATGTACTTTGAATGTTAGAAAGTGATAAATGACTGCACTATTGTTAAGGTAAAGGTAAAGTCGCCATAGTCTTACTGTACCATAGGGCTGCTGTTTCATTAGAGTGCGAAAGAGAGATGACTGGTGGTAGTTCAACCTGAGGGTCACTGTGCCTCAGGAGAAGGAAGCGGTTGAGAAGTAGAGTCCTTCATGGTGACCTCAGCCAGTGTGAGAATTTTAAACAGCTGTGAAGACTGAGTTAGCAGCTCATGAATCAACTGAGGTCTCCTCTGGTATATAACTCCGCTTCTTAGAGTTTTTGAAATATAAGGTGCTGCCAATAATCAATCTGGTTGACAAATGCACACACTAGGGGCACATGTGGCGCAATGCTGTGTCCCTATCTCTGAGCCAGAAGTCCTGGTTTCCAAATCCCAGAGTCTTGCTCTAGGAGGGGTGGAATAGCATCCCTGAACAAGGTGTATAAAAATATCTGAAACAAATGACATTTCCAAAAAAAATGGTGATCCATGATCTCAATATTGATTTACTTTGCACCAAAAATTAAACGGGATATCAACTACTGGCAACTTAACACCCCTATATATTCATTACTTTTCTGATAAATCACCTTGCGTCTTCACCTTTCATAATTATATTTTACTTAAGTGGTAGCAGTTTTGGTGATACTATGACTCTGAGGAATCTATATTATCCTTTTTTGTGAAGAAAGTTTGAGACAGAGGTACAGAATAGTCTGCTCAAAGCTAATAAAGTAAACAGCTTGTGAAGTTTTTGTTTTTTTTATTACATTGGAGCAATAGAAACAGCCTGAATGAGTGGGTTAATCTCCCACAGAACCAGGATTTTTTAGTTTTAGCTTTCAGCAGCTGCTGGGATCTTGAAGCTGGGTTTGGAAGCTCTTATTCCTGTCTGTTACCGCTGAAAGCTGAGGTTCTCTTCCTGCTGCCAGAAATACATGTTAGACAATTTAATTTACTGAATATGTCTTTACCAATTGATAGCATGTTATCATACAATTGCTGGAGGCAGGGGCCGTGCCAAGCGGCGAGCTGGACAGGTAAACCCTGGTGGGTTGGTGGGGGTGGAAGGTATTTTCTGTTTGTTCACACTCCACTCCAAGTGAGATGGCCCCACTTGTCTACACACCCAGACTCCTGATGTTGCACCCCACAGCCCCATGCCTGTTTAGCTCTTGTGAAGTTCGCTCAACATAACTGGTTAACCAGCCTCCTTTGTATTCCATGTTGTGGGTTGCATGCAGATCCAGCAGGACCCACCATTTCTGGTGGTGCTGCCAGGGCTGAACAACTGCCAGCCATCTGACTGGCCAGCAGCTCTCGGAAGTGGAATTTCCTTCCACGTGCCTGAAGATGTAAAATCCAGTCAGGGTTTGCCCACCTTCAGCAGTGGGCTAGTGTTCAGTGTTTGCCCCAGTGGGTAGGCGCCAATGTCACTTGATGTTGACTTGGTTTTTTTCATGGTGGGGTTGTCGAGCTTTGCGTTGGGTGGAAGAATGGTAATAAAAGACATCAGTAACCCCAAATGACGTTTTCTGCCTCATGTACATGGATATGTATTGTCTGCACTGATTCTAGACCTTGTACGGTTCACAGCAAAACCAACTGATGTTTACATTAAGCTGACATGATAGGTCTCCAGGCCTTTATTTTCACTTTAGGATTGCAGCCCATAGGGTCTCAGTTTATGGAAACTGAGGGTAGAGTGGTTGAAGCCTCACAGGACCTTGAGAAACAAGAGATTAGAATCATAGAATCCCTAGAGTGCTGAAAGTGTCAATTCCCTTACTACTTTTACCACACCACCTTCACCTCCAGGCAAGGACACGAGTAGCAAATACAGTCAGTCACAAGATCAGAAACCATAACATTTGCAACAACTCTTCAGCAAGCACAGCAGTGTCATAACAGGAAGTCAGTCGAAGGAGCTTCCAAGATTAATTATGGGGCGTTGAGTGGAAGTCTCGATCCTTGTTTGTACGAACCTGGCTGGTTCACGAGGGAGCTATAACTTATAAAGATTTGCTCATAAGTGAACAAGCACCTCTGGGAAAATATCCAGTACTAGTCTTTCTTCAAATTCTGCGGGACAGTTATCTTTCATCCTTGCTCTTCCAGTATCTGACGTTGTCAAGCTTCCCCATTCAGTACCGTCTTTTCAAAGACCAATGTACAAATTCAATTTTCTACTGCAGCTCACTAGTCTTAATTAGAGTGCCTTAATTCCACTTAATTTGCTTAATGTCTCACTTTGTTATTTATAAAACTTGATTCAAGTTATTGGATAATTCAAAGACTTTTGCACAGCAAAGTTTTTAATTATTATGCAACAACTATTGACAACCAATCTCATTACTTATCAAAACATTCAAAATTTGATTCTAATAATTGCCCATTAATTTTAATCACCCAGACAAACACGATGGCCTCCAATTACTATTTGATTGCACTGGTTTTCTAATTCGAAAGGTATCCAAGATTCCACAATCCTTTGCATTAGGTTTGCTGGCCTTCGATCAAGTGAAGTTATTTTTTAGGTACAAGACCACTAATAGGCATATTTTAAAGGCTTTTAATATTTCTTAATAAGTTAAGGAATTGCAATTATACTGTACACCAGAACACTAGAATTTGCTTCTGTATAGATTTTTGAAATCCTTTGAGTTAATGAAATTTAGCCTACTATATAATGGTGATCTAGACAATTATTAAAATTACTCATTTTGTGATGTACGTATTGTCAGCTGTATTTATCAAACAACCTCAAGCTACAAGTCTCAAATATGTCAAGAAATCTTTTCTTGTGGCAGAATTGTTTCTTTTAAATTTGGATTTAAACTGCTGTCTAATAAAATTGGTTTATGATGGTTAATATGGTTAATGATTCACAATTCATTTTAACCTGAGTTGAGCGGAATAAACACTTTGCAAAACCAATGCAATGTGCATGAGCTCTCCAAACTGTGTCCAAAATTTAACTTCAACACCATTCATTTTCTAATTGTTAATGGGCACAGATTGATGGAAAACACATCTTTGGTTCTCTGCCTTCCTCACTTCCACTCATTCAAGCACTAATATTTCTTTGAGTTCTCTCTCTACAATGGATCTATGAGATCATGGTGGTTTTGGTGGGTATCAGAGGGCTGCAAGTAACATTTCTTGTTAAGAAATCGACAGCTTGTAACCTTCAGGGAGGCCTGTAGTCATTTACATTCTCTCTTGAGACAAGAAGAGGCTAGTTTGCATGGAGTCTGATGAGGATTCAGTGTAAGTGATGAAGGGTGTGGGGGAAGGGATACATTATAGAGACTGAGAGATTCATGTAATGGGCAACAAGAAACATGACAGGAGGCAAGTAACTAACAGCTTTGGCTCCACATGGTGGATGCGCCGTCTTGTGAGCTGAGGCAATTTATTGCTTGGGTCCAAAGTGCTTTCTGATTGGTGACAGACCTCTTCTTCGTGATAATTGAAGGTAGCACACATTTCAACTCTGCCACTATTTATTACTGCTGCCTAATACAACTTGGTTGTTTAGAAGTGAAGTTCGATAGGGTGGTGGGTGGTGAGGGGAGAATTTGAGTGTGTCGTGTAGGAGGTCAATTGTTGGGGTGTTCAATGGAAATTGATGAATGGCTTCAGTTTGCTGTTTTGCAATAGAAATGGAACTTTTGAACTTGGAAGAAATGTTCAGATCCACTGAACAAATGACAACTGGAACAGCCAGGACATAGTAAAATCTTTCTTTTGAGAATATATTGACTAAATATGAAACTTGTGGAGTAAAGGGTTAACTATAACTTTACACTTATAATAGCAATTGAACATGTTTATATGGAACTATGCAGAACAAATCAGAACAAATGAAACAAATGAGACATAGAGAATGCTGAAGAAACTCAATTGTGAAGGAGCATCATACCAGATTCAAAACATCAACGCTGTTTCTCTTTCCCACAGATGCTACCAGATCTGCTGAGTTACTCCAGCATTCAGTGTTTGTTTTGGAATTCCAGCATCTGCAGTAATTTACCTTTAATCAAGATTAAACTAGGACCTGGGTACATCGGGTCTTAAACAGGCTTTCACATACTATCTCTTGCATATGCTTGTATTTTCTAAAGAGGGTAATGTTCATTCTCCTGCTTGTAAACTTTCTGTAAACTACAGAACTGTTTCCATAGCTGAGGGATTGTTAATCAAAGGACCCAAAGTAAAATGATTGACAGAAGAATCAGGTGGGAAATAAAGAAACATCTGTTCACACAGTGAATTGTAATAGTCCAGAGGGATAATGGAGGTAGATTCAACTGTAACACTCAAAAAGGAATTGGATGTACTCTGTGGGAAGGAATGGGGCAGTGAAACTAGCTCCTTCAAAGAACAAGGCATAACAAGTCGGTTGGCCTCCTTCTGCACCATATAATTATGTAATTCACTTTTGGTGTTATTATCTAATTTAGTTGAAGTATGCCAACTTGAGGAAACTGACTGTGGTGCCAATCTTCAGAGTGGATGGTTTCTCAAGTACACAAATAATACTTTACTACTCATTTATGTAGATTCTTTAGCCACCCATGTGAAATTATCTTGACAACTTAATTCAAACTGTCCTGAACATTGAATATTCTCAGCACACTTAATCCATTCTCTATCTGCAAAAAAACTACCTAACAGCCTATTTCTATTAACATTTCAATTTGCATCTTCACGCAGTTTTTTACCCTTTGGGGAATAATGGGGAAGGGTTAATAGTGTTGTTGAACCACATCATGAACTGGCTTTTGTGGCCAACAAGTCCTGGAGGGAGTTGGACTTGAACTCAAAGTGGCTAAGAGGCAAGGGTCCTGGCCATTGAGCCACAAGTATGGCAAATCTGAAAGGAATGCACAAAATTCCCAAATTTAGAGTAATATGGGAGAGGCAGTTTGCTATAAGTGGTTCATCAGTAAATTCTTCCATTTGATACGAATTTCTGTGACCTGTAGAAAAATCTCAGTCAGCGTATTCCACATTGTACGTTCAGTCATTCGATCTCACTACATTCAGTAGACATCTATTTTGAAGTGATTGATACCCAAAGTGTGTTTGGGTTTCCAGATAGCATTTAGGACTGCACCAATAAAGTAAAGATTGGAAAAAGGGAGCAACCTTTTTGCATTTGAATGACCATTTTTCTCTTGAACTTCTCTTCTCAGATGAAAAGTTATATACAATAAAATTGATGGTTCAGATCTTTGAAACGCCTCACTTAAATCACTGTAATGCTCGAAACAAGGATGCATTGTGAAACTGCATTTAAAATTTGCTAAAATCTTTCCTCAGCCTTTAAATGATTTAAAGTCTGCTTGAGAAATTCTACTGACAGCTTGTTTAACCCCGAAAGGCAAGCCTGGCTGTATTCCACAATATATTTTCACTTCGTTCCATGGGATTAGATCAGTCTCGTTTGAGCCTAATGATGGGTGTTAGGCATCCTTTTTAGGGCAAGCACATTTATTTTTTGAAAGCAGAAAATATGCTTTTGAAAAGCATCTGACCATTTACAATTCCTATCCTCAATTTAGAAAACTGTTGCCATCTGGTGTGTATGAATTAAATTTCACTCCAAAACATACTCATCTATTCACTGGTTATAAATTAATGTATGCATAGTTAATGTGCGATGATTTGTTTCATTATTGATGCCTAAGTTGAATAGCTATTTTAATGATACCTAAGGATTTTGTTTCCCAGTGATTATTGCTGCACAGTGTTTTTAAATGGGGAGGGGGAGAGAACATGCTTTGAATCCATTGAAGGTTTAATAGCACATTAATTTTTATTAGTTCCCATTTTCTTTGTTTCATTAATGTGCTATCAATGGTAACAATATATTGAATGACACTTTATTCAACACAATTGAGAAATAACTAATTTCACAATGATGGGTTTGTCACTATTGCGCATTGGCAGTTAGTATACTAGAGTAAATGATATCTTGGCAGCAGTTGGTTATTGTCTATTTAAGTGGGAAGATTGGGAACACCAGCTAAAATAATAGCTGCTTCTGTTTGTGCAAACACTGGTGAATAATCACTGGACTGTCAGGTTTTGCTGACGGCAGACATTTGTTGACAGCTTTTTGGCTTTGTATGTGCCCCAAATGACCTCATACTTTTCAGTTAATTTAGACCCATTTTAAAACCAGATTTTGACCTGAAAAAGTAACCAAAATTAAGATTTTTGATGGATAAAGAAGGCAAACAGACAAATGAATAAATTAGATTCCAACTTGATGGGATTGTAACTGCTTTCTTCTGTTGCCAAACAAATTAATTAAAGAAAGCCAGTTAAGCTGAAGGGATCTTTTTCTTTCTTCAGGAGCTATCATGTTTTCTTTCAAGCCATTGCTCATCATCAGGTACTGCACAAGTAAAGAAACGTACTTTGTATCAAACCAATATTTTCTGAGCATGTGACTAGATGATTGTAGAAATGGACAAAGCTTATTAGTCACCCATTTTTCCATCTAATCAAATCTGCCTTCTAAATGAGAGATTACTATAGCAACCATAGAATTTACCTCCAAAATAAGCATTTGGAGGGAATATCATCAGTCTTCTTGATGAGCTTTGCTGATTTGTAAGCTTCCTCCAGCCAACACAAGGTCTGCTTTACAATAATCAACACTGAAGGGTTTATTTTTCTTACAATACAACATCAGCTGAAAGATAAACACACTAAACCCCAGCCTCTGGAAGCTGCTAATTGTGAAAGCAGATCCTTAACATAATAGATATTTACATCAATGAAGAAAGATGAGACACGTATCCTTGCAAGGGATGCGAGACAATCAGAGCTGTTGCTATATTCTTTGAGCAAATTCATGCCACACAAACAGTATGTTCACTAGACATGAGCTTCTCTTTTTCATGGCTCCAGGATTTTGAGGGGAAGCACGTCTCATAAGCCTGCACTGCCAGTCAGGTTTCCTCCCAGGACCAGTTTAATTAACAATGAATGAAGCATATATTAATTGTTAACTGAAAATGCATAAGTGTTACACATATTATTTAGTAACTAATTGTCCATCTCATCTTCATAGGACTGTGAATACATGCATGTAGCATCATATCCAATATATTTATGGCTGCTATCATAGAACCAACTATGATGTGATGTCTGCCTCCTATTACTAAGCAGTTCAAATGGTTTTAAAGACAATTATTTACCAATTATTTAGTACTACCAGTTATGAGTTGCGTTTTAGTTCGAAGTTAAGAAATGAGTATCAGGAGTTTACGTTGCAAAAGAAATGATAATGTTGTTTGGGAGTGAGTTGTTGACAAGTAGTGTGTGAAATTAATTTATTTTCAGTGATTCATTTTAACCAGTCTTTGTTGTCAATCCTGAGTAAATACTGAGCTGAAAGTAATAGTCTGGACATTAGAATTAACTGTTTGCTATCACAACTTTAATGCCTCTTTATAAAACAATAACCTGCAGAATATGTGAACTAATGCTTTGGTAAAATTATAGTACAATACATCAAATTTACTACTTCCTACCTGATAAAGGTTGGGACTACTTTATCTTCCTTTTTTAAAATGGTTTGAAAAATGAGAGTCAGATGAAGTTTTGTGTGTTAATGTGACAAATAATGTGACAAATAACTTTTACAAGATAATGTATGGTTTAGAAGGGGTGGACGCTAGGAAGTTGTTTCCGTTAAGCGGGGAGACTAGGACCCATGGGCACAGCCTTAAAATTAGAGGGGGTAAATTTAAAACTGAAATGAGATGACATTTTTTCAGCCTGAGCGTGGTGGGTTTGTGGAATTCATTGCCACGGAGTGCAGTGGAGGCCGGGACATTGGACGCCTTCAAGGCAGAGATCGACAAATTCTTGATCTCAGAAGGAATCAAGGGCTACGGGGAGAGTGCGGGGAAGTGGAGTTGAAATGCCCATCAGCCATGATTTTAAATGACGGAGTGGACTTGATGGGCTGAATGGCCTCACTTCCACTCCTATGTCTTAGGGTCTAAATGTCGGTGCATCCAAGCCACGCCCACGTGTCCCTGTTTCTGACACAAATCAAGAAACTGGTTCAAAAGCTCTATTTGAGTTTGTGTAACTCTATAAACAAAAGAAATGTGTTAATGCAAACTACATACATTGGTTGGGAAAAGAAGCCAATGGCCAAGGAGTGATGTTAGTGGACATACTGCTAACGGAAACTGAACTCCATTGTTTTTCAAGCTAACTCCAATGCACATGCTCGCACACTTCAAGAATTTCCCTCCTCCTTTTGATGGCTGAATGCTCATTGTTAAGGATATAATTCATAACTTATTTTGTGAATAGCATCACCTACCACAAAAACCTCAAAACGGCTCCAGCATTTATCAGCTACAATTTTGACTCAACACTTGAAAATCCTAGAACTCCCTCCCTAAAAACACAGTGGATCTACTTACAGCACATAGACAGAACCATTCAAGAAGACACCTTCTCAAGGGCAATTAGGGATGGGTAATAAATGCTGGCCCAGCCAGTGACACTCACATCCCATGAATGAAAATGGCAGGTTACCAGAAATTGACACAGACATAGTGGGGCTGAATGACCTCCTTATGTGCTGCATTGTATAATGGTCCAATAATATAGTCTCAGGGAAGATAGGATACCATGTAGTACTATATGCAATGATTTGGTTTGAATTTGATTTTGGACATGGCCCCAGTTATAATGCCGTCAGTAGAATTTAATTTTGTCACCGCTAACATGTAGGCATTCTCCCAATCTCTCAAAATTTCCACCATGTCTCTGGAGTTTCTTTTGCTAATCTTCTGCAGACAATACCGTGATTGGGGAATTGTGGGAATTCTGTCCCCATATTTATCAATTATTTACCAAACCTGGTGAAGATGCAGAAGGTATAAGTTGATACTACATGTTTCTCTGTGATGCATTGGTGTCATCATCCATGCTAATGTCTGGCATTGGCCCACTCAAAAGCTTTTAATGACATACCGCACTGCTCCTCTAATCGAGCATCTTGTAAACACAGAATGCAACTGATCCTGACATGACTAAAAAGGAATCCCTTGTCTGTATTTTGTCTCTATATATTTTGGCAAAGAGTGGAGATAACAAACTCCAAATTACTAAACAATATTGCACCCAATTTTTGTACAAGGAACAAGAGTAGGCCACATGGCCCTTTGAGCCTTCTCTGCCATGCAATGAGATCATGACTGATCTAATTTTAACCTTGTTTCTATATTTCTATATGCCCCCAATAACCTTTCATCCCCGTACCTAAACTCAGACACAAACCAATGTCATTAGAGCTCAGATGATACTTAAGGTAAGTAAGAGGCAGCACCCTCAGAAGAGTAGAAGAATTGGAGGTTGTTCTTCTTGGAGAAGAGAAGTTTTGAGGTATATTTGATAAAGCTGTTCAACTGACTGCAAAGAGTGAATAGGGAGAAGCTATTCTCCTTCATGGTAGGCTCGAAAACTAGAGAAATCCAATTTAATGCGATTGGCAAAAGAAGGGTGAGCTTTTTTATGCAGTGGGTGGGTAGTACTTGGAATGCGCTGTCCGGGAATATGGTAGAGATAGTTTCAGTCACGGCTTTCTAAAGGGAATTCAGTAATGACTTGAAGAAAAGAGAAATAGCAGGAGTGAGGAACAAGATAAATTTGCATTTGCAGAGAGCTGACATAGCCATGACAGGCTGAATGGCCTCCTTCTACTTTGTTGCTAGTTCCATGATTCTACGTAGATTCATTCAGATAAATGACAAAGTACGAAGTGACCTGTTGTATTTGACTCATGGCCTATCATACATGTGAGCAGACCAAGTGTATTGAATGTGCCAAAAGCACAATAAGGCTCTAGCAATAATGATTAAGATAAACTTCCCGAAACCTGACTGGAGCACTTGAGTATTGCTCAACGCCCATTGCTATTCTTTTGAAGATATTAACTTTGATGCAGATTCTTGTCATTCTTTTGAATTAAAATGCTTGGATTGTTCCATCAAAAGATCAATTGTGTAATGGACTAGAAATTAATACGGAATAATTTAGTGATCAGAAGATACGGACCTCTCTCCTCCCTGCTCAGGCCATAAGGGCTAGTGTTTAATGGTGCTGTGTGGGAGTTGATGATGCTTAGGAGTCAATCTTCACTGTTAGCCTTGGCTGGTAAATTGGCAGAGGGCTGCTCACCCACCCATTGAAATTGACAATCATGCAGATTCTGCCTCCAGGGAGGCAATGGCAATATTGGTATTATCACTGGACTGTTAATCCAGAAACCTGGGTAATGCCCTGGGGACCCGGGTTCAAATTCCAGCAGGGCAGACAGTGGAATTTGAATTCAATAAGTATCTAGAATTAAGAGTCTAATGATGACCATGAATCCATTTGCTGATTGTTAGAAAACCCATCTGGTACATTAATGTTCTTTCAGGGAACATTTTCCTTCCTTTAGGGAAGGAGACTAACATCCTTACCTGGTCTGGCCGACGTGGCTCCAGACCCACAGCAATGTGATTGACACTTAACTGCTTTATGGGCAATTGGGGATGGACAATGAACACTGGCCTAGCCAAGAGATGCCCCCATCCCTATTTGCCCAGACAGCAGTTAAGTGTCAATCCTAAAACTAGAGGACCATTAGTGAAGGTGAAAGTGACCCCTGCTAACAATTAAATTTACAAAGTTAGCCTGTTACTGTGTCCTACTCAGTCTCCCCACACAGATGACTGTGGTTATCGATGATATTGTCATAATTATTGCAAATATGTTCTTATTTGAAGTCTGATTTATAGCTACTAATCACAGATGCATTCTGATGTGTACTACCAAGAAGCTTATAAGCCTGTCTCCTATATTGAACTCCAGTGTAGCCCTGTTGTATAGTACACCCTAGGATTGATGCACAAAAGTACAGATGTGTGTAACTGAAGAGGCTCGAAAAACAAATTGCACACAGGCATTAGGGCCCAGGAGAAGTAACAGATGACAAGGCAAGAAAGAAAGATATGACTAGCTGTTGTCGGGCTAGTAAAAGACTATGTTCTTTATTCCTTTCCTGTGCAATGGTAGAGCCCCTGGAGCAATCCTGTGTGCATTCTGGGAAGGTTGTCTTTCCGCCTGGGAGTTCCAGAGAAACTTTGGCCTGCTTCTCTGACCTCCTTGAGTTCAGAGCATGTCAGCTACAGGGGAGCTTGTCTTGGCATACCACAGAGTCTAGACAGTCTCAGCTACCCATCACTCTGTTTCTGCTTTGCAAGTCAGACATTCTCATGCCACTGATAATTTGAAAATTGTTTTTGATAGGCTATGCCTTTTAGCCACGGACACCACTAATAGGCTTTGGATCAGTGACCCTGCCACAGCATCAGTGGGAGAAGAAAAGGGAGCATGGGTTCAGCTCTAGGTCAAAGATCACGACCCTTGGTGACCTAAGTAGTATAAGCTGAAAACTGTTCTAAGAAAGAGATGCTAAAGATAACAGAATTTTGGATTAAACTGTACTCTATGGATGCATTTAATGTTTTCGCTAATTTAACCAGGAATTATTATTAATCTTTCTCCCAGCACATGCAACGCAGTAACTTTCCAAATGTCTTCGTGTGAAGTAGGAGAGGGATAAGCGAATTAGTGCCTACATTTATAATAATATAATTTATTTAATAGATATGCTTGTGACATAAAATACCAAAGGAACCTGCAAGCAGACTGATTTTTTTGTCATTTTAAAAAAGCACTGAGATCCAGCTTTCCAGATTCATCTCTTTAACTCTCCTGAACTTGCCTGAAACCTAATGCATTTTGTGCCTAGCTATTGACAGGCAGGACAGCGATATTTATTTTGGTTTGTTTTTGTACAGTTTGACTCCAGAGCTCCCCCGCTGTGTTTGTTTCAGAAGCTGCCGCAGTTTGTGTAACTTGAGCCCAGTTTAAAGGTGGTTTATATCCCCTCCAATGTGTCAGTGGTTCGACCACAAGCAGCGATGCAGCTCAGTTAAAATATTTTACTATTGTGCTTTGTTTTAACTTTTAACTCAATGATTTGAAAGGCTCAGTTATCTGGAGTAAGATAAAAATCTGCCTCAGTTGCATTTGTGTTTTAGTTCCATTAAAAGAGGAGTATTTTCCTAAATTTACAAGTGATTTCTGCATATTGTTCCCTCAACATCTCTCCTACAATTTCCCTGGATTTTTTTGTTTTCACTTTTTTTGATTTCAGTTACTGAACCGTGGATATCTCTTTTATCATCATGTTATCGCATTGCACAGGTTGAGTCATAATTCAGAAAGACGACAGCTTCAGTCGCACAGGGTACAAGATCCACGTAGGCACTATTTCATGTACGTTCGAATCTAGAGAAATGAGTTTTTGAACTTGAGCTACTGATGAGTTGGAGCTCTTACTCTGATGTCAATGGCTGTTTGCGGATTGGGTTGTTCCCAAAACGCTAACCCCAGTCAGCTAGCAAGGGGAGTCCAGGAAAGGTGAAAAGGGAAGCTGTCAGTAAGCATGTTGTGCCTTGCATAGGACATGAACTGTCATTGGGATCTGAGCTGGAATGAAGCATAAGCCAGGGGTCCATGGGGAAATAGAACAATGAAGCACGTTTAGTCCAGCCAGTCAATTTGCTACAAATTTAATTAAAGGATTAGAAGGAAGTCCTGATTCGACTGAAGCTAAATTATTCCAAGTTTGGATTTCAAGGAAAACATAAAATTCCCGAGGTGTGATGCAGAGAACAAGCTAACCTTTAGACCTCCCATCCTGTTAAGGTTACAGTAGCAGTATAGTGAAAAGCTTTGAGGATAGGACTAGGTGTTTAACACTTGCAGCATCAAGCTTTCTAATTTTGTTTTTTAATCATATCCTTTCCCAAACCCCTCTCAAATTATGTTTGGTCTGAATTTTCAGTCTTAAAGGGACTTCAAATCACACTGGTTGGTTTTAGTTAATCTGTAAAGCATACTTTTGGCCACATTTTTGTTTTTTGCCTCTTCTCTGTTCCTCCCGGTTAGGTTCATGCATCAGCAAAATAGACTTTAAATATATTAATGTTTAACATTTCTGGAACATTCTCGTGACTTAATTGTAATACCATGAACATAGACATATTGAACAGAACATTGTGATCATAACCCCATTTTCATGGGATCGAGAGCCAAGACGCATGATATAATAATTGTATGTTTGCATAACAGTAATTTTTAGTGAGCACATAATTTGTTGCTATAAGGCATTTGAAGACACCAAAAGCTTATTGTTTCTCTGAGTCACTGTGACGATGGCAGTGTGAGGATCAATTTACAGACTATGCACACGCTAGCGTACACCTCTTTGGACATCAAACAAGTTCAACGATCCCTTAAATCTTGAAAATACAATCTTTGTCAGTCACGCAAATGAACAGTGCCAAATAAAGGGAACAAGAGAGCTATTCTTGTCAACAGATTGAAAGGTTTTAGAATTGCAACATAATTGTCCTAATCTCTTGCTGCTCATATGCTTGTTTGTATACTGCATTCAATAACCCACTTTTTTCTAGTCCAACTAATGGTATTGTTTTATTCCATGGGAGATTTTATACTACTTAGAAGAAAATTATCAATGTGAACAGTGTGTTTTTCAGCATTCTGTTTCTGTTATTCTTGCAAAACATTGCATCTGGACAACTTTATGCAATTACCCAATTTTCATTGAAATAAAGAATCTGTCCCCCCTTACAATCGTTCTCAGTGATCTTTCACTGCAACATTTGTTTATTTCTAAAAGACCACAAGGAAATGAGTATAAAATAGTGACATAAAGATACCTTTAAGATTTAAGTTTGTGTTAATTAATTCTCTTCACCAAGTCTCACACACTGATGGTTCAGTGAAAACAATCAATTTTTTTTTGCGCTTTTTCAAAATTAAGTATTCCCAGCTCAGATGTAGCCTGTTTGGTTTGTAGGGGGTGGGCAGTGGAATTAGTGTGTCGAGTAAAACTTTCTGTACACTGCTTCAACACTGTGCTACAGTCTGTGGTAAGTCTGACTCATTTCATCAGCAGTGGCTCAGCTGGTAGAACTTTCATCTCTAGTAAGAAATAAGGAGGAAGAGTAGGCCATTCAGCCCATCATGCCTGCCCTGCCATATTAAAAGATCATGGCTGACCTGCCCTCGAACTCAACTCCTCTTTCCTGCCAGCTCAGCATAGTCATCAATTCCCTGATATTTTATAAATCTATCAATTGCCTCTTTAAAACCTTCCATTGACCTGGCCTTCAGAATATTCTGGAATAGAGAATTCCAGACATTCATTAACATCTGAGAGAAGAAATTCCTTCACATCTTCATAGAATCCCTACAGTGTGGGTGCAGGCCATTCGGCCCAACAAGCCCACACCACTCCTCTGAAGAGCATTCCACCCAAATTCATTCCCCTACTCCTGAATATGCCCCGTGTCTAACCCAAAAATCCCTGGACACTATGGGCAATTTAGCACAGCCAATCCACATAGCCTGCATATCTTTGGACTGTGGGAGGAAACCAGAGCACACAGACATGGGGAGAACGTGAAAACTCCACACAGACAGTCACCCAAGAGTGGAATTGAACCCTGGTCCCTGGTGCTGTGAAGCAGCAGTGCTAACCACTGAGCCACCCTAATTCTTGTGGAATATAGCCGTTGCTGGCTGGGCAAGATGATGAGAAAGTGGCTGAGAAGGTGATGGTGAGCGGCCTTCTTGAACCACTGCAGTTCATTTGTTGTAAGTTGACCCACAATACTGTCAGGGAAGAAATTCCAGGATTTTGACCCAGCAACATTCATTGTGTTTAAATGACTATCATCTTATGCCGTAACTGTGTCCTCTCTCCAATGCCAGCATACCTTTTCCTAAATAGAGTTGGGCATTCAGGTCCCCATCCAGGACATTACCATGAAAATCTAGGCTACACTCGGTTCACAATAAACAACTGCACCTCCCAGTCGCAAACCATTTCAGCTCCCCCTCCCATTCCTTCAACGACATGTCCATCCTGGGCCTCCTGCAGTGCCACAACGATGCCACCTGAAAGTTGCAGGAACAGCAACTCATATTCCGCCTGGGAACCCTGCAGCCCTATGGTATCAATGTGGATTTCACAAGCTTCAAAATCTCCCCTCCCCCACTGCATTCCAAAACCAGCCCAGCTCGTCCCTGCCTCCCTAACCTGTTCTTCCTCTCACCTATCCCCGCCTCCCACCTCAAGCCGCGCCTCCATTTCCGATCTACTAACCTCATCCCGCCCCTTTGACCTGTCCGTCCTCCCCGGACTGACCTATCCCCTCCCTACCTCCCCACCTGTACTCACCTCTACAGGCTCCATCCCCACCCCTTTAACTTGCCTGTCTCCTCTCCACCTATCTTCTCCTCTATCCATCTTTGATCCGCCTCCCCCCTCTCCCTACTTATTTCAGAACCCTCACCCCATCCCCCTCTACTGATGAAGGGTCTCAGCCCAGAACGTCAGCTTTTGTGCTCCTGAGATGCTGCTTGGCCTGCTGTGTTCATCCAGCTCCACACTTTGTTATCTCGGATTCTCCAGCATCTGCATTTCCCATTATCTCTGATACAACTTGCAGCTGTAGTTCATTTGTAAATTGCCAATTATAAAATGATTTCCTGTAAATTTCCAATGGTTCACTTCAGAGTTAGACTTAGAAAGCAAATTTATTGATATCATTGTCATAGCCTCACAGTGACAGGGGCTTGGGTTCAATTCGCCCTTGAGCAACTGTCTGTGTGAAGTTTGCACATTCTCCCTGTGTCTGTGTGGGTTTCCTCCAGGTGCTTTGATTTCCTGCCACAGTCCAAAGATGTGCGGGCTAGGTAGATTGGCCACACTAAATTGCCCGTAGTGTTCAGGGATGTGTAGAGTAGGTGGGTTTGGGGAATGGGTCTGAGTGGGATGCTCTGAGGGCCAGTGTGGATTTGTTGGGCCGAAGGGAATTTATGGACAATTTCAGTCTATGGACAATTTCAGGAACAATTACAAAAGTGCATATGCTGTTCTGCGAGAGATAATGACACCATAGGTAAGCGCTGTCATTCTTTGAAGTATCTTACAAAATACTTTAAATAGAAATCTGTAGAAACATGAATTGCTCCTTATTAGCAGTGAATTACTGTCAATTAAAATTTTAGTACTGTTCTAATTTATTTAACAAAAGAATAGACGTGAATGTTAGCAAAATATGTTTAATAGAACGATCCCTTTTACGACAAACCAGAAAAACTGCATATAATATTCTTGCTGGTGCATGTAGATAAGACACAGTTTGCAGATATGCTGGGTAGTTTTTCAGGATTCCTCACTAATGTTTTTTTCACTCCAACACCCATTAAAGCAAGTTATGTGGGCATTTATCTCATTTGCTGTTTGCGGGAGCTTGCTGTGCACAATTAGCTGCCATGTTTGCCTGCACTACAACAGTAGCTGCGACTAAAATGTAATTTGTTATTTGAGCAGTGTTTTGGGAAATGTTGAGTACTTGCGTGAATGCAAAGCCTCTCCTCCTTCTTTCCATTAGGGGGCTAAGGTAAACCCAAGATCTGTCCAAAACAATCCTGAGGCCAGACAATTATGTTTCCTTGAAATGCTTTTAAATCCACAGCACAAATAACTTAATTACATGGTACCAGGGAACCAGGCATCCCACAGCATAGCCAAGAAATCCAGAGATAATGGGAACTTCAGATGCTGGAGAACCCAAGATAACAAAGTGTGAAGCTGGATGAACACAGCAGGCCAAGCAGCATCTCAAGAGGACAAAAGCTGACGTTTTGGGCCTAGACCCTTCATCAGGGAGCCTCTCTGATGAAGAGTCTAGGCCCGAAACATCAGCTTTTGTGCTCCTGAGATGCTACTTGGCCTGCTGTGTTCATCCAGCTTCACACTTTGTTAGCTAAGAAATCCATATGGATAGAAGCTGAACAACAATGTTTCCAAGCTTCACTAATGACCCTTTAGAAATATAATGTCCATTCCACTGACACCAAATGTAAGGCATTTTTGCATTACAACAATTACTTGTACATTTTGAAATAGGCATATAATTATAATATTCCATAATTTGTGAAGAAGGCTAATCTGTCTTTAAAATGGACACATTACTGCAAAAGGGCTCCCAGAAGCCACCTGACCACTCCTGAGGCTTGTACTTTTATTGAGGCCCAAATTTTTTTATCTCAGGAAGAAATTATGAGATATCTTTTGTTTGGAAATTCAATGAATTTTTCCAGAGTTAACAGAAAGCACCTGACAATGGTTTGTTTTGAAGTGTGAATATCTTCATGGTTCACTGAAACTGACAATAAGAATCATTCAAACTAATCACCAACGCAGGAAATGACATCACCAATGCAGGAAACGACATCACCAACCCAAGGAAACCTAACCAGATAAATAGAAAGCGGGACATAACACCAGTGCTTGGTTGGAGGCTCACTGTTGATGTCACCTAGAATGGTGATGAAACATCTGGGAGCAAACTGGCAAGCTCAGTGAACTAGCTTACATCTCGAACACAATAAAGACCCACTCTCTTGTGGACTGAGAGGAGGAGAGTGCTGTCTTGGAGGTGAAAGGAGGACGTCGGGTTGGCTGTGCACCCTTGCGACCAGTGGATCTTAATGCTGGCTTTGGCCTAACGCTGGTTCAGGGGAGCAGCCAACCTGCAACGATGGCTGCGGCAAGTGATCGTGCCCCAGGTCAGGGGGTCCGGAACACCATCCGTGTTTCTGTAAAGAAGGTGGATGAAGGTGCACCTGTGGACCGCACCCTCTTCGTGAAGAGGGTCCTGTTGGACTGTTGTGGGTTTGCTGCTGTGGACATTTACTGCCTGCAGGATTTCCCTGGGGGATGTTTTTATGACGTGCCCTTCAGGAGTGCCAAACTTTGTGAGCGCTTCCTGGAGGTCTTCAAGGAGAAAGGAGGTGAGGGCCCCCTCTCTGTATTGACCGCTGTCCCACTGTTTGTGATGCCAGCGCAGAGGAGCCGTATGGTGACTGTACACATGTACAACCTGCATGTGCCAGCAGTTGATGTCCTGACCTTCCTCGGAAGGTATGTGAAGGTGGAAGGGGACCTAACTGACATCGTGGACCCCTTTGGCATCTGGACGAGTAAGAGGCAGGTCAAGGTGACGCTGAGGATGGGCGCAGACGGGAACGTCGTACACCCACCGTCCAGCTTTGCGATCGGCGGGAGCAGGGGCTACCTGACCTATGCAGGGCAACCTAAAGTCTGCCATGCCTGTGGTAGGTCAGGTCACGTGGCGGCCGACTGCAAAGCCACCATCTGCAGGGAGGAGGGACACCTTACCAAGGATTGCCCACAAGAAAAATGCTGCAACCTTTGCGGGGAAGCGGCCCACCTCTATAGGGCATGCCCGTGGCGGGGGACCACCTACGCCCAGGTCGCTGGCAGGGGCAATGCGGGGCCAGCCCCCCCGGAGGAAAGGAAGGTACCAGGGCCCAGCAAGGACCCCACTAATGTGCAGGAGGGTCCGGCTGTGCAGGAGCGCCCAGCCCTGCAGGATGGGTCCGAGGCCAGCAAAGCACCCCTGCAGGTTCCTTTTCCCCCCCGACAACCCGGAGTCGATGGGGGTGGCGACAGGCGACCCAGGGGAGTAGACAACAGTCCGGAAAGCAAGGAGGAAGGTGCGTAGACGGGCCCAGGAACCGCAACCATCAGGCGGGAAGAGGCAGCTACAGGGGGGCTATAAGTGCTCCTCTGGCGAGGGGGATTCGGAGAGGGCCCACCCGAAGCAGAAGTTAAAGATCTCCGAGGGGGAAGGAAAGCAGCACCCGGCTTCCAGGTGACGGGAGGCGTCCTGAGGCTCCCTCCGACACCCAGTCAAGTGCCGCTGGAGCACTGGAGGGCTCCCCCGGAACTTCCAGGCGGGAAGAAGGACACAGCGTGTCCCCAGCCTGACCCGGAGCCGGACCCTCCTGCCTCCGCACCCCTGACGGGGGGATGCCACCCGGAATGCAGCACGGACGGTTTCCTGAGCCCGGAGAGCGTCCAGCAGTTAGCCCGGGCAATGGGCATGACGGGACAGATGGAGGGGCTGGACCTTGGACTTGGGGAGGGTACTGCGGTCACTGCCCACAATGGGGGTACGAGTTGCGAGCATTAATGTGCGCAGCGTTAAGTCAACCGCAAGATGTGTCCACGTTGGCCTACCTGACCACCATCAAGGTGGACCTCCTGTTTCCGCAGGAGTGCGGGATACCGCACATCGGCAGGTACGGGAAATGGTCCGGCGCCTGGACCTGTGGGCCTTCGATCTGGTTGGGGGGGTAACGACTGTCGCTCCTCGGGCCTGGCTATTCTGCTGCTGGGGCGCAACTTCACCATCTCTCAAGTTCAGGTGGTGGTGGGGGGGCGCCTCCTAGTGGCTGACATCACCTACAGGAACGCTCCCCTGAGGCTGATCAACGTGTACGCCCCAGCGGTACGGAGTGAGCGGTTGGCCGTCCTGCAGCGGCTTCCACCCCTGCTGGCTACGTCCAGGCCGGTCATCCTAGGCGGAGACTTCAACTGCATCATCGACGCAGATGGCAGAACCGGCGTGGGGACAGCGGGTGGGGGGAGTCAACTGGACATCACGTCCAGATTCCTGATGGGCACGGTGAAGGACGCCAAGCTGCTCGACGTCTTCAGCACCCCTGCAGACGGAGCGCAGCAGAGGTACACCTGGTCACGGCCAGACGGGTCTATCCACTCGAGGATAGACTTCCTGTTTGTGTCGCGGACGTTCTCGGTCAGGTCCACTGGCGTCGAGCCGGTGTTCTTCTCTGACCACTGCCTCCTGCTGGCCGACTGTTACTTACAGGACGACCAGCCGGCCGGCAAGGGGACGTGGAAGCTCGACGACGTTCTCTGGGGTCAACAGAGTCGTGAGGAGCTTAAGAGGGAGCACGCCGGTTGGAGAACCGTGAAACCCCTCTTTGAGTCTCCAGGTGACTGGTGGGAGACGGTGAAGGAGAACATCAAGAGGTTCTTTGTCCTCAAGGGTGCTCAGAAGGCAAGAGAGAGGCGGGGAAAGCTGTCGCAACTCCAGAAAAGGGTGCAGAACCTGCTCCTTCTGCGGTTGATGGGGGTCGATGTCACGGAGGACCTCCACGAGGTGAGGGGCCAGCAAGCCTCGCTCTTCGCTGCGGAGGCCTCCCGGATAATCTTCCGGTCCAGGGTCTGCTCCATGGAGCAGGACGAGATGCGCTCACGTTTCTTCTTTCAGAAGGTGAACAGAGAGAGCTCTGTGCTTAGCCGGCTGAAGAAGGACGACGGCTCGGTGACGTCGTCGCGTCCCGACATTTTGAGGATCAGCAGATCCTTCTATGCCGGACTGTACGACACGAAGCCCACGGACAGCATGACCTCAGTCGTTCCTGTCGTCTATCACGGAGGTCTTAGACGACGGCACGAGGGAGTGGCTGGACTGGCCGATATCCCTGGACGAGCTGACCAGAGCCCTCAAGTCCTTGGAGAGGAATAGGACTCCCGGAAGCGACGGCTTACCGGTCGAGCTGTATTCCGCTCTGTGGGGCCTGGTCGGCCAGGACCTGCTGGAGGTGTACGATAGTGCGCTTCGGGCAGGGGAAATGTGCAAGTCCATGAGGAAGGGCATCATCACCCTCATTTACAAGGGGAAGGGGGAGAGGGAAGAAATTAAGAATTGGCGTCCCAGTTCACTTTTGAACATGGACTACAAAATCCTGGCCAAGGTCATAGCCAACCGGGTCAGGTCTGTCCTGGAGTCAGTGATTCACCCTGACCAAACCTGTGCTGTGCCCGGCAGGAAGATCACTGAGAGCCTCGCGCTCATCAGGGATACGATCGCCTACGTACAGGACAGGCGGGTGGACACCTGCCTCGTCAGCCTGGACCAGGAGAAGGCCTTCGACAGGGTCTCTCATGCTTACATGAGGGTCGTCCTCTCCAAATTGGGGTTCGGGGAGGGCATCCGCAATTGGATCCGGCTGCTCTACACCAACGTCGTTAGTGCAGTCTCGATCAACGGGTGGGAATCAGACAGCTTTCCGGTTAGATCTGGAGTCAGGCAGGGCTGCCCGCTCTCTCCTGCCTTGTTCGTGTGCTGTGTGGAGCCCTTCGCCGCCTCCATCAGGAAGGATGTGAGCCTGAAGGGCGTGACTATACCAGGCTGCAGAGGCCTTCAGGTCAAGACCTCCCTGTACATGGACGATGTCGCCGTCTTCTGCACCGATCGTCGGTCGGTGAGTAGACTATTGCACATCTGCGGCCAGTTTGAACTGGCCTCGGGTGCCAAAGTCAATAGGGGTAAGAGCGAGGTCATGTTCTTTCGGGAACTGGGACGACTGCTCCTTCATCCCCTTTACCGTCAGGACAGACTACCTGAAGGTGCTGGGTGTTTGGTTTGGTGGAGCTGGGGCATGCACTAAGACTTGGGAGGAGCGTATCACCAAATTGAAGCAGAAGCTGGGCAGGTGGACGCTCCGGTCCTTCTCCATCGCGGGTAAGAACCTGGTTGGCAGGTGAGAGGGGCTTTCGGTACTGTTGTATGTGGCGCAGGCCTGGCCTATTCCCTGGACCTGCGCCGCTGCGGTCACCCGGGCCATCTTCCACTTCATTTGGGGGGTCGAGGATGGACCAGGTCCGCAGGAACACCATGTACAAAGACTTGGAAAATGGGGGAAAGGGCGTACCGAACGCCACCCTCGCCCTGATGGCTACCTTTGTGTGTGGCTGCATCAAGCTGTGCATAGATCCTCAGTACGCAAACACCAAGTGTCACTACTTACTAAGGTTCTACCTGTCCCCGGTGTTGCGAAGGATGGGCCTGACCTCGTTGCCGCAGAATGCTCCAAGTAGTTGGACCGTTCCGTACCACCTGTCCTTCGTGGAGAAATTTTTGAAAGGAAACACCTTTGACCACAAGGCCGTCAGGCAGTGGTCAGCGCGTAGTATCCTCGGGACCCTTCGGGAAAAGGAGAGGGTGGATCCCGTCGTGTGGTTCCCCACGCAGACTGCCAAAGTCGTTTGGCAGAATGCCTCATCGCCAGAACTCTCAAACAAGCACAAGGACATTGCTTGGCTGGCGGTGAGAGGGGCTCTGCCAGTGAGATCCTTTATGCATGCCCGGAATTGCACCACCGCACGCTGCCCTCGAGGTGGCTGCGGGGGGGACGAGACTGTCGGTCACCTCCTTCTGGAGTGTGCCTATGCGCAGGAGATCCGGAGGGGGATGCAGTGGTATTTGTCGAGGTTTGCCCCGAGCAGCTCCATGACGCGGGACTCCATGCTCTACGGGCTGGTTCCCGGGACGCACACCGAGACCAACATCAACTGTGCCTGGAGGACCATCAATGCAGTGAAAGACGCTCTTTGGCCTGCCCGCAACTAGCTGGTCTGCCAGCTGAAATAATTGACCCCGACCGAGTGTTGCAGACTGGCGCACTCCAAAGTCCAGGACTACGTGCTGAGGGACGCGCTAAAGCTTGGGGCAGCCGCCGCCAAGGCGCGGTGGGGAAAGACCACGGTATGAAACCCCTCATCCAGAATAGAAAAAAGGGCCCTATCTGGTAACTGGGCCCAGCTGGCGCCTTCCCCAACTGGTCAGGGGGCCAACTGGGACTGTATGGGGTGTCGACTGCCGGGGTATTTTCTTTGCTTCGTTTTTTTTTTCTTCTTTGTTTGTTTTTTTTTCCTCTTTTAGTTGGTGTATGTACCCCCTGGGTAACCCAGAGCGGCCTGCATGACTGGGTAGGTGTGTAAGTATGTTTGTTTTTTTTTCTGTACATCTTATGAGTAAAGTATATATTTTTTTCAAATAAAAAAAAAGGTGATAAAGTCTGAAAACTAACCTTCCAGCTCAGCGAGCAAACCCACATCCATTCAAACTAATGTCTGAGATGTATAAACAAAATGTGGATGCTGGCAAGAAACAAAAGCAGAAATTGTTGGAAAAACACAATAGGTCCGGCTGCATCTGAGGAGAGGAAGTAGCGTTAATGTTTTGGGTCCAGTGACTTTTCTTCAGAACATTCTTCTTCAAAACTTCAGTTATAAGTTACTCTCCATGGCTGAAGGGAAATGTTTGAATTTTTCCACTAATATGGATACATAATACAAATGGGATTTGGGATAGCAGCTATTTTAGTGAACTCCAGGTAGAACTTGAGGAGACTGACTCTCTTTGATGCTATGTGAGAAAAGCCACCTGAAGGAGGCAGTGATGAATTAGGTTACCAAGGGCCACAACCTGCAATGTTTATGAAAATAAAATAAATCCATGCCAACTTTCACTCTCTTTGCATATGCATTTTAGCTAATAACTGGATTGCTTTAGACTTAGTCATTTTAACAATACATGTGCTATAAATTAACTTTTATCTTGCTTAACACTATAGTTTTGCTGAGATAATGGGAACTGCAGATGCTGGAGATTCCAAGATAATAAAATGTGAGGCTGGATGAACACAGCAGGCCAAGCAGCATCTCAGGAGCACAAAAGCTGACGTTTCGGGGCTAGACCCTTCATCAGAGAGGGGGATGGGGAGAGGGAACTGGAATAAATAGGGAGAGAGGGGGAGGCGGACCGAAGATGGAGAGTAAAGAAGATAGGTGGAGAGAGTGTACGTAGGGAGGGGATAGGTCAGTCCAGGGAAGACGGACAGGTCAAGGAGGTGGGATGAGGTTAGTAGGTAGCTGGGGGTGCGGCTTGGGGTGGGAGGAAGGGATGGGTGAGAGGCAGAACCGGTTAGGGAGGCAGAGACAGGTTGGACTGGTTTTGGGATGTAGTGGGTGGGGGGGGAAGAGCTGGGCTGGTTGTGTGGTGCAGTGGGGGGAGGGGACGAACTGGGCTGGTTTAGGGATGCAGTAGGAGAAGGGGAGATTTTGAAACTGGTGAAGTCCATGTTGATACCATATGGCTGCAGGGTTCCCAGGCGGAATATGAGTTGCTGTTCCTGCAACCTTCGGGTGGCATCATTGTGGCAGTGCAGGAGGCCCATGATGGACATGTCATCTAGAGAATGGGAGGGGGAGTGGAAATGGTTTGCGACTGGGAGGTGCAGTTGTTTGTTGCGGACTGAGCGGAGGTGTTCTGCAAAGCGGTCCCCAAGCCTCCGCTTGGTTTCCCCAATGTAGAGGAAGCCGCACCGGGTACAGTGGATGCAGTATACCACATTGGTAGATGTGCAGGTGAACCTCTGCTTAATGTGGAATGTCATCTTGGGGCCTGGGATGGGGGTGAGGGAGGAGGTGTGGGGACAAGTGTAGCATTTCCTGCGGTTGCAGGGGAAGGTGCCGGGTGTGGTGGAGTTGGTCGGCAGTGTGGAGCGAACAAGGGAGTCACGGAGAGAGTGGTCTCTCCGGAAAGCTGACAGGGGAGGGGATGGAAAAATGTCTTGGGTGGTGGGGTCGGATTGTAAATGGCGGAAGTGTCGGAGGATAATGCGTTGTATCCAGAGGTTGGTAGGGTGGTGTGTGAGAACGAGGGGGATCCTCTTGGGGCGGTTGTGGCGGGGTTTTGCTGATAGTTATTTTCAAGTTGCAACTTTTGAGGAACTAAATGAGGGTGGATGAGCTAAATCACAATTCACAGCTTCCTCTGTAGGCACACCTGGTGTTGGAATGATAATTTGCTGCAGCTCAATCTGTGGTGACATAGTGTGCAGTCTAAGATCTTAGAAAGATATCGTACCATATGGATTGATTTAGCTTTAAGGGACTGGCCAACTTGAAATGAACCAAGAAACATAAAAGAGCTGCAGTTGCTGGAAATCAGAAATAAAAACAGAAATCGCTGGAGAATCTCAAAAGGTCTGGTAGCATCTGTGGAGAGAAAGCAGGGTTAGCATTTTGGGTCCAGAGCCCATTCTTCTGATCTTTCAGTTCTGGTGAAGGGTTGCTGGACCCGAATAGTTAATTTTGCTTTCTCTCCACAGATGCTGATATATCTGCTCAGTTTCTTTCTAGCAATTTCTGTTGAAATGAACCAAAATAAGTATAATGGATATATTTTCTGGTCACTTTTTGAACTAATCTATTTTTGATTTAATTCCACTCTTATTTCTGTAATCTCCTTCACCCCACAACTCTTTGAGACCTCCTTTCCTCCCTAATCCTTGCGTCTTGAGCATCTCCAGTTTAAATTGTTCAGCTACTGGTCGCTGTGCCTTCAGTTGCCTTGGCCTCAGGCTCTGGAATTCCCTCCCGAGAACCTTCTAACTCTCCACCTTGCTTCCTTCTTTTAAGGCCCTCCTTAATGTCTACCATTTCACCAAGATTTTTGGTCAGTTCATGTCGTTCCACCGGATGTAGCTCCCCGCCGCATATTGTCTTACAAAGCATCTGTGAAACTTTTAGTGTAATTTTATTACATCAAAAGGTGTGAGCTCCTTTTCTGCTCATCCTCCAGTTTACAGACATTAAGTAGAAAGTAAAATTGAAAATTATAGAATTGGTTGTGTGATGAAAGTTCAATTATTTTTGAAGTCTTAGTTTAACCTACTCTCCTCTCATAACAGACCAGAAAAAAATACAGCTGTCATCAGCTGTGAAATATGTCTCTGATATCCCTGTTTCAACTGTGCGGCAGAATTACACTACATTTCTCATTTGAATGAGAAGCCAGAGTGGTTCAAAGATATCTTTGAGTGCTGTTAATTACTTTTATTGTTTGCAGCAAGTTGTCTACATCAGTTACTGCAATGAAAAAATGTTAACTGGGCAAATGAGTGTCGACAAGTTTAATGTAGTTACTATTGAATGTCGCTAGTGGTGAGCATGTATCACAGGAATGAATGTTGCACACTTCAAGCAGGAGGAATGCCATATCCTCATGTTGGCCCAGTTCTTTTCCCTTCAGAAGAGAGATCTGAATTCCAAAAGCTTTCAGTTTAATGCAGTTTGACTCTACTTACACGAGGCATCCTTTTTTTTTGCCAATTTGGAATTCATCTTGGCCTTAGCACATCTGATGAAAACCTATACTGTAATCTTCTATATTCTAAGGACCCAGCCTTGCACCCTATTCAAAAGGAAATCAAATTGGCTACCAGATTGTGATAGAAATGCATCTAAATTTACAACGAGGAAGGTGTTGATGCACGAGGCATTGATGCATTCAGCAAGATTTCTTAAAGTAGTGGTCAATGAAATCAGGCATGGCCTTGCCACTCATTTTAAACACCAATGACTAAATAGAAGAAATTCCTCAAGTTTGGAAAATCATTAACCAGCTACTGAACTTATAAAAGGGGCATCTTAGTAAACTAACCACTTTGTGAGTTCATATTATCTGTTGTGGACTGAAGATTGCAAAAGAGGGTGAGTGAAAGTTGGGATTTTTATGGAATTAGGGGAGGCAGGTCACAAATGTATGTGAGTCATTTGAGTATGAGATATCTGGCTGGTTAATCAACATTGGATAGATATTAGATCATAGAATCCCTACAGTGTGGAAACAGGCCCTTCAGTCCGACAAGTCCACACTAACCCTTAGAGCATACCCCAAGGGTCAATGCAGCAGATAGTACAGCTACAGGATTCTCTTGCTGATGCATAACAGCTGCCTTACACATCACTGCTTTGATCTACAAAGTCTACACATCCCACGCTACAGGCAATTTAGCATGGCCAATCCACCTAACCTGCACATCTTCAGACTATGGGAGGAAACTCTTGCAGAAATGGGGAGAATGTGCAAACTCCACGCAGACAGTCGCCTGAGGGTGGAATTGAACCCAGGTCCCTGGCGCTGTGAGGCAGCAGTGCTAACCACTGAGCCAACCCGTTATGTTGTCCTTAGATTTCTGCAAGTTGTGTGAAACAAATCATTACTCACAAGGTAAAGGATATGAAATATATAGGTTTTTTTTAGATGGACAAATATTTGAACTAAACTGGAGAAATTAAAGGGTACATGTTAAAGATGTAACTTTGGTTAGATTATTAGTGGGAGGCATGCATGTCAACGTTGCTTACAGCATTTGCAAATGGCTTGTAATTGGGGGTAGAAAGTTTGCAGTATGAGTAAAGGAGGCATTGCAGTAGGTGTATTTTCAGGAATTGATCTTTATTACTGGAACTTTCTAAGCAGTGATGTGATGTGCATCAGAAAGTACAGCTACAGGATTCTCTATCTGTTGCATTGAAAATTGGGGCTCAATGTCAAAGCATGTGCTGTACTGACTGGCACTGAGATCTCACAACTTTCATTCTTGCTGCCGTCTCCTTCCAAAAGCAGAGACACTAACCAGTTTGCACAGCAAACTATCAGCTTCACCCTGCATTGAGTCAAAGCAATCACTCAAAACCTTCCCCATAGAGTTTGATAAGCCTGAAGAAACAGTACTGAGACATGCCCACATTGCTGGATTCCTGCAGATGTGGAGCATTTTTGTACAGCTGGCATAAAGCCCCATGTTGTGCTGCTCAACAATAGTCGGCACAGCATCTGGGTCTACCCCTAATTTATTGACTTAATCTAGGTGTTAAATAAATTAAAATACAGATCATCATCAGCCATGACCTGGTTGAATAGCAGAACAACCACAAGTGGCTGACCAGTCCACTCCAGTTTCTAACAAATGGGTTCAGCTTCAAATGCAGGTTTCAGGAGAAGAGGGAGTGGGTTTGAAAGTGGACCATAGTAGACAGATGTGAATAATTGATGAGTGATAGAAAAATGTCTAATGTATAGAAACGTCATAATTTTGTACTTATATTATACAATATTTTTCATCTATTACTATTTTTGGTTAAATAGAACACAATAATTTGAGTAAATAGCCTAGTTTGAAGAATATAAAATGTGAGGCTGGATGAACACAGCAGGCCAAGCAGCATCTCAGGAGCACAAAAGCTGACGTTTCGGGCCTAGACCCTTCATCGGGGATGGGGAGAGGGAACTGGAATAAATAGGGAGAGAGGGGGAGGCGGACCGAAGATGGAGAGTAAAGAAGATAGGTGGAGAGAGTGGAGAGCACATTCCAGATGTCCAAGTTCTTTAAGGACCGCAACTTTCCCCCCACAGTGATCGAGAACGCCCTTGACCGCGTCTCCCGTATTTCCCGCAACACATCCCTCACACCCCGCCCCCGCCACAACCGCCCCAAGAGGATTCCCCTCGTTCTCACACACCACACCACCAACCTCCGGATACAACGCATTATCCTCCGACACTTCCGCCATTTACAATCCGACCCCACCACCCAAGACATTTTTCCATCCCCTCCCCTGTCTGCTTTCCGGAGAGACCACTCTCTCCGTGACTCCCTTGTTCGCTCCACACTGCCCTCCAATCCCACCACACCGGCACCTTCCCTTGCAACCGCAGGAAATGCTACACTTGTCCCCACACCTCCTCCCTCACCCCCATCCCAGGCCCCAAGATGACATTCCACATTAAGCAGAGGTTCACCTGCACATCTGCCAATGTGGTATACTGCATCCACTGTACCCGGTGCGGCTTCCTCTACATTGGGGAAACCAAGCGGAGGCTGGGGGACCGCTTTGCAGAACACCTCCGCTCAGTTCGCAACAAACAACTGCACCTCCCAGTCGCAAACCATTTCCACTCCCCCTCCCATTCTCTAGATGACATGTCCATCATGGGCCTCCTGCAGTGCCACAATGATGCCACCCGAAGGTTGCAGGAACAGCAACTCATATTCCGCCTGGGAACCCTGCAGCCATATGGTATCAACGTGGACTTCACCAGTTTCAAAATCTCCCCTTCCCCTACTGCATCCCTAAACCAGCCCAGTTCGTCCCCTCCCCCCACTGCACCACACAACCAGCCCAGCTCTTTTTCCCCCCCCCCACCCACTGCATCCCAAAACTAGTCCAACCTGTCTCTGCCTCCCTAACCGGTTCTTCCTCCCACCCCAAGCCGCACCCCCAGCTACCTACTAACCTCATCCCACCTCCTTGACCTGTCCGTCTTCCCTGGACTGACCTATCCCCTCCCTACCTCCCCACCTACACTCTCTCCACCTATCTTCTTTACTCTCCATCTTTGGTCCGCCTCCCCCTCTCTCCCTATTTATTCCAGCTCCCTCTCCCCATCCCCCTCTCTGATGAAGGGTCTAGGCCCGAAATGTCAGCTTTTGTGCTCCTGAGATGCTGCTTGGCCTGCTGTGTTCATCTAGCCTCACATTTTATTATCTTGGAATTCTCCAGCATCTGCAGTTCCCATTATCTCTAGTTTGAAGAATAGTTTTCCTTATTCAACACAAAACAAAATGCTGGAAAAATTCAGCAGGTCCAGCAGCATGTGTGAAGAGAAATCAAGATTTAACATTTCAGGTCCGTTACCCTTCTGACTTGCTGAGCTTTTCCAGCAATTTCTGTTTTTGTTTCTGATTTACATCATCCACAGTTCTTTCGGTTTTTGTTTAGATTGTTCTTATTGTTCGTTTTGAGGAGACCAAAGATGCAAAACAAGGACACTAGTGCTATTATTGGCAGGAGGGTGTAACTACAACATAACATGTTTACATAGACTATTCCCATTATAAATGCGAATCGAAGAGTTTATAACAAGTGTGACAACCAGTAATAAGAATTTATATACAGTAAGTGCACTTCAATGCAGGCTTTTAATAGTATGTAGATAGGTATTGCTAACATAAATAGAGCTTTAAGCGTCTCAAGGGTGCAGTTAACATTAATTCAGTAATTGTTGTAAAAGCCCTGATGAGTTTTGGAGACAATGCCATGCAGTTGGCTTCTATTGAGTATCAGATTACTGACAGAATAAAAGTCAGCTCAGAATGATACTTAAAATGACCTTGGGGAGGAAACAGCAGACAATGGGATGCATTATAGGCAGAATAAAGGTGAGACTCTCTGGGATATCTGAGACCATTGGAAAGCAGAGTCACAGTGTCTGCTGCCTGGAACTGAGCTAACAGGCTGCCTTTATAACTAACAGGTAACTAGAAGAAAGGGAGAAAAACACAATGAGTTTGAGAGAGCATTACAAAGGTTTGGAAGAAGGGAATTTCTTAACTCTTTCTCTGCATTGCTTCAAAAAGTTGTAAGTGTACTTTCAGATTTGGTATTAGTCAGTCTAACTCTTCAACTGATATTTAGTTTTGGTCATGGGGAAGCTTCTAAAAACAATTACTTAGAATTATTATGGAAGAATGTGGATTGATTTGGAAGAGTCAGCATGGAATTATTTTAGAAAAAATGGAGCAAAATTTGAACTTGCAGGAGTCTTTTGAAGAGGGAACAGAAATGGTTGATGAGGGGAAGGCCCTTGGAGTAGCTTACATGGACTTCCACAAGGTATTTGATACACTGCCACACGTTAGACTTGTGAGTTAGAGAACATGGAATAAAATGGGCAGTAGTAACGTGGATATAAAATTAGCTGATGAAGAGAAAACAGGGAGTGTTTTTAGGCAGGAAGAAGGTTTTTAGTAGCGTTTAATCCCTGGAGGTTGATACTAGGACTCTTATTTTTCCTGATATTTGAGTAAATGGTGTAGACCTTAGTGTGCATGGGACAATTTCAAGGTTTGTGGATGAGGAAAAACTCTCAGGAGAATTGTAACCTGTGGAAGACAGTGTAGAACTTCAAGAAGACATTGATGGATTGGTGAAGTGGGTGGATAGATGGCAGATACAGTTAACATTGAGAAGTGTAGTACAAATAGCATGGAGAGACAACATAAAATAAAGAAAACTACTGTAAACAAAGAAGAGAGACCTGGTTATTTATGTACATAAAGGTACCAGAACAAGTAGATAGAGTTGTTAATAATATCTATGGTATTCTCAGCTTTGCAAACGGGACACAGAGCACAAGGGCGGGGAAGTTATGTTGAACTGGTGAGACACTGATGAGACCTCAGCTAAAGTATTGTGTACAGTTCTGAGCACCATACTGTAAGAAGGATGTGAATACATTGCTGAGAGCACAGATGTTTACAAGAATGTGATGATGCTGTTAGCTTTGGGAGGTTATTTTGTCCTGAGAGATTGAATGAGAGGAATCGAGCTGGCTATTGAAATCCACTTGAGTAAATCAGCTTGGGAGGCCTAGTTTTTTTTTCACAGCTTAAATGGGTGTGACCAGTTCTCACAGATCAGAATTCCTGCGTTTTGGTTCTTCACCTGCATCAGAAACTATAGGGGTCTTAACAGATTTGAAAGCTTCATTGAATGTCTTCTGGCTGCTGCTCTCTCTGAATTTTCTCTTGATATTTTTTCCTCCTGGATTGGAGAACTGCATATGAGATTCTCTGTCTGAATTTTCCTTTTTTGCCAAGGTGTGTGTTTATGAAAATTTACTATATTGGAACAGTTAATTAGTAATAATTAAAATATATATATATGCTATTCTGTTAAGTTTTCCAACAGTGTTAAATTATTCTAAATTTCTCTTTCGTTCGACTATATTTTAACTAGTATTTAAATAAATTGTGCTTTGCTTAACATCGAGTAGTGTGACCAGTTGCGTTGGATCCAGAACGGACGCTTTATGTTGCTTTTACAATTAGGGTCAAGGCTACCTTAAAATATTTTGAGGGAGTCTGGCCCATAACACAGGGATGAGACACTTCAGTTATGAGAAAGGGCTGGAGATGTGAGGAGAAGGCTAAGACAAGATTTGATAGAAAGATTCAAGGGGTCTAGACGATAGGAAGAAATTGTTGCCTCTTGCAAGTGGGTTGAGAACCAGAGGGCACAATTTTAATGTGTTTTACAAAGGAAGCAAATGCAAGGAAATAACTTTTTCGCCCAGTGAGTAATTAAGGTATGGAATCCATTGTCTCGCAGTATGGTGGAAACAGGTCCAATTGAGGCATCGAAGATGGCATCAGATGATTTTTTTTTAACTAAAAACAGGTGAAAGGTTACAGGGAAAGCACAGGAGATTGTACTAAGTTAAAATGCTCAGAGAGTCACTGCAGACATGATGGGCTGATTGGCCTCCTTCTGCACTGTGAACATTCTAAGATGTAAGTTATGTTTCCATGCATACTACTCACCTTACTCTGACCTGATTTTACAATGCATTAAGTATCTCTTAGAGCAGAACCAGACACAGAATACGAACAACACTAAGGTCAGATATGAGAGTATTCACACCTCTGAATTATAGGGTTCTTGGTTCAAATCACTGTTTAGAACTTGAGCACACAATC
This sequence comes from Stegostoma tigrinum, assembly GCF_030684315.1. Lineage (NCBI taxonomy): Eukaryota > Metazoa > Chordata > Chondrichthyes > Orectolobiformes > Stegostomatidae > Stegostoma > Stegostoma tigrinum. The sequence continues at coordinate 28,656,117 of NC_081382.1, forward strand.
ACGGTTACACTCCAGTGAAGCACTGAGGAAGTGCTGCACTGCTGGAATAGTAGTCTTCCAAATAATGCAGTAAACACAAGATCCATTCAGCCACTTCAGATTAAAGATTCCAGGACTCTAACTTAAAGAATGTGGGCAACTTAAGTGTGTGGCCAATATTTATCCTTCAATTTACATCACAGGAACAGGTTATCTGGCCACGATCATATTCCTATTTGTGGGATTTGCTGTATGGAAATTGGCTGTTAGGTTTTCATTGCTCTAACAGTGTTTACACTTCAACAACAATTCATCGCCTGAAAGAAAAACATAAACTTCACTAACAGCAAGTTGAAGAAGATTGTCTAGTTCAGGTACAATTCCACGAGGATTGGGAAAAAAATTGACTAACTCATTTCCATTGCTGCTGCGAATGGCTGCAGCATTTGCTTATGTGTGTGTCAGCTGTAATCAGAGTAAGTATTCTGATTTAGGAAGTTATGTGTTCAAATTCCATGCCAGGGACTGCAGCATCAAATCAAGATTGATATTCCAGTGTAGTACTGAGGGAGTGCGAGAATGTCAGAGATGCTGTCTTCCAGCTGAAATGTGAGATCCCATTTTTCCTGAGGAAAACAAAACCAAAGGACTCCCATGGCAAAGATGATCAAGGAAATTAATCCTGATTATAAACCCTGTTGAAATGCTCACACATTCACTAATTAATGTCATTGTCTGCCTCAACTCTGCTTTTCTACAATAACCTGTATCCCTTCATTCTGTTACAAAGATACTCTATTAAAAAAAGAGTAACTTGATTAACTTACTGGCTAGGGAGCACGGATTTGATTAAAAGAACACTAAATAAGTCTATTAAAAATAATGGGAACTGCAGATGCTGGAGAATCCGAGATAACAAAGTGTGGAGCTAGGTGAACACAGCAGGCCAAGCAGCATCTTAGGAGATGGTCTAAGGCCCGAAACATCAGCTTTTGTGCTCCTAAGATGCTGCTTGGCCTGCTGTGTTCATCCAGCTCCACACTTTGTTATCTTAAATTAGTCTATACTTTGGTGACATGAAACCATAGCTTCCAATATGGCTGATATATGCATCACTATATAGAATAAATTCCAAAATCGTTTAGTGAAATCAACCCGTTTAGAAAACTCCAGTAGAGGCAGCTATCTTTATGGAGTGTGAATGGGATAATCTCCGAAGCCATTCATTGCAACCAGGTGATAAACTTGGCCGGAGCTACTCATTAGCTGTAATCATCTCAGACAATGAATTCTCATTAGGAAAAGAATCCATCCCAGGCATTATCTAATCAGGTCAAAACAGTGGACCGGGAATACACTGGTCATGACCATATTTGTGAAACTGGTTAATTGGAGAGGGAGGATCTTGATTCACGTCAGCAAACTATATTTGTGTTTAAGAAAATTCTCTCTCCTGACCAGATGCAGAAGCATAAAGATACAGAAATGGTAAGATCCTGATGTAAACCTCTTCACCTCCCTCTTTCTTTACCCATCCTGGAAATTCATTCATGGGTCAGAAATTCTAAAGAGTTCTTTAGAAGAAAGAAAAATCACCCATCTATATCATCAAACTGCCTCACACAAAAACCAAAAAGGCCACCAAGATCAACAAGGATCCATCTGCATCATCAACCTCCAAGAAAATGATCAATGTAATAAAACAAAGAACTGTAGATGTTGGAGATCTGAAACAAAAATTGAAATTGGTGGAGAAACTCAACAGGTCTAGCAGCATCTGTGAAGAGAAAAAGAGGGGTCATGATCCCCTTACCAATTAAGAACCTATCTATCTCTGTCTTTAATATACTGAATGACATGGCCTCCATATTATTTTACAAAGGCTCCCTTCCCCTGTAAATACCTTTCTCCCAGTGACATGAAACCATAGCTTCCAATATGGCTGATATATGCATCACTATATAGAATAAATTCCAAAATCGTTTAGTGAAATCAACCCGTTTAGAAAACTCCAGTAGAGGATTAACCAATCTCCAGCTGAAGAAATTCCTCCTCAATTCAATTCCAAAGGGTTGTCCGTTCACTCTGAGGCAGTGCCCTCGGGTCCTAGTCCCTCACACTCTATCTAGACTTTGCAGTATTCTGTAAATTTCAATGAGATACTCCTCATTCTTTTAAACTCCATTGAGGACAGACCCAGAGTCCTCAGCTGTTTCTCATATGACGATCCCTTTATCTCTAGGATCATTCTTGTAAATCTTCTCTGGACCCATTGCAATGCAAGAACATCTTCCTTAGATATGGGGCTGAAAATTTCTCACAATATTCCAATTGCAATCAGAATAGAGCCTTATACAGCCTCAGCAGCACGTCCATTCTGTTGTATTCCAGACCACCCAAAACGACTGCTAACATTGCATTTGCCTTCCTAACAGCCAACTGAAACTGCAGTTTAACCTTCAGAGAATCCTGTACTGGGACTCTCAAGATACTTTGTGCTTCAGATTTCAGAAACGTTTCCCTGTTTGGGAAATAATCTATAACTCTATTCTTCCTGTCAAAGCGCATAACCTCACACTTTTGTTCAATCTGCCAGTTCTTTGTCCACTCTTCTAACCTGTCTAAGTCCTTCCGCAACCTCCCAGTTTCCTTGAACAATACCTGTTCCTCCACCTATCTTCACATCATCTGCAACACTACATCAATGGCAACATTTCACTGGGAGAAAGGTATTTACAGGGGAAGGGAGCCTTTGTAAATTAACCTTTATGTGACTATTCAAAGAGATGGGTGAATAATGAAGTAGAGGCAGTTTATCACTCCTCAGCATGGAGTTTTGCAATTTACAATTTGGGGTATTCTGTCTGGGACCATAATAATTTGTAGAGTCTTACACGTTGTATGGTCATGACAACAAATCTCTGGGGTAGAGAATTCCAAAGACTCAACCTTTCTTCCATTACAGAATCACTGCACAATAAATGCTTCAGTTTAGTTTCTTTCAAGTCTTATTCAGAGGTTTTAAAAGCAGTTACTTCAAAGTGACAGACTTGGCACCCTTATTAAACATGTATTTTTTCTGATAAACCCATCTGCAGCTGTATAAATAAGATTGGACCAGGTTCAATTAGATCACTCTGAACTACACCAATTAATACTAGTTTAATCGAAAGTAGAAGAAATAAACCATTATGTTTGGTGACACAACTGATTGCACTGGTTCATAGAAGATTTTAGGCTGTGATTATGCAAATTAATTTTCACATAAACTTGAAGTGTCATCTGACCAGTGCAATTTCAGCCACATTTTAGCTGCTATTTCTTGATTACGCTAAGAGTGGAAATTATATCTCAAAAACTCTTACAAGTTTGGCTCTGTGTGAGGCAGGAAATTAAACTTTTTTTTAACATCATTTTATAGATGGTACACACTGCTGACCCTGATCATCAGTGGTGGAGGGAATGTTTGTGGCTGTGTTGTCAGCCAAGTGGGCTGCTTTGTCCAGGAACTTCTCGTGTCTTTTTTTTCCCAGTGATACTCAAATCTTTGGTAAACTATCTCAATCTGGAAGGCTTACTGTTTGGCTGTACCAAAAACCTGTTCGTACACCAGGCATGATGTCAAAAATGACTAGCAAGTCAGATTGCAGAGAAAATCCACTCCACCTTTTTCACAAGGCAAAGGCACAAAAGGGAAGTTTGTGATTTATTTTTGTAATACATTACAATGTTTTCATTAAAGCAGCTGTCGTATGTAGCAAATTCCAAATTCATCTTTAATGTAGGTAGCCATGAGTAGCCACACTTCAACAATTTTTCTCCCAACAGTCCTTGTTCACTGCTAAGTGACAAATACTCTGAGCTATAGGTTGAATATTTATTTGCGGATTCTACATTCACTCATACTGTTGTTGACTGAGGCTCCAGTTAAAGCAATTTGGCACCACTAGGTAAACTGTGACACTTCTTAGATATTTTTAATCAACCTGCTCAGATATGGGATTTGAACCCAGCCCTCTGACTCAAGGGTAGGGACACGCCAGATGCTGGAGGGTGACCTTATATAGGTTTATAAAATTGAGGGACATGGATAGGCTGAATAGCCAAGGTTTTTTCCCCATGGCAAGAGGGGAAAGATTTGAAAGGGACATAAGGGGTAACTCTTTTCCCCACAGAGTGTGCTGTGTGCACGGAATGAGCTACTAGAGGAAGTGATCGAGCAGGGTACAATTGCAACATTTAAAAGACATTTGGCAGGCAAATGGGACTAGTTAACTTTTGGAAACCTGGTTTGCATGGACGAGTTGGACCGCAGGATCTGTTTCCATGCTGTAGGACTCTCTATACCTTTTTTCAATTTTTCCAACTAGCATAGGATCAAATTTACTCACCCAGTTATGCGCTCCAGTTCTTTCACCTCCAGATAAGATGTGTTGCTCTCTCCTGAGTTTGCCTTTCTCCGGAACATCCTGACAACAACAAGTTCTAATTTGGGCTCAGTAAACTGCTGTTTCTTTCTACATTGTGCTTCTAGCTCTCTAGCCATGTCGACTTAACATGGGGATGTGTACAGCTAAATCTTTGCAATAACTTATTAATGCTGAACTTTCTAAAAATAAGCTTTAAATTGTCAAGAAGTTTACACTTGCGTTGATTATGTTTGACTTCCCATAAACCATACTCCCGTGTTTTGAGCCCATCGCATGAAATAGCCTCCTTGATTAAAAATAGAGCCATCCCAAACAATATTAAAAATATCTGATATAACACAGGGTGAAGCTGGAGGTTCACAGCAGGACAGGCAGCATCAGAGGCGTAGGAAAGTTGATGTTTTGAGTCGGGACCCTGCTTCAGAAATGGGCATTTCTGAAGAAGGGTCCCATCCTGAAATGTCAACATTCCTGCTCCTCTGATGTTGCCTGGCCTGGTGTGTTCCTCCAGCTCCACACTGTGTTACTCTGACTCCAGCATCAGCAGTTCTTCCTATGTCTCATTAGAAGTATCTGGTTGTGCCTGCGATTAGATTATGGCAATCACATTGCCCACTTTGGTTCTGTCACTCTCAATGCTCTCGTCTATCAAAATTCCCAGGATAACAATAATCCATGAGAAACCTATCATCAATTCAAAATGCTACATTAGTATTATTTCCCAGAGGACCTGGAAAGTTTTGTCTCCTTGCAGTTATGAGAAGAGAGTGGGTAGGAGTCCTGAAAGACTTTAGCCAACTTTTGAACGGGTAGCAGATGTATTTCTTTTCGATCCAGATTTTGTTGGCACAATGATGGTGAAACTGTTTGCATTTTCTGTCATTACTCCCACAAAAATGGCAACTAGTTCTGGAGTCACACTACACAGTTAAACGCTTTCACTGATTTTACACTTCATAATAAGCTGCACTGTTGAAGTACATGGAATGGATATCATTAAACTGCTTAATACATGCCATTTTATACTGTTAATCTTGCTGTAAAAACCCTTGCAAAAGTTACATCTCATTTAATAAGATATAATTCAGTTTTTAACTGTGTACAATGTTGATAAATGCTACTTAACAATGGCATTGTATATCCCACTAATCTTATGGTGAAAAAAGAAGTGATGAGAAGGCTGGAATTTCTGTGTGTGAGTAATACATCTCCCGAACCCTCAAAGCCTGTCCACCATGTAGGAAACACAATGCAGGAGTGTGATGCGTCCAATTGCCTGGTTGAGTGCTGCTCCAAAAGCACTACAAATGCTCGACACCACCTGGGACAGAGCAGCCAACTTGCTTAGACCATCATACACTGGCATCAATATTCACTCCCTCCACCACTAGCGTATGGTATATGCGGGTCGATTTGCTCAGTTGGCTGGCTTCCAACACCGGCTGAGGTTATCAGCTTTTCAACCTTGTCCCTTGCCTGAGGTATGGTGACCATCAGGTTAAACCACCACCATCCATCCCCCTCTAATGAGATAGTTGTCCTCTGGGACTGCGGTGACCTTAGCTGTAGTATCAGCAATGTGTGCCATATGCACAATGTACTGCAAAACTCACCAAGGCTCCTTTTAACAGCACCCTGAGGGAAGGCCATGGCCTAGTGGTTTAATAGCTGGACTGTCAACCCAGATGACATTCTGGGGACCTGGGTTTGAATCCTGCCACAGCAGATGGTGGAATTTAAATTCAATAAAAATATCTGGAATTAAGAATCTAATGATGACCATAAATCCATTGTCAATTGTTGGAAAAACCCATCTGGTTCACTAATGTCCTTTGGGGAAGGAAACTGCCATCCTTACCTGGTCTGGCCTACTGTGACTCCAGACCCACAGCAATGTGGTTGATTCTGAACTGCCCTCTGAGCAATTAGGTTGGATAATAAGCACTGCCTAGCCAGTGACACCCTCATCCTGTGAATGAAAAACTAAAAAAAACTTCCAAACTTATTAATTCTACCACCTGGAAGGACATGAACAGCAGACACATGGAATCCTCACCTGCAGATACACTTCTAAGACACACAACAGCCTAAACTTAGACCTCATTTTCCACTTGGGCACCCTGCAGCTTTCTGGTCTCAATATCGCGTTCAATAACTTTGGGGCTTGAGCTCTGCCTTGTTCTTACGCCAACCCCCACACACCGGGCCTTGTTATCAAATAGTCTGCTATTATACACAACACGTTGTTAGCCGTATCAGTCCCCATTAATAGCTATTCACCCTCCAAGCAGATTGTTATCCACTGATTTGTCTGTCCAACTGTTCTCTCTCTTTGAGCTCTGTCCCTACTTATTGTTTCCTCCTCAATCTCTCCCCCTACCTGATATATAAGTCGACATTTTCCTAGCTACCATCTGTTCTGAGGAAGAGTCACTCGACCCAAAACATTATCTCTGATTTCTCTCCATTGATGCTGTCAGATCTGTTGAGCTTTTCCAGCAACTCCTGTTCTTGTTTCTGATTTACAGCATCCGCAGTTCTTTCGGATGCTACGCAGCCTAAACTTGGAATTATATTGCCATTCCTTCCCTATTGCTGGACAAAATCCTGGAACCCTCTCCCTAATAGAATTGTAATATACCTGCATCAGATGGTCTGCAGCAATTCATGCAGGTTGCTCACCACCACTGTCTCAAAGGGCTGGCAACATTTGCTCGCCTTAACGAGTGACACACCCGTCCCATGAAAAATAAACTTTCAAAAATCTCTCAAATACTAAATAAATGTGGAATTAAGAGCAATTGATTTCTGTCTTGCTGTCTGGGAGACTACTTCAATGTGATTGACTGCTCAGCCTGCTTGAAGATCTCATGTTGTTGGGCACGTGGACTTGGTGCCAAATTTAAACAGATATCAGGAAAGGGGAATTCAATCCCACAGAGATCATGGGCAGCAAGGGAGATCAATTTGAGGACAGAGTATTTCTCCTGCAGTTTTGCTCCATTTGAAATAATTGCATTATACTTTTACTCTATGGTCTGATTGCAATTAATAGAACTCCAGCAACATAGTGAGTGAGCGAATAATACAGCACCTATTCAGAAAAAAATGGCTAATCAGTGTTTTGTGCAATTGTATAAGAATTTCTAAGATCCTATTTTATTTCAAAAGCTTTCTAACCTTTTTGCTGTGTACATCAATACAGTTATACATTATTGGTTAAAGAATGTTGGAACACTCCTGGTTCCAACAGCAGGTTCATGAGGACAGCTTTCACCTCCCAGTTTCTAGACCAGCCATTGTGCTATGGGTCTCAGAAATGCAGGATGACAGATTTCACCATGGCCTGTGTTTGGGTCATGGTTTGGGTCTGTTTTCAACAACAACTTGTGCCTTCTATTAAAAACATCAGGGCAATATGTAATACTCTGGCATGGCTTTGTAAATCCTATCAGAGAATGAGTGTGTTCTTTCTTTCATATAATTGCCATTAACAGGAATGTGTGAATGATATGATTTCATCCTGCTTCATTATGGACAGAAATAGATGATAAAAGTTATAGCCTACTTCACTGAATTGACCAGAATTCAACTCAGTTTAACTGGGGCTGCTTTATTTCACATATGCAAAATAATTTATTTTTGACACAGAACATGGAGGATATTGCTGAGCCTTTGGCATTGATCTTTAACTCGTCATTGTCTACAGGAATAGCGCCAGATGACTGGAGGACAGCAAATGTAGTTCCCCTGTTCAAGAAGGGGAGTAGAGACAACCCTGGTAATTATAGACCAGTGAGCCTTACCTCAGTTGTTGGTAAAGTGTTGGAAAAGGTTATAAGGGACAGGATTTATAATCATCTAGAAAAGAATAAATTGATTAGGGATAGTCAACACGGTTTTGTGAAGGGTAGGTCATGCCTCACAAACCTTATTGAGTTTTTTGAGAAGGTGACCAAACAGGTAGGGGAGAGTAAACCATTTGATGTGGTATATATGGATTTCAGCAAGGCGTTCGATAAGGTTCCCCACAGTAGGCTATTGTGCAAAATGCGGAGGAATGGGATTGTGGGAGATGTAGCAGTTTGGATCGGAAATTGGCTTGCTGAAAGAAGACAGAGGGTGGTAGTTGATGGGAAATGTTCATCCTGGAGACCAGTTACTAGTGGTGTACTGCAAGGGTCGGTGTTGGGTTCACTGCCGTTTGTCATTTTTATAAATGACCTGGATGAGGGCATAGAAGGATGGGTTAGTAAATTTGCAGACGACACTAAGGTTGGTGGAGTTGTGGATAGTGACGAAGGATGCTATAGGTTGCAGAGAGACATAGATAAGCTGCAGAGCTGGGCTGAGAGGTGGCAAATGGAGTTTAATGCGGACAAGTGTGAGGTGATGCACTTTGGTAGGAGTAACCAGAAGGCAAAGTACTGGGCTAATGGTAAGATTCTTGCTAGTATAGATGAACAGAGAGATCTCAGTGTCCATGTACACAGATCCTTGAAAGTTGCCACCCAGGTTGACAGGGCCGTTAAGAAGGCATACAGTGTTTTAGCCTTTATTAATAGAGGGATTGAGTTGCGGAACCAAGAGGTTATGCTGCAGCTGTACAAAACTCTGGTGCGGCCGCACTTGGAGTATTGCGTATAGTTCTGGTCGCTGCATTATAAGAAGGATGTGGAAGCTTTGGAAAGGGTGCAGAGGAGATTTACATGGATGTTGCCTGGTATGGAGGGAAGGTTTTACGAGGAAAGCCTGAGGGACTTGAGGCTGTTTTTGTCAGAGAGAAGAAGATTGAGAGGTGACTTAATTGAGATATATAAAATAATCAGAGGGTTAGATAGGGTGGATAGGGAGAGCCTTTTTCCTAGGATGGTGACGGCGAGCACGAGGGGACATAGCTTTAAATTGAGTGGTGAAAGATATAGGACAGATGTCAGAGGTAGTTTCTTTACTCAGAGAGTAGTAAGGGAATGGAACGCTTTGCCTGCAACGGTAGTAGATTCGCCAACTTTAAGTACATTTAAGTCATCATTGGATAAGCATATGGACGTACATGGAATAGTGTAGGTTAGATGGGCTTCAGATCGGTATGACAGGTCAGCACAACATTGAGGGCCGAAGGGCCTGTACTGTACTGTAATGTTCTATGTTCTGTGTTCTATAACATAACCAAATTAAATTGTAATTTGGGATACTTTATTTTACTAGTTTCTGTTAGGCTTTGAAAATTGCTGAATCTATTTTTTATTTAAATATTTGAATTCCATGCAGAAAATCTCTTTTCTTTTAGATGTTGGTGGGGTGTGGGATAGGGTGCTGTAAAACTGCTCTCAGTTGCTATCTGGTGATCCCAGACCAAACATGGAAACGGAGGACTATCAGGAGAGGAATGGAGTAAGTTTGATATTACCAACAGGGAAATGCCAGTCTTTATTCCAACAGCTTTGAAACAACTAATCTTCTTTCTGTTTTAAAATACACATTGGATATCGGGGCATTGGCTATTTCACAAGTACAAGACCAGATTCAATTAAGTGAATATTAGAATGTGGGGTTGTTGTTTCAAGTATAAACGTAACGGTGCCATTTGATCTCCCTTAGTAGAAAAATCGTGAACGCTTGTATGTATATTTAGTAATTTATTTTTCAGTAAGGTTTCATAACATTGTCCCAACTCACTCTGTTTTTGATCATTGACAATTGATTGCATTGTCTTCAGAGAATTCCAAAGGAAAACTGACAGGATAGTTTAGTCTAACGACATATTGTTTCCCTCCTATTAGAGGAGACAGCGCGAGCATCGTGTGTCCTCCAGTGATTCATTTGCAGGAAATAAGTCTAAGATGTTCAAAGTAATTGAGAAAGTGAAGGGAATGTGCATGCAATAATGGTGCCAAGAGAGCTTGTTTAATTGGAGATGTTCTCTGCTTTACTCAAGAGTGCAATACCCTGGTAGAAAGGAAGTTGTTAATTGTGTGGCACCATAACTTCATTAATTCTAAACACCAAGAGGATGAAAAGGTATGTGCCAATTTTTTTTGCCTCCTTGTTCAGCTGCCAGAATCCTGAGGCTCACTGTCCTATTGGGCAGGGGTGACCCAGTGGCTCAGTGGTTGGCACTGATGCTTCACAGCGCGAGGGACCAGGGTTTGGTTCCACCCTCGGGCGACTGCCTGTGTGGAGTTTGCACATTCTCCCATGGCTGTGTGGGTTTCTTCCAGGTGCTGTGGTTTCTTCCCACAATCCAAAGATGTACAGGATTGGTGAATTGGCCATGCTAAATTGTCCATAGTGCCCAGGGATTTGCAGGCTCAGTTGATTAGCCATGGGAAATGCAGGGTTACAGGGATAACGTAGAGGAGTGGATCTGGGTGGGGTGCTGTCCGGAAGGTCAGTGTGGACTCGATGAGCCAAATGGCTGCTTCCACACTGTAGGAATTCTATGATTCTGTTGGGATTCTGTGATTCTCCACCTCAATTAGTAGAAGGTTTTTCTGCTTCTTGAGAGATGGTGGGACAAAGCAACTGGAATTCATGGACAGCATCATAGAATGACTCAGCACAAAAGAAAGCCATATGGTCCATCATGCTGGTTCTAACCCTTTGTAAGAGTTGTTCAAGTCATCTCACTTCCCTGTCCTTTATCTGTAAACCTGTCCTTCAGGACATATAAGTACAAACTGCTAGTCACTACCACACGATGTAAATTCCAAATTGAGATGTGTTCCTCATCAGAAATTGTGTTTAAGGATGGGCTGTCATTGTGTTGCCTTTAAGAATGAGACTTAAAAATTCCAACAGGCAGAAGAGAAATTCAATGCTGTGGTCTATTGTGCTCAGCCCTTTAGTTTAAGTAACATTAAGTACTCAGACCTCGAACTGAAAAACATCTGAGATTGCCCAGGAGAACTTTTAAAATAGCAAACCCTTTAGGTATCAAGCAATTTGTCAGCCTGTTTTTTTTTATTGAGGGGAAATTAAGCCAGTCTAGCAGAACTGGAGTCACTATTTATGTCCCTCTGTATGTAAAGTGTACTATTTTATTCAGAATCCCATCATTGCAGCAATTACTTTAGTGAGGTTTGCTTTTGGCTGGTGTCATCAGGTTACTGAGCCCAATGCCATACTGTTACAGAGAGAAGGGGGAGGGAGGAAAGGGATAAACAAATATAAAGGGCACACAGTGTATTTTTCTAATGACTAATATTTTCTTACCGAACTGGAAGAATTCTATTTTTCCGTTCACCCAATGGCAAGGAACTAGTGTTCTTTTGTAGGTCCCTTGAGAGTAATAGATAACCTGCATCTCATACTGACCCACTCTGTTGACCAGGTCAGCAAGGTCAGCACATCATTTAAAAAGGTGGTAAATAATTTAAAGGGTTGATCAATGACCAGCACAGCAGATTGTTGTGATTCTGTAAATCATCACCTTTGATCAATCTCCTGGATTACAGAGTAGTATCACCCAGTGGATAACTGATGTCACATTGATTCAACCTGTTGTACATTGGTACAAGATTGCAAAAGTGTATTGTGCTTTGCACTGAAGTAGAGTTTGAGAAAGCTGTTTTACCCCATATTATGCCCTTTCTTTCTCTGATACAATTCATGTAATCTGAGCAATTAATGATCAGGAATGGGTTCGGGGCAGTGGAGATGGGGTTTCAGGGCAGTGGGCGGTGCGCAGGATCAGAGAATAATGGGACTGTTAAAGTATAGAAATGGGCCATTCAGCCCATCATGTCTGCATCTGCTCCCTGAATAATCAACCCACTTTGTTCCATTCTCCTGCCTTCTCCCTGTTACCAAGCAGATAACAATGCTTCAGAGAACAGTCCAATTCCCTTTCGAATTTTCCACTTAAACCTGTTTCCACTGTACTTCCAGGCAGTGCGTTCTAAATCTTAGATACTCACGGCAAGAAAAAGTCATCTTCTCACAAAAATTTTGCTTTTACCAATTACTTTAAATCTATATCCTCTCATTTCCTAATCTTCCACAAATGGAAACAACTGCTCCCTATATTCTCCGTTCAAACACATCATGATTTCAAACACCTCCATCAAATCCCCTCTTCTGCAAAGAAACCAGTCCTAACTTCTTCATTCTGGAAGTTTCATATCTCTGGAAACATTTTTGTGAAAATTTTTTGCACACTAACTAATGCCATCGCATCCCACTTTGTAAGTATAATGCTCAGAACTGAATACAATACCCCAGCTGAGGCCAAACAGTTCTTATACTGAGAGATAATGGGAACTGCAGATGCTGGAGACTTCCAAGATAATAAAATGTGAGGCTGGATGAACACAGCAGGCCAAGCAGCATCTCAGGAGCACAAAAGCTGACGTTTCGTGCCTAGACCCTTCATCAGAGAGGGGGATGGGGAGAGGGAACTGAAATAAATAGGGAGAGAGGGGGAGGCGAACCGAAGATGGAGAGTAAAGAAGATAGGTGGAGAGAGTATAGGTGGGGAGGTAGGGAGGGGATAGGTCAGTCCAGACGGCAGTTGGAGATGAAGAGGTCGAGGGAGGGTAGGAGGCCTGGGGGTGGTGTCCAGGAGGAGGACTTGTGTTGGAAGGGGGTGAAGGGGTCAGTGGAAGGAGGGTTAGGTTCCCGGTTGAAGAAGTAGGCATGGAGGCGAAGACGGCGGAAAAACTGCTCTATGTCCAACCGTGACTGGTATTCGTTGATGTGTGGTTGTAGGGAGACAAAGGTTGACGGCAGTTGGAGATGAAGAGGTCGAGGTGACGGCAGTTGGAGATGAAGAGGTCGAGGGACGGCAGTTGGAGATGAAGAGGTCGAGAGATGGAGAGTAAAGAAGATAGGTGGAGAGAGTATAGGTGGGGAGGTAGGGAGGGGATAGGTCAGTCCAGACGGCAGTTGGAGATGAAGAGGTCGAGAGTTCTTATACTACTTGCTCTTGTACTCTATGGTCCTTATTAATAAATCCTAGAATACTGCATGCTTTATTAATTGATAATGGGTCCTACCTCCTGCAGTGATTTGTGCACATATTCACTCAGATCTTTCTGCTCCTGCACCCCCTTTAATATTGGACCCCTAATTTTGTTTGATCATGTACCTCATACCAAAATGAATCATTTCACAATTATCTGCAATAACTTTCATCAGCCATTTGTCCAACCATTCAATCAACTTGGCTGTGTCCAAATAAACATCTACGCTATTCGCCACACAGTTCATGATACTTCCAAGTGTCATATCATCCACAAGTGTTGAAAATGTGCCCTGGTAAGAACAACTTTCAGCTCAAGTTTTAAACTGAATTACTGTCATATTCCAACCCCTCAGAAACAAAAGCTGCTCAGGAAACTAACCCACCATCATCCCATAGTTTCCTCTTTAAAACTGACAACCAGGAAACCAGTCTGAGGTCAGTCATGTCCTCCTTTAAAGATGGAGATTGGAGTCTAAAGGCCTCATTGGAGTCCAATGACGTCAGGGAGTCCCCAGTTTACAAATATCTGGCATACCTATGAATACGATCCTATACAGGGGTGAAATTTTAATTATCTGTCATGTGAATCTTTCTTTGGTTTACACCCTGTAAAAAGGTAACAAACTGAGTATAATATGGCTAAGGAAGGGAGAATAAAAGAACAAAGTGTTATTTAAATGGAGAAAAACTCCAGAAAGCTGGAATGTACAGGGGCCTGGGAGTATATATGTATGAAACACAGAAGGCTAGCATCCAGGTGCAGCAGATAATCAGGAAGGCATAGGGAAGTCTTACTACAACTGTACAAGGTGTTGATGAGACCACACCTGGAGTACTGTGAACCGTTTTGCTCCCCGTATTTAAGAAAATATATCATTTCACATATAACTGGAGGCAGTTCAGAGAAAGATCACGAGGACGATTCCCGGTATGGAGGGATTGTCTTCTGAGCACAGGCTCAACAAATTGGTACTTGACTCATTGAGATTTTGAACAATGAGATCTCATTGAAACATTTAAGGGACTTGACAGGGTAAATGCTGAGAGGATGTTTCTTGTCATGGGAGAGTCCAGGAGCAGAGGTCATAGTCTCAGAATAAAGTAGCGTCAATATACATCTGAGAAGAAGAGGAATTTCTTCTCTCAGAGAGTTGTGAGTCTTTGAAACTCCGTGCCATTGAGACATGCAGGGGCAGAGTCCCTGTGTATATTTAAGGTTGAGATAGATAGATTCTTGATCAGTAGAGGAATAAAGGGTAATAGGGAAAGGGCAGGGAAGTGGATGTGAGAAGTGTTATTTCAACAATGATCCTACTGAATGGTATGGCAGGCTTGTGGGCTAAACATCTTACTCCTGTTCCTATTTCTTGTGATCATTTGATCAAAGTGAACTGGCCTTTGGGGGAAGAAAGGAGAGCAGTGATATTATCTCATTTGTTTTGCTTTATAACAAAGTGCAATTACGTTTTGGGAAAGATATACCTATGAAGATACCAACCATTTCACTAGAATGATCGAATCCCTGCATTGTGGAAGCAGACTATTCCGCCCAAACAAATCTGTACTGTCCCCTGATCATCCCACCCAGACATCCCCTTCCCTATCCCTGTAACCCTGCATTTCCCATTGGCTAATCCACCTAGCCTGCATTCCCTGAATAGTATGGGCAATTTAGCATGGCCAAGCCATGTAACCTGCAAACCTTTGGAGTATGGGAGGAAACTGGAGTGCCTATTTGAAGCCCATGCAGACACAAGGAAAATGTGCAAACTCCACGCAGACAGTCATCCAATAGTGGAATTGAACCCAGGACCCTGGTGCTGTGAGATAGTAATGCTAACCACTGAGCCATCCCAAATTGCAGCCAAAGTCATTTGATTCATACGAATGTGCCGTATTTTCAAACAGATGTAAAATACATTTGAACATTGAAAAGATGATAGAAATCCACATGGTTATTGGTTTATCCATCTTTGTGTTAATCTCAATTAACCATTGCTGTGCAATTATTCCTCTGAGACAGGAAAGGTCACTGTTTAATTTTTAAAAAGACCAATACCTAAGCGCATTGACATGATTTTGCCACATTTTTCCTTTCTTTTAAACGCACTGTTTCTCTGAAACCTTTAATTGATACTGCTGTTCTCTTTATTTGAATCAGCAAATTGCCCGAATCTTTGTTGCCATGTGCCATCGCTTAATAATTGTGCAAAATTTCTGTTTAATGCTTCACAACTGAGTCACCACGTAGCGTGGAAATGCTGCAGTAATATGTGTAAATCAATGTTTTTAACCCTTATCATGTGACAGTGTCTTTAAATGTGAGCCAAGTCCCTATCTGTGAAACACATCTGTTGCTGCATCTTATTAAGCCAGTTTCAAATTGCTCGCCATTAAATTTCCTGAACATACTGAAAGGTCTGGTGGATTACTTCTTAACTTTAAATGGCTAAACCTCTTTAAAGTTGACAGTTTTTCATATGAGAATTGAGAGTTTTCAAACAATCTGGAAGGTATTAATTTTTTCGACCTTTTGCTTATTTGTGCACGTGTTTACCTTGCAGTCCTTTCTGGACGCAGGCTAACTAAACAATGTGGAGGAAGATATTGGGCCTGGTTCTTGCAAGACAGCACATGGTTCATATTTCCATCTAATCCCACCCTGCTTTCCCTCAGACATTACAGTATGTGATCCTTTCAGACAGTGAACTCTGCACGGAATCACATCGTGAGATACATGTACCAAAAGGATAGCTCGGCTGATGTTTGCATTCTCTGACAATCTGTGTCAGATTAAAATGAGTGACTCCAGCACAGCATTGCTAGAGCACTTTATTAAAAAGTTTACATGTGGAGTTGTAAAGTGAAAAGAAAATCAAAGGGCTTTTTAGGGTTGACAAAGCCTTTGCTAACAGGCAATTAGAAAACTCATCAGTTATATATGTATACATAATATGAAAAATATATATTGGAAAATCATATTTGCCATTAGAATTTGCTATTCTTTGTCTACTGCACAGAACAAGCTTTTGGCTGATCATTACCTCCCATACATACCTTCCAGCCTTTAAAATGCAACACTGTGAATAAAGTGTTTCCTTTGTTAATTAATTGGATGCTGCCTTTTCCTTTGCAATATGGATAATATATGACAACAAGACACTTATATTGAAAATCTCTGTACAGTATTTACTGTATTAAATTTTATAGATGTAGAGTGCATCTACATACTATTTTGTTAGTGTAAACATTTTGTTAAGAAATTTGAATGCAATATGCCCCAATAGAAAACCCTTATAGCACTAAATAGCCCTGTTGTGCTTGGCTAAATAAGCATGAGAAAGTCAATTTTTTCTGCAGTTATTGGCAACAAGGTGGTCACACGTGCATTTTCCCCCTTCTTAGTTGTATAATCAATGAACTGATGGTGAAGGAGATTATTGAAGATTCAAAGGGATCTTGTTTAACTGGGCCAACCAGGTGAGGAACGGCAGGTGGAGTTTAATTTGGATAAATTCAAGGTATTGCATTTTGGTAAAACAAACAGGGGCAGGTCTTATACACTTAATGTTAGGGTACTGGGTGGTGTTGTCAAGCAGAGAAATTTAGGGGTGCAGGTACATAGTTCTTTGAAATTTGCATCACAGGTAGTCAGGATGGTGAAGATGTTTAGCACGTTTGCCTTCATCGCTCAGATCACTAAGTATAGGAGTTGGGCTGTCATGCTGATGTTGTACAGGACATTGGTGAGGCCACTTTGGAGTACTATGTACAATCCTGGTCACTCTGCCACAGGAAGGATATTATTAAATTGGAGAGAGTTCAGGAAAGATTTACCAAAATGCTGCTGTGGCTCAGATATTTGAGTTGTAAGGATGGGCTGGGATACTTTTCACTGGAGCATAGGAGGTTGAGGGTTGACCTTATAGATGTTTGTAAAATCATGAGTGGAGTAGATAAGGTGAATAACAAAGTTCTTGCCCTTAAGGTGGGGGAGTTCAAAAGTAGTGTGCATATTTTTAAGGTGAGAGGAGAAAGATTTAAGAGGGACCTGAGGGGCAACATTTTCACACTGAGGGTGGTTCGTATGTGGAATGAACTGCCTGAATTAGTGATAGATGCAGGTATAATCACAACATTTAAAAGACATTTGGAAAGTTACATGATTAGGAATGGTTTAGAGGGATGTGGGCCAAATGTAGGAAAATGGGACTAGTTTAGTTTGGGAAGCCTGGTTGGCATGGACGAGTTGGACCAAAGGGTCTCTCTCCATGTTGTATGACACTATGGCTCAATTCTTCATGTTTTAGCTACCAGAGAGAGACCATCCTTACACAACTTTCTAGGAAAGGACAATCAGCAGTAATAGAATGAAAATCTACGCTTCATTTAAAGGCAGCACGGTGGCTCAGTGGTTAGCACTGCAGTCTCACAGCACCAGAGACCCAGGTTCGATTCCAACCGAAGGCGACTGTCTGTGTGAAGTTTGCACGTTCCCCCCGTGTCTGCGTGGGTTTCTTCTGGGTGCTCCAGTTTCCTCCCACAGTCCAAAGATGTGCAGGGTAGGTGGATTGGCCATGCTAAATTGCCCGTAGTGTTCAGGGGTGTGTGGGTTATAGGGGGATGGGACTGGGTGGGATTCTCCAAGGGGCGGTGTGGACTTGTTGGGCCGAAGGCCCTGTTTCCACACTGTAGGGAATCTAATCTAATTCCCCATGAGAGATGTGGAGTCAGAGTTGCCTAACACCAGATTTGGCAAGGCTTGCAGATAAGTAGCTCTGGTAGGCTTGTCATTCATAAGAAATTCATGAGGCATATTCATGTACATTCTAGATAATCCTGCTATGTGGGGATGATTGACATGTTGTTCCTGGATCATGCAGTTTCGGAATTTAGGTAGAATAACAATGCGACATCTGTGAAGTGAATATTCATCCACAGACAGCAAGTCAGCCCGATGTCTACAGTATAAGATAACGAAATGTGAGGATAGATGAACACAGCAGGCCCAGCAGCATCTCAGGAGCACAAAAGCTGACGTTTCGGGCCTAGACCCTTCATCAGAGAGGGGGATGGGGTGAGGGTTCTGGAATAAATAGGGAGAGAGGGGGAGGCGGACCGAAGATGGAGAGAAAAGAAGATAGGTGGAGAGGAGAGTATAGGTGGGGAGGTAGGGAGGGGATAGGTCAGTCCAGGGAAGACGGACAGGTCAAGGAGGTGGGATGAGGTTAGTAGGTAGGAGATGGAGGTGTGGCTTGGGGTGGGAGGAAGGATTGGGTGAGAGGAAGAACAGGTTAGGGAGCAGAGACAGGTTGGACTGGTTTTGGGATGCAGTGGGTGGGGGGGAAGAGCTGGGCTGGTTGTGTGGTGTGGTGGGGGGAGGGGACGAACTGGTCTGGTTTTGGGATGTGGTGGGGGAAGGGGAGATTTTGAAGCTGGTGGAGTCCACATTGATACCATTGGGCTGCAGGGTTCCCAAGCGGAATATGAGTTGCTGTTCCTGCAACCTTCGGGTGGCATCATTGTGGCACTGCAGGAGGCCCATGATGGACATGTCATCTAAAGAATGGGAGGGGGAGTGGAAATGGTTTGCAACTGGGAGGTGTAGTTGTTTATTGCGAACCGAGCGGAGGTGTTCTGCAAAGCGGTCCCCAAGCCTCCGCTTGGTTTCCCCAATATAGAGGAAGCCACACCGGGTACATTGGATACAGTATACCACATTGGCAGATGTGCAGGTGAACCTCTGCTTAATGTGGAAAGTCATCTTGGGGCCTGGGATAGGGGTGAGGGAGGAGGTGTGGGGACAAGTGTAGCATTTCCTGCGGTTGCAGGGGAAGGTGCCGGGTGTGGTGGGGTTGGAGGGCAGTGTGGAGCGAACAAGGGAGTCACGGAGAGAGTGGTCTCTCCGGAAAGCAGACAGGGGAGGGGATGGAAAAATGTCTTGGGTGGTGGGGTCGGATTGTAGATGGCGGAAGTGTCGGAGGATGATGCGTTGTATCCGGAGGTTGGTGGGGTGGTGTGTGAGAACGAGGGGGATCCTCTTTGGGCGGTTGTGGCAGGGGCGGGGTGTGAGGGATGTGTTGCGGGAAATGTGGGAGACGCGGTCAAGGGCGTTCTCGACCACTGTGGGGGGAAAGTTGCGGTCCTTGAAGAACTTGGACATCTGGGATGTGCGGGATTATCAGTTCCCATTATCACGTCTACAGTATAAGCCTGATTCTGTCGGAGGAGCTCCATTACCATGCCATTCATGTTTTAAATAACATGGGATGGGATTGGATTTTCTGTTGTAGCATTGTGTTAGGTCACTGATCATAATGGAAAGTGAGTTCAGATGCTCAGTGAAAACTTTCTTCCTACTCAGGTCTTCAATGTTGTATGAGCATGATATTAAGGAACTGTGGAACAAAAATTTACCTTGGCCGTTAATTGCAGTAGTTTAAGGTTACTGTCACCCTGTTAAACTAACAATTAAGTACCCCGCTACCCAAAACCTCATTTGAAGTTAAATCAGGTATTTCTTGGGTTTCGTATCCGGTTCTGAGGGAGAGTCACACCGAAAAGTTAACTCTGATTTCTCTCCACAGACGCTGGCAGATCTACAGAGCTTTTCCATCAATTTCTGTTTTTATTCCTTGGGTCTGCAATTGCTGACCACCAGGAGCAAATGTGGTTGCAGTAAAATCTCTGAAATAAATTGAAATAAGGAATGATATATATAACTAACAAACCCTTAAAAATGAAGACAAAAAATGGATGACGAGAAAACAACTTCATTAATTTTTTAAAATTTAAACTTTATATATGCCCCTTTAAAAAAAACAGAAAATCTCGTTGAAATTTATAATTGAATGGTTTATGTTAACAGGCATCCTTTGTTTAGCTTTCTATGAATGTCAAAGGTGATGGCTTCAGTGTACAGAACACAATTTCTGCGAGGTATTTGTGAAGCTTCTTCAAAGTAATTGCAAGCACTTTCCATTAAATCTGTGACTGACTGATCACAGAGAAATTTAGCATATAGGCGGGTAATGATGGAGTGGTAGTGTCACCAGACTAGTAAACCAAAACCCCAGATTCATGTATCAGAGATAATGGGAACTGCAGATGCTGGAGATTCCAAGATAATAAAATGTGAGGCTGGATGAACACAGCAGGCCAAGCAGCATCTCAGGAGCACAAAAGCTGACGTTTCAGGCCTAGACCCTTCATCAGAGAGGGGGATGGGGGGAGGGAACTGGAATAAATAGGGAGAGAGGGGGAGGCGGACCGAAGATGGAGAGTAAAGAAGATAGGTGGAGAAGGTGTGGGTGGGGAGGTAGGGAGGGGATAGGTCAGTCCAGGGAAGACGGACAGGTCAAGGAGGTGGGATGAGGTTAGTAGGTAGCTGGGGGTGCGGCTTGGGGTGGGAGGAAGGGATGGGTGAGAGGAAGAACCGGTTAGGGAGGCAGAGACAGGTTGGACTGGTTTTGGGATGCAGTGGGTGGGGGGGAAGAGCTGGGCTGGTTGTGTGGTGCAGTGGGGGGAGGGGATGAACTGGGCTGGTTTAGGGATGCAGTGGGGGAAGGGGAGATTTTGAAACTGGTGAAGTCCACATTGATACCATATGGCTGCAGGGTTCCCAGGCGGAATATGAGTTGCTGTTCCTGCAACCTTCGGGTGGCATCATTGTGGCAGTGCAGGAGGCCCATGATGGACATGTCATCAAGAGAATGGGAGGGGGAGTGGAAATGGTTTGCGACTGGGAGGTGCAGTTGTTTGTTGCACATCTGCCAATGTGGTATACTGCATCCACTGTACCCGGTGCGGCTTTCTCTACATTGGGGAAACCAAGCGGAGGCTTGGGGACCGCTTTGCAGAACACCTCCGCTCAGTTCGCAACAAACAACTGCACCTCCCAGTCGCAAACCATTTCCACTCCCCCTCCCATTCTCTTGATGACATGTCCATCATGGGCCTCCTGCACTGCCACAATGATGCCACCCGAAGGTTGCAGGAACAGCAACTCATATTCCGCCTGGGAACCCTGCAGCCATATGGTATCAATGTGGACTTCACCAGTTTCAAAATCTCCCCTTCCCCCACTGCATCCCTAAACCAGCCCAGTTCATCCCCTCCCCCCACTGCACCACACAACCAGCCCAGCTCTTCCCCCCCACCCACTGCATCCCAAAACCAGTCCAACCTGTCTCTGCCTCCCTAACTGGTTCTTCCTCTCACCCATCCCTTCCTCCCACCCCAAGCCGCACCCCCAGCTACCTACTAACCTCATCCCACCTCCTTGACCTGTCCGTCTTCCCTGGACTGACCTATCCCCTCCCTACCTCCCCACCCACACCTTCTCCACCTATCTTCTTTACTCTCCATCTTCGGTCCGCCTCCCCCTCTCTCCCTATTTATTCCAGTTCCCTCCCCCCATCCCCCTCTCTGATGAAGGGTCTAGGCCCGAAACGTCAGCTTTTGTGCTCCTGAGATGCTGCTTGGCCTGCTGTGTTCATCCAGCCTCACATTTTATTACCCCAGATTCATGTTCTGAGCACATGTATTCAAATAGCAGATGGCGAAATTTGTATTTGGTCAAATCTGGAATAAAGAGTTGGCCTAATGGTGACGATGTAACCACTGTTGATTGTTGTAGATGTAAAGATCAAGCAAAAATC
The DNA here is from genome assembly GCF_030684315.1 of Stegostoma tigrinum. Classification (NCBI taxonomy): domain Eukaryota; kingdom Metazoa; phylum Chordata; class Chondrichthyes; order Orectolobiformes; family Stegostomatidae; genus Stegostoma; species Stegostoma tigrinum. The sequence goes on from NC_081382.1 coordinate 28,678,151, forward strand.
CCCCAATATCTAAAGTCCTGGACAGAACTCTGGACTCTTCAAAACTTTTTAAAAGAAAAAGGGACAGCTGGACTGAATTCCGTGGGAATACACAAAACAAGTAGCAGAATGAAGAATGCTGCCTGGGATGATTGGTCAGCCTGGAATCCCAATTTACACCTCCTCTCTAAACAAACAATTGACCAAAACCAACAGACCCTTGCCCGAGATAGTAAGAACTGCCAATGCTGGAGTCAGAGATAAGACAGTGTGGCATTGGAGGAACACAGCAAACCAGGCAGCATCAGCAAAGCAGGAACGCTGATGTTTTGAGTTTAAAACCCTAGCCCAAGACAACTTTTACACCTCAGGTTACCCAGCGCAGACAGTATGGAACCTACAGTGATACTGGACATTCAACCTCAATCAAAACCCATTCACAAATACTTTAACCATCAGAAAGCCAACTTCAGAAAAGAGCATGAAGATGGGGTGGCACGGTGGCACAGTGGTTAGCACTGCTGGCACACAGCACCAGGGACCTGGTTTTGATTCCAGCCTTGGGCGACTGTCTCTGTGGAGTTTACATGTTCTCCCCATGTTTGTGTGGGTTTCCTCCAGGTGCTCCGGTTTCCTCCCATAGTCCAAAGATGTGCAGGTTAAGTGAATTGGCCATGCTGAATTGCCTGTAGTGTTCAGGGGTGTGTAGATTAGGTAGTTTATGGGGGATGGGTCTCGGTTGGGACTCTCTGAGGTTCAATGTGGACTTGTTGGGCGGAAGGGCCTGTTTCCACACTGTAGGGATTCAATGATATAACTGCCAGTCCTGATCTCAGCCCCTCCTCCCAGTGGGTGGTCTTTGCAACAACAAATTGCTGCACAAACAGTTTCTCCATAGGCTTTCCCCACGTGCAGCTTCGGGATGAAGAAGCACAGAGGCCGAACTGAGAACCAAGAACAGGGAAGCCAAACAAAGGGCCTCATTGGAGGAAGAAACAAGCCAGGCCACCCAAACAAAGGTTTCCAGACGTACCCTGTTGTAATCCAAAAGAACCAACTGCAAGAACGTCAGCAACCGACCGCAGCCAGCAGAAAGACCGACAATCCTGAGAAATAACCAACTTGACCAACACCACAAGTCCTTAGACACAACCCAGTGGGGAAAACCAGGCCCATGAAACCAGCAGAAAGTAAAGAAAACCAGATATTACCCAGATAGATCCAATATGTACTTTACCGCATCAGCAGACTCAACCCAAACTGAAAAACATACACAGTCCGAAGTCTTCATCCAGGCTGCAGGTATGACAAAGGGGAACATCCAGGCACGCTTCAAAACCGCGTTTCTCAGTGGTGAGCTTAAACTCCTGAGACCCCAAAGTTCCAATGTAGCTAGCAGGGAGGGGAACAAAGAACAAAGAACAAAGAAAATTACAGCACAGGAACAGGCCCTTCGGCCCTCCAAGCCTGCGCCGATCAAGATCCTCTGTCTAACCTGTCATCTATTTTCTAACGGTCTGTGTCCATTTGCTCCCTGCCCATCCATGTACCCGTCCAAATATATCTTAAAAGACGCTAACGTGTCTGTGTCTACCACCTCCGCTGGCAATGCGTTCCAGGCACCCACCACCTTCTGTGTAAAGAACTTTCCACGCATATCTCCCTTAAACTTTCCTCCTCTCTCTTTGAACTCATGACCCCTAGTAATTGAGCCCCCCACTCTGGGAAGAAGCATTTTGCTATCCACCCTGTCTATACACCTCATGATTTTGTAGACCTCAATCAGGTCCCCCCTCAATCTCCGTCTTTCTAATGAAAATAATCCTAATCTATTCAACCTCTCTTCATAGCTAGCACCCTCCAAACCAGGCAACATCCTAGGCCACCTCCTCTGCACCCTCTTCAAAGCGTCCACATCCTATTGGTAATGTGGCGACCAGAACTGCACACAGTCCTCTAAATTTGGCCGAACCAAAGTCCTTTACAACTGCAACATGACCTGCCAACTCTTGTACTCAATACCCCGTCCAATGAAGGAAAGCATGCCATATGCCTTCTTGACCACCCTATTGACCTGCATTATCACCTTCAGGGAACAATGGACCTGAACACCCAGATCTCTCTGTTCATCAATTTTCCCTAGGACTGTTCCATTTACTGTATAGTTCGCCCTTGGATTTGATCTTCCAAAATGCATCACCTCACATTTGCCCGGATTGAAGGTGGGTAGTGACAGTGCATTGGGACCACACGTGTAGGAACCCTGATTGAAGAGTCAGAAATTAAACACAGTTGTTTTCTGTATGTGTATCTGTACAGTAGTGTTCTAATGGTGTCAAACTAGTTGATAGTGTTTTAAAGTACTACTGTTCTCCTGTATAACCATGTCAATTTCCTTGATTTATTGCATTGCCTATTTTCTTGTACTGTAATTACCTTTTAAATTACTATTTTAAATAAACACAGAAACTCTTACGCCCTGAAACATCTATCTCCTGTCTCTTCATTCCCCATTCCCTAAATAAGTCCAGTGTCCAGAACCAGAGGAGTGATTCGAACCATTTAAAGATCAGAAAATAAGTGATTGATAGCAAACCAGAACCCTACATAGAAACCCATCTGTTCACTAGTGTCTTTATGTGTGATTGCAGATCCTCAGCAGTATGGTTAACTCTGCACTGCCCTCTGTCATTAGGGAGGCGCACTAGATATTGACCTAGCTAGTGATCCTGGGAATAAATCGATATAAAATATAGCAAACGAACACGAAAGGCCATTCAGAAGCATCAAGTTATTACCAATCCTACGCCTACTTGAGAAGCATTACTCAAAATCAGCAACAAATTAAGGTCATTTAAAATGTATATTTGATTAACCTGTTCGGACAATTCTTTGTGGCAGATGGAATTTAAGCATTTCAGTAAGTACACTACCACTGCATCACAAGATTCCCCAAAATGTTATATCCAGCTGCACTCCTCCATGTCCATTAACCTGAAGGTCAAACTTTAACCTGAATTTTCTGGCCCAGAGATAGGGATACTACCATTGCACCATAACACATCTACAGGTTAAGCTCATACTGTCCCAGTCTTGTACATTTGCTCATAGTCAGCCTCTGAAAGCACCTGAGGGTTACACCCATTCCAACTTTATGTTCTTATGAAGGAACCCTGTCAACACAGTATGTGAAATGTCAGCAACAAACTTACAATAATAATTGGCTAGACCCAGGAATTCCTGCAATTCTTTTGCATTTGTTGGATCGGGGACTGAGGATTATTCGGTGGCAATGGTGATGAAACTGTCACAAATTGTCATCATCATTCCACTGCAACTGACAGTAATATTGCGAGTCTGTATATATGAAAAATAACACGAAAATCCAGGCATTGTTATTATTGAGTATACCCACCCTCCAGGGAGTTTTCAGCGTTCCCCCCCAAGCAATCAACTCCAAACCCACGATCATCATATGTAGTCATTTGGAAATTACTGAGTATATCTGTTCTGGGGCTCTTTGGTCTTGCTTTAGAAATCCTTGAAAAGTTGAGCTTTATTGAATGAGACATAACTGAGTTTTAAACGGAGTGCACAAATGGCATAAATATTTCTAAACACCTCCACCAGCTCTGCAAATTAATTTTATATTTGAGGAATGTCCTATATAGCCATGATTATACAAATAACTAGAATAATTATTTTAGACACCTAGAAGATTTCTTAGCTTAAAATTTAATCCAATCCTTTATTTTGCCATTTGCAATATTGTAAGTAAAATTCAAAGAATTCAACTTAACTTGTCATTTTACCCTGTGAAAACACTTCGGCTGGCCTGTTCTTTTATTTGTTGGGGGTGAAGGAAGGCGATACGCTGCTAACCTTGAAGAAATTCACCAGTGTTGCATACTTTGGATAATTTCCTCTGCTCTGCTTCAACCTGAGAGAGATTTTCCGCATCACTTTGTCCACTTTGGTTCACAAAACCAGTTTGCATTTATTGACTGTCTTTAATATCGTACGCCATCCCAAAGTGTTTCACAATCAAGTCATCAAACTTTGTTTGACAGGAAGGGAAATATCCAGGAAAAAAAAGTGGGAGAGGTTGAGGGATTGAGTTCCAGAGCTTGGGACCCCAGGCAGCTAAAAATACAGAGGGAAGGCTCAAGGTTAAATGTGAACAATCCAGCAATAATAAGTGGTTTCAGGGTCCAATGTTCCTTGACCAATTTGGCCATCTCCATCACCCATAGATAACAAGGTGTACAGCTGGATGAACACAGCAGGCCAAGCAGCATCAGAGGAGCAGGAAAGCTGACGTTTTGGGCCTACACCCTTCTTCAGAAATGAATGTGTTCATTCAGCTCCACACTATATTATCATAGATACAGCCCTACTCTTTGAAAAAGTGTCTTGGGAGCTTTAGCAATTACTTAAGAATCTCAGATTCTCCAGCATCTTCAGTTCCTACTATCTCCATCACTCATTTGGTCTTTAGCCTGAGCATGAGTTCTTAATCAAGGTGCATTTGCAAGCTGTAAGCAAGACTGCACTCTTTTTAACATCTACTACAAGCCTATCAGCCTCAAGATAAAAAAAATTCTGTGTTTACTCAGTCCAGCTGGATGAATCTCTTTCCAACTAATGCCTATATGATGTTTAGTGACAAACTGATTTTAGAAAGACTTCCAATATTAAATTATTTGATTAAATGCACAATCCTTTATCCCCATTGGCATTCATATATGCAAATAACCACTCTTGTTGCTGTGGTAATGCAGTTTGTTTTTCCAAGATTGTTCAAAAAGATACAGCCAAAGAATAACTAAAGTGTTACATAGGCCGTCTAATTGCAGCAATGAGCTTGCTCCCATCATAGGTGATAAAAGTTTCTTGGGTCAAATATCACTGCTGTGTAAAATGGGCTGAGTGCTTCACTAAATGTTAGTTCACGTGATGTATGTCACAAGTTCTTCGAGAATGTAATGAGTAGAGTTGATCAGAGAGCCAGTGGATAAGGTTCAATTGGACTTTCAGAATGCTTTTGACAAAGTCACACACAGGACATCTGTAAAATTAACGTGCACGGGATTGGGGATTGACATGGAGAGATGGAAAGAGTAAGAATAAACATTTCTGAATGGCAGGCAGTGACTATTGAAGTACCACAGGGATCAGTGCCAGGATCTGAGTTATTCACAATATGTATTAATGATTTAGATGAAGGAACTAAATGCAACATCTCAAAATTTGCAGATGACACAAAGATGGTTGAAAGAATGAGCTGTGAGGAGGATGCAGAGATATTGCAGTGCAATTTAGATAGGCTATGCCAGTGAGCAAATTTATTGCAGATGTAGTATGATGTGGATAAATGCAAGGTTACCCACTGTGGTGACAAAAATGGGAAGGCAGGTCATTATTTGAATGGCTGTAAATTGGGAGAGGGGAATATTCAATGAGACCTGGGTGTCTTTGTGCACTATTCACCTCATGCACTTACAGTTGGAACTAAAGAAAGAAAACTGTATGTCGGTCTTCATAGAGGATTTAAGTACAGGATTAAGGATGACTTCCTACAATTATATAGGCCATTGGTGACACCATATTTGGAATATTGAGTGCCAGTTTCATTTTCTTTTCTGAGGAAGGATGCTCTTGCTGTAGAGGGAATGCAGTGAAGGTTTACCAAATTGATTCCTGGGATGGCATGACTGACGTGTGAGGAGAGTGTGAGTTGGTTGGGATTGTATTCCCTGGAGTTCAGACGAATTGGGTGGGTGTTGGGCACTCATGGAAACCTATAAAATTCTAATAGGTCTAAACAAGTTAGATGCATGAAGTTGGCTCAGTGTTTAGCACTGCTGCCTCACATCACCAGGGACCCAGGTTCAATTTCACCCTCGGGTTTCTGGAGTTTGCACATTCTCCCTGTATCTGCATGGATTTGCTCCGGTTTCTTCCCACAGTCCAAAGATGTGTAGGGTAGGTGGATTGGCCATGCTAAATTGCCCATAGTGCCCAGTGATCTTTAGGTTAGGTGGGTTAGACATGGGAACGGTAAGGGATGGGTCTGGAGGGATGGTGTGGACTGGTTGGTGCCAAATGGCCTGTTTCCACACAGTAGGTATTCTATGATGTCCCTGATGGTACAGGAGTTCAGAACCAGACAGCATAGTTCAAGGATAAGAGATAAACGTTTTAGGACTGAGAAGGAGAAATTTCTTCACCCAGCCAGTGGGGAGCTGATAAAATTCACCGCCACGGAAAGTGGTTGAGGACAAAGTATTATGTGTTTTCATGAGTGAGGTAGACATAGCTCATGTAACTTTCATTAAAGGGAACAAGGGATATGAAGGGAGGGCGAGATTAGGGTGTCAACTCGATGGTCAGCCATGATTATATTGAATGGCTAAGCAGGCATGAGGGGTTGAATGGCCTACTCCTTCTCCTATCTTCTTTGTGTGTAAAGACTAAGTTCTTGGTGAGACAGCTGTCCCGAAGTTTATTAATGACACTAACAATTTACACTGTTATGATATCACATACTTCCACATTGTCAGGTTCTATGTTAACTGACTATTACTGTTCCACTGCCTGTATATCACTGACCATACTGCATTGACTCCATTGCACTGAGCCAGAGCTAACTGAAAGCAAGGATTTTTATGCTGGAGCCTCATATGTTGTGATATCATGTAACTGTCTTAAAGTACAATGCCTGCTAGGTGTGGAATCTATGCAATAATACAACAAAAGGGCCATCTGCTGTTCAGATGGATTCTAACAACATCATGGCAATTGTACTCAAGAATTGTCACACCCATAGTAAAGTACGGCTACAACACTGGCATGTACCTAGCAATGTAGAACATTGCCAAGATATGTCCCATCCATAAAAAGCTGGACATAGCAAATACCGCTCCATCAGTCTACTCTGAATCATCATCAAAGTGATAGAACAGTTGTCAATAGTGCTATCAAGCAGCACCGCCTTGGCAATAACCTGCTCATGAAAGCTCATTATGAGTTCTGCCTGTCCACTCAGCTCCTGGCCTCATTACAGCCTTGATTCAAAAATGTACAAAAGAGCTAAGCTGCAGAGATGAGGGAGAATGTCTGGCCTTGACATCAAGATCGCATTTGACTGAATATGGCATCAAACAGACTGAGCAAAACTGGAATCAGTGTGAATTAAGAGAAAACATTCCAGTGGTTGCAGAAAGCAAGATGATTGTGGTAGTTAGTGGCCATCTATCTCAGTCCCAGTGTATCTTTGCAGGAGTTTCTAGGCCCAACCATCTGCAGCTATCTAGTATATAACTTCTCCCCATTATGAAGCTAGCCATCTTGAACTGATGTGAAATAATATTGCTGTTGCTGAATAGCCCACTATCATCCTCCAGGGGTCACTATTGATCAGACACTGAACTGGATCAGCGACATAAATACCGCGACTATGAGTGAAGGTACGAGGTTAGGAATACAGCGGTGAGCAACTCATCTCCTGTCACCCCAAAGCCTGTCCAGCAGCTACAAGGCACAAGTCAGGAGTACGATGGAATACTTCCCGCTCCCCTGGACAAGCGCAGCTCCCGCAACAGTCAAGAAGCTTGATACTATCCAGGACAAAGCAGTCTGCTTGATTTGGAAACATCACAAACATTTGTTGCCTCCGACCTCAAGATGCAGAAGCATATACCATCTCCAAGATGCACTGTAGAAATTCACCAAAAATCCATAGGCAGCATCTTCCAAATCCGCAGTCACTGGCCCCTAGAAGACAGGGCCAGCAGCTATGTGGGAACCACCATGCCCTGCAATTCTCCTCCAAGCCACTCAACATTCTGATCCAGAAATATATCACACTTGCTTCAGTTTTGCTGGACAAAAGCCTGCAACTCCCTCTGTAGCAGCATTATGGGTCTACCTACATCAAATAAACTGCAGTGTTTCAAAAGGCAGCTGACCATCACTTTCTAAAGGCAATTGAGAATAGGCAATAGATGCTAGCCCAGGTAGTAACACCCACATGCCATTAATTAATTAATTAAAAGTGAAGCTGAACATCATCCAAGACAAGTAATGCACTTGGCTGACTCCTCTTCCACCATCTTCAACATTCACTCCCTCCACTACTAATACACTGAAGCAACAGTTGTATCACAAGACCCAAGGTGGCACCTCACCAAGTCTTCTTCAACTACACAATCTAAACCCACAATCTCTACCACCTAGAAGGGCAAGGGCAACCAATTCATTGGCACATCACCATTTGCAAATTTCTCTCCAAACACACCCTCCTGGCTTGGAACTATGTGGCCGTTCTTTCAATCTCACTGAGTCAAAATCCTGGTTGTCCATTTCTAACAAGTCTGTGTGGGTGGACTGCAAAAGTTCCAGAAGGCAATTTGCCACTACCTTCAGAACGGGCAATTACAGATGGGCAATATTGACTCACTCAGCCAGCAGTGACAACATCACGTGAGCAAACACAAAGTAGATCAACTGCAAGCTGACTGTATATGTTGTTCACATCATCTCTAAAATTCAACAGGATTTAGAATTGCATGTGAAAATTCATTTTGATACAAGTCACTAGGATTAGAATTTGAGTCTCCATCAGAGAGATAGCAACAGGAATCATACAACAGCAATAGCTACCCAAGCAGCATTAGTATGTTTCAATAAAGTAGGCAATACAGAGACCAGGTGGGAAGGCGATGTGGAGGTAGGAGATTGGCCATGACTTTAGTGAATAATTGCGCAGGAGCATTATGGTCTATTCATACTCAGATTTCTCCTGCTCTTAAGCATGCAGAAAGCATGTGAGCAGCCTCAGGTCAACAAATATCTTGGTCTTTATTCTGCTGTTTGCAAACTGCACCGATTCCTGCGCAACATTGCATTATAGAAAATCGTGCTGAAGAAATAACGGGGCCTATGGGAAAAGCGAGTTAGGGGGCAGACCACCAAAAAATATCACTCAAAAATCATTCAAATGCCAAACACAAAAGGGTAATTTGATTTGAATAGATGTTTAATTCAAATATAATAATGAAATAAAAGTAAATTTAATGCCTTATCATGAAAAAAATGTCAAGATGACTTGATGGAAGAGAAGGTTTTGAGGTTGCTATGTTGTTAATGCAGGGGCTGAAAGTCATCATCATCATCACCTTCAGATGCAGTTGTGGCTGCAGGGTTAGAGTGAAAAATTATTATTCCAGAAGTGGATGGCTGGGGTTCATTGTCTTCTGACTGTTTCTTGGGGGTTGGCTTAAATAAATCCAGTTTTTTTCTGCTTTGCCCTTTTTCTTTTTTCATGAAGAAGCTGTTCAAAGAGTGCCAAATATTATTCCACGAACTGCTACTCTGCTGCATTCTGCATTGTAATCATTGTCCTCTAAGAGCTGCAACTGCTTCTCAAATTCCCTCAGGATAGAAGCCAAAACAGAAGTGGAAAGTTTTTGTGGTGCTGCATCCTGGACTTCATCTTCTTCATCTCCAGCTTCCATGTCCCCCTCAGTGACAAGTTGTTGTAGATCAGTAGAGAGATCTTCACAGTGGGACTCAAGCAACTCTTCAACATCCTCACTCTCCATTGCTTCAAATCAAACTTGCTTTGCAGGAGCAACACAATGTTCTTTGATTCTTGGGAGCTCCTCTAAAGCTTTTAAAATCTTGACAAAAGCCTGGGAGAAGTTTCTACCAAACCGCATGCCAGCAGTCCTTACTGACATCACCCCAGGCCTCCGCAACAATGTCAATTGCATTCTTGATGTTAAAGCTCATCCAAAATTGAAGAGCACTGTCTTTATTCCACTCAGTAGCTGCAATCAGCCTGTTAAACATGTGTGTTAAATAATAAGCTTTAAAAGCTGATATTGCACCCTGGCCCATGGGTTGATGGAGAGAGCTTGTGTTTGGGGGTAGAAATAGCACTTTGATGTTTTCAGAAAGCTCACCAGTGGTAGGAGGGTGGCTTGGTACATTATCCAGGATGAGGAGAATCTTGAACTCCAATATTTTTTCCCGCAATATTTTCCAAAAACATCTTCCAAAACATCAACAATAATGTCAGAAAAAACTTGCCCCCGCATCCAACCCCTTTCGCTTGACCTATAGTAGATGCCTAGAGTAGATTAAGGTAGGCTTTTAAGGCACACGGGTTGGTACAGTGATACAGCATCACAGGCTTAAACTGTAAGTCTCCACTGGCATTGGCACCCAGCAGCGCAGTCATACAATCCTTTGCCACCTTAAAGCCTGGAGCATGTGCTTCATTCATAGAAATGTAGATTATTGATGGCATTCACTTCCAGTTTAAACTTCTTTCATCCAAAGTGAAAATTTGATCTAAGTTGTAGCCTTCTTCATCAATTAATGTTTTACTATGAGAGGAAATGCCATCTTATGCCACTCATTTGCACTGACAGCTTCGCCAAATAACTTTACATTATGAAAAGCATAGTCATTCTTAAAACCAGCAAACCAGCCACTGCTAGCACTAAAGGCATGTACGTTCGCAGGATTTTCAGCTTTTGTTGAAAGATCTTCATAAATTTGTAAGACTTTCTGTTTTCTGGTGACAAGGGTGATCCCAGATCACTTTTTCGTTTGATCTATCCACACACTTAGAAGCTGCTCCATCTCCTCAAGTTCCTTTGTCTGTAACCTCACAGATTTGTTAGCACTCAGACTTGTTCCAGCAATACAGCTTGCTTTAGTATTTTCTGCATTGTCTGTAATGGTGCGTAAGGTAGACTCCTTTATTCCTGTTACGTGCACTATATCACATGTTCTCTCATTACATCTGAAATGCTTTATAACACCTGACTTCTCTTCCAGTGTTATAGCCTTTCTTTTATGTTCACCACCCATAATTTTACCACCAGGACACCTCTCGTGTACATTTTTGTCACTTTGTCCTCGCATTTTTGTAGGTAACATGGTAGAATTTGCAAAAAACCGAAAACCACAAAGTACTGTACCTCTCACAGAAAGTGCTTAATGATAAAGTCTGCAAAATGATCATGTGATGATGGTGCAGAGGTTCTTTCAGTACTAACATTGCGCACGCTCAGGACAAAGCCCAAGATGTTGATGTGTGGAATCACATAGCCAACACAAGTTCGCGTTTTGGAAATTTGTCAGTTGTGTTATAGTCAATTTGCATTATTGCAGAACCAGCTGTACCGAACATGAGATAACAAGGTGTAGAGCTGGATGAACACAGCAGGCCAAGCAGCATCACAGGAGCAGGAAAGATGATGTTTCGGGCCTCGACCCTTCTTCAGAAATCTGATATATCTTTTGTTTAAATCTCTTCCTTCCTCATTTCCTTACACTGGACATCAATTAACCCTTTCTTGTTCTATTTTTGCAATGATCGAAGATACATTAGCATGCAGCCCCCTAGATGCCAGGGTATGGCTGCTGAGTATTCTGAAGGGGGAGGGTCATGGTCTGTATTGAGACTAGTGATATAGGAAGAAGGAGAAATTGAGGTCTTGTGAGGACTTTAGGGGGTTAGGTCTGAATCTAAAAAGCAGGGCCTCAAAAGGAGTAATCTCCAGATTACTGTACTCACAGAGCCATGCAGTAGTTGAGTCCAGGAATAGAAGACTAGACCAGATAAATACGTGCCAGAAGAGGTGATCCAAGAGGGAGGACTCTATATTCCTGAGGCATTGAGACAGTTTCTGGTGAAGGTGGCACTTGTATGAGTTGGACAGACTATGCTTGAACATAAACAGGACCAACATCCTCAAAGAAGGTTTGTTATTGCTGCTGGGGTGGATTTAAACCAGATTAGCAGGAAGGAGGTATCCTGACAAGTAGCCCAGAGCGGAGAGAGGCTGATGTGGAATTAGAAGTTAAACTTGAGAAGGTAGGTCTGGAAGACAGAGGAAACATAGGCTAGATAACACAAAAGTGAGTTTACCAGGGATAAGTGGAAAATATTGTAATGCAAGGAGGCTAAGGAATAAGACAGATGAGCTGAGAGCGCAGGCACACAGTATGTGACTATGATATAATCACTATGACCAAGATATAGCTGGTGTTAGGGTACTTAGATGAGGGAGAGAGGAACGATAGAAGAGGGAGATTGGGTTACGGTATTGATCAAGGAATCAATTATAGCAATGAGGAGAGATAATATCTTGGAAAGATCATCAAGTGAAGCCATGTGGCAAGAAGTAAAAAAACGTGAAAGTACAGCCTTGGGTGTGTACTGCAAACTTCTACACAGTCTGAGAGATACTTGATCAGTTGTTCCCTCAGGTAATATTTAGGTGGTTAACATCCCCTACTACAACAATTTTATTATTCTTACACATCTCGGAGATTTGATCTGATCCAGTATCTCTCATAAAAACCAAAAGAACTGTGGATGCTGTAAATCAGCAACAAAAACAACATTCAGCAGGTCTGACAGCATCTGTGAAGGAGTAAACAGAGTTTGTCTCAGATAGCAATGGCTCAATATGGCAGAGTCCCAAGAGGAGTATAAAAAGTCCATGAGGTGCTTAAAAATAATATAGGAAAGCCAAGAGAGTGCATGAGAAAGCATTGGTGGATTAAATACAAGGAAACCTAAAGAGTTTTTTTTAACATAGAGCTAGAGAAGTACCAAGGAAAGCATAGACCCCATTAGGGATCATAGAGCTAATCTGTCCAATGAATATTTTGTACCTATCTTCACAATTGAAAAGGATAATATTGGTATGGGAAATAGTATGTGAGTTATGCGACAAATTACAAGAAATTAATGTATAGAGAGAAGAAGTATTAATAGGTTTAGCATCTTTAAATGTATATAAATCTGCAGGCCCATTTCAGATATCTCCCAACATTTTGACGGAGGTAAGGAGTACATATCAAGGAGTAATATTGAAATCCTCTTGTGGCTACTGGCGAGGTGCCGGGGACTGGAAGTCTGCCAATGTTGTTGCATTGTTTAGAAAAAGGAGGAAAGGACAGACAGTCAGTCTAATGTCAGTGATGGGGAAGTAATTGGAAAGAATTCTGAGGGGCAGAATATATCCACACTCGGAGAGACACAGTAGATTAAGGGATAATCAGCATCGATTTGTTAAGGAAAGGTCATGTTTAACAGATTTGATCAAATTCTTTGGGGAGGTAAGCTGGAGTGATGATGAGGATGGTGCATTTGATGTAATTTATATGGACTTAACAAAAACAAGAAATTAGTTAAAAAGATAATAGCTGACGGAACCCAAAGCAAAGTCGTACATTGGATCCAATTTGGCTGAGTGGCAGGAAGCAGAAAGTGATGATGGAGGGAAGTTTCTGTGACTGAAAGTATTATTCCAGTTGTGTTTCACAGGACTCAGTACTGATGATATAACTGTTTATGGTGTATGTTAATGATTTCAACTTAGATGTAGGAGGTATCAGCAAGAGGTTTGCAATGGCACAAAAATTGCTAGGATGATAAATAGTGAGGAGGATAACTGTAAACTGCAGGAGGATATCAACAGACTGGTCTTGTGGGTAGAGCAGTAGCAAATGGAATTCAACCTAGAAAGGTATGACATAATGTCCTTGTGGAGGGCTAACAAGGCAAGGGATTATACTGTGAATGTTAGGACAGTGGAAGGTCCTGAAGATCAGAGGGACCTTTGTGTACATTTCCACACATCAGTGATAGTAGCTGGGCTAGACGATAAAGTGGTTAAGAAGGCATATTGTACACATCCCTTTATTAGCTGAGGCATAGAATACAAGGGTGAATAGGTTATGCTGCATGAAACTCTGGTTGGATCACAAGTGGAGTACTGTGTGCAGGCTGGTTACCATATTATAGGAAGGATGTGATTGCACTAGAGACGGCGCCAAGGAGATTCACCAGGATTCTCCCTGAGCTGACAGGTCTGAGCAATTAAGGAGAGGTTGGATAGGATTGGATCCTTGGAGCAGTGAAGGTTGAAAGGGGATAGGATTGAGGAGTACATGGTTATGTGAAACATGGGGTCGATAACAAGCTATGTTTTTTATAATTGGTAGAGAAGTCAATAACCAGACGGCATGGAATTAAGAGATAGTAGGCTGAAAGGAGAGTTTTCACAGAGGGTGATGGGAGTCTGGAACTCACTGTCTGAAGCAATGGCTAAGTCAGAAATTCTTGTGACATTTGAACAGTTTTTGGATGTTCACTTGTGTTGCAGTAGTCTCAAGGGCTATGTAGCAACAGCTGGATAACTGAATTAATGTAGTAAAATCTTTGTTGCCTGGTATGGACACGATGGGTCGAATGGCGTCTTTCTGTTAAATTAATATCTGTGAGACTATGAATCTAAATTCTTTCAGTAACAAAGGTCAACTGCACAGTCAGCAGTTACCAGGGCAACCTATCCAGGGTGCTACTGAAGCCGGGGGTAAGGCACCCACTAAAGAAAACAGTGATGATGTTTCAATAAAGTGCCATGAAACAATCCCATTCAACCCGCTCAAGAGCAGACTTAACATGGGCCTAGGAGTGTTTGGAAAGAAAGCTTGGGTCAGGAAACCGTTTATTTATGCAGTAACGCAATTTAAATTTGTTAATACTGCATCCATTAATTGGCATGTAATTCATCCTCACCCAGCTTAATTTAACAGGTCCTTCCTGATAATAGAAGGTGGGACTATTTGCTGTTTAGATCAAATTCCTCATTAACTCATCAGCATTCGATTCATCACAATAATCAGTTATATCCCACATTTATGTATTCAAGCAATGGAGGTAATAATTTCACTCATAGGAACATGAGTATGCCATTCAGCTGCTCAAGATTATTCTGCCATTCAATGAGATCATGGCTGATCTATGACCTAACTCCATCTTTGGCCATATCCCTTACTATTTTTGCTTCACAAAATACATCTATCTCAGATTGAAAACTAACATCTGATCTAGGATCAACTGCCATGCATGGAAGGGAGCTTCAAACCTCTACAACCCTTTATGTGTAGCAGTGCTTCCCAGCATCTTTCCTGAACAGCCTGGACCTGATTTTTAAACTGTTTGCTTTATTTATTTTTATTACATAAGTTGCCAATTTTAAATATTTCATCATATGATGGAGAAAAGCAGCCAGGCAAATATTCATCTTATGTCATAGGCTGGTTTAGTTGCATTTTATTCTGAACATGCTCCTTGTGAGAGTCTCCCTTGTATGAAAACTTCTTCAAACATTATCGCTCAGATTTACAGGAGAAATTACAAGTAGACCCACGCAGATTTGAATTTCATCTTTTTAAAGCGGCATGTTGTGCTGAAAGAATACATGTTATTGTTGAAAAAAGGCGCTTTCGTTGAGCTTTTCATCATGTAATCATCAGCACACTTTGCAAGAATGCAAATTCAAGGGGGAAGACAAAGTTTTTTTAAAGATTCTAATCTCTGGGATTTTTTTCTTTCAACCCCTACACTACAGCCATACAGCAATAGTGTTTATTTAAATACCCTTGTTGTGCATGTGCAGGCGTGAGACGCAGTAAAAAAAATCACCAGGTGTGCAAATAACTTTGTAAACTTCCCAGCACCAGGAAAACACCCATGTGACAAAAGCATTAGTATCAAGCAGAGCCCCTAGAGGCAAAACCTCTGTGAAAGAAAAAGTGAGGGGAAGGATAGGAAAGCCAATGTTTATTCTGATTGAAATGAGAGTGCTGATTGGTTGGCAAGTGGACTGTGATACAGTCATCATCCTGGACAACGCAACCACTAATGCTGATTGACAGTTACCTGTTGGGCATTGTTAAATTTTAAACCAGGGAAGCTGACTTTGATTGGTCAGGGTATTACTGAAAAATGAACCATGAATGACTGATTAATGAGTTGAAATGGGCACGGTGCTTCCACACGTTCCTTCTGTCTGCTAAGGACAGAACTCTGTCTGTCAATATATGTTGCTTCCAGTACATGTAAGTGTACTGCACTGTGAGCCTGACTGACAATCCTAAACTGGTTGTTAATGTGATTCCTCACATGTTCAACATTTTCCAGCAAATGTTCTGGGCAGCGCTGGGTGGCAAACTTGATTTGTTTCCTGAACTTGTAAAATCAAACCTTAACAACTGGTAGCTTAGGTTTGTCAAAATTTGCCTTTCTCACGTTCCTCTTGAGATTGACTGCAAAGAACTGAAGTTCGGAATGGCCCTATACAAATGTAAATCTTCTATCGTTAAGTGTGACGCCCAAAGGCGAATAAAGGAGTTTAGCTTAAAAGGAAGAGAACAAGCAAATCGATTTGTCATCATGGAGACATGTTTGACAAGAAATATCATGTCTGCAGAGTCTCAGGGAAACAGAGTTAGCTTTTGGTTCACATTGAAGAGTGAACAAATTCACGACATTACCACATTCATTTTCCTTTAAATGTTCCTTGTAAATTGTAATTATCACTGAGCTGGTTCACTTTTAAGAACTACGTGAAAAAATGCAATCTATTTTAAGCTTGGTGGTGTGCTGTTTCATTCTTTTGGTTATATTTTCATTCAATAATCACATCGTTCTTGATCTGTAAGGTCTTTGAAATCTCAGCTTTTATAAAAACAAATGTATAAAGAACAGACGTTACAGGATACTCTTGGAAGCTAATTTTAGTTTGAAATTTAAATGGGTTGATAAACATGCCAGTAGGTGAAAGGATCACTTGGGTATTTCGTGGATGTTTATGTTTACCCAAAATAGCACTGTTGCGTTGTTTTGAGTTTCAGGTATTTATTTTGCTGAAAGTTCTATATTGGCTATTCTTTTAGCTCAGAGACTATCATTATTTGTACTGTGAAAGCATAAGA
Source organism: Stegostoma tigrinum (assembly GCF_030684315.1). NCBI lineage: Eukaryota > Metazoa > Chordata > Chondrichthyes > Orectolobiformes > Stegostomatidae > Stegostoma > Stegostoma tigrinum. The sequence continues at coordinate 28,694,942 of NC_081382.1, forward strand.
ATTCTCAAGTGACACAGCATTTTGTGAAATTTAAAAGTGAGCATTTGAGTCAACTAAAAAAAATTAAGTTACTATCAATTCCCTCCTTAAATCTCCCCACCTCTCTTTCTTCCTTTAACAAGCCTCATAAAAACTATTCCTTGACCAGAATTTTGATCTGTGTGAATAAAAAATCTGCAAAAAGAAATGGAAAGCTAATTTATAGACTGAGCTTCCAGTGACACCTTTACTGAATCTCAACTGTGCAAAACACATACACAGTTCTATTTGACAGTGATAGGTGAGACTAAGAAAGGAGCTGTGAAAATCTTGTCTGCCATTGGTAAGAGTGGGCCAGCAAGTCAATCCAGTGGTCAACCTGCCCCTACATCTCCCCCCTCACCTCCATCCCAGGCCCCAAGAAAACCATCCACATTAAATAGATATTCACCAGCACATCCGCTCATGTGGTCTATTGTGCCCTCAGTTCCCAATGTGTCCTCCTCTATATCGGGGAGACCAAGTGGAGGCTCGGAGACTGCTTTGTAGATCACCTACACTGGGTTTGTGACAAATGACAACACCTTCCAGTCGCAAACCACTTCAACTCCCCCTCCCACTCCCTGTATGATATGTCCATCCTGGGCCACCTCCTGTAACACAACAATGCCACCAGAAAACTAGAGGAACAGCACCTCATTTTCCACCTTGGAACCCTACAACCCAATGGCCTCAATGTAGATTTTACGAGCTCCAAAATCTTCCCACCCCCGACATCATCCCAAGACCAGCCACCCCTCTCCTCGTCCCCACTTCCTTGATCTGTCCAACTTCTCTCCAGCTATCTGCTCCTCTATCCACCTTCTGTCACCTCCTCCCTCTCTCTATTTATTTCAGAGCTCCCTTTCCCTCTCCCATTTCTGAAGAAGGGTCCACACCTGAAATGTCAGCTTTCTAGCTCCTCTGATGCTCCCTGGCCTGCTGTGTTCATCCAGCTCCACACCTTGTTATATCAGGCTCCAACATCAGCAGTTCTTCCTATCTCTGTCAAATGAGAACATGTGTACAATCATCTGACCAGCACCAATTGTCAAACCTCCAAAGCATTGTACTTTTGAAGCGTTAATCTTGCAAACTCCATTCTATCTAGTTGTAGAATTATCAAATTTACAACTCACGTCAATGTACATCTATTTGGGATAATAAAATGTGGGGCTGGATGAACACAGCAGGCCCAGCAGCATCTCAGGAGCACAAAAGCTGATGTTTTGAGCCTAGACCCTTCATCAGAGAGGGGGATGGGGTAAGGGTTCTGGAATAAATAGGGAGTTTGATGAAAAGTGAACTGTTGTGTCATTTTTCATGGTCAGTGAGTCAGTATATTTCAAAGAAACATGCTCCCGATATCATCACTGTAGATATAAGGATCTCATATTCCATCTTGCTCTGGGATGAGTTCAAACATGACTGTTGGAAATAAATTGCTTTGTGTAATCTCTCTTCTCTCCCTCAACAGCAATAAGGTTCCCCTTATCCTCACTTATCAACCCACCAACATCCACATCCAGAAGATCATCAGACGCCATTTCCGCCACCTTGAGCTAGATACCACCACCAGACACACATTCCCCTCCCCTCCCTTGTTCACCTTCCGCAGGGACCATTCCCTCTGGGACACCTTGGTTCATACTTCCTGCATTCCCAACACACCACCACCACCACCACCACCAGCACCCCTGCACCCTGACAGCCCGTGGCACCTTTCCCTGCAACTGCCAAAGATGTAACACTTGCTCATTTACACCCTCTGTCCCCAGTACCCAAGTGCCCAAACAGCCTTCCAGGTGAAGCAGCACTTCACCTGTACTTCCCACAATCTAGATGACTGCATTCAGTGCCCACAATGTGGTCTCCTCCACATCAGGGAAACAAAGCGTAGACTGAGTGACAGAACATCTACATTCTGCTTGTAAAATAGATCCTGCGTTACCAGTTGCCTGTCACTTTAACACACCACCCTGCTTCCTGGCTGCCACCTCTGTCTCAGGCTTGTTACAGTGTTCTAGCAAAGCTCAATGCAAGCTAGAAGAACAACACCTCATTTCCACTTGGGGACCTTGTAGCCCTCCAGTCTCAATATTGAGTTCAATCATTTTAGGGCCTGAGCTCTCCTATGTTTCTGCCCTATACCCTACCCACCAGGCCTTGTTATTCACATAGCCTGCCATTGCACACTACCTATTGTTAGTCACCAACAGTCCCGATTAACAGCTATTCACCCTCCCAGCCAGATTGTCATCCACTCCTTTAATGGTCCAACTGGTCTCTGTCTTTAGGCTCTATCCCCACCTATTGTTTACTCTTTACCTCCCACCTCCACCCTAACCTCTGCATAAAAACCTACATTTTCCTAGCTACCGTCAGTTCTGAGGAAGGGCCACTGGACGCGAAACATTGACTCTGATTTCTCTTCGCAGATGCCGCCTAACCTGTTGAGCTTTTCCAGCAACTTTTGTTTTTGCTTCTCTTTTGTGTTGCCAATTGAATTAATGTTAGCCCCAGAATCTTATATGCCTGTGAATGCAATTTTTGTGTATAATGGTTAGTTGTAATACGTATTGGATTCTTCAATATCATAATATCCACATCCACTTTCTTACGAGGTATAACATTATAATTGCTGCACCAGCTAAAATACCATACTGGGACACATTTGCATTAGTGGTGCCATGGACTGTTCATCTAATTAAAGGGCCCAAGATAATAAGAACATAAGAAAGTAAGAACTAGGAACAGGAGTAGGCGATCTGGCCCCTCGAGCCTGCCCCACCATTTAATAAGATTATGGCTGGTCGTTTTGAAACTCAGCTCCACTCACCCGCCCACTCACCATGACTCTTAATTCCTTTGCTATACAAAAATTTATCCAGCCATGCCTTAAAAACATTCAGTGAGGTAGCTTCAACCGCTTCACTGGGCAGGGAATTCCACAGATTCACAAGCCTTTGGGTGAACAAGTTCCTCCTGACTTCAGTCCTACATCTGCTTCCCTTTATTTTGAGGCGATGCCCTCTTGTCCTAGTTTCACCTGCTAGCGGAAACAACCTCCCTGCCTCCACCCTACCTGTTCCCTTCATAATCTCATATGTTTCTATAAGATCTCCCCTCATTTTTCTGAATTCCAATGAGTATAATCCCAGTCTACTCAGTCTCTCCTCATGATCCAACCCTCTCAACTCTGGAATCAACCAAGTGAATCTCCCCTGCACTCCCTCCAGTGCTAGTATATCCCTTCTCAAGTAAGGAGACCAAAACTGCACACAGTACTCCAGGTGTGGCCTCACCAGGACCCTGTACAGCGGCAGCATAGCCTCCCTGTTTATAAACTCCATCCCTCGAGCAATGGCAGACAAAATTCCATTTGCCTTTTTAATCACCTGCTGCACCTGCAATCCTTCTTTTAGATACTCATGCACAAGGACACCCAAGTCCCTCTGCACAGCAGTGTGCTGCAGTTTTTTACCATTTCAAACATGGTCCATTTTGTTGTTATTCCTACCAAAAGGATGACCTCACACTTATAAACATTGTACTCCATTCCCAGACCTTCGCCCACTCACTTAGACGATCTATATCCCACTGCAGACTTTCAGTGTCTTCTGCATACTTTGCTCTACCACTCACCTTAGTGACATCTGCAAATTTTGACACACCACACTTAGTCCCCAACTCCAAATCATCTATGTAAATTGTAAACAATTGCGGTTCCAACCCTGATCCCTGAAGCACACCACTAGCCATTGACCGCCAACCAGTAAAACACCCATTTACCCCTACTCTTTGCTTTATGCTGGTCAACCAATCCTCTGTCTGCGCCAATACATTGTCTGTAATACTGTGCAACTTTATCTTATGTAGCAGCCTTTCGTGTGGCATCTTGTCAAATGCCTTCTGGAAATCCAGATACACTATATCCTCAGGTTCCCCATTGTCCACCATGCAAGTAATGGCCTCAAAGAATTCCACCAAATTAGTTAAACATGACCTACCCCACATGGACCCATGTGGTTGTTCGCTATGGGACTATATATATCCAGATGTCTTGGTATTTCTTCTTTAATGATAGATTCAAGCCAAATTTATTGGGGGGAAGCTTACCTTTCCAGGCTGCCCTCACGCCTTCTCCCAGACTCGCACCGCTGAAGCAACTGAAAGGCCGCAGTCACATGAAGTAGGACTTTTATAAAAGAAAAGCATACCTTCCTAGGCTGCCCTCTTGCTTTCTCCTGGACTCCTGCTGCTGAAACAACTGAAACATAATTTACAGACACTTCTTCAAATCCTACCACTGGACTTGATAGAATTTAAATTCAATTAATTTTTAAAACCTTGAATTGAAAGCTCTTCTCAGTAATGGTGGCCACGAAGCTGTCAAAATCCATTTAGTTCAATGTCATTTAGGGAAGGAAATCTGCCATCACTATCTGGTTATACATGTGACTCCATCCCCACAGCAATGTGGCTAGCTCTTAACTCCCCTTTGAAATGATTTAATAAACCACATGTTTCAAGGCCACTTAGGAAGGGGCAACAAATGCTAGCCTTGTGGGCAATGCCAGATCCAACCAAAGAATCTATTAAAAAATGTATGCGTCCTCTTTTTTTCTGAATGTTCTTATGGTGCCATATTATATGTAGAGTGCATTTAAGTTGTAGATAGACTCATGGACAAATTGTACTATATTTGCTTAACACTAAGAACTGATATTGTGTATTCATGCAATTTAGAATTAAAATAGAAGTATATACAGATTTACTTTTATATTTTAAGCTGACAAAGCAGGAGAGTTTGAATGTTTACACTGATGTACTGGCACATTGGGACGATTTATGGTTAATAGCTCTTAATATTGCATGTAGCAGGTTGAAACTCATAAAAAAAACAAGCAGCAGTGAGTTCTGCTCTCCAGTACTCAGCAAACCAGGACTGGCAGAGCTTTTCTCTAGAGAAACCTTCTCACCATGACGACAGTGATCACAAGCAGTTTTTGGTCTATTAATTTTTAATGGTAATGACTTGTACAACTCCCCTTCAGTAACATTTGCTTTTTATAGCACATCTGTGCTGTGTATTCCCATTGAGGTTAATAGGTACTCAATTGGGCTGTAATTTTTTTTTCTCCTGGAGTGCATGACTAGATGGATCAGTTTATGACATTTGGGGCTGAACTGAGTCATTCTCAAAGTGCTGATGTGGTAATGGTGAGTGTTGCAAGATCCCCTTTTCAGGACCCAAGCAGAGTTATTAAGAAAAGTGAGTACTCAATTTTGTGTAATATTTGATGGGGAACGAATGTTCCATGCTATGTTGTGTCAAGCTCTTGTGGATCAAATGTGCAAGCAATGACATATTCTGAATATAACATCAATCTTTAAAAGAAGTGGATGACAGATTGGAAACCAACCTTCTAGCAGAACACATGAAAACAAAAGAGCAATGAAAATAAAAGGGAGCTGTTCAAACCACTGAAGCAGCTTAAATAGAATATACTATGTTAAGGTCATAGTGGGCTTGCCAGCATTTATCTGGTATGGTGGCTCAGTGGTTAGCACTGCTATCTCACAGTATCAAGGACCCAGGTTCAATTCCGGTATTGGGTGACTGTGTGAAGTTTGCACATTCTACTCATGTTTGTGTGGGTTTCTTCTGGGTGCTCTGGCTTTCTCCCACAGTCCAAAGATGTCCAGGTTATATGGATTGACCATGGCACATTGCTCGTAGGACTAGGGACGTGTAGGTTAGGAGGATTAGCCACGGGGGAATGTAGGGTGGCAGGTGTGAGTGTGATGCTCTTTGGAGAGTCAGAATGGGCTGAATGGCCTGCTTCACCACTGTAGGAATTCTATGATCTGAACTCAGCAAACCCAGCCAATTAATTGATGCTCTTCCTACATCACATTGTATTATTGGTTCTCATACAAAAGCACCCTCCACCAAAAATGTTAAAGATAAGCATTTTTTCCACTATTCTTTAGTGAATTGATGAAGATCATTGTGTCTCATACAATGATGCTGCCCAGAATGAGTACTCAGTTATAATTTGTTGCAGCTTGTGTTGATAAGTGGTAAATAATTTCATACAATCTATAGTGCAGGCCATGATTAAATCCAACAAAAGAGAATCCAGCCATGTCTGATGTCATGCCATTCAACAGCATTACCATCACTGAATCCCTCAATATCAACAGCCTCAGGGGTTAACATTGACCAGGAAGTGAACTGGATCAGCAACTTGAAGTCAGATCAAAGTTGTGCAATTCTGCAATAACTCATCTCCTGACTTCCCAAATCTGCCCATCATCTACAAGGCAGAAGTGAGGAGCTGATGGAATACTCTCCACGTGCCTGGATGATGCAACTCCAACAAACCTCAAGAAGCTTAACACAACCCAGGGCAAAGCAACCCCTATGGTTTGGTACCTATTCGCTACCTTCAAAGTTCACATTCAGTACGCAGAAGCAACAGTGTGTATTATCTATAAGATGAACTGCAGCAACTCGCAAAGCTTGTTTAACAATGTCTCCCAAACCCCTAAGCTCTATTACCTGGAAAGACATGGCCCGGAGATACATGGGTACACTAAAACCCTGCAAATTTCTCTCTAAGCTACATACCATCCATGGGCAATAAATGCTGGCAGTCACCAGAGGCCACATACCCCAGATTTTTTTTTAAAATTGTACAACCTTTTTATACTGGTATACAAGGCCTTTACATGTTGCATCATCAAGTACAGAGGTAAATTTCTTCTTCTCTTGCACATACACCACATAATCAGAATAATTACCACTGTCTATAAAGAAACCATGTCATTTCCAGCACAGTGTTCTGGTTATCATCCAGCTCAGATAACCTTACTTGCAAGATTATGTATAAGCAGGCCATTTTCCTTAAGGGTTATCTGATTGGGTAGCATTCAATCCTCGTGGCCTGGTTTATCCCTTCAAACCTCCTCAGTGGAAAAGGATTGCTAATCAATTATCAGTGTGTGCTAGATTAGAGTGAGTCTGTGTAGGTATCTCTCCTTTCACCAGTGTTGGAGCTACATTCACCCAGGTAAGGGGGAAGTATTCCATCACACTCCTGATTTGTGCCTTGTCGATGATGGTCAGGGAGTCTAGTGATGAGTTATTCAGTGCAGGATCGTCATACCCAAGATACTCTTGAAACCATTGTATTTATACAGCAATTCTAGATTAGCTTCTGGTCAATGGTATTCCTCAGATTGTTGATAGTGGGGGCTATTTGTCAGGCATCTTTCTACAGGATATCTGAAACACCAAACTAATATTTGTACTGGCTGTTGTAACTTTACTCAACTGTGAGTATAGTATCAAATGTCCCAACAACAAATCAAAATTGTCTGATATCTTGCAGAACGATGCCATGCCTACGTACAGAAGATAATAAATGCATAACATTAAATTCCAGAGATAGTAAGAACTGCTGATGCCGGAGTCAGAGATGACACAGTTCCTCCAACTTCACATTAAATTCCAGGTGTAGCTTTTGCTCCAGGTACAGCACAGAACACCACTATTTCAAATGCCAGGCATGGCTCAGTTGGTGAGCTTTTACCACAGCAGCAGAAAGTTGTGTGTTCAAATCTGGGCCAGAATAGGTCACACAAATACCTAAAAGACCAGAAAAACCATCAGGGCTTTCAGAGCTTCCGAGTGTGTGTCACAATGCATATTTACCTTCAATAGGTGGTACTTCTTATCTCCATAACTTGCTGCCTCCAGGGCCATTTGGTGCTGAATGCCCATTTAAAGCCCTGTTTGAAACTTGATGCATGCGAACAATCTTCTGAAATTGACATTTTCTGGTTACTGGCTTTTTGAATGAGAAAATGGGTTAGCAGCAGGTGGAAATCTCAAAGTTTTAAGCAACTTAGAAATGACAAACTCATCAAGGTGTGAAACTGGCCATTGATGGAAACATGTCCAGCCACACTGGAGCAATCTATGAGACCAAATACAGCCTTTTTTTCCCTCAGAAAAATGTTTAACATTATAACAACTGTTACAGTTAGTTTTGCTGTCAATTGGAAGATTATCCCCTTTGCTCTAAAGGGTTGGTGATCAATGCAGTTTCTTTTGTGAGCTTTCCCTACTGACATCACCTTCGCTCCTTCTGTTCCATACTGTCCATTTGGAATGGGAGTACAAAGAAATACCAATGCTAATCTTTTGAAGATGAATGCTGATTCTTTATGCTACAAATTTGTCTAGAAGCTTCAAATAGACATCTACTCTACTCTGTCACTTTCTCGATTTGGTGAGTAACAGCCGCTGAAGGCAGAGTAAAGTTCTGAAGAAGACTCGGAACGCTAACTCTGTTTCTCTCTCTGCAGAATCTGCCAGACCTACTGATTTCCTCCAGCATTCAGTTCAGATCTCCAGCACCTGCAGTATTTTGCCTTTATTATGGGAAAGTGAAGTGTGGCATAGCATGCTATGGGCTCTGATATTTTTTCCTTGGAGCTTGCCCTGCATTTCGCAAGATGGTGGGAATGCCAGCATCTACAGGCTTTATTAGGTAATCTCCAGAAGAAACAGAAATGGCTCAATGAAAAACAGGTTTACATGTACACCAAGCACCAATCTGATTTAGAGCATCCAGTCTTCACTTCACTTTTTTTGACTAATCTTGATATTTCAGTGAGATGTTTGTTATCAATACTGTAAGGACTACAGATGTTTTATTTGGAATATAAAGTAGAAAAAATTCGATGTTTGGATACTGCTGTGTTGCAGAGAAGGTGAACCATGTCTTTAACATTTTGGTTACACAAGGTCAAGTAACTTTTGGAGATGCTGGATTTTTGAGATCAGCTGGCACCAGGTGTCTTTTAGTTGAAAAACCTGCCCATCAACAGCTTTTGTATTTGGTAAATTGCAGTTTATTGCAGGACTGAGAAAGGGGCAAATTGTACTCAGACCTTGAAATGACTGTAAGCCAAGACAGATCTCTCTCTCTCTCTCTCTCTCTCTAACTCTTCTGCTTTTCCTCTCTCTCCCTGCATGGCTAGTGAAGAACCTCTAACTCAAGCAAAAACCTAGGTCCACTGATTAGCCACCAACCGAGGATCTTCTCTAGTCGACAACAATGTTCTATCGTTGCCAAAAGACAAAAGAACTGTAAGATTTTCATCTGTGTTCCCTATTTATTCCAGAACCCTCTCCCCATCCCCCTCTCTGATGAAGAGTCTAGGCCCGAAACATCAGCTTTTGTGCTCCTGAGATGCTGCTTGTCCTGCTGTGTTCATCCAGCCTCACATTTTATTATCCCCTCTCTGATGAAGGGTCTAGGCCCGAAACATCAGCTTTTGTGCTCCTGAGATGCTGCTTGTCCTGCTGTGTTCATCCAGCCTCACATTTTATTATCCCCTCTGTGATGAAGGGTCTAGGCCCGAAACGTCAGCTTTTGTGCTCCTGAGATGCTGCTTGTCCTGCTGTGTTCATCCAGCTTCACACTTTGTTATCTTGGATTCTCCAGCATCTGCAGTTCACATTATCTCTGATCAGCATCTCAGTATTTCAGTTGGCTATTTGCACATTTGTGATGTCTCCTGAAATACTGCAGCTTGATTACTAGCACAATCACCCCAACAGGGTCATGACAATTCTTATTTGCTCTTTGTTATACCATTGATGTCAATATAAGCTATTCTGAATTTATCGTCAGTAACTTTGCCATTGGCGTCCTTTCAACAATTCTGTGTTGTGTGTTATAGAGATAAGCTATTATGAAAAATCCAACAGTTAAAGTTCATAATTTTGCGACCAAAATTCTCTTGAATAACTTTAGAGACTGTCATCAATTATTCATCATTAGCTCTTGCAAAGCTTTGGAATCAAGTCTTGCAACACCTTACACTAATACATCTTTGCCTGATATCTTTTATGTGTGATGCTATTTTATCCCAATGGTCAAGGTTGAGTTGACAAATGCTTTCTGTACTGATTGGAATAGGGCCAGCCAGGTGAATATCATAGCACATGAGCTCCCTGATTGGGGCTGTAAATCAGATCCATTTAGGGACCCCTGGCTGACAGATATGAACAGGAGTGTCAGAGGTGCTGCTCACTCTGAGACCTGGCTCTGGCAGAGCTGGATCAATGTCATGTCCTGGGGACATGTAAATAAAAGGGTGACTTGGTGGGATATGAGCCTTCATGGAGTTGTTTCACTTTTCATTATGATTTTCTCATCACACCTATGACCGTGGACTTCCCCAGCCAATCAAAAATCTGTCTAACTCAGTTTCCAATACATTCAATGACCCAGCCTCCACTGGTGTCTGTGAATGAGAACTCCATCGACTAATGAGCTGTTGAAAGAAGAAATTCCTCCTCAAGAATGGGCATAAGATATCGCCCTGATTTTAACACTAAGCGATTGGTCAATGTGGGGCTGGTGGGGTGAGTAACAAGCTTATCTCAACTCAGACCAGTGTGAGGCCTGAGCCATGCTAACTCTCCAGTTTCATTGTCATCTACAAGACCAGATTCCTGCCCAGGCCTAGTAGGTATGACACTGAGCTGAAGGACAGGAGCCTGAAAATACCGGCAGCAGGCTGCCACTGGGAGCTCATGGAGACAGACCCAGGCAGTCAGATAAATATAGTGGGGCAGCTGGTTCCAATAGCAGGCATGTTGGGGATATGCCACCAAGGAGATCCAATCTTGAATTATCTCACAACCTTATAAACACATCATTCTGCTCACAGTCAAATATAATGGATTTTGGGTGTTTGCTACAGGACTTAGAGACATAGGTAAAGTCATAGAATTGTACAGCATGGAAGCAGACCCTTCAATCCAACTTGTCCAGCGGCTTTTGCCATCATTTGGGCCATATCCTTCTAAATGTTTCCTTCCTTTGTTTGAATCTGGGTGGAATATCAGAGTGTATATAATTGTTGGTCCTGCTCAGTCCTCTGGACAATTTGGTAATTGGGTTGAACTGTGTTTTCTTCTTTGCACAATGATGGAGCAGTTACATACATCTACAACATTTGGAGATGGAAGAGCTGAAACTTAAGGCATTTCGATCTCTCATTTGCCTTTGTGGCCAAAAGTTAATTCTTCAATCTCACTGACTTTGTTTATTCGATTTGCCAAATTTCAGACAATGTAAGGAAATTATGGATTAGGACCTTCTGAGAATGGTGATGTTCTGCAACAGGATTAAACTAACAGTGCTATCACTCTGAAATGTGAGACTACAGTTTCCACCTTGGACACAAACCCACTCAATGTCGACCTGAAATAGCGCTTGATGTAGCCCCCATTTTCTCATGTGAAGGCATATCTCTGCAATATCCTCTCAATCTCATTCAGAAGTACCTGCCCTTAAAGTAAATATAAACCAGCACAAATAACTACGCCTGTAGATATTCCAAACCCACAGCAATGGATAGTTCTCAAATTTAAGTTTCAGCTCATTCAATCATCATTCATAGATGTCAGGCACAGCATGTTTTAGAGCTCGCAGATAGGGGAGCTCTTCAATTCGTAATGGGATTTGCAATTGTCAGTTTAAAATACATGAAAAGATTTTTAAAAATGTGGAGCATTTTGTTATCTTCAGCTATTCCAGCTAGGCAGCATTTATTGCCCATCCCTAATTTCCCAGAGGACAGTTAGGAGTCAACCTTGCTGCGGGTCTGGAGTCACATGTAGACCAGAACAGGTAAGGATGGTAGTTTCTTTCTCTAAAGGACATTAGTGAACCAGATTTGTTTTTCCAACAATTGACAATGGTTTCATGGTCATCACTAGACTCTTAATTCCAGATTTATTTTTTTAAATTGAATTCAAATTCCACCATCTCCTGTGGCAGGATTACCTGGATTCCCAGATTAATACTCCAGTGATAATACCACAAGTCATTGCCTTCCCTTTGCATCAAATTTCATTGAGAATAACGCTTTTTAAAATACTTAAAATATTCCATATTCAAGACCAGAAAAATAAATTTGTTTGCATCTGCACTTTAATATCCTAACACAACATCGGGAGACTGCTGAAGAACAATAATTGAAGGAGACTGATTGGATATTCGGAAGAGTGACCACTCTTATAGAACAGCAAGTACAATGGAGAAGGATAAAAGGTCAAGGAGACTTGCACATTCTGCAGTTCCCCCGCATAAGAAACGTCTGTCCTAAATCCCACGCACATTCACTTAAACTGCACGTAGATTGCACATGCTCATGGGCACGAAGACAAAGGAATCTCCAGGCCAAGATGATGAGGTGTAACATAGAAAACACTTAAGTGCTGTCATGTGTGTCTGCAATGATTCAGCCCTTTAGAAAACAATGTAGCACAACCATAGTAATTTTTTGGAACCAAATTCGTATCTTTATTGTGGCTGGGAACAAGTTACCTTTCCTCAAAAATCCAGGATGGGGATAATTTTGATGGAAAAGTCCCACTGCCATGCTTTTGAGTCCAATTGCCAAAATATTAATCATGTGGAGGCATTTGTTGCACCTACAGGCTCTCAAACATACCAATGTGCAGCTTTATAAAATGGTTATGTGTTAGACTAGGAGACAGTAGGAACTGCCGATGCTGGATCTGAGATAACAACGTGTGGAGCTGGATGAACACAGCAGACCAAGCAGCACCAAAGGAGCAGGAAGGCTGGTATTACAGGTCTGGACCCTTCTTCAGAAAAAAAACTATCTCCTCTAATTCAATGATAGGAAAATCTGACCTCTTGCTAATGCTGGCTCATGACAAACACCTGTGATCTGGTTGTTGTGGAGGTTTTGGGCCCAGGATTAAACCTTACTGAATAAATTTAACACCTGAACACAAACCTGGACTATTTTTTATTCTGATTCTCAAACTCAGAGTCCCTCGGCAGAGAGATAGGGAGAAAAAAAAGAAAGAGAGATATGTTGCTGTACTTACAAGGAAGGAGGCCTCTGCTATGAGAGTAGAATGCATCTGAGAATGGATTAAAAGGGATGGATTGGGTAGAGCTGTAAAAAAGGATGTCACCAGGGGGTGACTTGTTGTTGGAAGTCATTGGATTATACAACGAGGATTGAGTGAAGGGTGTTATAAAAAGACTCTAGCAAATATGTCCCATAGCAGTAGGAAGATTAAACCCTGTTGAAAAGTTGGGTAGAATTTGGGACTATAGAAACAAGTCCACGTTTCTGCTCGGGAGGTGGTGTAAAGTATATGTGTAAGGTTTTCAGATGTGTTAAAAAGTTACTGAGGAATACCTTTTTTATGGTGGAGATGAGGAAACATTTCTTCAGCCAGACAGTGGTTAATCCGTGGAACCCATTGCCACAGAAGGCTGTGGAGACCACGTCATTGAGTGTATTTAAGACAGAGATACATAGGTTCTTTGTCAGTGAGGGGATCAAGGGTTACAGAGAGCAGGCAGGAGAATGGGGTTGAGAAACATATCAGCCATGATCAAATGGTAGAACAGACTCAAAGAAACAAAGAAACCTACAGCACAGGAACAGGCCCTTCGGCCCTCCAAGCCTGCGCCGATCAAGATCCTCTGTCTAACCTGTCATCCAGTTTCTAACGGTCTGTGTCCATTTGCTCCCTGCCCATCCATGTACCCGTCCAAATATATCTTAAAAGATGCTAACGTGTCTGCGTCTACCACCTCCGCTGGCAACGCGTTCCAGGCGCCCACCACCCTCTGTGTAAAGAACTTTCCACGCATATCTCCCTTAAACTTTCCTCCTCAATGGACCAAATGAACTAATTCTGCTCTGATATCTTATGATCTAATGGTTTAGCATTCTATTTATTTACCGAGTAATGCTTGGTAAATGTTGATATTTTTTAACAGGAGAAGTCTTAAAGTGTAAAATCTTGATGTAATCCTTGGAAATTCATACCTGTTCTTAAACGTTATTGGTCACTACAGGAACAATGACAAAGCAACTGGATGTTTTTGTGGTAGATTTTTGCACCAATTATCTTTCACATTTTTAAAGTTTACATCTTACTATGGAACAAAAACAGTTCACCACCTCGATAAAAAGGAATTTTACAATGCAAGCAAAACAAAAAAATCCCGAGATGAACAACTTGAATAAAGAAATGAGATTCAGTGCTGCATGATTGATTGTGCAATGTAGTTATATTCAGTTTTTAGAAGCTGATGTAACATTTTGTTTCTTATACCACTGATGAAAGATAAACATCTGACAGTTTTCAAATAAACCATGCGATTTGAATTCCTCTTGTATTATATAATACCAACATCATGCTGACCACATTGTTATATGAAAGTGCCAACTGTGTCTCAATCAGTAACTCTCTCACCTCTGACTGTGACAGTTGTGGGTTCAAGCCCCAGTGACTGGAGCCCAGAAATGTATGCTGACCCTCTCAGGGTAGTACTGACGGAGTGCTATGATGATGGTAACTACACCCTGCTGAGTGAGTCATTAAACTGAGGTCTCATTTTCCTTCTGAGATGAAAGCAAGATTACTGACAGCGTGATTTATAAGAAGTGCACAGTTCTCTCCAGTCCCCTGCCAACATTCTACTGGAATATTTATGATATTTCTCCAGTAGGAATGACACTTTGCACGGCAGCAAGGCTGTGTCCAGGATCCTGAAGGCTCAGTGCCCAGTGCAAAGGTAATGGCCAGGGAAGTTAATCATGACTGGTGAATGAGAAGGGAACCTGGCTCAGAAGGAGTCCACGGTTTCCCTGCGGAACTTGTTCTGTCCCAGTCTGTCCCCAAGGAAACCATGCACAAATAATGAAATGCTGACCTTCCTCTTCTGACCCATCTCATGGGAGTTTCAGAGGTAGCAGGAGCTGCAGATGCTGGAGAATCTGAGATAACAAGGTGCAGGGCTGGATGAACACAGCAGGCCAAGCAGCATCAGAGGAACAGGAAGGCTGACCTTTCGGGCCTAAGCCTTCCTGCTCCTCTGATGCTGTTTGGCCTGCTGCGTTCTTCTGGCCCTGCACCTTATTATCTCCTGGTTGTTGTCAGGTTTTACAGACTGACGCTGCACTGTGTGTGCGCAACAGAAATGTTGTTGGAAACCTAATTGCTACAAAGGACAGCTAACCTTTAAACATGAATAAGGCCCCTTGATTGTGACAGGCTCTCGCATTGGTGTTAAAATGGTAGTGCCTGGAAGCACTGCAGAAACAGAAAAGGAAATGACCAATGATTATTTTAATTAATCTCCAATATGTTGGGCCAGATTTTAATCCAATGGAGATTGTTCAATAAAATTCCATTCGCCAGTACACCTCCTTCATAGCAAGACACTCGCACAAAACCCTAGAGAAAATATATTTTAGGAATAAATTAATTCTGGGACAGTGAAGTAATTGGGGTTTGGGAGGCGCTGCAAGATATATTATGTAACCAAATAAAAGAAATTACAACAGACGGGAGATGGGCGAACCAGTAGATGTTGATGAGTTACTTAGTTTTCTGCTCATTAAAGCTGGAAGTGACTTGCCTCTAGATAGTTGACAAGTTGAATTGACCAACCCTTTTACTTTCTTTGTGTCACTCTATGAATGTCTCTTGCGCTCATTCTAGTCACACTTTTTGCTGTGAGGTCAGTACTTTTCTCAGACTGTGTCCAAGCTGTAGATCAGTGCTTGGATAGCACTGATGTGATGAAAATGCAGTACACACACAAAATGAGGAGGTTCCACTTGCATCTACAATTTGCTATGTGCAAATTCAATTCAATACTACCTTCCCTAAAAAACACTCACAGTTATTTGAATTAAAAAGGCTGTTTATCATTGGAGCAGATTGGTAGCATGCATTCCAGGAATCCCTCCAGACTTGAGCATTGTGTGACATTTGGTAATAATACCAAACAATTATTTACTTATAAAGATAAGTAAGTAATTTAAAGTAAAGTAATTTAATTTTAGAAAGGAGAGTACAGCCCAGCACACAAATCCTGGCATGTTCTCATACTTGGTAAAACATTATAAGGTGGCATACATGGAAAATATGACATGTTATTTTAATAGCCCCCAACAGTGATGCACCTTTATTGTTGAAGATTCAAGGATTAAGTGTAACTCGCAACCTTTTTTTTTGCAGACAACTTCAGTCTTAATTTAATATTAAGCTAAGTATTTGGTCAAATGGTTATGTATGAATATATAGACTAATGGTGAGGCAGGGCAACTTTTGCTTCAGTTTAGAAAGCAAAGGAGAAATTATTCACCTTTTTACTTTATTTGATTTTCTGGCACATTAATAATTCACAGGCATTAAAGGACAATATTGTAATAGGAATGTGATGCACTGAAGAACATCAGAACACGTTATGCAACATAATGAATACTAACTGGCTTGATTGTATGGAAAATAAAAAGTGCAGCATATGCTCGTAATTTACTTTCAGAAAGGAGTGTACAGCCCAACATACAAATCCTGGCATATTCTCATACTTGATAAAACATTATAAGTTGGCATACATGGAAAATGGCATGTTATTTTAATCCCCCTTCACGAAGCATATTTGTTAACAGGACGGGGCTTGTTAGCTTTGGCCCCAACCACGTGATTCATCGTCCCCCTTGCTGCACCATGCACCTCCTTCAGCCCAGGCACAAACCCTGTCTCTGTTTCCACACAGCCCGAGTGATGGTCCTCTGATATAAGCAGTCACTGGAAGAGCACATGAATACATGCTGACTCGCCTTTGCTAGAATTCCTGTCTTTATTTTAACCAATTGCTACACTGTATGCTCAGCATCAGTACTTCTGTCCGATTGTGAAGTCTTCAAATTGGTTCTCAAGCGTGAATCCTTGTCAATCAGGCTGTCTTTGGGACAGTGTCCAAAGTCTTTATAAAATCCAGAAGTTCCAAAGATGTGCAGGTTAGGTGGATTGGCCATGCTACATTGCCCATAGTGTCCAGGGTTGTGCAGGGTACATGGATTAACCATGGGAAATGTAGGGTTACGAGGTCAGAGTAGGGGTAGTCTGGGTGGGATGCACTTTGGAGGGTCGGTGTGGACTCGATGGCTGAATGGCCTGTTTCCACAAGTTAGGAATTCTATGATTCTGAGATTCTATGAAATGTCTAATGTCTTATATGTGGGTTTTTCCCAGATGACTGATGGTACCGTGCGTTATTTGCCATCTCTACCAGTATGTGGTATTGGGTAAGGTCTGTTTAAGGTAATTCATTGCTGCTGATCCTCCTTGTTTTTGCCTTATCTTGGGTCTGTCTATTCGAGAAAGGATACACCACCATAGATTATCTACAGAAAAGGCATTATTGTTCAATAACAAGAAGGTTTGTTGCACAACACCAGTAGGTACAACTACATATGATCAGGAAAAGTTATGAGAATCTTAGGGAGTTGGTTCGCATACAACTGCTCCATTCACTAGCAAAAATAGAACTTCTTGTCTCCGTGCATAGATTGTGTGACATCAGTACAATAGATGGAGCAAAGTAATATGAACATTGACCCCTTGAAAGTTGCCACCTTATACAGCTTCGCTCCCCAAGCTGTTTATCCTGTATCTGTAACATTTAAACAATGGTGCCAATGGCTACATGATAATTAGCGCTGCCCCATCTTCCCCCAAGTCTCTGATTTCATGAATGCAGGATAATGGGGTGTTTCACCCTTCTCTTGGTCTGCACTGGGTGGTCAGGAATGGTTTGTTCTTGCACCAGTTTTTGGACATCTGTTTGTTAATGGACTAGTGGTTCTCTGGGAGGTTCCTGATCTCTTTCACATATTCTGCTGTAGTTGAAATTAAGACATGTTTGTTGGCTCAGAAGTGAAATTGGTTAATAGCAAACAACATTCATGTTTTCATCTCACTTATGTACATTGGATTGTCGCGCAACTTGTACTGTTCCTATCCTTCTAATAGCTGTTCCAACTGTGCCATGTAGTTTTATCTCTGTGGTCTATAACATCTGCTCCTTTGGCCATGGTAACTTGGTCTGGTAGGACAGTAAAACTTGCTTTTAAGTCAAGCACAGAGACAATAGGATGTCTGTTGATGTAGATAAGTCCTGTCTCTTCTGGCTTCTCCAGATTAGTTAGATCCCCTCGGAATATCACAGGTGACTTCTCCAATAGACACATCTCATCAAGCGCAGGTCTCTTTTCAAGTGGTGATGTGTGCTCTGTTGTGACTATTAACGTTTGTGCTGCTGTCAAACAATGCATTTGTTCTGCACATATTCTGGGCATGACCTCCAGTTTTGCAAATGTAACATTCCTTACTGATGGTTGGCTATTCTGTTGGACTGTGAGCCTTTGTTGTCCTGCAGCACCGACACCGAATGGTTTAACACCTGGTGTTTGACTTGTCCTCCACATAGGATTGACATATGCTCACTAGACTGTTCATATGTATTAAATGAATAAACTCTGTTGAACCTCTCGACAGAGTGTGGGTTTCCACCTCTCAGGGTCTGTTGTGAGTCTTCCTAGTTTCTGCTTTCAATTTGATTTGAACAACGTTCTATGAGGTTAAATCTACCTATAACTGTAAGAATGCTGAGAATTCCATCAAGAATTCTGGCTGTAATACATTCCAATTTCAAAGGTTTACATTCAGTTTTCACTCATCAAAAGAGGTCATTGCTCAAATTTTCTGAGGATTCTCATTCAAGAATTCTATTTGTTCTTGAAGTTAAGTAATCATCAAAAACTTTCTGTTTTCAAAAGTGCCTGTGTTTTGATATTTTGCAGGTTAATAACATATTCTGCAATTGGACACATTGACTGTTGTCATGTATTAATTTGCTCGGCTTCAGCTTTAATGTTTAATTTTGAGGCGATGCTGTATCTTAAAACTGTCACCTCCAGAAAGATCAAATTTGTACTATGAATGGTTCTTCTCGGGCTTTGAATTTGCTAGAAGTGTTATAATTTTTTTCCATTCCTTCTCAATGTGCTGACTGAATGTCAAAATGTAAAGGCATTTTAACTCTGTAAACTTGCTGTTCTTTTGGTGTTAACTCCTGTGGGATCATGATGGCAGGAGAGTTAGGACACTCCGTTCGGAGCACCTCTGCTCACCAGTCCTTTGACCGTTTATTCCCTCTTTTTTATTGTCTCCTCTTTGTGGTTTTTCCTTTCTCTCCACCCCCCAACACCCCTTGAAATTGGAGTTGAGGAGCAAGCGGGCTGAGTCCCGTACAGGCCAAAGGGAGCAGGTCGAGTTGCTGTACAGACCGAAGGGAGAGGGTCAAGTCCCTGTATGGACTGGAGCGAGCGGGCCGAGTCCCTGTATGGACTGGAGCGAGCGGGCCGAGTCCCTGTATGGACTGGAGCGAGCGGGCTGAGTCCCTGTATGAACTGGAGCGAGCGGGCCGAGTGCCTGTGCGGACCGGAGCAAGTGGGCCGAGTGCCTGTGCGGACCGGAGCAACCGGGCCGAGTGCGTGTGCAGACCGGAGTGAGCATGCCGAGTCACACAGTGGAACCAGCACAAGCAGCGTGGCCTTATGCTCTGGGCCCTGCAGGCACACCCCGTGAGCCTCCAGAGCACAACAAGCAGGGAGCCCTGGCGCAGTAATTGGGCCGCGAGCCCTGGAGCAGTAATTGGGCGGTGAGCCCCGAAATAGTAATTGGGCTGCAAACCCCGAAGCAGTAATTGGGCGGTGAGCCCCGAAGCAGTAATTGGGCAGCAAGCCCCGAAGCACTATGTAGGCAGCGAGCCCTGGAGCAGTAAGTGGGCCGCAAGCCCTGGAGCAGTAAGTGGGCTGCAAGCCCTGGAGCAGCCTGGGGAAAAGGTCCACAGTAGCATATGGGAAGCAGCTCTGCAGCAGTGAACAGGCGTGATTCCTGGACGGCAACCAGTGTGAGGGGACAATCCTTACCTCTGAACATTGTAGTGTAAATCCCTTAGTATTTCTGTGTACCTAACCTATTTTCAACTCTATTATTAAGCAACTACTTTAATTCCTCTGCTGTTACCAAGAATTGTACCAAAGTACTTGTATGGCATTGTAAATGTTTTTCATTGTACTCCTACAATGGACTACACATGACAATAAAAGGATATTGTATTGTATTCACTAATACTATTAAAACTGAATGACTGTAGAGCTTGATGAACGCTATATCACAGCTATGTTGCAGTGTTTTCTATATTTGCCAGTTTTTGAACTCTGTATTTCTATAATACCGTATTGATTCTTCAAATAGGCTTTAAATTGTCCTACAGGCTGGCCTGCAGTTACTTGATGCTTTCAAACATTTTAATCTATTTCTTTGGTGCTCTATATTTCTGCATTGCTAACTGGATTTTCCCACTGTTGTCAGGGTTTTCCCCACCTCTAACAATGACGAGAATGGTGGCTCCTTGTTTTTTCCAGGGTTTCCCACCTTTTGCCTTGAAGATGGAGCTTTCCCCCACTTCTTCCTCAGTTTTCACGGGTGAAAACACCTGAACTCTGCCTGTATTCCTCTCTCAACTCAGACTTCTTCCCATCTTTTTCAGATGTAAGACACGCAAAATAATAATTTTCTAATTCCAACATTCCCATGTGTTTTTCTAGCCTTCCAGATACTAACTTTTGCCCTTTATACTCTATTTGTTTTTAGACCCACCCGAATGCTCAAGCAATTTATAAGTAATTGCTAAAAATCCCAGGACACATTTTCAAAGAGTAGGGCTGTATTTGTGCTAACATAGTGTGGAGCTGGATGAACACAGCAGGCCAAGCAGCATCAGAGGATCAGGAAGGCTGACAATTAAGGTCTGGACCCTTCTTCAGAAATGGGGGAAGGGAAGGGGATTTTGAAATAATAGAGAGAAGAGAGATGGAAGATGAAAAAAGGAGCAGATAGGTGGAGAGGAGATGGACAGGTCTAGGGGGTGCAGCGTTGTATCCAGTAAATGTGAGTGTAGGTGGGGAGTTAGGATGGGGTTGGGGCTGTATTTATGTCTTGGCCCAAGTTCATCCCAAGACCAGCAACATAAATAAACAGATCACGCAAGATAACAAAGTGTGGGGCTGGATGAACACAGCAGGCCAAAGCAGCATTTGTGCTTCTAAGAAGATGCTGCTTGGCCTGCTGTGTTCATCCAGCTCCACACTTTGTTATCTTGGATTCTCCAGCATCTGCAGTTCCCATTATCTCTAAACAGATCACCCAGTCGTTTTTCTCAACGTTGTTTATGGGACTTGGCACGTGGGGAATGACTGCTGCATTCAGCGCCTCAAACGAATCAAGTGTGAATCATTATGGAAATTGCTGGTGAGGCACCAAATAAATGCAAATAGTTCTTCCCATCATGTGATGCTGATTGTGTGAGCCATAATGCATCATTCAAAGCAGATGATTGAAATACCTTCTTTCAGTCTGGCACTTGATAGATCGTCTCTGCCCGTAGCTTTCTACCAAACCAGACTTCTGCTTTCTTCAATCTTTACACGTGCAAGAAGAGCTGAGTCACAGCAACCTGCTGCCACAAGGTGGCGCCTTTTAAACTGAATGGGGCAACTTGTCTCAACCTGACAGATTGTTCAATGTTTGTAAGAATGTGAAGGGTTTGAGAAGTTAACTGGAAATACATCTGTGCAACATTACATGCCTGCTAAAATACCAATGCCCAAAAATGATTAATTCTGTAGCTATTGATTGTGACGATGGTTTGGTGGATTTGTAAAGCAGGCATTGTGGAAAGGTTTAAAATTGTGCATTAATAGCCACAGTAGAAACACTGGAATATTTAGCCGCGGAGACCATTTGCAGCATATTCGCCGCCAATATTTCTATGGCACCAATTATAGCGTCCCTGAAGTAGAGTTCAATCAGGAGAATCTCAAAACAACTCTTGCAATGTAATCTCTATGTCATGAATTTGGAAACATGCGACAAATACATTCGTTTCTATTTCAGGATTTTAGACTCACCTTTGTCCTAGCAGAATCACCTCTGGGTCAGAAAGTTCATAACCCTGCACTGAGACTTCGACCATTACCTAGACAGGCACTCAAGTGCAGTAAAAGAGATATCGTCTTTCGGAAGAGATGTTAAACCGAAGCTGTGTTTTTCTAAATCTGGCTGGGAGTTTATATGAAAGTAGGGGTGTGTGTGTGTGTGTGTGTGTGTGTGTGTGTTTGTGGGTGTGTGTGTGTGTGTGTGTGTGTGTGTGTTTGGGTCTTTGTGTCTGTGTGCATTTATGTGTATCTGTGCGTGTTTTTATGTCTGTGTTTGTTTGTGTGACAGAGGGTAGATGATGGTTTTGGTTGGGGGGGGTGGGTGGTTTCAGAGCGTGCTTTGGACCCAGGGTTAGGATGTGGTAGGATAAGTGTCACATTATGATGTATTCTGAAGCATATGGACCAGCTGCTCTTTTCGCAGATAGCAAGGTGCAGAGCTGGATGAACACAGCAGGCCAAACAGCATTAGAGGAGCAGGAAGGCTGACGTTTTGGGCCTAGACCTTTCAGTTAATGGTGAGATCCTGGGGAGTGTTGCCATATAAAGAGACTTTGGGGTGCAAGTTCATAGCTCCTTGAAAGTGGAGTTGCTGGTAGACAGGGTGGTGAAGAAGGTGTTTGGGACACTTGCCTTTATTGGTCAGTGTATTGAGTACAGCAGTTAGTAGGCCTTGTTGTAGTTGTAGAGAGCATTGGTTGAGCAACTTTTGGAAAACTGCATTTAATTCTGGTCTCCCTGCTGTAGGAAAGATGTTGTTAAACTTGAAAGGGTTCAGAAAAGATTTACAAGGATGTTGCCAGGGTTGGAGGGTTTGAGCCATAAGGAGAGGCTGAATAGACTGGGGCTATTATCCCTAGAGCTTTGGAGGCTGAGGTGGGACTTTATAGACCTTTATAAATTACGAGGGGCATGGATAAGGTGAATAGTCAAGGTCTTTTCCCCAGGGTGGGGGAATCTAAAACTAGAGGTCATAGGTCTAAGGTGAGAGGGGAAAGATTTAAAAGGAACCTCCTGTCAACTTTTTGATGCAGAGTGTGGTGCATGTATGAAGTGCCAGAGAAAATGGTGGAGGCTGGTAGAATTACAACATTTAAAAGGCATCTGGATGGGTACATGAATAGGAAGGTTTGAGAAGGAAATGGGCCAAATGCTGGCAAATGGGACTAGATTAATTTGAGACGTATGATTGGCATGGACAAGTTGGACCGAGGGGTCTGTTTCCGTGCTGTACATCTCCATGACTCTATAACTCTATAAAATGGTGAGGGAGGGGTGGGGGGAGTGCAACATCTTATCTGCATATGAGGGGGAGAGGGTCAGTTAGCTCAGTTGGTTGGATGGCTGGTTGGCAACATAGAGTGATGCCAACAGTATGAGTTCAATTCTTGCACTGGCTGATGTTACCATGAAAAGGACTGACTTTGTTAATCTTTTCCCTTCCCTGAGGCATGGTGACCCTTAGGTTAAACCATCATCAGACATCTCCCTCTCCTCTCTTATGAGAGAGCAGCCCTACGGTCTGGTAAGATTCTTGTGACTTTTCCTTATATGAAGGAGGCAATATTCTGACAAACGTAAGCAGTGGGAATTGGGAGAAATGGGAATAGAACATTCCACGCTGAAACATTTTCTTGTTTATAGCATTATAGCTTAGAAGTTTCTTCGATTTTTCTGATGGCAGACACAATGCTGTGCCTCCCCACCACGGGTAGTTTAAGGTCCCAAATTCATTCTGTAAAGGCCAAATATTTTTATTTCATTTAATTTTGAACTGAGGACCAAAACAAGAAGATACTATTTTAAACCAACAAGACTGTGCAAAGACATGGCTGCGTTTTTTTTACAACCATGTAATTGCAGCATATAGTGAACTGCGTCCAACATTGCATTATCCCTGGAACTGTGAAAGCAGAAGCAGAAGCAGACACTCAAACAGCTGATGACTTCTGAACTAAGGGAAAACTGCTTGACAACAGCATTCTGATTGGTTCCTGACCAAGTGAACTCAGCTTGAGCACAGGCAATGTTGAAGGAGGAATAGGATACCTTTAAAGACAGTAAAATGACTAATTCTGAGCCAGTGAATGAAAGAGTGCATCAGTGTGCAAACAATATCGTGTCAAAAGCAAGAAAACAGAAATAAATCGAAAGGAAGAGACAGATAGCACCCCATTGAATTCTATGGTCTCGAATGGTGTTATTGAACTGCATTGCCGTGATTTTTTTTTCAGACCCGTAATATCCATATCTTGTCTGTTTCATGTCTGCCTGTGAAGGGAGGATCTTAGAACAGACAGTGTTTAAGTTTTAGAATTTTAAGTTGGCGATTCATAATTTGTAATTGCTTTTGATTAAAGTCAACTTGTTCACAACGAACAATTATTTTCTTGCTAAGTACAGAAACCTGATGGGTGTTTTGTTTTAATCTAAGTTCATCATTTAGATAAATTGGGGACTTTGGATAGTTTACACGTTTATGATGATTCTGGGAATATTAGGGCTTGATTTCCAGTGCACTACTCCAATGAGTAGTGTCAAAGTTTAATGATGTTTCACCTGTGATTTAGAACAGAGGCAATGTAAGACTGGGTGTGGAATTGATGAAAGATAAAAGGAAAAGCCAGATCTTGTACTGTCAAAAATCAGATGGTACTAGCAACTGGTAAAACCTCCAGCATTTCGAAGAGATACGCCTGACAAATGTACAGGAGATCAAAGAACCAGATTGAATGAATTGGCAAGTAAACAAGAAGTAGAACTGCATATCAGAGACAAGAAGGGGAAAATAAACTGAAAGACTAACGCAGAATTTGAACCTGGTAGAAATATAAGAGAGACCAGCTACTCCATGGAGTGAGTCATCAGAATCAGTCCCCTAGATAATAAAATGTGAGGCTGGATGAACACAGCAGGCCAAGCAGCATCTCAGGAGCACAAAAGCTGACGTTTCGGGCCTAGACCCTTCATCAGAGAGGGGGTTGGGGGGAGGGAACTGGAATAAATAGGGAGAGAGGGGGAGGCGGACCGAAGATGGAGAGTAAAGAAGATAGGTGGAGAGAGTGTAGGTGGGGAGGTAGGGAGGGGATAGGTCAGTCCAGGGAAGACGGACAGGTCAAGGAGGTGGGATGAGGTTAGTAGGTAGCTGGGGGTGCGGCTTGGGGTGGGAGGAAGGGATGGGTGAGAGGAAGAACCGGTTAGGGAGGCAGAGACAGGTTGGACTGGTTTTGGGATGCAATGGGTGGGGGGGAAGAGCTGGGCTGGTTGTGTGGTGCAGTGGGGGGAGGGGATGAACTGGGCTGGTTTAGGGATGCAGTAGGGGAAGGGGAGATTTTGAAACTGGTGAAGTCCACATTGATACCATATGGCTGCAGGGTTCCCAGGCGGAATATGAGTTGCTGTTCCTGCAACCTTCGGGTGGCATCATTGTGGCAGTGCAGGAGGCCCATGATGGACATGTCATCAAGAGAATGGGAGGGGGAGTGGAAATGGTTTGCGACTGGGAGGTGCAGTTGTTTGTTGCGAACTGAGCGGAGGTGTTCTGCAAAGCGGTCCCCAAGCCTCCGCTTGGTTTCCCCAATGTAGAGGAAGCCGCACCGGGTACAGTGGATGCAGTATACCACATTGGCAGATGTGCAGGTGAGCCTCTGCTTAATGTGGAATGTCATCTTGGGGCCTGGGATGGGGGTGAGGGAGGAGGTGTGGGGACAAGTGTAGCATTTCCTGCGGTTGCAGGGGAAGGTGCCGGGTGTGGTGGGGTTGGAGGGCAGTGTGGAGCGAACAAGGGAGTCACGGAGAGAGTGGTTTCTCCGGAAAGCAGACAGGGGAGGGGATGGAAAAATGTCTTGGGTGGTGGGGTCGGATTGTAAATGGCGGAAGTGTCGGAGGATAATGCGTTGTATCCGGAGGTTGGTAGGGTGGTGTGTGAGAACGAGGGGGATCCTCTTGGGGCGGTTGTGGTGGGGGCGGGGTGTGAGGGATGTGTCGCGGGAAATGCGGGAGACGCGGTCAAGGGCGTTCTCGATCACCGTGGGGGGAAAGTTGCGGTCCCTGGACCTTCCCTGGACTGACCTATCCCCTACCTACCTCCCCACCTACACTCTCTCCACCTATCTTCTTTACTCTCCATCTTCGGTCCGCCTCCCCCTCTCTCCCTATTTATTCCAGTTCCCTCCCTCCATCCCCCTCTCTGATGAAGGGTCTAGGCCCGAAACGTCAGCTTTTGTGCTCCTGAGATGCTGCTTGGCCTGCTGTGTTCATCCAGCCTCACATTTTATTATCTTGGAATCTCCAGCATCTGCAGTTCCCATTATCTCAGAATCAGTCCCCTACTGAGTTACAGCTAAAGCAGTCTGAGATGAGGAAAGAATGAAGAAGCTGGAAATGGTATTGAATAAAATGGAAATGGAAAGCAACAACTTAAAAACTTGAAAAGAAAGAAGGCAAGAAAGAGAGAAAAGAAAGTAAGAGAGAAAAGCATTTAAGCATAGAATAGTAGAGTTTAAAAATGAATTGTATGCTGTTCATGCAGGCTTTGTTCAGGAAAACTGCAGTTAGAATCTAAAGTTCTGAAAAGAAATATTTAAAATTGTAAAAACTTTATCACAATTTGAGAAAATGGATGTGGATGCATTCTTCATGTTGGTTGAGACAATAGTGAGACTAATAAATTAGCCAAAGGAAAACTGGAAATTGTCTATGCAGGGTAAGTTGACAGATAAAGCATAGGAAATTTGTGTTTCACTGGGAGACGAGGTTTCTGGAAATATGACACTGTAAGACCCCATAACCTGGATGTATGAGTTGGTTCTGGAAGCATACACTCATAAGTTTCAACATTTTAAGGAAACAGTGTAGACAAACCTACCTTGAATTGAAAGGATCAAGCAAACGAATTTTGAGAGGTACATTCAAACGTGGCAAGTTGAAATTGCCTATGGAGTTCTCAGAGAGCTCATTCTCTCAAGTAGAAAAATTTAAAAACTCACTACCTTTTTGTTATAAAAACTCGTCGAAAACCAAACCCTGGCAACTTCTAGTCAGACAGCAATAGTAGCTGACAATTATGAGCTGATTTGTTTAAGTAAACCTTTATTCCTCACTCTCTCAAACTCAAGATGGAAAGAGGATGGGAGATTGAAAGGAAGGTAACTAGCCAATGTGAGAACAGGACAGCTGGGAATGCCCCAAAACCTTCTCTTCATGTCAGAAAAGAGTATATGGAGGTTGGAGGTGGAAATCATAGATGTGAGTGTTTCCATTGTAATAAAATGAAATGTTGTTGTTCAGAACGCTGGAAGGTATGAGGATAGTTCATAGGATGTATTGGCTTTCATAAAAACCTGAAAAGTAGACTCAAAAGGAAATTAGAGATAATGGGAACTGCAGATGCTGGAGAATGCAAGATAACAAAGTGTGAAGCTGGATGAACATAGCAGGCCAAGCAGCATCTCAGGAGCACAAAAGCTGACGTTTCGGGTCTAGACCCTTCATCATCTAGGCCTGAAACATTAGCTTTTGTGCTCCTGAGATGCTGCTTGGCCTGCTGTGTTCATCCAGCTTCACACTTTGTTATCAAAAGGAAATTACCACAGTTTAAACTGTAGCTTTAATTACAATCAGGGAACAGTTAAAAATACAGTTGAGGTAAACGGGGTAGATGAGAAATGAAAGTTATTTTTTGCTAAAGGAAACCTAAACCCTCCTCTTCAAGTGATGTATCTAAAGAGACAGTCAAACACTTTTGCTGGAGAAGGATTAAGTTTTCCCTCCAGAGACAGATGAAAGCCAAAATATCAATAAACAAGATAAGTGGAAAGTATATCCCATTCTGAGATAATGGGAACTGCAGATGCTGGAGATTCCAAGATAATAAAATGTGAGGCTGGATGAACACAGCAGGCCAAGCAGCATCTCAGGAGCACAAAAGCTGACGTTTCGGGCCTAGACCCTTCATCAGAGAGGGGGATGGAGGGAGGGAACTGGAATAAATAGGGAGAGAGGGGGAGGCGGACCGAAGATGGAGAGTAAAGAAGATAGGTGGAGAGAGTGTAGGTGGGGAGGTAGGGAGGGGATAGGTCAGTCCAGGGAAGACGGACAGGTCAAGGAGGTGGGATGAGGTTAGTAGGTAGCTGGGGGTGCGGCTTGGGGTGGGAGGAAGGGATGGGTGAGAGGAAGAACCGGTTAGGGAGGCAGAGACCGGTTGGACTGGTTTTGGGATGCAGTGGGTGTGGGGGAAGAGCTGGGCTGGTTGTGTGGTGCAGTGGGGGGAGGGGATGAACTGGGCTGGTTGAGGGATGCAGTGGGGGAAGGGGAGATTTTGAAACTGGTGAAGTCCACATTGATACCATATGGCTGCAGGGTTCCCAGGCGGAATATGAGTTGCTGTTCCTGCAACCTTCGGGTGGCATCATTGTGGCAGTGCAGGAGGCCCATGATGGACATGTCATCAAGAGAATGGGAGGGGGTGTGGAAATGGTTTGCGACTGGGAGGTGCAGTTGCAACTGCACCTCCCAGTCGCAAACCATTTCCACTCCCCCTCCCATTCTCTTGATGACATGTCCATCATGGGCCTCCTGCACTGCCACAATGATGCCACCCGAAGGTTGCAGGAACAGCAACTCATATTCTGCCTGGGAACCCTGCAGCCATATGGTATCAATGTGGACTTCACCAGTTTCAAAATCTCCCCTTCCCCTACTGCATCCCTCAACCAGCCCAGTTCGTCCCCTCCCCCCACTGCACCACACAACCAGCCCAGCTCTTTCCCCCCACCCACTGCATCCCAAAACCAGTCCAACCTGTCTCTGCCTCCCTAACCGGTTCTTCCTCTCACCCATCCCTTCCTCCCACCCCAAGCCGCACCCCCCGCTACCTACTAACCTCATCCCACCTCCTTGACCTGTCCGTCTTCCCTGGACTGACCTATCCCCTCCCTACCTCCCCACCTACACTCTCTCCACCTATCTTCTTTACTCTCCATCTTCGGTCCACCTCCCCCTCTCTCCCTATTTATTCCAGTTCCCTCCCCCCATCCCCCTCTCTGATGAAGGGTCTAGGCCCAAAACGTCAGCTTTTGTGCTCCTGAGATGCTGCTTGGCCTGCTGTGTTCATCCAGCCTCACATTTTAGTATCTTAGTATATCCCATTCTGTTGTCTGAAGGGAAATCGGAATGTGAATTGTTATCTGGACTTGTGTAATTGGAGTAGTTAAGAAGTTATCACGAGTGAAGTGAACCTGCTCCTAGGCAATGATCAGGCTATAGTGACGGTTATAGCTTCATCCATAATTGTAGAAAACTGGAAGGAGGTTAAAGAGATGGAACAGTCACAAGAACAAATTCCAGCTGTTTTACCTGGTGACCAGAGCAATGTGTTAACAAAGTCCAACACCAAAATTCCAAATTATCCCTCAAGCGTATGTTAAAGTAGCCAAATGTTTCCTTAATAGTGATGACAATCAGAAGATATATTGGCAGGTCTTCATTAATTAAGGTCAGGAAATAGATCCTGAATTAAATATCTTAGCACAGAGAGCTCGCACTGCTGTTGAGGCTTAAGAAGTTCTGGAGTGTTGTTATAATAATGAATGGAGTTTTGACGAGATGTGGAGATGTGAACATAAACTTGCAGATGAGTAATGAACAATTGTTCAGTAGATAATTGTACTGCCCAGATATTGTAAGAGACATTGGAAGTAGTAAATTAAATTCCTACCGCAAGACGTGGAGGAAAGCTGAAAACTTAAGCATTGTTAAATAGGCATTTTACCTGGGCCAGATTTCATTAGGACATGGTGCAATCCTGCAACATATGTCATACATTTCAGGTAGTAAGAAAACATCAACATATAATCAAACGGGCATCTTTAATACTTATATCAGTTTTTGAGGAACCATTTAGATGTGTGTTTGTAGATTCTACTGGACCATTACTCAAAATGAGCATGAGTAGATCTTGATAATTTGTGTCTGATAACAAATTTCCAGAATCTATTTTTCTGAAGCCACTGATAGGTAACGTAGTATGGAAACATTAACTCAATACTTTATTCACTATGGCCCATCAAATGCAAAACGTTCTCATCAATGTTCCAACTTCATAGCTAAAGTTTAACAGAAGATAATTAACAGTTTGGGTATCACACAGTTGAAGTTAATTGCATATCATCTACGAATATAGGGAGCTTTGGAGAGATTTTATCAAATCTTGGTTAAAGCATTTTGTAATGAATACCCATAGGGTTCGGACAGAGGATTAGATTTCTTACTGTTTGTTGCCATGATTCTCCACATCTAAATCTATTGGACTTGTCCTTTTGAATTAGTCTATGGCCAGGAGATGAGATCCAATAAGGGAAATTCCTTAAAGCAGAAAGATGAGTCCTCAATATTGGATTTTTTACCCATGTTTCTAGAGTGCAGTTCGCATAAGAATATTTCACAATGAAATTAGAAGAATGAGTACAAAAACATGGTGTGACTGGAAGATTTCCACTCTGAAAGTGAAATCCAATGCTCCAAACAAAGTAGCTGAATGTGAGTAAGGTGACTATCTGATAGATCCTCTAAATTGCAGGAAAGAAAAATCGATTACATTGTGTAAAGATATTAAAGAGGTATCATTGCAGGCAAAAGACTAAAAGGGAGCAAGTCTGTCGGGTGGTTAGAGTAATAGAAGTTGAAGGAGGCATTAGGAGTGAGTGAGAAGGTTCTCAAAGTGAATCTCCAACTATTTGACTAAATAATATGGAAATACTAGGACAGTAGTCAGGTTTCACTAGCCTGTGTTACACTGCTTCATTCAGTAAGGGAGTCCAGGGTGGGGGTGTAGGAAATGTGGGGAGCAAGTATTTAAAAAAAGAGCCGTTATTCTGAGACGTTTTAGGAAGCAACTCCACCCACACAAAAAATAACTAAAACCCAGAAGACCAGACACTCCTTTAAAAACCTATCTCTTTGACCAAACTGTGTTGCCAGCGTTTTCCACATCTCAACTGTGATTGCATTTTGGAAGCATTTCATTGGTTGTAAAGAGCTTTGGGAGTTTCTGAGGTTATGAATGGTTTTATGGATGTGAATCTTTTTCTCGTTCTTCATTCACATGACTTGGTGGCCTTTCCAACTACTTGCTCTATATATTATCATGTTTGATTTGCTAAACTGTATTCCCAAAATAAAAATAATGGCGGTTGAACTTTCTTGACTCAAAAGGATTAAATCTGAGGCAAAGCAAGCTTCCACTCTGCTTGTTGAGTCTCTGCATCACTTATTTCATAACAATTTAGCGACATAGAATGACAATTTCATTGACTTTGTTTCTCCGAATATATCCACAAGATTTGACATGAAGAGTTTACTCATCATTGACACATGCTTGAAACGTTCACCCAGGCTAAAGACTCTGAGTTCAAGTTTCCATCATTATTTTATGAAATAGGGTCGGTTCCAAAAAACAATCCCTAATATTCAGCTCCTGTGAGCTCAGTGATGGCTCTCAAACTCCCACCACATTCTTAACCATTTCATTTTCATGCAAGGTTAAAGATCTGGCACCTTTCTCTCACTGAAGTGCTCAAGCAACACAAAGAAGACTTGCTAAAAAGTAAGCAGTTGTATAAACAAACTGGGCAAGATTGAGAGATGTTCTCTGTTCCCTTTTATCTCTTTGACGAAGATTCAAATACAGCTGAGATGGATAAGCACAAAATGACAAGCAAATTTGGCCCACAAACATTGTCTCTTTAAAGTACCCTAATAACAATAACTTTTCATTATATTGCGCTTTTAACCTAATAAATATCCCAAGACACTTCTCAGGAACAGAATCAGAGATTAATAAGAAGAAAGATCAACCTTAGGACATAGGCCGATATGTTACAGATGTGCACAGCATGTTGGTACATTCACAGTTTCAAGGAAAATTAAGGGTAATGAGAAGTGGGTAATGATTCATTGTGAGAAGCATAAACCAATTTATGTTGGAAATGGCACCCAGAGTTGTTGACCTCTGAAAATCAAACTATGTACTGTAATTTATATTTGCCAAAAATGCGCACTTGCAACATTCATGAAAAACACATTTTGTTTATTCCCAACTGACATATTTTACACGGTCTAGTTACAAATAAAAGCCAAATGGACTTCTCACAGATCTAGGCTGACACTCCCAGTGCTACTGGAGGGGCCATCTTTCAGAAGAGATTTTAAACGGATTCCCATCTGCCCTCTCAAAGGGATCTGAGAGGTTCCACTGAGCTAGTTCAGAGAAACGCAGGGATGGTTTCCTTGCTGATGTGGCCAATATTTATCCTACTATCAACACAACAAATCTGTGGTAATATAAAATAATGATGGAAACTTGAACTCAGAGTCTTCAGCCTGGGTGAAAGTTTCAAGCATGTGTCAATGATGAGTAAACTCTTCATGTCAAATCTTGTGGATATATTCGGAGAAACAAAGTCAATGGAATTGTCATTCTATGTCGCTAAATTGTGAAGCTGGATGAACACAGCAGGCCAAGCAGTATCAGAGGAGCAGGAAAGCTTGACATTTTGGGTCGGGGCCCTTCTTCAGAAATGGTGGAGGGGAACGGGATTCTGAAATAAATAGGGAAACAGGAGGCGGATAGAAGATGGATAGAGGAGAAGCTAGGATGAGAGGAGACAGACAGGCCAAAGAGGCGAGGTTAGAGCCAGTGAAGGTGAATGTAGGTGGGGAGTTGGAGGGTGGGGGGGGAATAGGTCAGTCCAGGGAGGACGGACAGGTCAGCGGGGCGGGATGAGGTTAGTGGATAGGGGATGGGGGTGAGGCTTGAGGTGAGAGGAATGGTTAGGGAGGGGGGACTACCTGGGCTAGTTTTGGCATGTGGTCAGGGGAGGGGAGATTTTGAAGCTTGTGAAGTCCACATTGATACCATTGGGCTGCAGGGTTCCCAAGCGAAATACGAGCTGCTGTTCCTGCATCTTTCGGGTGGTGTTATTTTGGTAATGCAGGAGGCCCAGGATGGACATGTCGTCCGAGGAGTGTGGGTGGGGGGTGGGGCAGGAGGAGGATTGAAATGGTTCGTGACTGGGAGGTGTAGTTGTTTGTTGCGAACAGAGCGGAGGTGTTCCGCAAAGCGGTCCCCAAGCCTCCGCTTGGTTTCCCCGATGTAGAGGAGGCCACAACAGAAACAGCGGATACAGTACATAACATTAACAGATGTGCTGGTGAACATCTGTTTGATGTGAAAAGTCTTCCTACGGTCTGGGATGGAGGTGAGGGGCAGGTGAAGCACTTGATTCAGTTGCAGGGGAAGGTGCCGGGTGTGGTGGGGCTGGAGGGGAGTGTGGAGCGGACAAGGGAGTCACAGAGAGAGTGTTCCCTCCGGAATGCACATAAGGGTGGGGAGGGAAAAATATCTTTGGTAGTGGGGCCCGATTGCAGATGCTGGAAATGTCGAAGGATGATGCGTTGGATTTGGAGGTTGGTCGGGTGGTACATGAGGGTGTGGGGGATTCTGTTTTGGTCATTATTGCGAAAGGGGGTGAGATGGATGAGTTGCGGGAAATGCGGGAGACACAGCTGAGGGCATTTTTGATCTCTGTGGAGGGGAAGTTGCAGTTTTTGAAAAAAGAGGACATCTGGGATGTTCAGGAGTGGCATGCCTCATCTCGAGAGCAGATGCGGCAGAGGCGAAGGAATTGGGAATAGGGGATGGCATTTTTACAGGAAGGTGGGTGAGAGGAGGAATGTTCCAGGTAGCTGTGGGAGTCAGTAGGTTTAAAATGGTTATCGGTTTCCAGGTGGTTGCCAGAGATGGAGACAGAGGGGTCCAGGAAGGAGAGAGAGGTATCAGAGATGGTCCAGGTAAACATAAGGTTGGGGTGGAAGGTGTTAGTGAAGTGGATGAACTGTTCGAGCTCCTCTTGGGAGCATGAGGCAGTGCCGAAACAGTCATCAATGTAACGGAGGAAGAGTTGGGGGATAGGGTCAGTGTAGCTTTGGAAGAGGGATTGTTCCACGTAACCTACAAAGAGGCAGGCATGGCTTGGGCCCGTGGCCACCCCCTTTGTCTGTAGGAAGTGGGAGGAATTAACGGAGAAGTAACAATCTCTGTAATAATCTCTGTAACAACAAATCTGTGCCCAGATATGCTGTCATGTCCACTACAGTAGTACTGCATTTAAAAAAAAATCTTAATTGCTTTTGAGATCGTGGAAGGAACTATATAAATGCAAGTTTGTCATCTTTTTCCCACATTACACCCACAGGCACCAACCAATCAATACACCACCCAACAGCTTCTTGTTGCCAGGTAAGCATGGACATACAGGTAAGCCAAGAACACAGGGTACGTTGGTGCCTATAAGGCTTTGCTTCATGTGAAATTTTCAGTTAGCTTGCATTTTAACAATTGCTTTTATACTGAGCCCACTTAAAGCCTTGTGTTAATGATCTTCTGAATCTATCAGACATCACCTAATTACTGACAAGGAGTTCTTGCAGAAACTAGCTGGCCTGAGAGCAGTGTGGACTGCAGAGTGTTGAGTGTGTAACTTTCAGTCATTGGTCAAATAGCCACCTCCTTACTAATGTCAAAACAGACCATATCTTTGCTGCATTGTTGCCATGGACACAGCTCTAAGATTGATCCTGTAGGTATGTGACAGAATGGAAGTCAAATGATTTATTGATTCTCTCACCAGGCCTCGGTCCCATGTGCCTCATTGCATTCCTGATGATGATTTTCTTTTAGGTTAGTTCAAGGTCCTGTCAGTATATGATTCATGTTTTGGGACATGTGCCATGAAGAGTGTTGTCAGTGAAATGGCTTTGTAACGTATATGTTATTTTCCTTCCTCTTTATATGAGGTGTCAGCTTACTGAAATGCCAAAGAGCATACTGCCAATGCAAGCTATATTTATTACAAGTGAACTTATGAAATGAATAATTGGCTGTCGTTAATTATCAATTTAAACTTGCCCACTTTTGCTGTTGCTCCACTTCTCCACTTCTCCAATTCACAATGGAAATGAGGTAATCTTACAAAACAATATCCCTTGTGCTTCAGGTCCATAATGTACGCAATGCGTAATGCATCATGTCAGCACGAGTCCAATGGGGAGTTCAGTTAAATTGTAGCCTGCATTACAAATGAGAGGCTGCAAGTAACAGTGTGTTTGGATCAAGGAATGAGCTTTCATGGAGCTTTGATAACACAAATCTGTCTGTGAGAATCCTTCAGGAATTTCAGTGGTTTCTAGCTCTGAGATGACTTTTTCCTGACCTTTGATTTCTAATCCCAGTGACCACTTCCAGCTGCATATCCACCTGATG
Source organism: Stegostoma tigrinum (assembly GCF_030684315.1). Classification (NCBI taxonomy): domain Eukaryota; kingdom Metazoa; phylum Chordata; class Chondrichthyes; order Orectolobiformes; family Stegostomatidae; genus Stegostoma; species Stegostoma tigrinum. The sequence continues at coordinate 28,730,229 of NC_081382.1, forward strand.
TCTCTGTACAACTCTAACTATGAGCTGTTAAGCATCCATCACTTTCATCACACCATCATCTGTTGCCTTCAGTTTCTTAGCCACAGACAGTGGATTACCTTCCCTAAATCTTTCTACTTCTTTCTTCTCCTGTGAGCTGGCACAGTGGCTCAGTGGTTAGTGCTGCTGCCTCACAACACCAGAGAGCTGGGTTCAATTCCAACCTCAGTTGACTGTCTGTTTGTCTACTTGGGTTTCCTCCTGCTGTCGAAAGATGGGCAGGTTAGGTGGATTGGCTATAGGAAGTGGTGGGTTATAGGATAAGAAAAGGACAGTGGAGGGTCAATGTGGACTTGATGGGCCAAATGGCCTACTTCAACACTGGAAGAATTCTTTGATTCTAAGTCACTCCTTCAAAATCGACCTTTTTGAAAACCTGCTTCTGTCTTGCCTTACATTACTTCTGGTGTCAAAATTTGATAACATCGCTGTGGAGCACTTAGGACATTTTCTTACTTTAAAGGCACTATAGAAATGCACACTATTGTTGTCAGTCACACTGCCATAGTTTCAGCTGGTGGTCCTTCTGTGCTACGTCACCCTTTTGAAAATAGGAAGAAGGGGCAAAAGCCAAGATTAATGTTTGTGCAAAATGTTGGCTTAATTCCATGTAAGGCAAAAAGAGAGCCCTGTTACTTCCTGAAGGCAATGGTTTCTGAAATGCTCTAATGAAATCACTTTAGTTTTCAGCAAAACATCCCAATTCTATACCAAAGCAACACTGAAGAAGTCAGCAGCCACAATGTTGACAGATTGAGTAAAACAGTGGTGGGTTTAGAGGTGACCTGTCAGCAGTAATACAAAGGACAAATTTTCAAGCCAATACTTTCGTCGACAAGCTCATTAATGAAGGAATATCTATTTCACACAGGAGAAAGAGCATCTGGGGATAAATCCATTGCTATAATATGATCCTGAAGATTTGGAGGATCCCATGCGCCAAACCATATCTCAATCTCCATATTACAAGTGTACAAGGAAACTTGTAAGTCTATTCACCTGTCCTCATGACTTTGATGAATTTTTTAAAAAGGTTGAATGTGTTTTTACATATAAACGTGCATGTATAAAAGCATCATTTACATAGAATTTACAACACATAAACAGGCCATTAAGCCCATTAATTCAATGCTGGTATTCATTCTCGACAAGAGAATGCACCACTCCACTCAACTCCATTCCAATTATACTCCGGACGCTGGAGCATAAATATTTTAGCTGACTCTCCAGTGCAGCACTGAGTGTTACACTGTTTGAAGTACCATCTTTTAAGCTATCTCAGGTGGACAGAGAAGATCCCATTACATTTCATTCAGAAGAGCAGAGGAATTATCCAGAGTGATGTGGTGAATATTTATCCTTCAATCAATATCACAAAGAGCAGATCTTCCAGATGTTATCAAATTGATGCTCATGGACCTTTGCTCAATTTTTGTAGCCACCTCCTTGATTTATAACAATGCCAAGACTTCAAAGTACTTACATTGCTATAAAGTGCAAGTGGACATCCCAAGTTCACAAGAAGCTCGATGGAAATGTTTATCTTTCTTTTCCTTATATATTCCCTGAGGTATTTGTCCAGTTTCCCACTGTTATAGTGCATGTCCTTTGAAGCTACTGCTGCTTAAGAGGTGCCACACTGCTGGTTAAAATACAAACCAGCTTGAGTTTAAAGGCATCACATTTGGTTTACACTATTATTATTATTATTATTATTATTATTATTACGTTTTATGATAAATCCGAAACTGCTTCACATTGACACAACACCCTTCTGATCCCAGCAGATGTTATTACTGGACAAGTCAGATCATAGCCTAAAATCTGACTTAATAGACCATTTTCCTTTTTTTTTAAATTTTAACAACATGGGCTCTCACAGAACTGAAATTCTGTAGATTTGGTTTCAAAAGTAAAGCAAGATTATTACAAAAATGAAATGAAGAAAGAAGACTGAGCCCAAATATTTATATGTAACACAAGTGCAAAGATTTTGTAAGATATGATAAAAGACAATCATGTTAATCCCAATAGTCCCAATCCCTTTATAGTACTCACACCAGAACAAATTCCATTCTTTATCACATCAAGGATTAAACTTAAGTGATGTTTCATCTCTCCAGTTAAGAACGTGATAGCCTCTTCCTTGCGTATTCATACAATTGAGCTTAGACTTTCTCAGCTTCAAATAACTCCTTTGGGTTTTAAACAAACACTTCTGATCTTCAACTTTCAATCTAAATTCCTTACCCTGAGGCAATATTTTCTTTAGCAGTTCTAAATTATCTCCTTTCTTCAGGAGAAGCTATTTTATACATTCAGCTTCATTTGTTACAGCTGCAAATTGGAACTAAAGGAACTTTCCAAGCTATATCTCTTTACCCTAAGCCAAAACAAAAACACACTGGATCCTTGTAACTAAAGCCTAATACAGTATATTGTTTACTTAGCTTAGTTGTGAAAATTCTCTTAATGTAAACAAATTTCCCATTCGTCTCTGAACAATCTCTGTCGTACAGTTTTTTTTAAAAAAGAAGTCGCATTGCTTCAAAATACTTCAAGTAGATCACTCAACCCTTTATAAGCACAAACAAAAGCTCACATGTCAATAGTTCAAATTCCAAATGCTAAAATAAATAATTGTATACCTGGATCACAACATGCATCATACTCCTGCCCTCTAACCTGTGTAAGCAATCAATTCCCTACCTTTGCATAAAGAATCTATTAGATCAGTTCCTGGCACTTTATAATATGTAGAAAACAATTCAGGAATTCTGTAAAGAACAGAATATCACCGACATTCTCATGATTGATTTTATTTGTCTTGGGTTGTGGATATCACTGTCAAGACCACCATTTGTTGCCCACCCATAATTTCCCTTGAGTCGGTGGTGAGTTGTCTTTGAACTCGCATAGTCTTTGGTGTAGGGACAGCCACAGGCCTGTTGAAGAGGGAGTTCCAGAATGTTGATTCAGTGACAGTGAAGGAGCAGTGATGCAGTTCTAAGTCAGGATGGCACAATATGGACAGGATCTTGTAGTTGATAGTGTTCCCATATGTGCACAGTCCTTGCCCCTTCGGAGTCTAGGGCTTAAGGGGTTGGAAGATGCTGTTGATAGCAGCCTTGGTGAGTTGCTGCAGTGCTTCTGGTGCTGGGTATGCACCGTTGCCTTTCTGTGTTGGTGTTGGAGGAAGTGAATGTTGAAGGTAGTAGATCGGCTGCCAACCATGTGAACTGTTTTGTTCTGGATAGCCTTGAGTGTTTTTGCAGCTGCATTATCCCAGGCAAGTTAAGAGAATTCCATCACACATCTGACTTGTTCCTTTGTTATGATCAAGGCTCTATCATTTTCTAAGTCTCATTACTCCACAGGTCACAACATAGAGTCAAAATATTTTTACACAAATCCCAATATAGTCAATCAGATGCTTCCTCTATATTGGAATGAAAAAGATTCATCAACTAGGTTTCTTCAATAAGCACAAAATTATCAATTCATTATAAAACAAAACCCATTCAATGAAGGTGCATAATTAGTTAGCACAATTTGTAATTTGAAAATATAAACATTTATTCCTCTAAGTAACTTAAGGTACAAGCTCACACACTTTAGACAAAGGATAAAAGATAGATTTCTCTCTGTGAAGGTGGACTTTAGGAAAGAAAAAATATTTTAGACCAGCAGTGCTTAAACTTGAAGGGATAAAGAATAGGGCATGGAATGATATGAAATCTATTGATCTGGTATTTTTGTAAGTCACCAGTTATGCACAGTTATCTCCACAATCTTACTTGGGAAAGAAGTTCTTTCTGTTGCTCTAGTAGAAGGACAATTAGATTTCATCCTGAACTCAGGATTAGGGGTTTCAGAAACAGGAGAGTTGAAGTAAGCTTTCTCTACAGCTGGCCACACTCCAATTTATAACAAATAATCTAACACCCTGTAAATCCAAATCCATTCAAACAGCCACAGCAGGGGTCTCCAGATAAAGAAGTAATTATCTCAAGCCAGACGATTTCCAAAATGTCTTATCAAAAGAAGTGCAATGTGCAAAGGCTTTTCAATAACCTCATTTTTCAAACCAGCCCAGATTTCATGCCCACAAAAAATGTTAAATATGAACCAACTTCAAAACACTTGCTGGTGTTGGCAAGCTTTGAGACATCAGTGAGATGTAGTATTCCCAGCCTCTAACATGTTTTTATAGCCATAATATTTACGTAACTGATTCAGTTCCATTTCTAGTCAATGGTAACCCTCGTGATATTTATGCTGGGGAATTCCATGGTGGGAATATAGGCAAAGGTCTAGGGTAATAGGTGGATTCTCACGTGTCGTGAACAGCTATTGCTTGGCAATTGTGTTGTATGTTGCTTGTTACTTATCAGCTCAAGCATGAATGTTGTTGTCCAATGTCTTGCTGCATATGGAGGTGGATTGCTTTGGTATCCGAGGAATTTTGAAGTTGTTGAACATTGTGCAATCATCAGCAAATGTTTCCACTTCTGATCTTATAATGGAAGGAATTGATGAAGCCTCTGAAACTGGTTGGGCCTAGGACACAACTCTGAAAAACTCTTGCTGTGATGTGTTGGGACCGAAATGATTGACCTCAATAACCACAATTAGCTTCACTTGTGCAAGGCATGACACCAACCAGGGGAGAGTTTTCCTCTAATTAGCTTCAATTTGCTGGGGGTCATTGATATGACACTCAGACAAATGTTGCCTTTATGTCAAGGGCAATCACTCTCATCAAACTTTCTGATGTTAGCTCTTTTAATGCTGTCATGAAGTGAGGATCTGAGTGACCCTAGAGGGATTCAAACTGAGAGTCAAGTAGGCAGGTTATTGCTGAATAAATCTCCATCACTTTATTGATCATTGAGTCGACAGACGGTACAGTGATTGGCTGAATTGGATTTGCCCATGCCTCTGGTGGGAAGCGCATCCCTGGGCAATTTTCCACAATGTGGGGCTGATGCCAGGGTTTGAAATTATACTGATACAGCTTGGTTAGTGACCTGGCTAATGCTGGAGTTCAAATCTTACCTATTACAGACTGAATGTTGTCAAGATCTTACAGCTGTTTCATATCCATTGCCTTCAGCACCGTCATGCTATCAGGCAGTCAGCGGTCTTTCTTTTGGGATTTGCATAACTTACTTATGAAATACGGTGTTGAATAGTTTTTAAATTTAGTTTCTGAATACAGATCGGGATATGTGAAAAGAATGACGCATTTTGTTTCTAAGTCAACTGTAGTGATTCCCCTTGTCAACCAATCAGTGTTTTGGGACTCCACTCAGGAAAATATTGTACTTCTTATTAATCAGAGTTGTGCTTTATTCTTATGTTTCATAAATTGGAGTTGGAGTGAAAAGGGTTAAGCAATTCAGATAGTTGGACCCTAAACATGAAATATTTGAAATGAAATGTTTCAAATTTATAGTCCATTCTGACCCAGAGTGCTTCAATAGATTCCTCAGGAGAACCCAGACAAAAAAAAGCTTTAAAATTTAAAGAGGTGATGAAGAAACTTCCCAGAAAAAAAATGCTCCCTGCAATATTTGATAAGTTTTCTTCTCGTAGGAAACTTGGGTCTCATTTTGTCTGATGAGAGTTTTAGTTAATTAAACGCATTTCCTTCAGAAGCTCAGCATTTGTTTATTTATTTATTTGTTGATAACGTGCGATGTGGACAGAATGAAAGCTAGTATGACAGCATAATGAGCAGAGGGTTCAGTGAAGCCCTGGGCTCATGGTTTTCTTAAGAGTGCTTTTGTTCAAATGCATGGTAACACTTTAATGAGCATTTAACACCACAGTTATACTTTTACTTGTTCTCGCACAGTTGGCCTGATGTTGTTAACATGTTTCTCAAGATGATGAGTCTAAGCTAGTCATTAACCTTGATATTCTGTTAATAAGGGTGCCCATTTGCTACCTCATGTTAATATATCAAGTAATGGATACCTGGCAATCATTCCAGTGCCGCAGTTTAATTAAGGGCTTTAAATTACATTATAAAACTTACAAGTCAAGCTTTAATGCTTTGTAATCAGCTTCTGAACGTCAAACTAACATTTCAACAGCTGAATCTCTATCTGCTGCTGATTGTTTGCAGCATTTATCTAAATTCTGCATGCAGGATCTTTCTGTATGGATATGCTTCCTCCCTAACAATCTGTGTCTGAGCCTCACTAACAGGCAGCACCATGTGTCAGGACCCCATGCTGTGTAGGCAACAGGCAGCTGATGTGTCTTCCCTAGGATGGCCAATTATTGACCAGAAGACAGAGACCTTCCATTCTGAAACAAGCAGCAGGCAACAATAAAGGTAAGTGAGGGATTGGTGGCGGGGTTGGGGGGGAGGTGTTGCATTCAAAAGGAGGGCACTCTCTCCCTCTTAACTTGAAGCCAAGAAATGGCTTTTGCAGCTAGGTGACTGGTTTATATGTGCCCTTCCAGAGTGCAACCTCCAGTCCCTGCAGTTCCTCAGGGCAGACAGTAAGGGCCTCAGGGCCCAGGACCACATGGGTTTGCTAACATCTGCAGACTCCAGAGGGAACTGGAAGATCCCAGTTGGTATAAACTCCATGCATTGATAGTATCTTCCCCAAATATTAGTGACTGCTTTTGAAATGCTGTCACCAGGACACACCTGGGCCTTGGTGTTAAGCAAAAAGATTTCTGTCAGTTTATCAGCCAATCCTTGATTTGCATCAAAAGGATGTGTTTCCAAATTGGATGAGAGTTGACAAGTATCTCACTTCCAAGTTGTCTGCAATCTAAATAAATCCTCAAAATAATGGAAAATCATTGTTCAAGGCAGACGTGTTGTGGATTAATCTAATGAACAGTGATGCCATTTTTATGTGATCCTCTGTTTGGGCTTGAGAAGTTTGTCCTTCGGCATGGCCCTGGACGGTAATAAACAGATCCTCGACCCTCTGTCTGGACATTCAGAAGCATCATCTTCTTGCCAGGAAATATAAACACACATATTGGACATTATTATATTCCTGGTCTTGTGGTGCAGCTGGAGAGTTTTTACAGAGTCTGCCAAGGTAAGGAAACAATTGTTTATTTAGGAAATATCTTATTGTGACTTCACGACACCACTGGGCTAGAAGAGAGAGCAACTTCATGTGACATTGAATCACTTGTCTATGATGGTGAGTAGCTTGGAGGGAAAATTGCTGATTGCGGTGTCCCATATATCTGTTGCTCTTGTCCTTCCAGGTGGTAAAGGCCGCAGGTTTGGAAAGTGTGTTGAAGGTGCTTGGTGAATTTCTGTAGTGCATCATGTACATCATACACACAGCACTCTCTGTGCGTGATGGTGGAAGGAATGACTATTAAAGGTGGTGGATGGGATAACGATGAAGTGAGCCACTTTGTCTTCCTGTGATAATATTTTATCATATCCTGTGATACATATACTGTGTCTCATCAGCATATCACTCTGACAATACTATAGTGTATTTTATCCTGTTTTCTCTACCGGAAGTGGTTGAAACAGAGACAACACAGGGTTTCTGATGAAGGGCCTAGGCCCGAAACATCAGCCTTCCTGCTCCTAAGACGCTGCTTGGCCTGCTGTGTTCATTCAGCTCCACACCTTGTTATCTCAACACAGGGTGGAACTGGAGTAACACAGCAGGCCAGACAGCATCAGGGGAGCAAGAAAGTTGATGGCTTTTCTGTAGAAGAGTCCCAACCCAAAACGTCAACTTTCCCACTCCTCTGATGCTGCCTGGCCTGCTGTGTTCCACACTGTGTTGTCTCTGACTCCAACATCTGCAGTGCTTGCTATCTCTGAGGTTGGGACAGGGGTGTGATTATACAGATTACACACATCCTCATTAAATCTTCCCTTGTGAACTGGTTAAATCCAAATTGGACTTTGAGGTCTCTGGAGTTTAGGGCTTCTCTTCCCAGTCTCCCTTTCACAATGTTTTTCAGCAGGCAGGTGTTTTAATGGTAAAATTTAATCCATCATTCAATTGTAGTCAGTCTTGCTTGAGGGCAAAAAGAAATCAAACGATTGCAGCTCCTTGTCTGAGCTGGAATTCTTACAATAGATTCATATTTAAAATTCCACGACAGTGTCTCCTCCCTCTGCCTGTAGTAATTGAGATGCCCTCCTCTTCTTAGAAAAATTCCTTGTCATCTGTACCAGTTTCAGGAATGTATATTCTGCGTGTTTGTGCCTGTCTCTGATTGTAATGAAGCTCAGTGTGAATGGCAGCTATCAGCTGCTTGAGTACACTGGGAACCTTGCTGAAATGAAGCTTTCTTTAGATCCCACATTGTACACTTGTGAGGCTGAACTGGTTTGGAACATAGAGGATATCAAACCGGGGCTTCTGTTTTCCCTTGTAGACTGTTAAAGAATGTGACTGAAGTGTTTTTACAGACCTGCTTGAAGTATTGAACAGTGTTTGACAGCTAATGGTAGTTACGGTTGGGTCCAGCTACACTCATTGCAATTTAAACATATTACTTCGGTAATTTAATTTCTAAATATAGCAGAGCAAAAGAAAATGAGTTGCAAATGTAGACTGAGGAATTAGTCATATTTTCATGTCTGGAAGTATTCGGACGACCTGGCAGTATGTGTGGGGAGAGAAATAGAATTAATGGGCACCAGGTTCTAGTGAGCAGGGTTCATCCTGGAGGGAATCACATATTATTTCTGTATAGGAGACCCAACACAGTTATTGCGCACTTTGTTGGCCAGCCTTTGGATTCCCACACGACGAAAACCCTGTTTCTGTCGAAATCTTTTCCCTAAAATCTGGCAGCCAATCAGAAGCCAGAACCTTGCCGATGGCTGGCAGCTTCTGCTAGTAATTACCTGAGGCCATCACAGAAGAAAGACGCTGTATCCCTAAGGACAGCAGAGTGGGACAGGAATGGGTGGATTGAGATGAAGGGGTCAACAGTGAGGGAAGGGTGACACATGGCTTCCCTTGGACAGCTCCTTTTCTCGATGTCGGGATTGATGAGCAAAGCCTGTACTTGGAGGCTGCAGGCAGACAGAACACAGTTTCCTGAGCACCCTTTGGGAGCCTTAGGGATCCCATTGCATTCCTTTTTTTAAAATTCATTCAGAGGATGAAGGCATCGCTGGCTAGGCCAGCATTCATTGCCCACCCTCAGTCCAACAGTTAATCACGTTGCTGTGGGTCTGGAGTCACATGTAGGCCAGACCAGGTAAGGATAGCAGTTTGCGTCCCTAAAGGACATTAGTGAAACAGATGAGTTTTTCCAACAATTGACAATGGATTCATGGTCAACATTAGACTCTTAATTCTAGATATTTATTGAATTCAAATTCCACCCTCTGCCAAGGTGGGATTCAAACCCAAGTCCCCAGAACATTGCCTCGGTCTCTGGATTAACAGTCCAGCAGTAATACTATTTGGCCATTGTCACTCCATTCGCAAGCCACCATGAAATGACCAGAGTTTCTGTTCACTTTTCAGATTTCCAGCATCCACAATATTCCCCATAAGGCAGTTTCCAATGAGATTGTTTCACTAGCCCTGGTTCTTGCTAATGTGTGACCATTGCACACATTCACTGACACATCATTCCATATGGTTCTATCAAAAGACATTTAGATACATTCTTTGACTATCTCCTAAGCCTGAGAAACTGGAAACTGTGGACTTTTACCTCTCCCAGTTGAAAAACAGGAAACACACTCATTAGCTGGTGCTGTCCAACCCAGGAGTATTTTATTCCACAGATTCAAAGTTGCAATGTTTGTGGTATGAACCTTTCAGCTTCTCAAGCACATGTCAACAATGGATAGTGAAAAGAGACTGAGCAGAATTGTGAGGGTGAAAGGCATGCGTGTATTAAATGTGGCAACCGTGGGAAGCAAGGGACTTAACCCAGATAAACTCTTTTGAGAGTCAGTACTGCAGATTATATGAAACCATATCACCTTTGCAGTGGTTTGATATCTCATTATTGTTCAATAGCAGTCAGTTGTTCAGTAAAAACATAGCGTCCACTGCATATCCTTTTACTTTCTCTGCAACATAATGAGCTTTGACATGAAGCAAGTTGCCAAAATCCATCGCATAAAATAGATATCGCTCAAAATATAAATATGCTGAATCAGATGGAAGTAACTGCATCTAACAACCTGGTGGTAGGAACCACAGTGATTAGTTTTTCAGTTGAGCCATTTCATTCTTTCCTATTCTTATTGTTTCATCTCCTCCACAAAGATTATTATCACTGCAAGGTCTAAAAGGAAGAGTTAGGCTTTCAGTGATCCAGATTGCCAGCTTCCATATTGTGAGACTACCCTCTGCTCTAACTTTCAGCAACTTTAACCCTACAGCAAACCTGAGGCCAGTGGGTGACTGAGATAACAAAGTGTAGAGCTGGATGAACACAGCAGGCCAAGCAGCATTTTAAGAGCACAAAAGCTAATGTTTCGGGCCTGGACCCTTAATCAGAAAATAGTGGGCCGGTCGGTGACTGTAGATTTTTTGAATTTCCAGAGTTTGGAAATCACTCAATCAACAGGTGCTTAAAACACCGAAAATTCATTTTATTATGGACAGGCAGGGAACTGCCTGAATACAGCTATTTTCCATTTCCATTATGGCTGCTTTGGATAATCTGGTGCAGCCAGTGAGCTCAACACACAGGTTAATAATGCACCCACATGCATTGTAAATGATAACAAACCAACCTGTTGGAAGTCCTTTAAAAAATGTGTGCAGCCTATTGCTTACTATTGTGATGATAGCATGGCTTTAAGAGATATATTTCTTCCTTATGTGAGCAGTCTGCTACAAAGTCAATAAAGTAAACAAAGCCTGTAAAGTAAATAGCTGAGGTCTTAGGATTTTTTTTTCTAAAATTGGAACAATAGAAGCAGCCTGAATGGGTGGAGTCAAGTTCTCACAGAACAACGATTTTTAGTTTTAACTTTCAGTAGCTGTCACTGGGATCTTGAAGCTGAATATGGAAGCTATTTTTCCTCTCTCTGTTACAGTTAAAAGCTGGGTTTCTCTTCCTGTTGCTGGTATTGCATTTGAGACAATCTATTTTGCTGAAATTGCCTTTCCCAAAGGTGTGGTTACAGGATGTTACAAACTTGGGACAGTTCATAATTAGTAATTAAACAATCTATTATTATGTTAAGTATTAGAATTGAGTTAAATTATTACAATTCTTCCTTTTCTTTCTATTTTAACTATAGCATACAAATAAGGTCTATTTTGCTTCAAGACTTGTAGTTTGAACAATCAAATTGCATCTAGAATGCAATGCCTGGCTCTTGCCTTTGAAATAAGAAAAAATTGGGCCTAGGCTATCTCCTTCACATATTTTGAGAGAGTTTGGTCTGGCCCATAACACTATAATCACCCTCTTTCTGAATGATAAACCCTGACGCTTCAAGTTACAATAGGAAGTCCAAAAGGTGTTGAATATTAATTATGGTACTATCAAAATGAGTAGCCTGAAGGAATGCAATGCATGCATCTTGCCACCATTTCTGTATCTGGAAATTTGAGATTTAATTGTCATGTGTTGGAAGCTTTGAAGTATTTTAAAAGACCAGTAATCCACAATCAATGAGATTACGGACCTAATTTTGCTAGTCACACTCAGCAGTGCCACTCCCATTAGCAACAAACCCAATTTATAGAATTAGGGACCAACCCAGCACAGCTGATTCCATGGGAAACCCACAAAATCTCATTGAATCAGGGATTCATCTTCAACTCTTCATAAATGTGATCTCATCTGAAATTCCACTGACCATAACTAACTTGGGTTGGAAAGTGGCAAATAATATTCATGCCACACAGATGCCGGGCAATGGCCATCTCCAATAAGAGAGGATCTAATCATCAGTCCTTGAGGTTATAAAGTATTATCATTTCGGAATCCCCCACTGTTAACATCTTGAGGGTTACTATTAATTCGACACTGAACCAGCCATATAAATATTATGCATCCAAGAATATGTCCTAGGCTGAGAATTCATCTCCTCTCTCTCCCAAAGGCAGTCTGCCATCTATAAAGCACAAGTCAGGATGCCTGGATGGGTGCAGTTCCAACAATATTGAAGAAGCATGACACCATCCAGGCCAAAGCAGCCTGGTTACACTCTTCATCAGCTTCAACGTTCATATCCTTCACCTGGCTGCAGCGTATACCATCTACAAGGTTCACTGCAGCAACTCATTAAACCTCCTCTGATAGCACCTTGCAAACCTGTGACCTCTACCACCTCAGAGGACAAGGGCAACAGATATATAGGAGCTCCACCATCTGAAAGTTCCCTTCCAAGCCATTCACCATTCTGACTTGGAAATATATTGCCATCCTTTCGCAGTCACTTTGTCAAAATCCTGGAACTTACATCCTAACAGCACTCACTGCCCCCAAACCCTTACCCAGGGTGATTGGGGATGAACAATAAATATTCATAAATGCCCATCCAGCAACCCCATATCCCATGTGTGAATATATAAAAAAAACTTACATAGATCCTGTTCATGCCTCACCCCTATGCTTGTTCACCTGCTTTGGTACTTTGTTCAGAGATAGGTCATGGAAACATAGGACTTACAAACAAGAGAAAGCCATTCAACACTTTGGTTCAGCTCCACCACTGAATATGATCATGGCTAATCCTTTTTTTTCATCTATCTGTAGTTTCCTGCCTGTTCCCATAGCCTTGACTCACTTGTTTATCAAAGCCCTATCTAACTTTGCCTTGAGTAAATTCAGTGACCCAGCCTCCACTGCTCTCTGTCTCTCTCTTTCTCTCTCTCTCTCTCTCTCTCTCTCTCTCTCTCTCTCTCTCTCTCTCTCTCTCTCACTCTCTGTCTCTCTCTCTCTCTCTCTCTCTCTCTAGAGAGAGAGAGAGAGAGAGAGAGAGAGAGAAGAGAATTCCACCAATAATTGACCCTTAGAGGGAATAAAAACTGTTCATCTCAGTCTTGCAAGTGAGACTTCCCATTCTTACAACTGTGTCCCCTAGTTCTAGTCTTCCCCCTCAAAGAGAAATAGCTTCTCATAATTCACCCTGTCAAGTTTTCACAGGGACTTGCATGTTTCTATAAGACTACTGTTCATTTTCCTACATCCCCTATTGTAAAGGCCGAATCTGATCAACCTTTCTTCATAAAATGAGCCCTTGGAATGAGCTGAGTGACCCTCCTCTAAAGAACAACAGAGAATTCTGAAGAAACTCAGCAGGTCAGGCAGCATATGTGGAGAGAGAAACAGAGCCCTAAATTGCTTCTAACGCAGTCATACTCCTTCTTAAATAAGGAGACCAAAACTGGGTGCGGTACTTCAGATGCGGATCACCAATGCCCTGTACAGCTCTGAAGTACCGCACCCAGTTTTGGTCTCCTTATTTAAGAAGGAGTATGACTGCGTTAGAAGCAATTTAGGGCTCTGTCCCATTTGCAATTAGCAGAAACGTTACATAGCTACAAAGGGTAGGTTATCCCCTCAGAATATGAACACTGACATCCAGGAAACTATTCTGAGGAAGGATTAGAACATAGAACATTACAACACAGTACAGGCCCTTTGGCCCTCGATGTTGTGCCGACCTGTCATACCGATCTGAAGCCCATCTAATCTACACTATTCCATGTACGTCCATATGCATGCCCAATGATGACTTAAATGTACTTAAAGTTGGTGAATCTACTACCGTTGCAGGCAGAGCGTTCCATTCCCTTACTACTCTCTGAGTAAAGAAACTACCTCTGACATCTGTCCTATATCTTTCACTCCTCAATTTAAAGCTATGCCCCCTCGTGCTCGCCGTCACCATCCTGGAAAAAAGGCTCTGCCTATCCATCCTATCTAACCCTCTGATTATTTTGTATGTCTCAATTAAGTCACCTCTCAACCTTCTTCTCTCTAACGAAAACAGCCTCAAGTCCCTCAGCCTTTCCTCGTAAGACCTTCCCTCCATACCAGGCAACATTCTAGTAAATCTCCTCTGCACCCTTCCCAAAGCTTCCACATCCTTCTTATAATGTGGTGACCAGAACTGTTCGCAATACTCCAAGTGCGGCCACACCAGAGTTTTGTACAGCTGCAGCATAACCTCTTGGTTCCGGAACTCGATCCCTCTATTAATAAAAACTAAAACACTGTATGCCTTTTTAACGGCCCTGTCAACCTGGGTGGCAACTTTCAAGGATCTGTGGACATGGACACCGAGATCTCTCTGCTCATCTACACTACTAAGAATCTTACCATTAGCCCAGTACTTTGCCTTCCGGTTACTCCCACCAAAGTGCATCACCTCACACTAGTCCGCACTAAACTCCATTTGCCACCTCTCAGCCCAGCACTGCAGTATATCTATGTCTCTCTGTAACCTACAGCATCCTTCGTCACTATCCACAACTCCACCGACCTTAGTGTCGAATTGCCGGACCTGAAACATTAACTCTGATTTTTTTCTTCATGGATGCTGCCAGGCCTGCTGAACTTTTGCAGCAACTTCTGTTTTTGATCCAGGGAAGTATGTTCTCTCAGCAGGACGGCTGCTGGTGGCACAGCAATCGCTGGAATAAATGCTTGCTGCTCCCTACATGCCAGTCCCATCTAAGCCACCTGTAGGCCAACTGTGATTAGTGAGGATGGTGAAGATACTGAGCTTTTCTGGCCAGAAAGTAAGGCAGAGTCCGCTCTCTATGTCAGGCAATTAAATACCCAGTTGTGCCTAATCACAGGCAGTCTTAGTTCTTTTGGAGAATGAGCTGCAGCAAAGCACTTGGAAAGAATTTTGCAAAAATTATCACTGTGATTCCTGATTGGCAAAAAGGAAATAAAAAAAATATATTTATATAGCACTTTTCGCAACCAATGGGCATCTCAAAGCCCTACGTTGTCAATTAAATACTGTTTGTTTGAAGTCACTGTCAACATGTAAAAAGCAGTTTGGTCTCAGCAACTGTGAACAAGCAGCACCATGGTAATGGGCAGGGCCCCCTGTCCTTTGTAATGTAGATTGAGAGATTGATGACACCAGGGAGAATGTCTTTGCTTTCCTTTGAGATAGTGCCCTGGGAACTTGTACATCTACCTGAGCTGGCTGATGCTTTAATACCTCCTCTGAAAGGTGGGACCTCCAAATGTGCAGCACTGCCTCAGAACAATGGTGTAAGCTTTGACTGGCTCGTTCAAAAGCCCTAGAATTGGACACAAACCAAAATCTCCTGAGGAGAGGAGAGTGTGTTGCCCATAGGGATAGTCAACATGGCTTTGTGTGTGGGAAATCATGTCTCACTAACTTAAATGAATTTTTTGAAAAAGTTTAATGAAGGCAGTGCAGTGGTTGTGATCTATATGGACTTCTTTAAGACATTCAACAAGGTTCCATATGATAGATTGGTTAGCAAGGTTAGATCACATGGATTACAGGGAGAACTAGCCATTTGGATACAGAACTGGCTTGAAGGTAGAAGACAGAAGGTGGTGGTGTAGGGTTGCTTTTCAGGCCTGTGACCAGTGGTGTGCCACAAGGATCAGTGCTGGGTCCACTGCTTTTCATCATTTATATAAATGATTTGGATGTGAACTTAGGAGGCATTGTTAGTAAGTTTGTGGATGACACCAAAATTGTTGGTGTAGTGGACAGCCAAGAAGGTTATCTCAGAGTACAATGGGATTGTGGTCAGATGGACCAGTGGGTCAAGAAGTGGCAGGTGGAGGTTAATTTAGGTAAATGTGAGGTGCTACATTTTGGAAAGACATTTCAAGGCAAAATATGTATGTTTAATGGTAAGGTCCTGGGGTGTGTTGTTGAACAAAGAGACCTTGGAGTACAAGTTCATTGCTCCTTGAAAATAGAGTCACAATTAAATAGTGAAGACTTTTGTTATGCTTGTGTTTATTGGTCAGTGCATTAACTATAGCAGTTAGTAGGTCATGTTGCAGCTGTACAGGGTATTCATTGAGCCACTTTTGCAATAATGTGTGCAGTTTTGGTCTTCCTGCTATATGAAGGATGTTGTGAAACTTGAAAGAGCTCAGAAAATATTTAAAGGATGTTGCCAGGGTTGGAGGGTTTGAGCTATAGTTAGAGGCTGAACAGGCTGGGGCCATTTTCCCTGGAGTGTTGGAGGCTGAGAGGTGACCTTGTAGAGGTTTATAAAATCATGAGGGACATGGATAGGTGAATAGACAACGCCTTTTTCCCAGGATATTGGAGAACAAAACCAGAGGGCATAGGTTTAAGGTGAGAGGAGAAAGATTTGAAAAGGATGGAAAAGCAAGTGGTGAGTGTACGGAATTGGCTTCCAGAGGAAGTGGCGGAGGCTGGTACAACTACAACATTTGAAAGGTATCTGGATGGGGACTTGATTAGGAAGGGTTTAGAGAGATATGGATCACATGTTGGCAAATGGGACTGGGTTAATTTAGGAAACCTGGACAAGTCAGACCAAAGGGTCTGTTCCCATGCTGTACAGCTCCATGACCCTATGACTTTATAACTGATCCACAGGTGACACATGGAGTGGTTTCGTTTTTGAGTGGGGGTTTTCAGAGACTGACTTACAGGAATTAGTCGCCCAAGGCATTTTGGAACGCAAATAGCTGTGAACAGTGGGGGAGGAGCTGACGGACAGATGGTGAAGGGATGGGGAGGTGGGGCATTGTGGGGAGGGAGATTGGGACAGGGATTAGGTTCTTTCTTCCGTCGTTGTGATCTGGATTCAGATCCTGCCTGCACTGATGAGGCAATGATTTTTGCCAGCTGTTAGGGTTCTCTCGCGGAATAAATTTCAAACACTTCAGTCGAGTTCATAGTAAATATGACACCACAGGAAGTAAGACTGCTTGCAATTAGGCGCAACTGGGCATTTAATTGTCTCACACAGAGAGAGGACTCTGCCTTGCTTTCTGACCAGACAGCCCCGTGCTATCCACATGTGCACAGCAAACTCTGCTCACCACATGGAGACGCGAGAGTCGATGGAACAATCAATTTCAGGCCAGTTGCACAAATTTTAATTGAGTCGCACCCAGCAAGCTGATTGTATTCCGAACCTTGAGATGTGAGACTTACAAAACATATGTGGTATTCATGGAATAAGTGGTAGCCTGCTTCCATTTTTTTAAAAAAGACATCAACTGGCTGAATTTCGCAAAATGTCAGCTGGAGTAACTTGCCTTTGAGCATTACCAAGCAATACTGGATAAGCTATCTGTCAACTGACTACCCCCACTTTGATATTATGTTACCTTGATAGCACTCCAGATCATTATTACCACAGCTACTGAATGAGGAAAAGATATAATTGAACTTTAAGCAAGAATTTCAAAATGCTATGGTGCTTCATAGTAACAATGCAGGATGTTGCATCCCTGGTGTGCTGTACTTTGCAGATGTGAGCTACTGCATCAGCGAGTTGCCATTTGGAGAGATCTACAATCTTCACTTTATCGCAGTGGAAGATTGCAAGCAGAAGTCACACACATCCTCAGGGAGAATTACAGGAATATCCCAGTGACACCCACCCCTTACGATATTATTTCGGCAACCCGCATTCAATGATATATTGGATTTTGCAAAATCCTAGACAAAATTA
The DNA here is from genome assembly GCF_030684315.1 of Stegostoma tigrinum. Classification (NCBI taxonomy): domain Eukaryota; kingdom Metazoa; phylum Chordata; class Chondrichthyes; order Orectolobiformes; family Stegostomatidae; genus Stegostoma; species Stegostoma tigrinum. Next base: position 28,747,889 of record NC_081382.1, read on the forward strand.
GTTCATATTCTTCCTCTCCAGCTACACATGAAAGAAGGTGTTCAAAGTGTAGAAAACAACGGTAAGATTCGAATGCTCCAGAAACTTTGCAATACTTTTCCAAAGAAATGCTACGTAATTTGTCACTTTATTCATTGTTGCAATGGTCTCAAAATTTCTCAATAATGACAGGTCAAGTCATACAATTGTAACTGTAGCATGTCATCCAATGCATGTCTCTAGAATACAAACCTGCCAGAAGTTTTGGAGTGGTATTACGCATGAGTCAGGTTTTTACACAGCCTAGTTTGAAACACTTTGAGTCCAGTTCCTGACACAAATATACAGTTCAACATGATATAACCCACTGGAAGCAATGTCATCATTTGTATGATGGAAAGGATTCATGTTTTCATAGAAATTTACAGCACAGAAGGAGGACATTTGGCTGATAAAACTTATGCCGGATGAACAAATCACCCAGTCTAATCCCACTGTCCATCCTTTGGTCTAGAGACTTGTAGTGTATCCACTCCATGTCCATATCCAATGGATTTTTAAATGTACAGTGATTTTCTGCCTCCATCACCCATTCAGACAGTGAGTCCATTTCCTCATCATGCTCAAAATTACTCCTCAAATTCCCTTTAATCCTTTTACAAAATATATATATATCTATTCCTCCTGTTAATGATCTCTATATTAACAAAGTAGCTCCTTCCTGCTCCTTCCTATCCTGTTATAATTTTATCCAGCTCCACTAAATTTACCCTCAGCCTGACAAATTGAAATTTGCACTGTATGATTTTTACTCTGTACGGCAAATTTCCAGTTAGTTGCAGAGGATTTAGGATTCTTTCGGCAATTGAACGTAAAGATGCCCATTTGGTACACAATAAGAGGGACTGAAAGCAAATTACATACATGCCTCCCTCCTGAAGTGCCCAATATATTGGGCATGAAGTTGGAAATTATATCATCAAATTCCCAATGGTCGAGCAGTCCAGCAAAGGATTTCCCCGATGAAGAAGAAAAAGTCCTGGCCACATCCTTAAGAATTAGTTTGCACTATTCAAAGATTTTTCTTTCCTTATACTACAGCATTGAAAAAGGTACATGAGATGATTATTCAGATCCACTTTCAACACTGTCTAGACTAACACACCTTTAACATTCACTCCCTCCATCGCCAACAGTTGTGACAATGCTTACCATCTACAAGATACACTGAAGCAATTCACCAAGAGTCCCTCAACAGCATCTATTGTACCCACAACCTTTATTACCTAGAAGCAATATGGCAGCTGATGCATTGGAGCACTGCCATTTGCAAGCTCCCTTCCAAGCTCTGCAACATCTCGACTTGAAGCTATATCACCATTCCTTCACTCTTGCTGTGTCAAAATCCTGGAACTCGCTATCTAATATACCTCCACCATATGGACTTCAGCAACTCAGGAAGGCAAATTGCCAGCTTTGCAGGATTATTGGGATGAACAACTAATACTCTCTCTCAAACAAAACCTACTTTCCATGAATAAAATAATTTTTAAAAATTACAAGTACAAAACACACTGGCATTCTGCTCCTATTTCTTACATGCTAAGAGAGCAAAAAAACCACGCAAGGTTATTTTTGCAATACCAGTGCAATCTGCAACGAGTAAAATTTAACTGCGCAAGTAATCTCTTCTTCAATTCTTTTTATTTCATTCCTTGTTTGAAATGGGATATTTAAAAGATGAAATATCACCACACAGGAGATAAAAATAAGGTTCTCTCCAGTCATTCAAAAACTTTAATTAGCAGCTACATTGCAGCACTTAGAATTTGACATCCGACATGTTACAGCTAACATCCTACCATGCACCTGCGATTGTACGTGTTTTACAGGTGACCTTTGGATGTTGGATATTAGAGCTTTGGGTGGAATGTCTTGTACATTTGAGACAGAAAATTCCAGAAAATCCATTCGAAGCAAACAAGATAGAGTTGCCAGCAAGTGCACACGGTCCTGTTCGAGCCACATACTGGAGGCATTCATAAGAGATCATGGGCTACTTATTTATATAATGACAATTTTAGGTATAATTTCATGTTACCACATTACAAGATCTAATCAGGGAAATTGTATCTGTTCTCTCAGTTCAGGCCTCAATGAAAGATCTTAAAGATACTTTATTTATAATTCGTTCAAGGCCACAGATCATATATAATAAAGAATTTTTGCTCTGAAAAAAAGGCCACGATGTTTCATTCCAATGAGGAGAGTATTTTGTTTTATATTTTCTATACAGAAGTTAATATATTTGTTATTTGCATACCAATGGGAATTAATCTGTCTTTTTTAAAGAAATGCATAAGATTAGTCATTAATAACTGACTTTTTAGCATGTTTGATTTGGATTTCTGCTGCTGAGACTTGTATGACACCTATCAGGAGCTCTGCTGTCATGATGCATCATGCTTATCTGTCTCGTGCCATCCTTCCACATCCAGTGTAGTCTGCAACCACTCTAACATCTGTCATCCAACTACACCTACATTGTTATCGTTGTTGTTGATAAGACAGTGTGGAGCTGGAGGAACACAGCACACAAGGCAGCACCAGAGGAGCGGGAAAGTTGATGTTTTGAGTCGGGACCCTTCTTCAGAAATGGGGGCTAAATTCCTTAAGAAATCTTTCCGCTACCCTCCAAAATTGTGCCGCAGTTTCTCCTTAGTTTTTTCAGCATTGACCAAATGGATAAACTACTGACTTTTTTCTTTCCCAGCTGTCACTTTGGTTTAGATTGTGTATCAATAATTTCCAAACCAAGCAGTATGACTCAATTGACCTGCAAAGATTAGTGAGGTTGCAAACTGCCCCCCATTCTCAAACAACATCAAATAACTATCAAATCACTCTCGTTGATAACTAAATGAAATTTGCTGGCATAAATATTACTGAAATCCCAGTGTTTGTATTGGAGGTCTAGTTTTGAATCACAATTACAAAATGAACAGGCTGCATGAATGAGACCAGAACACATATTTTTGTCTCTATTTCTATCTTCACGATGCTGAATATTCTAGTTCACTGCAGCACTTTGAGTTCAGAGTTCTGTCTTCAATTAAAACCAATGTTCAATGCTGAAAGAGGTTATATTCCTGTTTCTTGGCCTGTGTGCTTTAATGTGAGTGTGTCTGAGGCTGATGGTACAGGTGGCTGGGAAGGAATGTGTCCCTCCATTGCCATTCTCCTTTCATGTTGCATCTTTACCTGCTACTTTCAAACACTGTCTGAAAAGGCAAATACAAGTGTTCTGTACAGCGGACAGATAACTTACTGTAGCAAAAATTGGAGTTAAGTGAAGATGGAATTCCCTCAACCGCTACAAGCATCACCCAAGTTTGGACATTTGGTGCAGGTGGCTTTAAGGCAGAAACAGAGGGGCTATTGGAAGTGCACTCATAGCTAACTCCATCCAATGTTCTCCATTATCCATTCTCTGTGACATCTCACATGCAAGAGTGAATCTGGCTGAAACTTCAGTTCAACACAGATCAGATAGTGCAGTTTGCCAATTTGCAAATCTCTTACCAGTATAAGGAGTGGTATCCAGAGGCAAGTTCAAAAGACAGCATCAACGTGGATGCTCTACAATATAAATTCCTTAAGAAAATGCTATTAGTAATCTATTTATAGAGCCATGCAGCATAGAAACAAATCCTTTGCTCCAACCAGTCCATGATGAACATAATCGCAAACTAAATTATTCCCACCTGTTTGCTCGTGGCTCATATCCCTCCAAATTTTTGCTGGCCATGTACTTACCCAAGTGTCTTTTAATACACCGTAACTGTGTCCACATCCACCATTTCTTCAGGAAGCTCATTCCACATGCAAACCACCCTCTGTGTAAAAAAGTTGCCCCTCATATTGTTTTTAAAATCTCTCTCCTCTTACCAAAAATAAATGCCCAGTAGCCTTGAAATCCCCCATCCCAAGGAAAGGTCATCGATCATTAACCCTATCGATACCCCTCATGACTTTATAAACCTCCGTAAGGTCACCTCTGAACCTTCTATGCTCCAGTGACAAAAGAGCCAGCTATCCAGCCCTCCCTTATAACTCAAACCTTCCATACCCGGCAATATCCTGCCAAATCTCTTCTGAAGCCTCTCCAAATTAATAAAATCCTCCTATTTTCTTTTTTTGATTGCAGGTGAGCACTGATCTATTATGTTTCCTATTCAGTCTTCACTACATTTTCTAGTCTGATACAGTTGAAGGTTTAGTAGCAGCGTCTGTGCTGGAAATCCCAATATCAAGCTTGACACTTTAAGTCTGGAATTTAGTGCCTGCCCAGAACTCCCCTCACCCCAATGATAGGTTTGGAAACAAGGGATCATTTAGTCTGATTGGGGTGAGGACCCATACGCAGAGAAGATCATTGGTGAAGCAGCCCAAACATGGACCCACTACTCTGAGAAACAACCACAGTCATGTTCTGCGATAGTGAGGAGTGAGCTCTATCAATCTTTTGAGCTCATTATGACTCTGGAAAGTGGAAATTTAGACAGGTACCGTTGAACAGATTTTATGTCACCCATGATGCCAATTTTTTTTTTCTGTCAGTCTGTATGTTTGTCTGTAAGTGTGTGGAGGGAGAGTTTTATAAGGATCTTGGAGGTTTGACTAGTAAAGTTAAACATTGACAGTTCATAATTCTGTATCTATAGTTACAATCCATTCAAGTGCAATAAATAGTAAGTCAGAAACATGGTCCATGCTTACTGTGACGGTGGGTCTAAATGACAGGTAATGAAAGGCATACTTTCAGAAGTCTTTAACTTTTGTGATGACTCTGGAAATAATGGGGCTTGTTCGTGGCCCTCCAGTGAGGCATAACAAAGTGCAAGCAGTTGTTGTTGTTCTGTGCTTTTCTAGGGCTGTATACTGTATTCAGCATTGGTCATTCCTTCAAAAATGTATTGCAAGAAAATTGGTTATTCATTAATTTTTTTTCAATTTTAGATACACTTTTCATTATTTATAAATAAGAATAAAATAGAAATTTCTTAGGTAATGTTTATACATTACCATCTAACTGGAATACAAGACTTTGATATATTACTTCCTAATTCACACTGTAAAACCACTGAGTTCTTATTCATAAGAACTTGTACTTAACAGTGCTATCCAAGCTGATAAGCTAGATACAAATACAAGGATTGCATCACTGCAGCTATTTGGTGCACACAACCATCAAATATGCACTGATGACAAGGTAGAGTACAATTGGAGGGCTGCTTTGAAGTTATTGTGGAACTGAATTAAAAGCTTTGACCTCGCTGTTTGATGTGGCACACTTGTATCCTGCTGATATGTGCTCTGTTATCAGTCACTGACCATGTGCTTCTCAGTAATTTTGTGTTGGCCTTTTGTAAGTAATCTGATAGTATTTGTAGTATGCTTATAACAACAAGTACTGAATCACACCATGATAGTGGGAGTAATTGGTCTAGTAGATGGTGCAGTGATATGTATATATGATAAGGAGGTAGCTCACCGCTTCAGCAACCTTCGGAACAAAATTTCTCCTCATGGAAGAAATGTTCAAATGGTCACCGGGTTCAAAACGTTAGCTCTGGCTTTTTTCTTCACAGCTGCTGCCAGACCTGCTGAGCTTTTCCAGCAACTTCTGTTTTTCTTCCCAATTTACAGCATCCGCAGCTCGTTTGGTTTTTATTTTGATCTTTTTTTAAATTGCTTCTCACCCTCCCAGCCAGATTGTAATCAACTCCTTTGTCTATCCAGCTGCTATTCTCTCTCTTTGGGCTCTATCCTTTATCCTATCAGTTACTCCCTACCCTATCCCCCTCCCTATCTTCTGCATATAGACTAAAGTTTTCCTAGCTACCATCAGTTCTAAAGAAGGGTCACTGGACCCAAAACATTAACTCTAATTTTTTCTTCATAGATGCTGCCAGACCTGCTGAGTCTTTCCAGCAACTTCTGTTTTTTTCCCTATATTTTCTTCTGGCCATTTTATATTATTTCAAGTTGCCAAAGCCATTAAGTATAATAAAAACAAAGTTGCTGGAAAAGCTCAGCAAGTCTGGCAACAGCTGTGAAGAAGAAAACAGAGTTAACGTTTCGGGTCCAGTGACCCTTAGAACATTAAGTGTAATATTTTGCTTCATCTCTTGGCAACCTACAAATTTTTAAAATTTGTTTCTAATTACTGGGACCAGACATATCAAATGAAGATACAAGTAGAGATGTAGGTTTAATGATTTGAATGACTTGCTTGTGATCTTTCTTTTGGATTCAGTAATACTTTGTGTAGTACACAATCACAAGCTCGGATGGCATAGTGGCTCAGTGGTTAGCACTGCTGCCTCGCAGTGCCAAGATCTTGGGTTTGATTACAACCTCAGGCACCTGCCTGAGTGGGTTTCCCCTGAGTGCTCTGGTTTCCTCCCACAGTCCAAAGATTTGCGGGTTAGGTGGATTGGCCATGCTAAATTGTCCCTAGCGTACAAGGGTGTGCATGATAGGTGGATTAGCCATGGGGAATTAAGATAGGGTAAGGGAGTGGCTCTGGCTGGGATGCACTTTGGACAGTTGGTGTGGACTCAATGAGCTGAATGGCCTGCTTCCACACTGGGGGGATTCTATGATTCTATGATATGGTGGGTGTTTACATGACGCGTTTACATTTGACTGAAAGCAAAGAAAATGCAAGATAAAGTAAATGCTTTCCTCACCATGATGGGGCCAAATCTTTCAGGTAATATTTATCAATGTTGTCTGAGAGCCCAGTCCCATGGGTTATTCTGAAAGTTATGAAATTCTGGAATCCTATAATGACACAAATAAGAATGAAATTGCACTGAGTTGCATTGGGCCAAAGAAAGCAATTGCTAAATGAGATTACACTCGGGAATTATAGAAACTTGCTCATCACAGTGAAATGGAGCAAGCTGAGAAATAAATCAGATTAGTGTTTGTAGTGTTAAAATCCAATTCCAGCTTTTAAACACTGGTAATAAGTTAACCTGAAAGGAAGATTTCAATGAGGCCACAACAATGGTAATGACAGATAAAGATAATTTCAAATTGCAAGAAAGCTGTTTCCTGAGTCAACAGGAAGTCCACCAGATATTCGAAAGATCCTTGAGCCCGGCAGGTAAGGTCACAGTCTCAGCGTCAGCAATTTAGATGCCACTGTTGTCGTGCTAGACATCAACCACATAACTGCCCCTTTCCTGTTTTCAGTGGTTGGAGTTATTCCTAACATAAAAGCTAATACTCATAGTTGTTGGAGGTTCATCGGTGCAGTTCCAGGATGTCGCTGCAGGAGGTCTGCGGAAGGGTCAGTGGACTCGAGACGTTAACACTGCTTCTTTCTCCACAGATGCTGCCAGATCTGCTGAGTTTCTCTAGCAATCTCTGCATCTTTTTGTGCGGTAGTGTCCTAGGTCCAGCCATCTGTAGCTGTTTCATCAAAGACCTTCTTTCTTTCATAAGGTTTCAAATGAGGACTCTTGCTGATGACTACATAATTTGTCACGTCATTTGAGACTGAATGTTTGAACTAGGAGCAGGGGTAGGCAATTCAGTGCATGAAGTTTGCTCTGCCGTTTAGTATGATGACGGCTGATCTCATCTCAGCACCAACTCCGCTTACCTGCTCACTCTCCTAACAAATGGAGGTCCAGCATGACCTCCATTTACCTGAACTGCAGATTCCCCTCCATTGTGGTTGACAGGGCTTTCAGCTGTGTCTAACCCATCTCCTGCACCTCTTCCCTCTTCCGTTCCCATCCTTCCCAGAACAATGACAGGATTCCCCTTGTCCTCACTTGCCACCTTCCTAGTCTTCATGTTCAAAGGATCATCAGCTGCTATTTTTGCTACCGCCTACACCAAAAACACCTTCCTTTCCCCTCTCCCTGCCAGCATTCCACAGGGACAACTGACACTCTGGCCCATCACTCCCAATGCTCCCTCCCTCCCCCATAGCACCTTTCCATGCTATTGTGGAAAATGTAACAATTGCTCATTCACTTTCTCATTGGCTAGGGCCCCAAACACACCATTCAGCTGAATTAGCATTTCACTTGTACTTCTTTCAACATAGTCTGCTACATTCTCTGCTCAAACTGCAGTTGTCTTCTATAATGGCAAGGCCAAATGCAGATTGGATGGCTGCTTCACAGACCACTTCCTTTCTGTCTGTAAGAATATCCCCGAGGTTCTGTAAATGCGTACCAGCTGTCAAAAGGTACTGTACTAGGTGCTATATAGTTTGCATTCCACTTAATCAGAAAGAACATTGATTTCACTCACTTGAAAAAGTGCACCTTTCCTGCCATTCTCCAAACTTTCAGGGCTATTTCTATGCTGGACATAGTTTATTGGATGTGTAGGATTGAAACATACCCATAACTGACTTTATGAAATACAAAGAAATGAACTACAAAACTCATGGACACAGTGCTGAAAATAAAGCCAACCCTCAGTATAGATGGAAAGGGATTAAATTCAGACAGTGGTGCAGCATGAGAGATCCAGCATTGGCTAACTGCTATCGTAGGATAACAGTCATTGCTTGGGGCAGTCACCTCATACAATACTAATGGAACCATTGTTACTCTGAAGAACTCTCGCTGAGGAGGGAAATGGAGAATTCAAGCCTTTGTCAATTTGAGGGCAAGGTGTTATTGCCATGTCAACTCCAAACAGCAGAAGAGATATTCAGAACCATTCAGAACTGACTGTGTTATCTGGACTTTATCCCCATATGTTCTAAAGAAGGATCATTGGACCCAATACCTTAACTCTGACTTCTCTCCACAGATGCTGCCAGGCCTGGTGAGTTTTTCCAGCAATTTCTGTTTTGGTTTCCGATTTCCAGCGTCCACAGTTGTTTGAGTTTTTTTTATGTTTGGTGCTTATCTCATTCTGATATCTCTTCGCTGATCACCTCTGTGCCAACTTGACCCGGCAGTTGCATTTCAGTGACTGTGGTTAGGAAGGAGGAAGAGGATGATTGTCTAACTCCAACAGAACTGGGGGCATGAGGCTTACGGGCTGCAGTTGTGGATATCAAAGTGGCTCTTGAGGAGGGGAGGAAGGGTCTTCCACACCTCCAAATAAATGAAGGCTCCCAGACAGCAAGGTGAACCTCTTGATTGGTTTAACTGGCCACATATCTCCACATAACTGTCATTCTCTCCATTAATAAAACCCAATAGCAGTGAAAAGGTCTCAGCTCCCTTCCCACACTCATTTTCCAATCCTGCCCAGCTCCAAGTCTGTCTCCAGAGGACTGTTGGAATCCAGCCCAGGGTTTTAGGTAATAAAAGAGAAAGTGCGAGAGAAACCCAGCAGGAGTGGTAGAATCTGTGCAGAGACAGAGTTAATATTTCAAGAGTTCAGCATGACTCTCCTCAATTCTTCACAGATGCTGCCTGATCTGCTGCATTTCCCCAGCTTTATCATGTTCTATTTTAGTCTTCCAGCATCGGTTGTATTTTGCTTTTATTTCAGGGCTTTATGTCAGTGGTATTTTTATCAGAGCTCAAGTCTTCTCTCAAATCCTGGCCACTGCTCCAACAGCTGTCCTCTTGGTCAATGTCCAACAAGCTGTGGAAGAAAAGAAGAGCCAAGGCGGTATCGAGAACATCTCAATTATAACGCACAAGACTCGATCTTACGAGTTAGTAGTGGTGCTGACTTCTGAGCGTTCATTCATTTTTTTAAAAAGCCAACATAACTCACTCACAACAGCTGTGATTATGAATTCAAGTTCCTAAAACCCAACAAATAACTATCATGTCTCACACTCATTTGTGACTTATATTCTTTGTATCAATCACTTGCCCATGCAATAAGATGAGTCTTTGAATTGCACTGTGAGAATTGCTGGTATGTCTGACAAATCAAGGAAGAATCCTTAATCCTCATGCTCTTACCCACAATCATAATTATAACTTCTCTTCCAATAATCAGACACTTCAAAATGTCCAGAGGGTCCAGGGATTCATGAATGCGTTTTTGCAATGATTTATATCAAAAATATTAAAAGTGTTGTGTTAAAAATAGTGGGCAGCCAGGTCAGTTTTATTTTAATTCATTCGTGAGGCATGGGTCTTGCTGGCTGACCCAGCATTATTTCCCTTGAGGTGAGCTACCTTCTTGAACCACTGTAGTTCATACGGTTTAGATAAGTCCACAATGCTATTAGGAGGGAGTTCCAGGATTTTGCCCCAGTGACACCGAAGGAATGGTGATAGATTTTGCAGTCCAGATGGTGAGTAGTCGAAAGCTGAATACGTAAGCGGTGGTGTTCCCATGTGTCCGGTGTTCTTGTCTTCTTCGATGACAGCCCATGCCAATGCGGCCAATGTAGGTTGTGCTGGGAGCTACGTGCAATAATACACAGGGCCCTGGTTTATGCAGGAAAATGGAATTTGTATATACATTGGACATTTTTCATAATAAGAGGGTCATGGAGTCATAGAATCCCTGCTGCATCCCCATGGCAACAAGCTGAGCTGCCTCGTCTGAGAATTATGATTGACAGTTAACCGATCTCATTGCCAATGATGGCCGAACCAATCAGTAGCCTCTTCCCATGCTGTATAAAATGGTGTCTTTCTTTTGAAATTAAGCCTGTTTCTTGTATCCTACTTCAAATGAGCAAAAAACATTATTTTGGGAAAATGATGTGTGTACTGTCAATGCAATTACACAGGTCAATGCAATTGATATCGTCATTTTGTGCTTTTTTTTGTTCACTCATGGGGATCATTGGCTGGTCAGCATTTATTGCATGTTCTGAGTTGCCCTTCAAAAGATGATGGTGGTGAGTTGCCTTCTTGAACCGCTGTGGTTCATTTGCTGTAGGTTGACCCACAGTGCTGTGTGAGGGAGAGTATTCCAGGATTTTGACCCAGCAACAGTGAAGGAATGATGATATATTTCCAAGTCAGGATGGTAAGTGGATTATTGATTCCACTGCAACCAAAGGTTGAAGTTCGAAGGAATGTACCCATTGTTGTGACTTTGCCTTCACAATCTCCTTCTCTGCTCTCTTGAAGGCTTGTTTACTATCTGCTGTCCACTCCCCACAGTGCCCTGCTGGCTGTTATGTCCTCCCCTCCCCCCAGATGCCATTCTCAAAGCTCCATCATTTTTTCCCATTACTGTTTCATCGCTGGCGGTGGTGTAAGGTGCATTCCAACTCCTGCAGCTAAATGTTGTCATTCCTACCTTTTTAACAATAATGACCCATGCAGAATATGGGGAGCTTGGTTGTCTCAAACATGTTTTTGAAACATTGAAACTAGGAACAGGAGCAGACCATTCAGCCCTTTGAGCCTGCTCATTATGACCATGGCAGATCCGCTATCTCGATGCCACATTCTCGTTTTGAAAAAAATGAACAAATGAAAAAGTATAGCACAGGAACAAGCCCTTTGGCCCTCCAAGCCGGTGCCAACCATCATAACCTAATTAATCTAAAAACAAAGCTGTCATTTTCCAATCTGCATCCCTTTATTCCCTCCCTGTTTATGTACCCATCTAGGTGCCTCTTAAATGTCTTCAATATGCCTGCTTCCACCATCTCTTCTGGTAGTGCAATCTAGGCTGCTACCACTCTCTGCAAGAAAAACTTCCCTTGCACATCTCCCTTAAACTTTCTCCCCCTGACATTGGAGCTGTGCCCCCTTGGAATTGAAACTTCAACACTGGGAAAAATCCTCTGACTATCCACCCTATCTATGCCTCTCATTATTTTGTAGCCCTCTATCAGGTCTCCTCTCAGCTGCTGTCTTTCCAGTGAGAAACAGTCCTGGTCTTTTTGACCTTTCCTCATAGACAATGTCCTGGAGACCTGGCAACATCTCGGTGAACCTTCTCTATGCTCTCTCCAAAGTTTCCTTCTGGTAGCGTATTGGCCAAAACTGAACACAATACTCCAAATGCAGCCCAACAAGGGTTTTATATAGCTGCGATAACAAGGTGTAGAGCTGGATTGACACAGCAGGCCAAGCAGCATCAGAGCAGCAGGAAATCTGACGTTTCGGGCCTAGTCCCCTCGGCCTGCTTGGCCTGCTGTGTTCATCCAGCTCTCCACCTGGTTATCTCAGATTCTCCAGCATTTGCAGTTCCTACTATCTCTTTTATATATCTGCAGCATGTTTTACCAACTCTTGTGCTCCATGCCCTGGCCAATGAAGGCAAGCATGCCATATGCCATTTAAATCACCTTGGCTACCTGTGTTGCCACTTTTAGGGAACTGCGGACCTGTACGGCCAGATCTGTCTGTATGTTAATGTTCCTAAGGGTTCTGTCATTTACAGTATAATTCACACCTAAATTTGATCTTGCAAAATGCATCACCTTGCATTTGTCTGGATTAAACTCCATCTGCCATTTCTGTGCCCAACTCACCAATCTATCTGTATTCTGTTGCATCCTTTCACAATCATCGGCACTATCAGCAACTCCACTAATCTTCGTGTCATCAGTCAACTTACTAATCAGACCACCCACCGTTTCCTCCAGATTACTTATATATACTACAAACAACAAACAATGTAAGACTGACCCCTTTCTCCCATATCACTTGATATCTTTAAAAGCCAAAGATCTATCCTGTTCTCAAATATTTTCAGTGACTTGGCCTCCACAGCCTTCTGTGGTTGTGAATTCCACAGGTTCACTACCATTTGAGAGCCGTGGACAGTTGTGTCGTCCTACAAGATGGTATTGGAAGATTTTGTTTTGGTGAAATGCAGTGTCATCACAGACATTGCAGCTGCATGTGTGCTCTGTACCCTTTGGCAGCAAACACAGCCTAGATAAAAATAAAGAGGGTTCCACCAAAAACCATGCAGAAAGATCAAAGCCAAGAGGACAGGATTGTCATTATTGCAGAGGAGATTGAACAAAAGGATAAGAAAGCATGTTCAATATGGGGAAAACATTGCTGTCACTGCAAGGAATTAAATTGATTGCACGCAAGTATTTAGCTAGAAGGAAGCCTATAAAGATGGCTGACAAAGAGGTCTCATACAATAATTCTGACAAATCAGTCTACACCAAAAGGCTGGCATTGTCAAGTCTAAAGGTGAGAAATGGATTGTGAATGTTCAAATTGTAGAATCAGAATCATAGAAACACTACAGTGTGGAAGCAAGCCACTCAGCCCATCAGGTCCACACTGGCCCTCTAAAGAACATCCCATGCAGACCCACTCCCAACCCTATAACCCTGCATTTCCCATGTGCATCAAGTCTGCACATCCCTGAACACTTCCTGCAATTTAGCATGACCAACTTACCTAACCTGCACATCTTTGGACTGTGGGAAGAACCAGAGCACGCAGAGTGAACCCACGCAGACACAAGAAGAGCGAGCAAATTCCACACTGACAGTTGCTCAAGGGTGGAACTGAACCCAGGTCCCTGGTGGTGTGAGCCAGCAGTGCTAACCACTGAGCCACTGTGCTGCCCCTACTAATGCCTGCAAAAGGGGAGTGTCAGATGAATGTGCAGTGCCAGAGAGACTGGTGTTTCATGCAACACCATGAGTTTTGCAGACCTGTGCAAAACAGCTCAAAATGGTAACCCAAAAAGGAAGCCCCCAAAAGCAACCTTGAGGCGATGTGATGGATGATGGCACAGCCGAAGATGATAAGTGAAACTGAGAACTTAAGGCGATGAAAAGAATGAAGATCTGCAGTTCAAGGTAATGAACATTAAACAAAATCCGCTTATCTCAATTGGATCAAATCCAAAATTCTACTGGTGTCAGAACAGATTGGGAGCATTCTACAGGTCAGTAACCTATTGTTGCCTGTGCAGGCCCTGGAGTATTGCAACAATGTTTGCACAGGCCTTTAATACCTTCCTTTTGAACATCATCTCAAGGTAGCTGGGAGTGTGAGACCAACACAGAATCTCCTGAGGAGACTTCCAGCTGCCCTCTGGTGTAGCTCAAGAGATAACATTGAACACTGACTCAGGAAATAACACAACATAGAGGCACACAGCAAAAAGCAGCTTCCATGACCCAACAACACAAGCAACAATAGCCCGACATTTTCAGCAACCTTCTACCCAGCAGATGCATTGCATCTTTCAGGTGTACCTGAAACGCAGTAGTCCTGCTCTGACCAAGCACTCACCATAGAGAAAAAAGAACAATCGCCCCAACAATGAGCATTTCCAGATAAACAGACAGCAACTATAGACAGACATATCATTATTGGGGATAACTTTTCTCACGTATGTTGACACCCCCACCCTGAGAAAGCTTCCATCGGCTTCTTTCTTGCAACTGATGGCTCTTTCTAATAGGCAGTGCGCTGCTCTTTTGATAGACCCCTCAAAGTGGCTGCTTAAATGGCCATTAGTTACCAACCCACACTCAGTTGGCCTGTGGGTGATCTACTGTGTTTGCTGTCCTGCTGTTTGGAGAATGGCCCAGCAGTAAGATTGGCTCAGGAATTTGTTCTATCCTGGTTCCCTGATATTTTATCGCATCTAGTGCACTCACTCTCACCATCTCCTAGCCTGAAACATGGGGCCTGGTAAAATTCGGACCAACACTTCAGTAATCTTCCAAATTGACTTCGAATCTATATTGTCATGAATCTAATCTTAAGAAAAAACACACCCAAAGCTAAGGGATAGTGTCACTCTCCATCAGAGAGAGGCCTTGTAGCTCTTATGTTAAGATGCGACAATATGCTCAAGAGACACCGTGAAGGGGGAAAATATTTTCAGCCTATGGGAGAGGTCAGAGACTAATTGGACAGCTTTTCGAAAGAGCCAACACAAGCTTGATGGGTTAAGTGGCCAACCTCTATGCTTTTTCATTCTGTGATTCAGAGTTTTATACTCCCAGGTAGTCATTCTCACTTCCCTCAGATAAGGCATCTTTGAATGGAATGTTAGCTCATTTCTGGGATTATGGTGTGCATTGACGATCCACACCACACAGTCTCAGATGTCAACCAAAGGCTGCTTTTGACAGGCAACAGTGATTTCACCCTTCCAAGCCAGTTAGCAACCATGATTTGGGAACAAAGGAAAGAAATTATTGTTTAGGGAATAAATGGAAAAAAGAAATTGCAACAGACAATCCAATATTAGGCATAAAATCCTGGGTTTAATTTATCTTCCTTCTACTAAAGGTTCTGTTCTGTCAAACTGCACTGATTGTATTCCAGGGATATACCGTGTCAAGATGGCTGTCCAGACACTTAACAATCATTGAAAGAAATGATATAAAATATCACTCTTAACATTGAAGAATAAGAGCTTTTTTGTCAGTCAATTCTGCCTGACTGAAACATTTCACTGTCTGCCACTGAAGTCATTTCTGTAAATCTGCTGATGAAATGTTGACAAAATACCCAATTTTGTGTAATTTCACTGCGTGCTTCTGTCATCGCCACAGTCGGTCATAGCTCATTCATTTCAGATAACACCATGGACTGACCTTTGACATCTATCTCTACATCAACTTTAGAGAATCCTGAAAGCGTAACAGTTGTGTCTTTCAGGTCGAAAATCTCAGACCACCATTTTTGGCATAGTCAAACTGAAGGCAGGCTTTGTTTCCACTTGATTAAGAAGCTTCTTGTGTGAGGACAAGAAATGTGCTTAATAGCTCAGGAGTGGCCTAATCATCAGCTGTCATTACTTCTCCAATATTAGAAGGGATGACAGACTTATCAATAACACTGCCCCAGGTGAAGCTCTCAAACTAACAGTGCTCGGTTTGTTTTGATCTCTGCATCGCTGAGCATAGGATTCATTTAAAATAAGCGACAGCATGGGTTTTTTTAAATCTCTTTGTTTCACTTTACCTGTGCCAAAAATTGTCCCAACGCTGCTCTTTTATTTTTCAATCACTGCATCTTTCGGCATCGAGACAGGTGCAGTTCTAACAATTTTAGCTGGCTGTATCTCAAAGCCCTGATAAAAAGGTCACGGAAAAATTCTTGAATTCAAATGCCGTGAAATATTTTCTTACATTCAAACATCAATGCCACCTTAGAAATGCCTCTTTCTTTCCCCCTCTTCCCCCGTTGTGACTTCCAAACTGCATTATGTTCATAAATCCAGGCTTATGGTAACCACATCCAATAAAATACTTTTCCTAAAATTACACGGCGGTGTTTACAGGCCTCCAAACTCTTTTGGGAGGGTTAGGTATAGTTTCAGGAAGCATAATCCTGCATTCCCCAAAGCACTGCTCACTCACGGAAATCTGGAATGCAATAAAAGGACAATGACTGATGGCTTTGAAATTCAACTTCAAGAATGGAGGTGATGTTAGTCCCTGTGCTATTTATATTTAGTTTACGCTGCTTTACAGTGGGATTTTGCAACACATTTTAACCTTAACACATTTTTAAATCTTGCTACAAAAAGCCTCCTGTTCTCATTCACTGTAACTTTTCATCAGTATTTTCCAGGAGCACGAGTTTCGTATTCCTGATCCACTCCTTTTTGGTTGCTGGTCTTACAGATGTTTCTTTTATATTTCATATGATGTGGGCATTACTGACAAAGTCAGCGCTGATCACCTGTTCCTAACTGACCTTGAACTAAGTAGCTTGCTAGGGCATTTCAGTAGCTGTTAAAAATTAACTGCATGATTGTGGATCAGGAATCACATGTTGGCCATTCAAGGTGAGGATAGCAAATTTCTTTCCCTAAGGGGTATTAGCAATTTATGAAAGTTTCATGGTTGCCATTACTGAGACTAGCTTTAAGCTCCAGATTTATTATTTGAATTTAAATTCCACCAATGGTGGGGTTTAAATCCAATTTCATATTTGAACTAATGTTTCCAGAGCAATAGCCTGATTACTCATCCAATGAGAATATCACTACGCCACAGCCCCCGACACTTGTGATAATTTGACTTGCTAATGCTGCCTTCTGAAATAGTGATGTGTTAGAATCATGTAATCGCAGACTACAGAAGGATGCTGTTTCATTCAACATCTTTGTGCTAGCCCTAAGAAATCTCTCATTGGTTCTGCTCCTCAGAACTTGCCTTAAAACTCTGCATCCTAACTAACAACTAGAAAGACAAGGACAGCAGATGCATGGAATGTCACCACCTGAAAGTTTCTCTCCAAGCCACACACCATCCTGACTTGGAACTCTACTATCATTACTGCAGTGGCACTGTCTCAAACTCCTGGACCTCCTTCCTTAACAACACAGTGGGTTTACCTGGAGGGCATGGACTGCAATGGTTCTAGAAGACAGCTCACCACTATTTTTGTCAGGGCATTTATGGATAGACATTAAATATTGTCTTAGACAATGATGCCCAGATCCCAAGAATGAATATTTAAAACGTGTGGAAAAGTGAGAGTTCTAATGATGGCAGGAACAAAAAATGAAACCACATTAAGAAAACCGTGCCAAAAGGCTGCATACTTGAATATGTTTTTGCTCCTTATGTATTCATATTCCCCTAGCACAAAAGTCATTGGAATGATCATTTAATGTGCTGCGTTGTTTTTATGTTCCCATTGAGATCTCCAAGGTCACAAGCATGTACTGGTCATGTGACTGATGTATGGCATACCATTTAAAGGATACACAAATGGCATTACATAACCAGGCAAAAGGAGGCCAATGGACTGATTTATTCCCACCGAGAAAGGCCAGTGTTTAACTCTGTGTGCTGGAGGTTAGGTAAGAGAAATCAATAAACACTAGAAAGACCTCCCGTACATTCTCATCATTTTTCACTTCACTGAGCATAGTTAACTGGGATCAAAAAATGGAACCTCAGTACAGCTTTTGCATTGTATTTTCAGCTTATATTTGACAGAAATATGGTCCCTTGATCATAGATTTCAAAGTTACAAAACTCATATGAAGGTTTATGTACACACTAGATTTTATTGTTTAGCACATACATGAAGCCTTCTTTGCACATCTAATTGTCTGGCAGGAGATTTTCATATTTCTATCTGTCCTCTGCTAGCATGACGTTGCAACAATTTCAAGCTTTTGAACTGCATAAATGCTATCCCTAATAAACACCTCCGGGCAATCAACCCAGAGGTTCAGGTATTTGTAATCAGAGACATTTTATACCGAGTGATTATGATCTTGGTTTTTAGTGAGAATTTCCTGTATCCTTCTTTTGAAAGAAACTTGGTGGAAACTGGCAATAAGTGGCAGTGCTCCAAAATTAAGTGTAAGAAGTTCAGAAATCAGTGCTTTAAGCAGAAGATACAGATACAGTATCATTGATCAAAAAAAATGTGGCTAGGCACTTTCCGAAAACTTTTTCTTTACTATAGTCAGCAGTTTGGAATCTCTGGTACCACCCCCTGATATTCTTCTTCCTAAATTGCCCTGAGAAGGTGGCAATGAGCTTTCTCCCTGACCCATCTTGTGAGGATGATCTCACAATACTGCTGTGTAAGGAGTTCCAGAATACTGTGCAATGATCTTCATGTTGGAATGACTCCAGTTCTAGCTGGTTTATACTGTGTTCGTGTCTGAATATTGATGCGTGGACTTTCTTAGTGATTTACCATGCTTCCGAGTTCCATTTACTGCAAAGCTCTGTCACTCAGTTACGTAGCTCTGCTTCTGTACACAGTACCAGCTCCAGCTAGTTTTCTGGATTTGCACAGTTATTGTACATGCAGCCCTTGTCAAAGAACATTACCCAGAACGGTGACTGCCTGGAGTGCAGGCAGGTCTGTTTTCCTCACTATTTTAATATCTTTTAAAAATTAGTCACTACAGACACACATTCTTTGGAGGGCTCTGACCTCTTTGTGTACGCTTTCTAAGGTCATTCTCTGAGTGGACAGAGCGTGGGGATTATCTGCAGTGCCCAGTTCTGAATCATCAGTACCTTATTGGAGAAATCATTCATTTGTATTTAGAACACGATTACTTCTTGTGTCTCTGCTTCGGTTTTCACTTTCCCTGGAGAAATTAAGCCAAAGTATGGCTCCTCTCATGTAGTTTCACAGTTCTACCCAATATTAATGATGTTATTTATTAGCTTTCCTCTCAGTTATTGATGCAACAGTGTAGATTCTCTGATTGGTTAAGCCCAAAAAGATGGAAAGTAGGCACAATCAATTGGGAAAGGATTGGAACTGGGTGAACATCCTATAAGCCTACGGAATATGACTGTATCAGGTTGTTCTGAGCTGGATCCTCTGATAACCAATTCTTTTCTAACTGTTCTGGTCTTGTGCACTTTCTGTTGCATCCTGCATGGAAGTGAAAATCAGATGGTAGGGCCAGAGTGCGGGGATAAAATTTACTACCCCCTAAAATCGATTGCACTCAATATCCCTGTGATAAAAGCTTAAGACGCCATTTTGAAATGGTGTTTTTTTATGCCACTGAGCAACTTTTTCTTTCAACATTGTATCCCTATCACTGTGCCTTCAGGTTGGCTGAGGTTACTGTACGGGGTGGGGTCGGGGGGGTGGGGGGTGCATATTTCCATCACAGCATGTGTTTAAGTTACCACACACCTGCTGTGAGTCTTTTAACAACATCCAATTTGCACACTGCAGTCTCATTGCAGCAAACATTTGGTAAGATTTTGACCTTCTCAAAATCAGGACTGTCTCCATCTTGATTCGAATCTTCTTGTGTTAGGTTAAAGCTGTTAGGTCAAGTTACAGGCAACGTACTTAACAAATGGTGAATGTGATCTGATTTAGGCTTTCACCTGAGGAGATATTCATCGGCGTGTGCATATGTTTGTGTATGAGTGATTGCTTCAATTGTTATTTTGATGGGTGCGTGGTGACACAGGGGAGTGCAAAGTTCTTTCTTCGTCTGAAAACAGTGCTGAGGCCAAAACATTCAGCCATAACATAAGAGCTGAAAAGTCTGGCACAGTCTCAATTGGTCCACCGCAGCAAGGTCAGGTGAAAAAACCGTTCCTGTACAAGCAATTATTTTTTATTGCAATTTGAAAACACACTTCTTCTGGAACCTGCAAAGGAGTTCATTGTGTGAAGTAAATAACTGAAGGAAAATTTATGGTCGCATTAAATGTTAGTTGGAAATGTGATGTTGCATGATGCAATTAACATTTTCAGTGTGCTCTTGTGCTATCATTCACAGTCTCTCAAGAATTAGTTTAAATACCAATATAACTATGGTAAGTGATTATTGCTATAATCTAACTTGATTGTTCCATGAAATTAGAAATGATTTGTGCTGTATCTTTTATTATTAAAGGAGTTGTTCATGTGTTAGATATTGAATCAACCAAGAAGTAAGAGCGTTATTTCTAGTTCAGGCTAGACTTTGATATTTTCTAGTTGCAGTTGCAGATGTAATTGCCTAGTGATAATGGAATTTTCCCTGTCCAAATGCTAACTTAAAGGGATGCTGCTGTTCTGATAAAGTGGCTGATGTCTCAAAATAAATGAGGACGGTGCACCGATGCAGTTTCATAAGAGATGGGATAGTCACATCAGTGATCAAGCCTGTGCTTTGAACGTCTGTAAAGCTCTTGTGAAAGTCATTTGTTGGAAGTTTGCATTGTGCTGCATACTTCAGCAGCCCAGGAGTCATCACCAGCGGTCCTTTGATTCAGCGATAATGCCTACTTAGGTTTACAGAATTCCATCAGGCATCTTTGTGTGTGGCTACACAGGCTGATAAGTGCTTGTGGAGCTGGCTACTGGCATTTGATGGACGAATCTGAAGAATGGTGGCGCTTCTGGTAGAATTTCTCAAGTGCTCTTTCACATCGCTGATGCACTTCCAGGTCTCACTGCCGTCCAGGATAGTGGTGACAATTGCTTTATGATCAAAAGAAAGAATGGATTTAAGTAGTGCTTTATCACATCAAACTGTATCAAAGCACATTGGTTCCCAAGGCCAGTGACAGTTATTATGCCATCAAACTAGCCATCTTTCTGCACTGGAAACTCCCCACATATATTCTCGGATTAATGATCTGTTGGTTTGAGTTTGGAGGTTAGGGTCACTACCAATGTCCCGACTGATTTCATCTGCGGGAAGTGCACCCAACTCCAGCTCCTGGGAAACCACGTTAGGGAACTGGAGCCGGAGCTGGATGAACTTCGGATCATTCAGTAGCCTGAGGAGGTAATTGAGAGGAGTTACAGGGACATAGCCACACCTCAGGTACAGGAAAAAGGTAGATGGGTTACAATCAGGGGAACAGGCAGACAGTGCAGGGATCCCCTGTGGCCGTTCCCCTCAATAAAAAGTATACCGTTTTGGATACTGTTGTGGGGGTTGCCGGAACTTACCAGGGGTAAGCCATGGGGAACAGGTCTCTGGCACAGAGTCTGTCCCTGTTGCTCAGAAGGGAAGGGGGGAGAGGAGGAGAGCATTAGTCATTGGGGACTCCATAGTTAGGGGGAACAGATATGAGATTCTGTGGGAACGAGAGAGACTTGTGGTTAGTGTGTTGCCTCTCAGGTGCCAGGGTCTGTGATGTCTCGATCGTGTTTTCGGGATCCTTTAGGGGGAGGGAGAGCAGCCCCAAGCCATGGTCCACATAGGCACCAATGACATTGGTCAGAAAGGGACGGGGATGTAAGGCAGAAATTCAAGGAGCTAGGGTAGAAGCTTAGAGCTAGAACAAACAGAGTTGTTATCTCTGGTTGTTACCCGTGCCACGTGCTAGCGAGGCAAGAAATAGGGAACAAGACCAGTTGAACACATGGCTACAGGGATGGTGCAGGATGGAGGGATTCAGATACCTGGGTAATGGGGGCTCATTCTATGGGAGGCGAGACCTCTACAAACAGGATGGTCTACACCTGAACCAGAGGGGTACCAATATCCTGGGGGGGGATATTTGCTAATGCTCTTCGGGAGTGTTGAAGCTAATTCAGCAAGGGGATGGGAACCTGAAGTGTAGCTCCAGTGTACAGGAGGTTGAGAGTAGTGAGGTCATGAATAAGGTTTCAAGGTCGCAGGAGTGTACCGGCAGGCAGGAAGATGGTTTGAAGTGTGTCTACTTCAATGCCAGGAGCATCCAGAATAAAGTGGGTGAACTCGCAGCATGTGTTGGTACCTGGGACTTCGATGTTGTGGTCATTTCGGAGACCTGGATAGAGCAGGGACAGGAATGGTTGTTGCAGGTTCCAGGGTTTAGATGTTTCAGTAATATCAGGGAAGGTGGTAAAAGAGGGGAGGGTGTGGCATTGTTAGTCAAGGACAGTATTACAGACATTCGATGAAGACTCGTCTACTAAGGTAGTATGGGCTGAGGTTCGAAACAGGAGAGGAGAGGTCAGCCTGTTGGGAGTTTTCTATAGGCCTCCGAAAAGTTCCAGAGAAGCAGAGGAAAGGATTGCAAAAATGATTCTGGATAGGAGAGAAGGTAATTGGGTAGCTGTTATGGGGGACTTTAACTTTCCAAATATTGACTGGAAACGCTGTAGTTCGAGTACTATAGATGGGTCAGTTTTTGTCCAATGTGTGCAGGAGGGTTTCCTGACACAGTATGTAAATAGACCAACAAGAGGTGAGGCCAGATTGGATTTGCTACTGGGTAATGAACCAGACCAGGTGTTAGATTTGGAGGTGGGTGAGCACTTTGGTGATAATGACCACAATTCAGTTATGTTTACTTTAGCGATGGAAAGGGATAGGTGTATACCGCAGGGCAAGAGTTATAGTTGGGGGGAAGGCAATAATGAGGCAATTAGGCAAGATTTAGAATGCACAGGATGGGGAAAGAAACTGTAGGGGTTGGGCACAATTCAAATGTGGAGCTTGTTCAAGGAACATCTACTGCGTGTCCTTGATAAGTATGTACCTGTCAGGTAGGGAGGAAGTAGTCGAGCGAGGGAACCGTGGTTTACTAAAGAAATTAAATCTCTTGTCAAGAGGAAAAAGGAGGCTTATGTAAAGATGAGGTGTGAAGGCTCAGTTAGGGCTCTCGAGAGTTACAAATTCACAAGGAAGGACCTAAAGAGGGAGCTAAGAAGAGCCAGGAGGGATCATGAGAAGTCTTTGGCAGGTAGGATCAAGGAAAACCCTAAAGCTTTCTATAGGTATGTCAGGAATAAAAGAATGACTAGAGTAAGATTAGGGCCAATCAAGGACAGGAGTGAGAAGTTGTGCGTGGAGTCTGAAGAGATAGGAGAGGCGCTAAATGAATATTTTTCATCAGTATTCATACAGGAAAAAGACAATGTTGTTGAGGAGAAGACTGAGATGCAGGCTGTTAGACTAGACGGGATTGAGGTTCATAAGGAGAAGGTGTTAGCAATTCTGAAAAGTGTGAAAACAGATGAATCCCCTGGGCTGGATGGGATTTATCCTAGGATTCTCTGGTAAGCTATGGAGGAGATTGCAGAGCCTTTGGCTTTGATCTTTATGGCATCATTGTCCACAGGAATAGTGCCAGAAGACTGGAGGATAGCACATGTCCCCTTGTTCAAGAAGGGGAGTAGAGACAATACTGGTAATTATAGGCCAGTGAGCCTTACTTCGGTTGTGGGTAAAGTGTTGGAGAGGATTATAAGAGATAGGATTTATAATCATCTAGAAAGGAATAATTTCATTAGGGATAGTCAACACGGTTTTGTGAAGGGTAGGTTGTGCCTCACAAACCTTATCAAGTTCTTTGAGAAGGTGACCAAACAGGTAGATGAGGGTAAAGCAGTTGATGTGGTGTATATGGATTTCAGTAAAGCATTTATTAAGGTTCCCCATGGGAGGCTATTGCAGAATTACGGTGGCATGGGATTGAGGGTGATTTAGCAGTTTGGATCAGAAACTGGCTTTCTGTAAGAAGACAGAGGGTAGTGGTTGATGGGAAATGTTCATTCTGGAGTTCAGTTACTAGTGGTGTACTGCAAGGATCTGTTCTGGGGCCACTGCTGTTTGTCATTTTTATAAATGACCTGGGTGAGGGCGTAGAAGGATGGGTTAGTAAATTTGCGGATGACACTAAAGTCGGTGGAGTTGTGGATAGTGCGGAAGAATGTTACAGGTTACAGGTTACAGAGATAAGCTGCAGAGCTGGGCTGAGAGGTGGCAAATGGAGTTTAATGTGGAAAAGTGTGAGGTGATTCACTTTGGAAGGAGTAACAGGAATACAGAGTATTGGGCTAATGGTAAGATTCTTGGTGGTGTGGTTGAGCAGAGAGCTCTCGGTGTCCATATGCAGAGATGCCTGAAAGTTGCCACCCAGTTTGATAGAGTTGTTAAGAAGGCGTACAGTGTGTTAGGTTTTATTGGTAGAGGGATTGAGTTTCAGAACCATGAGGCCATGTTGCAGCTGTACAAAACTCTGGTGCGGTCGCACTTGGAGTATTTTATATAGTTCTGGTCGCCGCCTTATAGGATATAGAAGCATTGGATAGGGTGCAGAGGAGATTTACCACAATGTTACCTGGTATGAAGGGAAGGTCTTATGAGGAAACGCTGAGGGACTGAGGGCTGTTTTCGTTAGAGAGAAGAAAGTTAAGAGGTGACTTAATAGAGACATACAAGATGATCAGAGGATTAGTCAGGGTGGAGAGCGAGAGCCTATTTCCTTGGATGGTGATGGCTAGCACAAGGGGACATAGCTTTAAATTGAGGGGTGATAGATACAGGGCGGATGTCAGAGGTAGGTTCTTTACTCCGGGCGTGGAATGGCCTGCCTGCAACAGTAGTAGACTCGCCAACTTTAGGGGCATTTAAATGGTTATTGGATATGGATAATAGTGGAATAGTGTTGGTTAGATGGGCTTCAGATTGGTTTCACAGGTCGGCGCAACATCAAGGGCCAAAGGGCCTGTACTGCGCTGTAATGTTCTATAGTCTAACTGTCAAAGATGGAGTCATAACAAAGACTGAGAGACAAATCTTTACACTCCTTTAAATTATGTTACAAACACATGAACCACCAGCGATGACAGATGGAGCTTTTTCCAAAAGGGGTTTCCAAATTTGGCTGAATGCCTGTCTGGATCATAAAAACTAAGCTTATCAATGGCTTTAAACTTTGCAAGATTGAGTATAAACAGTTCATTTGGTTCAGATACAACAGGAATCCAATATCACACAGTTGCACTACTGTGTGCTGAGTGCTGAAACAAAACTTAATTTAATATTTAGCTTATATCAGAAAGCACTGTGGCAGATATTCCCCTTTTTTTTCTAATTTTGGGGGCAACTGTGTCAATTGGCAACTGAAGCACCACCAGTATTATCAAGACAGTTCACCCAATTGCCTATCTACAGCTCATCAAGTGCTGTCAGGCAAGCAAATCTGAGCATCACACCCTGAGTATTTCATGGTGGTTCAGTGGTTAGCACTGCTGCCTCACACCACCGTGGGACTCCAGTTCAATTCCACCTTCGGGCGACCATCTGTGTGGAGTTTACACAATCTCCCTGTGTCCATGTGGGTTGCCCCTGGGTGTTCCAGTTTCCTCCCACAATTCAAAGATGTGCATGTTAGATGGATTGGCCATGCTAAAGTTGCCCAGTGTCCAGGGATGTGTATGTGGATTAGCCATGGGATTTACAGGGTTAGGGGCTGGAGCTGGTAGAGTTATCAGAAGCTGTCAGACACTCAGTGACTGGAAACCCCCTGGATCCTATAGTCCATCAGTCAAGCTGTAATTCTTGTGAAATCCTACAGTGTGAAGGTAAATCTTTTCTATCTTCTTTTTGTGGGTGGGGAGTCACATGTAGCAGGGATGGGGTGAAATAACTCCATATAGCTGGTATCCTGTCAGCCACTCACTCTTTATTTTCATGTGGAAAGCATCTGATGGTGGCCCACCTCTCTCAGAGCCAGCTCTCAGAGTGAATGGAACCCCTGACACTCCTGTCATTATCTGTTAGCCAGGTTGCAGAATGTCCACCTGACTGACCTCAATAAAAATCACTTTCTAAGGAACACTTGCCCTGACCCCCTGTCTATGCCTCGGATCGCCCCAGTCTGAGACAAGTGAAGCCTCCCATTCCCGACCCCATCTGACAGGTTGCCATGGCTTCCTAGTCCAGAATCTAGCTTTTCTCTCCCAGTTGTGAGGCAATACTCGTGGTGATTGTGAATTCATGAGAGGCAACATGTTTACACAGAGAGCAGTTTGTGTGTGGAATGAACTATGGGAGGAAGTGATGGATGCAGATACAGTTGCAATGTTTAAAAGGTACTTGGGTAAGGATATGAACAGGAAAGGTTTGGAAGGTATATGGGCCAAATGCAATCAAGTGGCACCAGTTTGGTTTGGGAGCATGGTTAGCATGGAGGAGTTGGACCGAAGGGTCTGTTTCCCTGCTGAATGACTCTGTAACTCTACAACAGTTTCACTGATTAAAATCTCTTCTTAAGATGAATCATCAGCTTTATCTGATTACACTTTCCATAGCCTTTGTTCTACACTGAAGCTGTTCCATAACTTTGTGTTGTTTATGGTAGTGTTAAAATCCAATAATATATAATAACTAATCAAACAAATATTTCGGATTTCCTTGCAGCAGTTACAAAGAATGCTCAGTAATGAAACAGGCCATTTGATCCACTGGCATGTGCTGCTGTTTATACTGCACAAGAATTCCCCCTCATTCTATTTGTCTCATTTTACTTTTTCAGCATATCTTTAGATTCCCTTTATTCTATTGCCTCCAGTTTCCATGTGGATGTATCGAAGCTGTTTGTCTCGTGTTCTGTGATAGTGAGTGGATTCTAACCACTCCCTAGGTAAAGAAATTTCCCCCAGAGCTAATTCATTAAAAAAACATTAGAACCAAAGAGCAAATACAATTTGACATGGCAGTGAATGCACAGATTGTGCAGAAGTCGAAGTGAGACATTGTTGACTTCAGTCAAGGTCCAATTTTCCATTGGAGTTCAAAACTTTTAGTGTCATTGGTAAAGCTGTGATGCTGTTTATCTATTCGTCTGCAATTCAATTGCTTTTGAAAATATGCAGACTGATTTCATTGCTTCAACAATGTTCAACAATTTTAACTCAATCCACCAGCTCAGATTTGTGCTGCACTTGAGTCTAGTTGTGAATTAAACCAGCATCTGTATGAATTTAAACAAAGGTACCACACACTGTAGTTTAGAATACCACAATACAGCCACAATACAGATTCAACATCATCTCATTCTATTACTTGCTTTTTGGGTATATTTTAAACCAGTGCCCTTGTTTGCAAGACTGAAAATGTGCACCACCATTTTGGGGTTACCATTATCATTGAACCCCTGCTGGGAACAAGGCGCTGTTTGGTTGTCAGGATAACTTGGTGACATTTCTGACTACAACCATTCACTGAATTCACACAACATGCTTTTAATATACCACCATATTTATGTAAGACAACCTCAGATTAGACCTCACAATAAATATTATGTTCACAAAAGCAGACCAAGTTTAACACAGCTAGATTGTAAAGCAGCTAATTTGTTTCAGCCCTGGATCTCTGAAAACATCAAGCATTTGTTCAGCTAAAGAACATAGAAAGGAAGAGTAACAGAAATAAAAGAAAGTAACTAGAATAGTTGAATATGTTGGTTGGCCATTGGTTTTTAACCCATTCACAGACTTGCAGTTTTATTGTGATGGTACCTTCTGCCATTAAGCATATATAGCAAGAAATCACATGTAAGTTTTCCACTCATTTTATGAATATATGTGTACCCAAATTACACACAATGTAGATGGACAAAATCGTTGGATGTCATCTTAAGTAAAATATCAATTTTCAATATTCCCTTGCAACCTTCAACTACTTAAAATCTATTCAATTCATCAGTTAGATGAAATAGATACATACTTACTGAAATCATTACTTTACCTTCAAATATAATTCTTACAGCAGTCATGTAATGCTGAATGACTTTGCCTTTCTGTGAATAGACTCTATGTCCAGTTATGTTAAATTCTAAACAAGTGGGATGTTTACTGCTGTCTTATACTATATTGAATGGAATTAGACTTTATTTCAATAACATCCATTTCCAATCTTTGACAGAGAAATCAGTTTCACAAATCAACAGTATCTCATAAATTAATTTCATCAATTTTTTTATTAATCGTTTTCTGTCAAAAAAAAACCTGGAGCTAAGCATTTTCTTAAATTAGCTTTCTCATTGAAATCAATGGAAGAGGAGACATGGACATTAAACTCTACCATGCAGACTTGGTTATCAAATCAGTATTGAAAAATGTGAAATGAACAGACCTTTTTGCCCTGACACTGAAAGGGAATAGTTGGTATAGTTTCAAATATATGAGATCCAATTTTTTTTTATTGAAATCTATAAATACCAGGCATTTCAATTTTCATACAATCAATTTTGGTTGATCTAGATTTGGAATACAGATTATTTTGATGTACACCATAGCTAAGCCTTTTTCTGCACAATGTGCATTTTTGAAAATCTTTGTCCAATATTGTGTAATCTATATTGAGTGTTAATATGGCTTGTCAAATTGCCTTATCATAATTTTAATAGTATATGCTGTCAATAAATTTAGAATGAGGGCGAGCATGTTGCTCAATAACTACTCCTTGAATCCCAAACTATGGTTATAGTATTTCAATATTATATTAAGACAGAAATAATTAAACAGAAGTAGTACAGTTTAGCAGTAGAGTATATATAGAATTAGGAAAATAAAGGTAGTGGGAGATATGCAGAAACATTTATTCTGTAAAGATGTCAAAAGGGAATAAATGCAAGCATATTAACATCAAATGAGCTCAAGTTCTATTTCTAAAGCAGTACTCTAAGTTCTCAATCCATTTCTCGAGGGTTTCTGTACAATACTTATTGAAAGTTGCTGTTTTAATATTTAGTGAATTATTGCATTCCTTTCACAAACCATGGGAGCATAAAAAGGAGCAGCCCAATTGATTAAGTTGCATCCTACATGAAGATTTCTCTCTTCCATAACAAAATTAATCCACTGAAAGCATTACACTGCTGGGCTGACTATTCTTGAAGCAGAAATGGGAAATTCTGAAGTCCCACTCAGATTGCCCATTGGTAGTGTATGCAGCTTCTCTGGTAAATTGGACAAGTGCCCAGATTTACTTTTTATCAAGATGAACAGCCAACCTTGAAACAGAGACACTAGGACTGGTGTTCTACTGTTTATTCTTTAAAGAAGCAGGCTCACGCATTGAAGTTAAATTCATCAAAAGAACTCCTGTTGTTGCAGTGTCTCTAATGACTCTGGAGGTTTTGTGTGTTACATTACAGCAATTGCAGTGTTGTATCCTCACAGAGAGCACAGAGGAGGAGATGACCTGTCAGTAGAAGTGCTGCATAGATATGATGGTAGTAATGATAGTGCCTCAGTGTTTGTAGCACACTGGGGAGATGGAGCAGACACTAGGAAGAGGGGACCCTCTCGGTGATGTCCTCCACCATCTTCAAGTCAGACTCCTCAATGCTCTTTAGCAGTGACAGGAAACTGTTCACATGCCAACCAATGCACCCAGCATTTCATTCCTGTATGCCCTCTGTGTGGGACCACATCTGAATCTCTGACAATAGTAATGTACTCACCCCCAGTGAGTAGCCTGACCTTCTCCCTCTTCTGGTGGCATCTCACTTGTGCCTGTTGACCTTCCCAAGTTAATAATAACCTCCAAGGTAAGTGCAATGTCATTGTATGAGCTGGTGGTTGCCAATGTCAGGGTCTGTTCATTAGCACTTTACTGATGGTCTCCCTCTCTCTCCCTGTCTCTCTGTCTATCTCCTGAGTGCGGCAGAGCAGCTGGGAGTTCTTGGTTATCTGACAGCATGAAATCACAAGGGGATATTTGATGTGTGGGACGTGGCATGAGTTGGCAAACAGGAGGCCTATGCTCATCATGCTCAGAGTTAAGAAACAGAAAAATGTTGGAACATTCATCCTCAATGTGCTCAGCAATGCTGAACACCCTGGGCCCTATCATAGCCCCAGTGCTGAGAGTCATCTCCTCTGTTGCCACCTTGTTCTGTGCCAGTTCCACTCTGCTCCTGACTCTTGTGTCCTGGAAGAGAAAGGGTGGAATGTCAGTAATGTTTATGGAGAAACTTAGTGGGTCAGGCTGCAGCTGTGGAGAGAAAGCAGAGTTAATGTAACATCCGAGGTACCTCAACCCACCCCTATATACTGACAAATTATGCCAACTCAATACCCACTGCACATTGCTTTCCCAGCACAGCTCTAACTTCATACAAAACCCAAGGTAAAATAATCCCATCCCTCACGGAGAAGCACTCCCTGAATATGTAACATCCAAGGTACCTCAGTTAATGTTTTGGGTCCAGTAACCCTGTATCAGAACTATTGTTAGTAATTGGGTTGCATTGTGTTTGCCTGCCACAGTGGTGGATTAGTTGGAGGTACACTGTGCTGTGGGTATTGAGTTGGTACGATTTGTCAGTATATAGGGGTGAGTTGAGGTAGCTCGGATGTTACATATCCAGGGAGTGTTTCTCCATGAGGGATGGGATTATGATACCTTGGGTTTTGTATGAGGTTAGAGCTGTGCTGGGAAAGAGATGTGATGTGAAGATACATTAGCTGACCTAGATCATCTGTTTGAGGTTATTGCACTTTTAATGGTACTGCTACAGGTTCCTTCGGTCCAGAATTCAGGAGTCGGCCACACTGCCCACTCTATTCTAGGTGTAACTTATGAGTGTCCAGGCCCCTATCTGGAATCAGAAATCAGGATTTTACCAACCTATTGTAGATGGGCTGGGAGATGGAAAGACTGGGGAAATGAAGGTGAATGTCCAAGATTTCCCACTGCCACAGAATATTTCCAAATGCAGGAATGGATGGTACCCACCAATCCAATCAATAAGAGTACTAATGGGCATTTTCCACAAAACTAGCATCATACTAGGCTGCACTGGGAGACTGCCAGGTCAGAGAAACATCCTCCTATGAGGTGGCTATGGGACCCTCCCTTTCAGAGTCTCCACGTGCCAGGAGGGGGTTTATGGATAGCAATTTGACTGTAACACTATCAACAAACACTCACCACTCCAATCCCTGGTCTGCCTGCCTGACACCGCCACTTTCAGAAAATTCCTCACTGGCCATTCCATGGGCCCTCTCCTTCTCCCAACAGTCTCACTCAGCATCAGCTGCCTCTGATGGTGATCTGTCTGAGGTTTCCAATTCTCTAAAGGCCAGGCCACTGCCCATTGCTAAATGGCTGTACTGGCAGTGACTTCTTAACCAGGTGCTCAGGACCTGCATTGGCCATGGCAGTAGGACTCATAGCATGTGATCAAATTTTAGCCATGGTCTCCTTCCTTCTACTAACCTCCAGCATTAATGCCCCAAGCCATGTCCTTTGTCCTGAACCTTCTCTCTTCCCTAGTGTTTCATTTCAAATGTTAGCACTATTATTGTGCACGGATTCCTTTGACGAAGAACAGCCTGCCTTCTAAGGCTGAGTGCTGGTTACACATACTAAAACTGAAGCACTGCAGATACCAGAGATCCATAATAAAGACAGAAAGTGCAGGGGAAGCTCAACAGTTTGCACCAATGCCAATCAGTTCCTTATCGAGTCCAGAGGCAGTGTTCAGAACATCATAGAATCCCTACAGAATGGAAACAGGCCCTTCAGCCCAACAAGTCCGCACCAACCCTCAGAGCATCCCCACCCAGGCCCATCCCCATAAACGCACCTAATCTACACATCCCTGAACACTATGGGCAATTTTGCATGGCCAACCCAACTAGCCTGCACATCATTGGACTATGGGAGGAAACTGGAGCACCCAGATGAAACCCACACAGACATGAGAGAAATGTGCAAACTCCACACAGACAGTCCCCCGAGGGTGGAATCGAACCCGGGTTCCTAGCGCTATGAGGCAGCTGTACTAATCACTGAGCCACCACTTCTAAAGATTTCAGTGTAGTATTGTTAATTCTGTCCTTGCTATGGGCAGTCATGGTCAAATGCCATGTAAGTTAAGAAGTTAACAATATTTAGACGTGTATGATCTGACTGTTGCTCATCACTTGCAAGACAGAATCTGTGAACTGCTCTTTGTGTCACCGTTTCCACCTGCCAGATTATTCCAAACATTTATCACAGTTAATAAAGTTTTTGGAATCCAATCTAAATTTGTTCCCGAGAATTTATCAAACTCTCTTTCTGCTGTCCTGCATTGTTTCAAAAATCATTCAGTCATGCTAGCCACAAAATAATACAACAAACTGCTGCTGTATAACAGAAGACTAAACAGAATTGGTGCTGATTTATAATGGGGTGTATGTACACTGCAGGAGGCAGTCCCTGAAGATAACTTTGAAACTTAAATCACATCATTAAGGAAGAGTGTACATAGCCATGACTGTTGAAGTGTTACTTTGTGGCTAAATCCAAGTCTCAGAAAGACACCTTGAAAATAAAAGAAAATACATTAGATTTTTATGTGAGATTGCTTCTGTTTTCAATCTTGTCGTTGTCTTCAACAAAAATATGTATCAACAATTTACAGTGCAGATGTTATATTTCAATGAACTGTAACAGTCTGTCTCGACCCATCAGTGTGTAACTACGTACTTATGTATTGTCAACCTGCTTCTCAGAAGGTGAAACCTGATAGCCTTAAGACAGACACACTGTATGCACGCACCTGCAGAAGGTCAACAGCTACTTCATTCCAGTAATGATGAGACCTGAGCGCTGACAAGATCCCCAACACACCTGCAATAGTATGAAGTTATCAAAAGAACACATTCAGAACAGCAAACTTCAATGATGTTGTGCTATCTCTTTAATGAAGACATTATACAAAAAATGGTGGGACATTTCATACTTAATCAGGACAAGCATAAAGAACATTTGAATGAATTATTCTGGTCTGTAAGCCAGTTGCAAAATACCAAAGGACAGTAAAATGATGTTTCACCTATTGTCTTCTATTGCTCTTACAGTGTAAGTTGTTTATTACAGGTTTTCGCCTAGTCGATCCTAATCAAATCAAATTATATTTATTGTGCTATCTTACACCTTATCAAATTCTACAAGTGCTAGCTCAGTCTTCTTGATCAGAGCAACGGCAATAAAATTCCAGCAGATTTCAACACAAGCCAATTCAATAAGTGGCAATGTATATTTTATAAGTTCAATAAAGCCAGCCATTTGGATGGACCATAAATGCTCCCACGCAGCATGTTATATTCTATCGTTGGGTTGGCAAGCAACACATAACAATTCTGAATTTTTGGGAGAATCGGGTGGTGCATTCATGGAGCATTATTAAAGTTTAGCTCAAGGGATTTGGCACAATTTTGTTTCAAATTAAAATTAAACAAAAGGAACGATTGATAAAATGATTTTAGTGCATAATGGAAGTTGCTGGTTTGAAGTTTCACTGAAATTTGTATGTGCGGTAAAATTGTTGCATCAAACCAGATGTTCTTGTGTAACATTACCAAGTGTTCTTTTCTAATACATTATAATACAGTATGCATGCTTCTGTAAAATTGAAATGATTGGAAATTATATAGAACATAAAAGGTATGTGTCAAAAAAGTGAGATAAAGACAGAAAGTGCCAGAGAAACTCAGCAGGTCTGGCAGCATCTGGGGAGACAGAAACAAAGTTAACATTTTGAATTCAGTATGACTAGGCTCAAAATTCTACACGAATTGCAGCACTGGTGGGGTATTGCTGCAGTATTGAAAAGTAGGTTGTATGTTTGCATGTTGATCTTTATGAGTGCGTAAATGCAACACAGCTCAGGATTGGGATATTTGATCAGTGGTGGTTCCAGAGCAAATACAGAAACATTTAAATATGGAGGAGATAAATAGGGATAAACCAGGAAACTATAGACCAGTGAGTCTTCCATTAGTGGTTGGAGGGGTATAAGACAGAATTCTTAAAGTCAGGATTTACTAGCATTCAGAAAAAGCATGGCCTAATTAGGGACAGTTAGTATGCCTTTGTGCAGGGCAGTTCATGTCTTACTAACTTGATGGAATTTTTGAGGAGATGACGAAGGTGATCGATGAGGGTAGAGCAGTGGATATTGTTTATATGAATTTTGGTAAGGCTTTCGACAAGGTCCCTCATGGTAGGCTCATCCAGAAGAATAAGACGCATGGAATCCATGGTGACTTGATGACTTGGATTCAGAATTGGCTTGGCCATAGAAAGCAGAGGCTAATGGTGAAAGAGTGCTTTTCTGCCCGGAGGTCTGTGACTAGTGGTGTTCCATAAGGATCCATACAGGGATCCATCCTGGAACCTCTGCTGCCAGTGATTCATATAAGTGACTCGGATGTAAGTGTAGATGTGTAGGTTAGTAAGTTTGAAGATGACACAAAGATCGTTGGAGTTGACAATAATTTAGAAGGTTGTCAAAGGATACAGTGCGATATACATCAGTTGTAAATATGGGCAAAGAAGTGGCAGATGGAGTTTAATCCAGGTAAGTGTGAGGTGCTGCACTTTGGGAGGTCAAATGTTAATGAAAAGTATACAGTTAATGGAAGGATCCTGAACAACATTGATGTACACAAGGATATTGGGGCTCAATTCCATAGCTCCCTGAAAGAGGCCACACAAGTAGACAGGACGGTAAAGAAAGCGCATGGCATGCTTGCTTTAGTTGATTTGGGGAATTGAGTACAAGAGCCAGGATGTCATGTTGCAGCTTTATGAGACTTTGGTCAGGCCACACTTAGAGTATTGCATTCAGTTCCAGTTGTCACATTACAGGAAAGATGTGGAGAAAGGACGAAGAAGAGGTTGACCAGGATGCTGCCTCAGTTGGAGGGTATGAATTACAAGGGGGGTCTAGAAAATCTTTGGTTGTTTTCCCTGGAGTGGCAGAGGCTGAGGGGAGACTTGATAGAAGCCTATGAAATTATGAGATGAGGTTGACAGTCAGAATCTTTTTCCTGGAGTTAAAATATCTAATACCAAGGGGGCATGCATTTAAGGTGAGAGGAGAAAGCTGAAAGGAGATGTGAGGGGCAAGTTTTTTACACAGAGAGTGGTAGGAGTCAGGAACTGCCTGGGTTGGTGGTGGAGGCAGACAAGAGAGGGGCTTTTAGGGGGCTTTTAGATAAGCACATAAATATGCAAGGAATGGAGGAATATGGGCCAAGTGCGGGCAGAAGGGCTTAATTTAATTTAGCGTCATGTTTGGTATAACATCATGGACCAAAGGGCCTGCTCCTGTTCTATGTTCTACGTTCCATGTTCTGAATAGCTGAAGTGAGACATCAAAATCCTAAGCCTATTGATTGTTTGTTAGGATTAGAATAAAGCAATTTTGTGTCTGAAGGGCTTTACCTTCTGGATCCTATACTCTGGTCAAGGTTTTAGGGAAAAAGATAACTGCTGCTGTAAAATGATTTAGCCAGCCCATTTTGTTTTTCCATTCTTTCTGGCATTGCACTGAAACAGACTACACAGCTAAAACAACACTAATGCTTCTGTTGTCTACCAGAATCCTCGCATATTCCCTCATCCCATCCCATCATCTTATCCTTCCTTCCAGCATGGCTTCTTCTTCCATTAATTTTGCTGAGTGAGTGGAAGATTTTTTTGAACATTTCTACCCCTCTGATCTATTGATTCTTTCTCTAGTCCACAAGGAGCTGTGTGACAGCAACGAAGAGAAACAGCTGGGAAAATCTGAGAAATGAGCTGTGCAGCTACCTTTCACCCAGTGAAAAATTCAAGGAGCTGTAAAATTGGATGGCATCTGGATTGCAGCATGGTTAGAGAATCATAGAACAGCTACAACACAGAAGGAGGCCATTCAGCCCATTTTGCCTGTGCAAGAATCATGTAGCCAGAACCATACCCCAGCCAATTTGCCATAATCAGGTAAATGTTTTCCTTTCTGATAAGCCCTTTTTGAAAATCATGAATTGAATGTCTGCATAACACTCTCAGGCACTGCATTCCAGATCCTAACCACCCACTGCGTAAAGATAAAAGGTTTTCTCATGTCACTTTCGGTACGTTAACTGATTACTTTGAGTTGGTTTTATTTGGTACTTTTTTTTAAACATTCACAGGACATGATCATCGCTAACTAGGCTGGCAATTCTTGCTGATTCCTAATTGTTAATAGCCAATCACATTGCTGTGGTTCTGGAGTCACATGTAGGCCAGACCATTTAAGGATGACAGATTTCCTTCCCTAAAGGACATCAGTGAAGTAGACGAGTTTGACTTCTCCTGGAATGGGAACAGTCTCTATCTCAGTACAGGCTTCTCTATGAAATCTCCTCTCAACCTTCGCTTTTATAAAGTATCAGTTGCAAAGTTGTCCTTAAGTAGATATTAGTTTCCATATTTGCATATAACAACGAGATGACTAGTGCACCCTACTACACCTCAACTCTGAACACCTATACCTACACCAGCTCCCTCAACCCATCACTCTACCCCTTACTCCTCACCCACATAACCTACTCCTCCCCTCTTCACCTCAACCCCCAAACCTTCTCCCTCACTCCCACCACCTACCGCTCCTCTCCTCCACTCCAACCTCTACTGCTTTCCTCCTCATCCCATTCCCTACCCCTGACTCCACACCCTACAACTCCCCTTCACCTCCACCCCATTTGTCTCCCATCCTCATCCCACCCCTCCTCTCAATCCCACCCAATACCCCTCCCCTCCAACCATATCCTTACCCCCTACACATCCCCTCCTCAGACCTCACCCTCACCCTTTACCCCTCCCCTCCTCACCCATATCCCCACTCCTCATCTTAACTCTCTGCCCTCCTCAAACCTAAGCCCTACCTGCTCATCCATCACCCCTACATCCTACCCTCCCTTCCTCAACTCCACCCTCCTATACTTCCCCTCCTCACTCCCACCCGTACACCTCCCCTCCTCACCCTCACCCCTACACTTCCCCTCCTCAGTCCCACCCCCTACCTCTTCCATTCTCACCCCCTACCCCCAACACTTACCCTCCTCAACCCCCAACCCTACATCTCCCCTCCTCACTCCCACCCTCTACACTTCCCCTCCTTACCCCCTACACTTCCCCTCTTCAGTCCCACCCCACACTTCCCCTCCTCAACCCCAACCCCTACCTCTTCCATCCTCACACCCCACCCCCTACACTTTTCCTCCTCACCCCACCCTCTCCACTTCTCCTCCTCACCCCAACCCTTACCTCTTCCATCCTCACTCTGAGCCCACAGCAGATGTTCATAACTTTCTAGAAACCCCAGAATTCAGTCGCTCAACCTTGTGCTGATCCTGCCAGATTATGGGACCATATCCTTTATAAAATGCGGATATAATTTTAGACAAGGAGCAATCCACTATTCATAGACACCACATGTGCATTTCAGAAACAGGAAACCTGACAGACAATAATGGAGCAGCTACTGTAAGGCCCTACTGTGACTATGAAACATAATTCATCTCAGAATATCTTGCAGAAATCTGAAATTGTAAGTTGCAAAATAAACTAATTTCGAACCAACATCAAATGAAATGTTACCATCTACACTAAGCATTCATTACCTTGCTCCACATCTAGAATGTTTTGTTTAATTTCACTAACAATTGTGCAGCTGATAGTCAACCGCCAGCTGTCTGTCTAGTCACATGCTCCAAACTCTCTGCAGGGTTTCTTACAGCAAGGAAAACAAGTTTGGATTTTGTCAGTGTCTGAATAGGGTAGCATTGAAAGAATTAAGTCTTAGTTATTTTCTGCCTCTGTAAAATGCACATTCACTTCCATGCCTTCCTTCCACGCCTTTTTATTTTTTGTCTTCATCTCGTTGCAAATTTGTAAAGACGCACATGACATGTGATTTGTATCAAAAGAGGGGTTAGTTGTGAAATTACCGGCCATCTCTGCTTACGGAATCTAGCAAAATAGCATGGCCTTGGAGGAGACTTCTGATCAATTACACAGCCCGATATTATAAGCTGTAATATCTGTTAGTGGGTTGTAGTGGGCCATGCTGCAATTTACAGCACTGCTGGGCGATAGAAATGCCTATTTTTATCTCAAGTGCAAATACGGGTCCAAATGTAAACTCAAATTCACTCAGTTTTTAGTTTTCTGTCCTTTTAAAATACCTCTTTGATAATAGTTTTTAATTTTTATCTTAATATACATTTCCCAATTTATATATGACATTCTTAATCAACTATTTCTGTGATCAGCTTCTTTACAAATGAAATTTCTGAGAAGACTGAATATTTTTCTGAACATTTCAACAAGACAAAGAAAATGATGAAGTTGCCTTAGTCTTACCAGATCCCAAAGAGCTGCTCTCTCATTAGACAGAGCCAAGTGGTAGTGAGTTTTGAGAAGGTTTGGAGCTCAGGTTGAGGTTCTGGATGTAAGTTTGCTCGCTGAGCTGGAACGTTCATTTTCAGACGTTTCGTCACCATTCTAGGTAATATCATCAGTGAGCCTCTGGTGAAGCGCTGGTGTTATGTCCCGCTTTCTATTTATGTGTTTAGGTTTCCTTGGAGACATCACCAACCCAAGGAAACCTAAACAGATAAATAGAAAGTGGGACATAACACCAGCACTTCACCAGAGGCTCACTGATGATGTTACCTAGAATGGTGTTGAAATGTCTGAAAACGAACCTTCCAGCTCCGCGAGCAAACTTACATCAAGAGCCAACTGGTGGTGGTTTAACCTGCAGGTCATCACATCTCAGGCAAAGGAAGACAATGAGAGGAGTCCTTCATAGTACCCTCAGCTAGTATGGGAATTGAACCTAACATGTCAAAGGCCACGTTCACCACTATTACTGAATGCACTTAATGGTATCCTAAAGAATAATTCTTTATCTAGCCAGATCGGAATATTTTATTTCTAGCAAAAATTGAGTATGGGATAGCATCATAGAGTCATAGAGCTGTACAGCGTGGAAACGCACCCTTCGGTCCAACTTGTCCATGCTGATCAGATATCCTAAATAAATTTCATCCCATTTGCCAGCATTTGGCCCATATCCCTCTCCACCCTTCCTCTTCACATTCCCATCCAGATGCTTTTTAAATGTTGTAATTGTACCAGCCTCCACCACTTCCTCTGGCAGCTCATTGCATACACACTCCACCTGTTGTGTGAAAACGTTGCCCCTAAGGTCCCTTTTAAATCTTTCCCCTCTCACCTTAAACCTATGCTGTCTAGTATTGGACTCCCCCATCTTGGGGAAAAGACCTTGTCTATCCACCTTATCCATACTCCTTATGAAATGTTCGAAGGACTGACCATAAAATCAACAAAGAACATTCAGGGAACTCAAATTCCATTTTTATTCATTACATGCAACTGTTGTTGTGTCAAATCAATAAGACCAATATTTTGATAATTAAAATGTGTTTTTAATTATTTAGTGTGGGTATTAGGGTATTTCATTCCTTGGTAGTGTGTCTACAGGTGAGATAAACAAACCCTCAGCAATTCTTGCAGCAGATAAGGTAAATGGTGAAATTGTAAGATGTTTCATATAGCAGCCGAGATCTCTGATATTAATGGTGTACATGTGAATGTGCCATAGACAGTCCCAGAGATATGGGGGTAAATGACCTGGTTCACTGACTCCAGGTGCCCAACAGGTAATTGCCCACATCTTGCTATACATTAAGTTTAATGGGCTGGAACTAGGCAGTTCCTAAGTTGTAGCTCTGATAATTCTGATAATAGTTCTGAAGAAGGGTCACTAGACCCGAAATGTTAACTCCCCTTTCTCTCCATAGATGCTGCCAGACCTGCAGAGATTTTCCAGCAACTGCTGTTTTTGTTTCAAATTTCCAACATCCGAAGTTCTTTTGGATGTTTTAAAATTCCTAAAATGTTCCCCTGTACCCCTACCAACAATCCTACACACCTGCCTCCACCCCCAAACCCGTTGGGTATGTCCAAGGAGGCTGGCACATCAGAATCTGTACCCCACAGAAGTTCAGGAGCAAGTGTTTCTCTGTGATTAGTGGGAGAACAGTCAAGGAAGCTGAAATGCTTGTTACTATGATATTGCCTTGGCTATTGACACAAACCAAGACTGATGTTCCAGTTTACTGCTAAGGGAGTGCTGTGGGTGCCATGTTATGGATGCATTATTAAACTAGAGCACTGACAGCATTCCTGGGCACGTAGAACATCATTTCAAAAAGGAGCTAGGCATTATCCCCACTGGTTTAGGTAATATTTATACCTCAATTAACATCTCACCAAAGTTAGTATTACATCGCTGTTAGTAAGACCAAAATTGGCTGCTGCAGTTTCATCTTATTCTGTAATGGGATGTGGTTGTTACTGGTAAGGCCAGCATTTGTTGCCCATCCCCAACTGCCCTTGGGATTGTGTGGTACTGAGCTGCTATTTAGAACCACTGCAGTCTTGCAGGTGTAGGGACAACCATAGTGCTGTTCAGAAAGGAATTCCAGGACTTTGATGCAGTAACAATGAAGGAATGGTGATATAGTTCCAGGTCAAGATGTGTAACCTGAAGGGAACTCAGGTGGTGGTGTTCCCCTGAATCTGCTGCTCTTTTCCTTTATAGGTGGTGGAGGTGATGGGTTTGAAAGGTGATGTCCAAAGAGGCTTGGTGAGTTGCTGCATCTTGCATATCGAAACATAAGGCTGGAGTAGGCCATTCAGCCCCTCTATGCTACTCTGCCATTCTATAGTCATGGATGGTCTTCTAACTTAATGCCATTATTTATATATATATCTCATATATATTGTTTTCTACATTAGAACAACATTTCAACAGTACTTCATTGGCTGTAAAGTGTTTTGTGGCAACTGGAGAGAGCAAAAACAATAGTATAAAGCAAGTTTTTTTAAATTTTCATGACTGCAACATTTCTAGTCAAATCCAAAAGGTGATAGAAATTCTTACCTGTGCGCTAACAAAGACCATATTAATGATCTCCAAATATGATTATCGTCATCTAGTAATACTGAGTAAAATGCATATTTGTAACCTATATTATTACAATATCTGTCATGTATCAAGGAGAAAATAAAGATTACAATCATAACTTCTGCAAACCAGACTCTCTCAGAAATACATCAGAAAAAAAAGGAACTAGGAAAAATATCCTGTTGTTAGAGCTATCCTTTGGACAGCTGTATCATGGCCCTGCTTTGTTAAATGAAAATGTTGTTTCTTTCATTGAAAAACATACAAAACATCCATGATAGAGTGCAGATTTCAAATTGTTATTGGTGTTCAATGAAGAGGAAACAGTGAAGAGAACTGTTCTGAAGGCACGTGCAGCTTATGTTGGCTGAGAGATCAAAATTATATTAACAGTCCAGAGATTCCTGCAGTTCAGTTGAGCTATTTTTAAACTGTACTTCCTCTTCTTCTTTCTGATTCAATCCAGAAAAGTACATTGCTTTTTAACATCCAGAAACATTATTATTGTGGTTGAAGTTGTAAGAATGGAATTAGCCCTCTTAGTGTTCAGCTGCTTGAAAGTTTTCATTTTGACTTGTGTCTTTGTTTCCTGCTTTGAAACTTGCACCAACAAAGCAATGAAAAACAAACTGCATTTATATAGCAGCTCGAATATAGTAACACGACACAAGATTCTTCACAGCTGTGTAATTAAACAAAGTTTGACCCCAAACTGTTGAACAAAATACAAGTGTGAGTGACCAAAATCTTAGCGAGAAAGGTAGGTTTTAGGGAGTATCTGAAAAGAGGAAAGGGAAGTAGAGAGAAAAATTGGTCCAAAGGTTAAATCTAAGCTCAGCCAGCTGATGGTCTGTCTACAATTGATGGAGTAATTAAAACTGCAATTGTTCAAGAAGGCAGAATTAGATGGGTGCAGTTTTCTTGGGAAGTTGAGGGTTGGTGAATATCGCTGCGAGGGTCGACATCAGTGGAGGTTTCATAAACAAGGATGAAAATGTAAAAACTGAGCATCAGTGCAGGTTAACAAACATTGGGATACTAGATGGATAAAACATAGTATGAGTTCAAACCCCAGCAGCAAGACTTTGGATGACTTCCTGCTTGCAGAAGATTGAATGTGGAATGACTGGAACAGTCAGGCTTTGAGTCAGCAAAGACGTGAAAAAGATTTTCAGTAGAAGACAAGCTGAGGTGGGGAGTGGAATCAGGTTATGTTGCTTATCATGGTGCAGATATGTGGCCAGATCTCACCTCAAGGTCAAAAATGATACTAGACTGATACAGTCTACAAGGAGATGGATCAAATTAATGGCTAAGGAACAGAGTCAGAAGCAGTGACTGAAGACAACAGTGATTTCAGCTTTCCTGATATTCGTTTGGAGGAAATTTCTGCTCCACCAGTGCTTGGTGTCGGACAAACATTTTGACAACTTAGAGACAGTCGAAGCATTGTGATAAGTGGAGCTGGGTGTCTAACTGCATCACAATTTGGAGATACATTGAGAAAGATAAGGAAGGATCGTTTCGCACAATCACAGTCATGTGGAATGTTATTTAGGGATTTCATACGACTATTTTCATAAAAATAGTCTGGACACCCTAATTTGGTGGTGTTTAACAGTAAAGGTCCGGGAAAGAAAGGCTCAGATTTGGAAGGCAACAGCATGTTCAAGAAATTTGGAGAGGATAGAGGCATTGGAGATGGGCAATAGTTTAATCAGAATTAAAGTGTGATGAGAAGATGCTAGGCATAAAACCTAGAAGACTGAAAGCTTTCCTGTTAGATGCAAAAAGGTCACATGAATGACCTAAGAGGTATCAAGTTAATCAAGAATGAATGTTAAAAATAGGTGAAAATCTTAAAATCATTGCTTAAATAGGAGTCAACAGAAGTCAGTGACCATCGGGGTGACAGGTGCATGGGACTACATGTGAGATCTAGATATGAGCAACAGAGTTTGAGGTTAGTTTAAATTTATGGAATGAGGAAAATGTGAGTTTCACCAGGATAACTTTGGTGTGTTCAGGCCTCAAGATAGTAATGTGGGGGTTCTTGTGGTATAGTGGTAGTGTCCCTACCTCTGAGCCAGGAGTTCAAGTCCCACCTGCTCTGGGGATGTGCCATAACATGTCTGAACAGGTTGATTAAAAATATCTAGAGATAGCAACATTATAAAAGAGGGTACAGCAGCAGGTGAGCTGAGGTTAAAAACATGAGATCATGCAGTGGATGTTGGCAGTGATGGTGCAGACAAGTTCCAATCTTCTCTCTTAAATTACTTGATGAAAATACCAAGTCCACATTCCCTCTCTGCTCAGTACCACATTAACTGATACCTTTTTCAAAAAAAACCTATTTTAAGTGTTATAGGGTTTTTGCGCACAAGATCTAGTCTCATTGCCAGTGAGATAAGAATGCAGAAATTGGCAAGATTCCTCACTCCTCTTCACTAACTGGAAGATGTACATGAAGTGCTGAACTGGAACATTATCTGAGATGCTCCCTCCCAATGAAATACTAGCAAATGCTTACTAGGCAAGAGTGCATGAATAATATATGGACAAATTACAGGCCAAGTATTTTTGTACATTGTAGACTGGTCCAAGTACTTGCTAAAACGTAATGAATGATGGTACTTGCATATTTGCCCAAATTCAGTTGAGTCCATATGATTAGAATAGGGACAACAGTAAATTGCCTGATTTAGATGAATGTGATCTTTTTGAATTATGCAAGATAGTGGTAGAAAACATTATGTTTTAATGTGTGCTGACATGAATGCTTACTGTGATCTATTTTGAAAGGTAGAAATAAGGGCTGCAATGCTGCGGTTACTGGTGTGGGGCTGGTATTCATCAGTGGACTTCTTTAATATATAGCAGTGCAACCTTAATGCCATCAGCACTAAATGCAGCATGTCAACACAAAGTGGGCTAGACAAACCATTAAAATGATTACAGGAAGAGTTAAAACCAAGTTTTTAGGAGATCTCGGGTCATGAAATGGACCGCATAGGCACTTTGAAAAAGTTACTCCACACCAGATCAAATCTATCCAGCAGTTACTGTGAACCAATTCCATTCACAAGGTGCCTTCTAGTTGTGTGCTCAGACATCCGATGAGTTAGACCTCCACACTCTGCACCAACACAGGGACGCTTAGATGCTCACTGACTGGTGTGCGACAGTGTGACTGCACCTTGATGAAGATTAGAAGCATCTTTTCTTCTTAGTGAACAGTGGCCAACTGCAATGGGACATCTCTTCCACATTCAACTTCTTCAAGACGGTCAGGAATTTAGTTTTTACAAAGTAGCTGCTTATGAAGCAGAAGAAATTGGCATTAAAAATCTTTTACAAAAATACATATATAGTTAATATGCCAATGTAATACACTGACATCAGACAATATCCTGGCAAAAATGAAGTTGAATACTGGGTTCTGTACTTTGACAACAAAACTAAATACAG
Source organism: Stegostoma tigrinum (assembly GCF_030684315.1). Lineage (NCBI taxonomy): Eukaryota > Metazoa > Chordata > Chondrichthyes > Orectolobiformes > Stegostomatidae > Stegostoma > Stegostoma tigrinum. The sequence continues at coordinate 28,792,239 of NC_081382.1, forward strand.
TCCCTACTCCCCCCCCAACCCCGCACATCACAAGCCTTCCCTAAGTGGCCCCATTATCTCAGTTGGAAGGAATTTTTAGTCAAGTGAGCAGGACAACATGTAACAAAGGTTACTTTCAGAAAAGATTACAACTTAAACAGGAAACCCTTTGATTAGAAAAATTGTTTGAAATTTTATCATTACCTTGATCATCCCTCTGAGGTCAAGAAAACCATTTCTAATCATGATGCCCCCGCCTTTTTAAGTGAAATCACTGCCTTGGATAGAACTTGTTTAACATGGTGACCTGTCAGTAACATGTGCACTGACAAACTACTTGTGCCCTTTCTTCAATACCCACCTGCTTTGAAATTATCTCAGGCACACAACGGGGCTCCAAATGCTGCTGTCAGGCCTGACAGCACACTCAGGTAATATGGCTTTCAATATCTTCAGCATCGCTTGTAAGTTGCTTTGAAAGCTACCTGAGCAAGACTGAAAAAGAAAGCTGAAGAATTTTTGCCTAATTATTTGAATTTTCATCTGATTCAGTACCTCTTTTTCAGCAGTACCATCTTGTTATAGAGCCATTAATGTAGTAGAATACCTGAACGAATGAAATTGGGAATACAAGGGAATACATAACACAGAGATGAGGAGGAAATTCTTCTCTCAGAGTGTTGTGAATCTGTGGAAGTCTTCCCCAAAGAGGATTAATGAGGCTGGGTCATTAAGGTTATTCAAGGCTGAGGCAGACAGATTTTTAAAATCAGTAATAAAATCAAGGATTGTAGGAAAATGGCAGGAAGGCAGAGTTGAGGATTATTTGATCGGCCATGATCTCCTTAAATGGAGGTGCAGACTTAACGGGCTGAATGACTTATTTCTGTTCCTATGTCTTATGGTCTTATAATCCAGCCCACAATTGATGCCAAACCAAGATGGTTTAGGAGATAGGTGGAGATTAGGAGTGCTGTAGGGAGGGAGTTTCAGAGCGAAGGGCCTTGGCAGCTGCCAATGGTAGGGTAATGCAAGTGTGGGCAGGCAGGGGAAGAGGTGGTAGGACAACAGATCAAAGTCTTATCACAAAACTTTCGCTCACAGAGTCGTGGGCCTTCAGCAGTTCCCAAGGGAGTAAATCATTTGGAGTGATTAGAGGCAGAAATGAGAATTTTCAAATCCAGCCATTTGAAGAAGCATCCTTCCTGGAAGTCCATCCCAATAACAGGGTTCAGGCCTGACATAGCACATTGATAAATTGGTCAAGCCTCAAATATGCAGCCATATGTGGGGAGTATTTTAGCTCCAGGACACTGAGTTACCCATGAATGACTTTTGATGACGTTAATGTTATTCTCCCATCCCAAAACCTTTAAGTCTTTTGAGGGATGGCATTTTTCCTCTCCAATTTAAAACACAATGAAACATCCACTGTCCCTAACCTGCTGGCTAATGAAAAATAGCAAAACAAAACCTGCTTGTCACTTTGAGGGGTATCCAATGATTACTGTCAGCTCTCATTCATCACTTTGAATTTGGCATAACAGTTTTGTTCTTCTGACATGAAATTTTCAAAGCACAGTGCAGCAGCAAAATGAATTTTAATAATGTTTTCGATCCACAATTTTAGACATAAAAAGAATTAGGATGAAACATAAATTTTCAGCCAGAATCTGCAGAAAAACCTCAGAAATCAATATTGTACCTCAAACTTCATTTATATTGCAAGTGCCAGTGTTTCGTATCCCTGATAAACAGTGGTCCTATGATTTGTAGTTTATGAACTTAATCTAACAGCGATATTTTCTTCACATTTCCTCATTGCTTAGCTTCTATTTGCCAATATGGGAAAATTAGATGTTTTAATCGAATAAATGATTTCATTTGAGAAAGTGTCAGCAGTTCTTCAAGAGAGAACTGCACTGACAAATTCACTCACTTCTCATTCACATGTGCAAACACACATGCATAAAAATACATATGCATGCACATGTGCATAGTGCCCTCACTCCCCACCTACACACACACACACACACACACACACACACACACACACACACACACACACACACACACACACACACACACACACACACTCTCGTTGCTTTCGGCCATTCAGTGAGAATCACTGACTCTTAAAGATCAAGAACAATGAACAGTAAGCACCTTAACTAATTTTCACCTTCTTAACCTGGAGTTGCTGAAACCAATTGTCACAGACAGCAACAGCCCAACATGAGATAACCCAACATCAATCAGAGATTAATCATCCAAGAGACATTTAACTTTTAAAGGTGACATATAAATTCAAGTTGTTGTGGTTGGGTTAATGTATGGTAACTTACTACACACCTCAGGCATGTTGGCCCCTTTCCCCTCTGGGAGCAGCATTTGTAGCAATCCAAATTTTGAACCCAAAAGATGTCATTTAAATTGGGTCCAAAAATCTGCAGTGAAATAAACTCCTATAATTTCAGCCCATTTCTAATGATCCCTAATTCTCCAATAGTGCCTAACATTGGAAACTTGATCCTGTAAAATCTACAAGTCTGGTGAAGTGAGCAAACAGAATATTAAACAGATGGCAGTAAGAGGTTTTCTCCTGACACTGAGTTTCAGGGAGGTTATGGGGTAGTCCTGGGAAAAATCTACTCAAAATGAAATACTGCAGATTCTGGAAGAAGGCAGTAAATGCAGAAAATTCTGAAAATCCTCAGCAAGTCTGACAGGAGAGAGAGAGAAACTCAAGCTGGCAGCTAACAAAAGGAAAATATTTTTGTGCCTACAGTGACAGCATTGTTAAAATTCTAATGATGGCATTATGCATCCAAAGTAACATCAGATGACAAATCTGATCAAAAATGTATTAACAGGAATCACTGAGATGGAATTTCTATGAGGATACTTTCAACCACCTCCAGAACTTCCCAAATCTTGGAGAAACAGTATAAATGTATTTTTTTCTTGTTTGGCATTTCAGACAGGCAGTCATTTGAGCTTATTTCAACAAAAATTCCAAACTATTTGGATCGTCATAAACCAATTGCTTTTACCAGTAGGACCATCTGGTGCTTTATAAGTGTGTGAATGTGTAATATATACAGAAATTTGACGTTACTTTATACTATTGAGATACTGCTATATTTGAACATATTGGTCTACATAAATATGAATATTAGTGAATCTTGGACTGTATGATCATAAGACCATAAGATATAGGAGGAGAAGTAAGGCCATTCAGCCCATCAAGTCAGTCCACCATTCAATCATGGCTGATAAATTTCTCAACCCCACTTTCTCCCTGTAATCCTTCATCCCCTTGACAATCAAGAACCTATCTATCTCAGTCTTAAATGTACTCAATGACCTGGCCTCCACAGCCTTCTGTGGCAGTGAATTCCATAGATTCACTACTCTCTGGCTGAAGTGGTTTCTTATCTCTGTTCTAAAAGGTCTTCCCTTTACTCTGAGGCTATGCCCTCAGGTTCTAGTCTCTCCTGCCAATGCTATATAAATGAAACAATTATCTACACATTGCAAGAAGGACATTGTCAGAACAATATGAAATGTAATGCAGATTTCTGACATCTGACATTACAAAGAAGGAATGCTTTGATTTAATCCAGAAAGTAAGACGGTGGCTCAGTGGTTAGCACTGCAGCCTCACAGCGCCAGGGGCCTCGGTTCGATTCCAACTTCGGGTGGCTGTCTGTGTGGAGTTTGCACATTCTCCCTGTGTCTGTGTGGGTTTCCTCCGGGTGCTCCAGTTTCCTCCCACAGTCCAAAGATGTGCAGGCTAGGTGGATCGGCCATGCTAAATTGCCCTTGGTGTTCAGGGGGTGTGTGGGTTATAGGGGGATAGTTCTGGTTGGGATGCTTCAAGGGGTGGTGTGCACTTGTTGGGCCGAAGGGCCCATTTCCACACTGTAGGGAATCTAATCTAAATCCTATTATGTGTCAGTTATACCAGAGCCACGACCACTACCATTTTACAAGTTATGCAGTAATGGCAGCCCTTGACATGTTGCTGTTTTGAAGGCTGGGAGTTGCAGATGCTGTCATTTGCTTCCTTGATACGCTATTTCCTGGAATTCGAAAGTCAATGAGTTCACAAAATGATTACAGTGCAGGAGGAGGCCATTTGGCTCATTCTGTCTCTACCAGTTTTTCTGAAGGAGAGAGCGGCTATTTCCCTTCCTTCTCCCCATAGCCTGTCAAGTCCACACCAATCCTCTGAAGCACAGGCCATCCAGACCCACACCCCTACCCTATTCCTGTAGCCCTGCATTTCCCATGGTTAATCCACATAGCCTACACATCCCTGGGCACTATGGGGCAATTTAGCAGGGCCAATCTACCTAACCTGCACATCTTTGGACTGTGGAAGGAAACTGCAGCATTCAGGGGAAAACCACATAGACTCAGACAGAATGTGCAAACTCCACGCAGACAGTCATCTGAGGTTGGATTCAAACCAGGGTCCAAGGTGCTGTGAGACAGCAGTGCAATCTAAATCCTAACAGCTAGCTGAATGTAGAATTCTTTCCTCATTCATCATTGCTTTTTCTGCCTTGGTTATATTGGCATCTATAATTGCCTTAAATCCTTGCCTTCTGCTTCTTGATCCTTCCACCAATGGGAACAGTTTCTCCTAGCAATATGCTACCTGTATCCTCCATGATTTTGAACACCTCTATCAAATCTCATTCTCAATTTTCTGTTTGCCAAAGAAATGTTAAGCTACTATAAAAACCTAGAAAGCATTCTGTTGCTTTTCAATTATATAAGCATACAAAATAGGAGCTGAAGTTGACCATTCCAGCTTACAATAAGATCATGGCTGAAACAAACACAGAGAATACTGGAGAAACTCAGCAGGCCAGCAGCATCTGTACACAGAGGTACACAGTTAACATTTCAAATCCAATGGACTCCAGATCAGTTCTGTAGAAGATTCATACTGGACCCAAGACATTAACTGTGTTTCTCTATCCACAGATGCTGCTGGTCAAAGAATCGTAGAATTCCTACAGTGTGTATAGGCTATTTGGCCCAGCAAGTCCACACTATCCCTCCAAAGTGCATCCCACCCAGACTCAGCCCTCTACCCTATCACTGAAACCCTGCATTTCCCAAGGCTAATCCACCTAAATTCCACATCTCTGGACACAATGAGCAATTTAGCATGGCCAAACCACCCCAACCTGCTCATTTTTGGACTGTGGGAAGAAACCAGAGCACCCGGAGGAAACCCAATGCAGACACGGACAGCATGTTCAAATGTGATCCTCTGAGTTTCTCTGGCATTCTCTGTGTTTGTTTCTCAACTCCAACATCCGCAGCATTTGACTTTTGTAAGATCATGGGTGATTTGTGTTTCGATTTCCATATTCCCATCTACCTTTGATAATCCTTGATTTCCCTCCCTGACAAGAATTAAACAATTATTAAGAAATGGCAGCACTGTTAGCCCCCTGAAAACTTTTCATTGATAATTTTCAAAAAATAATTTCTATAATCAGGTTTATGTTGATATCAAAGTCTACCTATCCTCCAATTTCTCATAAATCAACAATGTTGCATTCAGCACCATGTGACACAAAGGAAAAATGCACCTGATTATTATCAGTGGGCTGTTTTCAATTTATGTGCAAACTAGTTAGCTATCTTAAATTACTCTTTGCTGAAATGACACATACAAACACAGACATAATTTCCTTTGGTGCTATATCAAACTGCACAATATACTGTTCTGAAGAATGGTCACTGGACTCAAAAGATTAACTCTGCTTTCTGTCCACAGATACTACTCAACCTGCTGAGTTTCTTCAATACTTTCTGTTTGCGTTGAATAATGTATTACATGCCTCAGGGTCAGAAATCACACGACCCCAGTCCAACACCGGCATCTCCACATCCTAGATGTTTCAAAACCTAGCTTTCCCTGCCATCTGCTGGCTGTAGCTGGGAATATTACACAACCTCGAACTTCATGTCATCAATTTAAACTAGAATGTCCAATTATTACGCACGAGTTGTTTAACACTCTATAATCATGCCAAACATTACTCTATATGTTTGCAATATCATTGATATAATGTATTTTTAAATGAATTGACATGTTATAAACAAAAAAATTGCAAAGGCCAGAAATTTAGAGAAATTGGCACAACAATTGGAATTTTGTCTCCAAACACTCTAGTAGTATGTATTGACTATGGCATTATCAAATTTATAACAGGAATTTGAGGTTGGTAAAGTTCATATTCTTCATACAACTGGACAATTAGTCAGACTACTGTATCCTACAATTCATCTTCAAACCTTGCCCTCCAAATGTATCCTCCATCCACTCAAACTCTAACAAAGCAGAGCTGTCAGTCTGTTTAACAATTGGCATCCCAAATTATCGGAATTAACCCAGGAATGAAGGGCTTGTTGGATGGGAAGTGGTTGAAGACTCTGGGCCTGTACTCCATGGAGTTGAAAAGGATGGGGGGGACATCTGATTGAAACTTGTAGAATATTGAGCAGCCTGGATAAAATGGATGTGGAGAAGGTGTTTCAACTAGTAGAAAAGACAAGGCACCCAAGGGGGATACAGCCTCAGAGTGAAGGGATGACCGTTTAGAACTGAGATGAAGAGGAAATGAAAGCTGTTCACTGTATTTTATTGTATTCTTACTGTAAAATACACGTGACCATAAAGTCAAAATCAAATTTCTTCAGCCCGATCATGATTACTCTTTGGAATTCATTGCCGCAGAAGGCTGTGGAAGTCAAGCTATTGAGCACCTTTAAGACAGAGATAGATAGATCCTTGATTGCTAAGTGGATCAATACAGAGAGAACGCAGGAGAATGGGTTTGTGAAAAATACCAGCCATGATCAAATAGTAGAACTGACATGTGGGCCAAATGGCCTAATTCTGCTCCTGTATCTTACGGCCTAACCCGCTTCATCTAATGATGATGCATACATTGTAACTTTCTGTTTGAATACCAAAGAATCCATAGTGGAACAGATTCCACGACTACAGGAACAATTATTTTCTCCATGGAATGTAGAAGTTTAAAGTGTGTACTATTTAATTTGTGGAAAGCAACAGTCGTCCCAATGTCGCTGTAAATCTGACTTCATTTAGGGTTAGAGAAGAATGCCGGATTCCTTTCTGTTCACCCTCTTTCACTTTGAGAAGGTACATCATCTCAATTCACCATCCCCCTCAGGCAACCTGGCGCTGATTAGGTGTGGGAAATTTGTGGTGACGGTCTATGCCCTATAGACTTTGTGTTTATGCTCTACTATCTACATAGAGCCGTCGGTTATAATGGGAGAGCATTGCAACATTAGCTTTGGAAAAGATCAGAGAAACAGTCGGCCAACATCGGGGAAAAAAATTATCATACCTATTTTAGAGCTCAAAAGTTACATTTTTAGACACATACTGTTAGCTTTGCTACTTGGCCGACTGGATTTTGTGGCTGCTGGTGAATAAATAGTACAAGTCATTCATTACACTTAAACTTGCTCATGAGTTTCCACGGGGATCATGTACTGGAACTTAGAAAGATATTTTGCTGTATTGCAGAACTTGGATGAACAAGGCATACAAGTGAGCATCTCGTTAATCAAACAGACTTAAGAATCCTTCCTAAGACATGCAGAAAATATTGTTTCAAATCATTAATTCAAGACCACATCAGATACACAAAGTGATATTTAGAAATGGAAAGAAATGAAGAATTAAGAGACTTTTTTCACTGGAGCACAGGAAGTTGAGGGGTGGCCTTACTGGGGTTTATAAACTCATGAGGGGCATAATTAAGGTGAATAGCAAGGGTCTTTTCCTTAGGATGGGGGAGTTCAAAACTGGTGGCCATATTTTTAAGGTGAGAGGGGAAAGATTCAAAAAATACATGAGGGGCAACTTTTCGACACAGAGAGTGGTTTGTATGTGGAATCAACTGCCAGAGTAAGTGATCGGCGCAGGTACAGTTACAACATTCAGAAGATGTTCAGACAAGTACATGAATAGGAAAGGTTTAGGTGGATATGGGCCAAACACAGGCAAGTGGGAAGTGTTTGTTTTGGGAATATAGTTGACATGGACTAGTTAGACCAAAGGGTCTGTTTCCACAATGTATGGCTCTATGACTCCATGAGAAAGAGATTTTTCCAAAGAAATATTTATATTTCCAAATTTGTAAAACTTTCAACAATAACTAAAATCCGAAGGAATGAAGCTCTGTTCTTGTAAAGAGCTATAGTGTGTGTCTGGTATTAATGTCAAAATTAATGTTAAAAATTTAAATCTGCATGTTTGGAGAAGCTCTCCAGTGAGCTTAGTAGTTATTTATTTATTAGGTACATAGTTTTATGCCATTCCATGCGTTTTGACATTGAATCTGTTGATGAGATACTGCAGTAGCAGAGCTTCTGAGTAACTCAGACCGCTGATTCCTAAACTTTGTACTTAATTGTGCATATTTATAAAGTTGCTGCCTAATTTATTTTTCAATAGCTGTTATTATTTTTAACATATAATTAAGCCACTGTTGGGTTAAAACCTGCACTTGGATAAGTGCAAACAGGTAACTGCCACATGCACCTGACAGTATGAAGCAAAGAAATAAAACCTGCTATTGTAAAAAAGCATAATTTTTTGTAAAATTCATTTGTGGACATGGACATCACTGACTAGGCAGCATTTATTGCCCATCTCTATTTGCCCAGAAGGCAATTTAGAATCAACCGCATCGCTGCAGGTCTGGAGTCACATGTAGGACTGCAGTTTCCAATTTGCAGTAAGAATGACAGTTTCTTTCCATTAAGGACATTAATGAACCAGATGGGTTTTTCTGACAATTGATTCATGGTCATCCTAATTCCAGATTCCTTTTACTTGATTCATATTCCACCATCTCCCATGGCAAGATTAAAACCTGGGCTCCCAGAACATAATCTGAGTCTTTGGATTAACAGTCTCATGATAATACCAATAATCAATTACCTCTCCATGAACAATATAACCCAGAGACGAACAAGATTGATGAAAAACAACACTTCTTTTGTTTTAGCAATGATCTTTTTGTCTTAGAGCATGGTAAGCAAATGGGAAAGCAGCAGATCACCAACCAATTGCACTGTATAGTACCTTTAATGACGTGAAACACCCAAAGTACTTCAGTGAACTGTATCAAACGTAAATCTCATAGAAGCCACATAATGAAGTAACAGGACAGTTGACAGAAAGCATGGGCAACAGTGGTTTTAAAGAAAGATGTGGAGAGGCAGAGAGATATAAAGAGATGATTTCAGATCTTAAGGCATTGGCAGATGAGGGCAGAGCCACCAATAACAGTGATCAAAATTGAAGATGTGCAACAGTCCGGTATTGGAGTATATAGAGATATTAAAGGTTTTTACAAGAATGATAGAGAGTTTGTGAAAGATAAAGCCCTAGGGAGACTTGAAAACAAGGATGAGATTTTTAGACTTGAGATTTTCCCAGAACAGGATACTCTCAATCAAATGCAAGACAGATAATGAGACAAAACAAGACACGTCTTTGTAGTCAAGTTTGTTAATTACTCAGTCTTCCACACATCAGTGCCCCTAATTATTTACTGATCAATTCTAATCAATGAATGGAATTTATGGAGGGGGCCAAAGACAAGAGTTTCAATTTTCCCAATTTTTAATTGGAAAACATTCCTGCTTTTTCAATACTGGATGTTAGACAAGCAGTTCGACAATTTCGAGACAATGGCATGATCAAGGAAGGTTGTATTCATTTAACATTGGGTCTATGGGGCCCTGCTGGGCTAGCTACAATGAAGATGCACCACTTACATAGCTGTGCAGTCTGCAGGGCTATTCCTTGTTAGGAACTGACTGTGGTCCCAGGGTGACTGTATCTCCAGTGGGACTATACGTTTGCCTGGCCAGCAGCTCTTGAAATTGGGACAACCTCCCACGTCGGAGTGGAAGCCATGAGCTTAAAAGGCTTGAGGAGCTGAATGGCCTATCCTTGCTGCTTTGTTCATACGTTCCTACCAGCCTGACAACTATAAAACCTGATCAAGGTAAGCACTTTGCTAATAGTCCAGGCAGGAGTCCTGAAATAAAGCTGAGGTTGCTTTACTACAAATCACAAATTTGAGATGAAGAAATTTTAATTGCATCATGGGTTCCCATATAAATCAATGTTAAAGAAAGAGTTTGGTTCCTTCAAACATTTCTTGTAATGAAAAAACCTCAAAATACTCAATCGTACATGTGTAGCATTATGCATTCGTAGTTTTAATTGTAAATTAAAATAGATAATTATATATAAAATAAATACAATATACAATACAATGTAAAGTTTGCTTTTAAATACCACTTATCTTTCAGATTGATGAGGGTTCTATCCAGCTGATACTGGCTGATGCAGGTCACTGCTGAAAGCCTCAGGCTCTCTTCACTGACCAAAATCTGCCATTAGAGGGGGCCCAGGAACTCAATGTGGGTTCAGATTGGAAACAGGACAGCTAAAGAGCAGAGTTTGATAACATAGAGTGGAGCTGAAGGAACACAGCAGGCCAGGCAGCATCAGAGGAACAGGAAAGTTGACATTTCGGGCCGGGACCTTTCTTCAAATGATTCATATGTTTGTGTAGGGATAGATGTGAGGGTTATATTAATATCCTCAGGGTAGTGTCTAGGGATACCTATCTGCAGCTGATCTCAGTTTTCTGAAAAAGGATCCCAACAGAAATGTCAGTTTTCCTGCTCCTCTGATGCTGCTTGGCCTGCTGTGTTCCTCCAGCTCCACACTGAGTTATCTCTGACTCCAGCATCGGAAGTTCTTGCTATCTCTCAAAGAATAGATGATGGTCCCTAACATAAAAACAAAGGGCAGGAGGCCAGAGCAGGAACAAAGCTGGGAAACTTCACCAGGAGGCAAAGGCAGGGGACAGAAGGAGGGAAAGTGAGAGTGGGAATGCTACATGAAAGATTATGCGCACATGCAGTCCACAGGAGAGGATGTTTGTAGCAAACCACATAAAATCATGTTTATGGGTAAAAAAAAGTGTTGTCTTTGCCATCAATGACCTTATCTCATTACCCAATAACATGAAGTGAAACTGCTACATTAACTGGGCATAATACTATTACCAAGATTCATATGTCCGTGTAGGGATATATATGAGGGTATATTAATATCCTCAGGAATCCTATCTGCAGCTGAGCCCAAAGATGTGCAAGGAGGCAGATTGGCCATGCTACGTTGCCCATAATGAGCAGGGATGTGTAGAGTAGGTGGGTTATAGGAGGGGTGGGTCTGGTTGGGGTGCGCTGAGTGCTGGCATGAGTGCTGGCTTGTTGGGTCAAAGGGCCTGTTTCCACACTGTAGGGATTCTGTGAAACATGCAGGATTCTTAAAGGGCTAGACAGGGTAAATGCTGAGAGGATGTTTACCCTCATACAAAAAGTCCAGAACCAGAGGCCATAGTCTCAGAATAAAGGGGTACCAATTTAAGATTGAGGTGAGGGGGAATTTCTTCTCTCAAAGGCTTGTGAGTCTTTGGAACTCCCTTCCACAAAGAGCTGTGGGGATAGAATCCTTATGTATATTTAGGCTGCTATTGGTGTCTTCTTGATCAATTGCAGAATCAAGGTTTTTGGCAAAAACACAGGAAGGTAGATTCAAGGAGCGTCAGATCAGCTATGATCATATTGAATGGCAGGGCAGGCTCATGGGGCTGGATGGCCTACTCCTGTTCCTGCTTCATATGGTCTCATGGGCTTATGGTCATATCAATCACCTTGCCTCCATCATATGGTCAGAAATGAAGATGTTCACTAATGATTGCACAAGGATCAGCGGTATTCACAAATCCTCAGGTACTGAAGCAGTTCATGCCCAAATGCAGTAAGACCTGGACAACATTCAGGCATTGTCTGAAAAGCGGTAGGTAACGTTCACACAATACAAATACAAAGCAATGACCATCTCCAACAAGACAGGATCTAATATAGGACTTTGACATTCAATAGGTTAACATCACTATACCCTCACCTCCCACCACCCACACCCTCTCCAATATTAACATCCCTGGGGGTTACCATTCACCAGAAACTGAACTGGACTGACTATAAAAATACAGTGGCTAGGTCAGAAACTAGAAACACAGTAGCGGTTCATTCATCACAACCTGTCCATCATGTCCAAGGCACAAGTCGGGAGTCACTTGCCAGGACAGCTCCAACAACACTCAAGAAGCTTGACACCATCCAGGACAAAGCAGCCCACTTGATTGGCACCACATCCACAAGCATCCACTCCCTCCACCACCAACACCCAGCAGCAGCACCATGTACAAGATGCACTGCAGGAATTCACCAAAGGTCCTCAGACAGCACCTTTTCTTTGCAGGTTAATGATGGAGAGGGTCAACACCTAATCTTCTGTTTAATGGCTGTTGCAGTGATACTGTCACAGCATGAGCTGGTTTCAGGGACAATTGTCCTTGGTACCACTCAACAGCACCTTCCAACATTCCTGATTACCTGCAGGAAATGGGGGATAGGGTATAAGCTGCAGCTCACCATCATTGACATTGATGGGTCAGCCAAATGCTGATTAGTCAATGCAGAAGATACCTCCTTGATACTCAGTTGATGCTGCCTTGCTGTAGAGGGCAATCATTCTCACTTCACTTCTGGAGTTCAGCTCTTTTACCCATGTTAACACCAAGGCTATAATGATGTCATGAACTACGTGGTCCTGGCAGAACCCAAAGTGAGCATCAGTGAGCAGGTTATTATTTTAGTCTGATAGGGAAGGATATACCTGAGTAATTTTCTGTACTGTCACAAATGCCAGTATTATGCCTGTACCAGAATTGCTTGGCTAGGGGTGCAGCAAGATCTGGAGCACAATCTTCAGAACTCCTGCTGAAATGTTTTCAGGGCCCACAGCTTTTGCGTACCAGTACTTGCACCCATTTCTTGATATCATATGGAGTGAAATGAGTTGGTTGAAGACTGCCATCTGTGAATGCTGGGGTCCTCAGTAGGAGGCCGAGATGGATTGTCCACCTGGAAATTCTAGCTGAAGAAGGATGTAAGTGCTTCAACCCTGACTTTTGCAATGATGTTCTGGGCACCCCATTGATGACAAATATTTGTGGAGTTGCCTCCTGTTCTTAGTTGCTTAATTATCCACCACCACTGAAAGTCATGTAACTGGGGAGAGAAGTATTGGCTGTATTTAGAGGCTTACTCAGGCCACTAGTGCTGAAATAAAAAGAAACACATTGAAATGTATACGATTTTTAGGGGGTTTGACAGGGTAAGTGCTCAATGGCTGTTTCACTTGTCTATTGAGTCTAGAACTAGGTTTTTTAATCTCAGCATTAGGAATGGCCATTTTGAACTGAGATAAAGATATTTTTCTTTTCATTTTGAAAGCTGTGAATCTGAAATGCTCTACCCAGAGAATTATGCGTGATTAGTCATTGAGTATACTCAATGCTGGGATCACTAGATCCCTGAACACCAAAGAACTTAGAAATATGGAGCTGGATGGAAAAGAAAAGTTAAGGCACTTAATGAAGCTGTTGAAATTGGTATCATTGAACAACAGAATAGGTTGACGGGTCATATGTCTTACTGCTGCATGTATTTTCTATGGTCTAAAATTCAAAATTAATCAATGAAAGGTGATGATGCAGAATTCAGGATCAGCAGAAGGGCAATTATGAGGGCATAAAAGCAGAGCTAATGAAAGTTAACCAGCAATTTAGATTAAATGATAAGTCAATAGAGTTACAATGGAGTTTAAGAGGATATTCAAGAAAGTTCAGAATAAATACTTTCTCATAAATAAGAACAATTCTAAGGAATAGACTTGCCATCTGTGGTTAACTAAAGAAGTTAAACATAGCATCAAACTCAAGGAAAAGATATATCATTCTTCCAAGGCAGGTTGTAGATCAGAAGATTGGACAAAATATTTTAAAAGATGCTAAGAATTACTATAAGGTTAATGAGGAGGGGAAAATTAGAGTCTGTGAGAACAAAAATAAAAAAAAGGAAAAATTTCTTCAGATATTTGGAAAAGAAAAGAGTTAACTTGGTAAGCGTTGGTCTGAAAAAATGACTCTGGGAATTAGTAATGGAGGATAAAGAGAATGCAGATGAAATGAATAGATATTTTTGGTTGGTATTTACTCGGGACAATACAAGTGGCATCCTGGAAATAGCTGTAATTCAGGAATCGAAAGGGAGGGAGAAACTCAAGAAAATTACAATCACCAGGGAAGTAGCACTAAGTAAGTTGTTGGAACTGGAAGTTGTCAAGAACCCAGGTCCTGATCAAATTCATTCTAGGGTTTTAAACAAAGTACCCAATGAAATAACTGATGTGTTAGTTTTAATTTTCCAAAACTCACTTGATTAAGGGAAGACATCTTCACATTGGAACATAGCAAATGTAAATCCTTTCTTCAAGAAGAAGGGAGGCAGAAAGCATGAAACTACAGACCAGTTAACTTCTATCACAGGAAAAATGAGAGAAGCTGTTTTTGAAAACATTGTAACAAGGCAGTTTGGATAAGTTCAAGGCAATCAGACAGAGTATACATTATTTTGTCATGGGAAATCATGTTTAACTAATTTGTGGGAGTTCTTTGAAGAAGTAATTTGTGATAAAGGAGAACCAATATAGATTTCCAGAAGGCATTTGATAAAATGTCACATCAAAGGTTATTACAGAAATAAAAGCTCACCCTATAATTGGTAACATATTGCCTTGCATATAAGTTTGGCTGGCTAAGAGGAAGCAGAGAGTATGGATAATTGGATCTTTTTCAGGCTGTCAGGATGGCACGAGTGATGTGTCACAGGGGTCAGTGTTGGTGACTCAACTCGTTACAATTTATATAAATATTTTCAATAAACGGATTGAAGATATGTTAGCTAAATTAGCTAATGGCACTAAGATAGGTAGAAAAATGAATCATGAAGAAGACATAAGGAGCCTACAAAGAGAAAGGCAGGCTCAGTGAGTAGGCAAAGATCTGGCAAGTGAGTATAATGTGGCAAAGTGTGAAATTGAAAGAATACAAAAGAATCATAATATCTAAATGATCAGAGGCTGCAGAGTTCTGAGATGCAGAGAGATCTGGGTGTCTGAGTGCATAAATCACTGAAGGTCACTGTGCAGGTACAGCCATGAATCAGGAAAGCTAATGGAATATAATGCTTTATTGCAAAGGGAATTGAATGCAAAAATAGGAAGATTATGCTTCAGTTATACAACACATTGATGAGACTGCATCTGCACAGTACTGATCATTGTACTTATGGAAGGACATTAATGCATTGGAAGCAGTTCAGAGAAGATTTAGTAGTTTACTAATACCGAATGAATGGATTGACTTTTGAGGAAAGACTAAACAGGCTAGACCTGTATCCATTGGAATTTAGAAGAGTCAGTGATGAATTAATTAAAACATACTAAAACCCGAAGGGACTTGATTAGGTGGATGTTTCCTGTTGTAGGAGATTCTCAAAATGGGAGTTGTAGATTAAAGGTAAAGGGATACCCATTTAAAACAGAGATGAGAAAGCATTGTTTTTTTCCCTCTCAGAGAGTTGAGAGTCTTAGAATTTCCTTCCTTGAGAGGCCACAGATGCACAGTTTTAAAATATTTTAAAGGCAGAGTTAGATAGATTTTTGATTACCAAGAGGATGAATGATTATTGGGGGTATACAGGGATGTAGAGTTCAGATAAAATCAGATCAGCTCTGATTTTGTTGAATGACACAGCAGACTCAAAGGGCCAGGCAGCCTATTTTTGATCCTTGTTTGTATGTCTACTCATTGGTTTCTGTGAAATGCTGAGAGCTAATATGGGGAGTGAAAGTACTGAGCTTTAACAACCATGCAGGGATAATGATACATTTAGGATACTTTCCACTAGGTTGTGAAGGTTTTTGATTGTTTGTATTTTTTCCTGAAATTGAAGTTAGTTTTAATATTCAAGCATTACATTACTGCTAAGATATATCTTTGCATGTTGCTTTAAACACACAAATACGTCCTATAAACTAAGGTAGTAAATATGCCAACCATTTGTACATTAGTGTCTATCAAATTAATTAATGCTTGGATAATTAAGGTTCACTGAGCAGCAATATGAGACTTAATTCTCATGCAATGTGAAGTGATAATGAAGCCCCAAAGGTGTTTCTTGAAGGCACCTGGAGCATCATTGGTTGCCGTGATTTTCAATGCAATGCAACGTCTCTGACAAACAGCTATGTGCTGATTGCGTTTTAAAGGAGGTTCTGCACTACTTGTTGTTGCAATGTTCACACCTAGAAGCATTTTCTTAAAGGGTACCACACGGGGACAAAGAATTTGTTCTTATTTTTTAAATCAAAATCAAAATTAGAAAACACTGGGCTGAGAGTTCAGAAGGTGATCATAAGTATCACAGAAAATGAACTAAATGCAATGGCAATTATTGACCAAATAGGTACTAATTATTTTATAAGTATTTTTCCAAGCAACTGTAGGCACCTAATTATTGGCAGCAATATCGAAATTCAATTGTAATGGCCTGACAATTTTTTTTGCCAACTTTCCCCTTTCTTTCTCTTTTAAAAGTATTGACTCCTGTTGGTATCATTTCCATTGTTGACACGTGTAACTGAATGAAAGCTTTTAATCTATGATTTAGTGTGGCCTAGAAAGTGCTAATTACCAGTTTCATTCATAGTAAGTATATCCTGTCTTAATTCAGTTTAATTAATTCGGTCACATTTCAAGCTCAGAGTAACCCAGATGCAACTGTCAATATCCCAAGTTGAAGACTATTTTGTTTAGTCCAAGTTGTTGCCAGAATTCTGAGAGAAGAAAGTGAGGAAATTTAGCTGTGTTACTTTTTAATATTCCTATTGATAAGTTTTCATTGACATTGTAAAAGTCTTGGAAGTAAGTCACCAAATCTGCTGGTGATGGAGGAGTGCAAGTGATGCAAGATCCTTGGTGAGGAAATCTGAGGAGTATAGTTTTTAAAACATTGACACAGTTGTACTTCAAACACACCACAGATTAACAAAACAGAGATTTATGTCTGTAATGCTAACAGCTTCAGTTATCTTACAGAGGTAGCAAGTGGAAGTCATGAATCTCCTCACAAGATCAAACATTTCTTTGCAGCTCCTAGCTGCTTCATTTTTCTATATTCATTCGTGGAACGTGAGTGTTGCTGACTGGGCCAGCATTTCGACTCTGTCCCAGTTCCCTTTGAGAAGGCATGGGTGGTGAGCTGCCTTACTGTATCTCAACGGACAATTTGATGTAGCTCCATCCACAACATTGTTAGGGAGGGAGTTTCATGATTTTGATTCAGGATCAGTGACATAGTTCCAAGTTAGGATGGTGAATCATTTAAAGGGATACTTGCAAGTGGCTGTGATCTCAGTGAAACTATCATCAGTGGAGACAAAAACAGAAATTGCTGGAAAAGCTCAGCAGGTCTGGCAGCATCCTCAGAACTGGTCAGTTGGTCACCGGACCTGAAACTTTAACTCTGATTTTTCTTTTCTTCACAGATGCTGCCAGACCTGCTGAGGTTTTCCAGTAACTTCCGCTTTTCCTCCTGATTTACAGCATCCACAGTTCTTTTGGTTTTAAAGTGGAGGCTTGGAAACAGGCTTCATCACTTTTTTTATTTCATTTAGAGAAGGCATAGCGCAAGCTTGTCGAACAAGCATCCCTAGGCCATAATGCGCCCATTAAGCAGTCCTGTGTGGCTTACCAGAATGTTGTTCAAAATACAGGGAAGCGAGAGAGTTTTCCAGGGAGTAGCTCCTCTGATCGGAGGCCATTTCTCTCGTGTTTGTTACTCATTGACTCACAAGTGGAAGAGATCCAGTCTTTAATTGGTGGAGCATACATTACACGAGTTAACTCAGCCCAAGGCCTGGGACCACTGTGGTGAGTCTGTGGGATGGGGGCTGGAAAGGATTGGATGAGACAATGGCTTGAGGAGGAAGGTCTTGTGAATTGGAATGGTGATTGGCAGATGAGGGTTGGTAGTGGTGGATGAAAATCGGGTCACCAGTGAGTTTCCAAAGGTCTTTTCTCTTCCCCAAACACCTTTGGCATTGGACAGATTTTTACTACCTTAATTTGCCTTTCGGTGTTTCTGAATTGCCATTCAATCGGGCAGCTCATTTGGCTAATCAGAGATTTTGGGGACTCACTACCTCTTAAAGTTGCAAGAACTGTTCCTCATCAAATTCCACAGGCCTGAATGAGTGAATGAAGGTGAGTGAGTGGGGGAACTAATGTTGGTTAGGGGGTAATTTGGTAAGGGGGCAGCTAGAGTTGACATTATTGGTGACTGAGGGGGAGGAAGTGTGTGTACGTGTGTGTGTGTGTGTGTGTGTGTGTGTGTGTGTGTGAGAGAGAGAGAGCAACTGGAGATGTTGTAATGTGGGCAAGCAGAGGGATGAGTGTGAGTTAGTTGCAGGATGGCTGATCGGGCCTGCGAGTAATTGAACAACTGTTTGGATGAGTGAGTGACGCAGTGACTGGAGAAGTGAATGGGTGACTGAGTATGCACCTGGAGGGTTTGGTTGGTGGTTAACTGGGCCTGGTTAACTGACACACACCCACCCCCAAAAGCCTTTCTGCATAGCAGGCTGGAAAAGGAGGAGACACTAGGTTGAAAGACAACACACTTATGACATCCACCCTGACATGAATTCTGCTGAGGCCAGCTTGGGGTGACGCCCAACCAAAACGAATCAAGGGCAATCTTACTTAAATAAAACTCCTTAACTCAGCCCTGGTCCCCAACCTCGTGACCAGCAGTTAGAATTCATCATTTTTCTCTTGTTCGTTCTGCTTCTTTAACAAAAAGAGCAAGATAGTTTTGCCAAGATAATAAAATGTGAGGCTGGATGAACACAGCAGGCCAAGCAGCATCTCAGGAGCACAAAAGCTGACGTTTCGGGCCTAGACCCTTCATCAGAGAGCTTTGATGAAGGGTCTAGGCCCGAAACGTCAGCTTTTGTGCTCCTGAGATGCTGCTTGGCCTGCTGTGTTCATCCAGCCTCACATTTTATTGTCTTGGAATCTCCAGCATCTGCAGTTCCCATTATCTAAGATAGTTTTGCCAGTTAGCTGTGCAGCTCGACACTTTTTAAATGTTGTAAATTTTTATTAATTACTCATTAAGGATCAAATTATTGTTTCATAATTGTTTTGCTTGGCCCATTCAGACACATTCATCATTGTGACAAGTGTTATCTTTCTAATATTTGCTCTCTGGACCCCAAGTGAATGAAAAATTGCAATGTGACTGCTGATGTGAAAGGAATAGACGAGCCTGCTTCGGGTACTGAAAGGAAGGAAAACAAAAATGTACTCAATTGCAAAATCATAAAATCATAAAGTGCATAAATGATTGTTGGAGTTTATTTCCAGGATTATGAATGTCAAAATTGTAAGGAATTGTATAGGGGCCTGAGCATCATGGGCTATGAAGGGATTTCTGGCAGAATCAGACAGGATGTCTGGTGGGACTTACATTGTGTTAGGACCAACTCATGCCATAAACAAAATCAATGCAACTTGTACAGCCAAAAAAGGTAGGATTTGGCTCAATTTCTTTTATTTACAGAAAACTTGACCTGAAGTCAAAGTACAAACTGCAGCTGAACATTAGCCTTTCAAAAGGAGCAAATTATATCCCAAAAATCTGAACCCCTCCCTCCTGCACCATCTCTCAAGCCACACATTCATCCTGGCTATTCTTTCATTTCTGCACTGACTAGCACGTGGCACAGGTAGCAAGAGATTACTATCTTTGAGCTCCTACTTTTTAACTTGGCTCCTAACTCCCTAAATTCTGCTTGTAGGACCTCATCCCATTTTCTACCTATATCATTGGTGCCTATATGCACCATGACAACTGGCTGTTCACCCTCCTCCTTCAGAATGTTCTGCAGCCGATCTGAGACATCCCTGACCCGTGCACCTGGGAGGCAACATACCATTCGGGAGTCTCGTTTTTGACCGCAAAACCGCCTATCTACTCCCCTTACAATTGAATCCCCAATGACTATCACCCTTCCACTCTTTTTCCCACCCTTCTGTACAGTAGAGCCAGCCATGGTGCCACGAACCTCGCTACTGCTGCTTTCTCTTGGTGAGCCGTCTCCCCCAACAGTATCCAAAACGGAATACCTGTTTTGGAGGGAGATGATCGCAGGGGACACCTGCACTGCCTTCCTGCTCTTCCTCTGCCTTTTGGACACCCATTCCCTTTCTCCCTCAGCAATCCTAATCTGCAGAGTGAGCAACTTGCTAAACGTACTATCCACGACCCCCTCAGCATTGCGTATGCTGCAAAGTGAGTCCATCCGCAGCTCCAGAGCCGTCATGCGGTCTAACAAGAGCTGCAGCTGGACACACTTCCTGCAAGTGAAGGAGTCAGGGACATCAGCCCGATCCCTGAACTCCAACATTGAGCAAGAGGAGCACAACATGGGTGTGAGATCTCCTGACATTGTGAAACTTAACGTAGATAAATGAAAAAGGAACGAAAAAAGTTATTAGCAATCACACGATATATATAAAGAAACATGAAATAGAGAAAACCTTACCTTGTCTACACACCACCGAGTCTTTTTTTTGGTTAGAGGAGGAGGAGCGCGGGTGGGAGACACTACACGTGTAGCGTCTCGGGTTCAGCCGCTGCCCAAATAAATGAAGACCGCTCCCGCTCAAGGTAAGCTTTTTAAAGTGGGAAAAGCCTTACCTTCCCGGCAGCCTCCTGGTGCTCTCTGTATCTCTCTCGCTCTCCTCCCGAAAATGAGAAGTCTATAATGATTATGTATTTGGAACAAACATGCAAAGTATCATTTCTCTCACAATGGAAATCTACTGTGAGAGATAAAAATTTTAAGACCCAACACTTCCGTAAGATATCGATCCATCGGCATTGTATTCCTCCTGGCTATAACCTTCTGAAGGAAGTTATTGTTCAATACTTTGAAGAAAATAGTCTGTGATTACAGCACTGCATTGGGTTCCAGATAATTGCTCCTGGTAATTGCTCAATCTTTCAACCACCAAAATGATATCAGATGGATTACTTTTTGCCTCACAGTTTGACATCCCATTCTTGAGATTATCTTATAGAGTTATCTCCTTTCTTTTGATCTTTTTCAGTTGTTTCCAGGTGTGTTGCTTCGAATCGGTTTTACAGTATCCACTTGTCACATTGCTCAGATGTTCCAAAGGAGAGAATATCAGCTGTTCCTCTTAAGGATCCAGAAGATAAGAGCATGACTATGCTTACTTACTGCTCCATTTATCTATTTGTATGGAAAACAATCATTCCTAATGGTATCAGAGATTTTCCTAATGGTATACTAAGATCTATGGTACGATTTGTAAAGACACAAGCAATGGCCGATGGTTTTAGGGTTAAATGACAGTAAATGTTCAATAGATACCCCTGAGGTACTTTCACGAAAGTACAACAAGCCCTCATTTGTCAACTTGTAACTGGTTTCATGAAAAATGCAAGTTTACATGAACTGACTTTAATTGAATCGCGTTTTCCCAATAAAACCAATATAAAAGCTGTGGTTATGTCTGTAGGACCTTTCTAATTAGAAAAGAAGCATTAAAATGTTACATCCTCTAAGCTGAAATGTGCTAAATTGCTAAAGTCTAACCATTGCTGATGGTTAAGAAACAACTTATAAAGTAAAATAAAGAACGAACAGGATGGTGCAGCTCACTGTCGATCCTGCTTCCCACACTGCTTTAGCTGCTTGCTACATATCTCCCTCTCTGACCAGACCCCCAACACTGACCCTCTCCCCCAAAATGTGATGAATAAACTAATTACACTAGTAATTACAGAGAAATGACCCTTTGAAAATGCAGTGGAGGGACAATGGAATCTTGAGGAATTCCTAGCTATACAAATGCAAGTTTTTTATTCACTCATATATGTAACACATCAGGTGTTAATACATTCAATGTCTTCATCACATGCATGTGCAGCATTTTGTTTGCGGCAACAGAATCTGTGGAATCCTGTGAGGAGCCGGGTAATTTTGAAGGATTTTACAACACTATGCCTATGCAGGTTGAGTAGGCCAGACTAAGGTGGAAATAAAAAACATGATATACAGAAGTATTTTTTCCTTCGTTGAGAAATCCAGAAGCAGGAGTCACAGCATTAGGGTACAATAAGCTATTTAAGACAGAGCTGAGCAAAAATTCCTTCATTTCAAAGTGTTGTGAACCGGTGAAATTCTCCACAACAGAAGTGCGTAGATGCCAAGTTTATGAGTATATTCCAGAAAGGATTTTATTTTTCATTAGATTTTTAAAGACATCAGAGGGTATGGGGAAATTGGGGCTGCGGTATTGAAACATCATATTGAATGGTGGAGTTGGCTCAAATGGCCTTCTCCTTCGTATCTATGAACCATCCGGCTTTCCAAACGACTAAGAAAGACTTAGGTAGGGATTCTATCATTCTAGATACTTTCTTAGCTGTAAAGGTGTCAAGGGTAGGGGGAGAAAGCGGAAACGGGCATTGAGGTTGAGATCATTTGGAATGGAGGAGTAGCTCGATAGGCTGAACGGCCTGCACCGTGATCTTGGAAGATGAAGGGAACATGCACGCATGCGCACCAGCGCGTCCCGTTTGTTTACACGGTGTGCGTGCGGCAGCGATCACGTGAGCGGGTGACGTGTACGCGAGGTGCCGAGGCCCTGCTGGCGAGGCGAGGATTCAGGTGAAGGGAAGCTCACAGGTGAGCAAACGGGTGTGCGGGTCCAACTCTCCCGGTCCAGGGGCGGGCTTCTCAAGCCAGGCCGACTGCGGCGTCGGCGGGGGTGAGTGAACGGAATCGCTGATTGACTGGCAGGCATGCCAGGCCCGTCTTGGCCCGGCCCGCCCTGCCGCTTTGTCCCTGTCCTCCCTCGGCCCGGCTGACGTGAGGTTGTCAAGGCCCCATCGCACAAGAGAGACAGAGAGAGGATTGTTGACGTCTCGGAACGGAGCGCGCGAGCGTGTGGTTGTTGGGAGTCGGGGGGGGGGGGCGTGGGGATGGGGACTACCGTTTTGATTGGCCGGCTGCTGAATGAGAGACAAACCCCTCACTGAATTGGACCGCGCGTCGTCATTAGAAACGGGCGGGGTTATCTGATGGGCGGGCGGGTAGCGAATCAGGTGTCGGGTAAGGCGGGTCGCTGCTGCCCGGGATGAGGCGGGGCTTGATTTTCCACTGATTATCAACCGAGTCGTCTGAGAGTAGGGGAGATGCTATTGCATAGTACTTTTTCTTCACCACCACCCCTCACAATTCCTTTCCCCGACCCTACTTCGTTTAATTATTATTTCACAAGGAATATGCGGTTACGTACTCATTGTGACAAGGATTTGTTATTTGACATCTAATCTGGCCAGTTGCAAATCATGAGCTCAAACCCACTAATAAATTTTCGTTCTGCAAATGTACGAACTTTAACGGACTATTCAAAAGAACAGGAGGCTATTAGAGTTCATTTTGATCTTCGCAAGTAGGTTGTTTTGAAAACTTGCACTACCCATGATGAAAAAAATGAGATTCTCATCTTGTTTTATATTTAGGAAATTGTTTCCTTATTTTGAATATGGAGGCTTTGCAATGGAAATTTCATAAAATACCTATTCATAGCTCTTTGGTAAATCACCTGTCAAATGGATAACCTTCACCGTTCTCTGTTGCATATTTCATGTATATGTGATCCATTCTGATACTGTTCGATGTTCCATAAAGAAGACGCTTCCACCAATTTGTTAAATGTTCATCTGGTAATAAGTGTTATTAAACATCTGAATATTGGACAATGTTACATATTACCATCTTCATCTCTTTACATTTTCAGTTTTGCTGAAACAAAGATGCTTTTTGACTTGCTCTCATCTGGAAAATTTACAAGACCAATAGAAAATAACATTTTATATTGTAGGAGGAGTATGCTGATTGGTTGGCAAGTAGTCTCTGGTCAAAGCATTGTCATGGAGAATGCATCAATTACAGTTTGATAGAATAGAAATCTTCAGTCTCGCCCGGTTATAGGTATGATTTGAAACAAGCTAGTGATAGATTTCCACTTGTAAAGAAAAGATTGAAATGTATGTATGCCTGATACATAAGAAACTATGTACTTTTTCACTGTGTCAACTAAGAGTGAAATGAAATGCAGCTGAAGTTGTGACAGTTATATTGCGATCATGATTACTGAATCATTTGGAATCAAATGCAAGGCAAAATCAGACTGTGCTGTGAAATCCTGACATACCTTTAAGCGTAGAACTTCAAGTGCACGCTCTCAATTACCATGCACTAATAACCTAACATTCTACTTCAGCCAGAGTTTTAAATTTAAACTCCATTCAGCGCTCTAGTTAGGGGTTTAGAAAGTTGTGTTTTCACGTAGTGAACATTGAAATTTAATTATTGAAGAATGAATTGAACTCAAGCACAACTTAACATGAAGCCTGGTTCCTTGACAACTTAACATAAATACTTTAGCATAAAGTTTTTTTGTTTTTTTTCCCACACTGTGTTAATGTTATGCTTAATTAGCGTGGTGAATCCCTGTTCCAAATATAATCCTGTAAATTATAAGAACACAGTCCACCACTACTACCTTCTGAAGGTAATTAAGAATAAGAACGTAGAAGTTAGGAAATGAGAAAAAAAACCAAGATCCACCTGTGGGTTCTTCTACTACCCTCATAGTTGCAAGATACAGTAATAATAAATTTGGAGATTGAGCAAGAGATTGATCACAGTAATCTATCTACAATAGACCCAGACTTGACACTTGAAAAACCCCTACCAAATGATATCTTTTAAATTATTTGTATGATGCATTCCAAAATGTCATTTTCTGAAAACCATTTGAATTTATGTTTAAGTAATTAGGACCATTTCCGCCATCTCTATAAGGAGTCTGTTACCTCTGTTGATCATTTGCTCATTGAAACAGTATTCCCTCAAATTAGTTTTGAATTTAAATCCAGCATAAACCATATCCTCTAGTTCTCTGTCTGCCCAACGTGAAATTGCTCCTTATGGCCTACCTTATCTAGATTTTTTAAAAAAGAATTCCAAGAAGATCATTTCTGTCACCCTCTGACCCATTTTTCTGTCAGAATATGCCCAGTCTATTTAAATTCTTGCTGTAGTTCAAACTCTCCAATCTTGCAAGCAATATTTTGCTCTCTTCTGTACTGAATTGTGAGAAGTATAACTCTACTTAGTATTCTGAGTGGTTGCACCAATGATTTTACCTCCATATTGTTAATATAAGGGAACCCAATTACAATCTGCAGACATAATCATCATCTATGTGGAACATTCGAATTCTACTCCACTACTAATTAGGTAGATTCCTGCCTATTATTTTTAGGGTAAATTGCTTGGATGCGAGTTTCATGAGAAAATAAGTTTGTAATCTGTGTTTGGATGAAATGGTCCATTTTTAATGTTGAATATCTGATACCTGGATAGCTTTTGACATTCACTTTTTAGCTGATGTAAGGAGACAGTCTCGGTGCTTTTGTGTGGAATTTTTCTGCAGTCTGGATTCCTTGTCCAGGAAGCATTGGAGACGGTGCCATACCTAACAAGGCATCACGATGAATCTCCTGCAGTACAGTGGGGTTGAAATGCACTCTACTGATTATTCATGAAAATGCAGATCTTTTGAAATACACTTTGAACATAGAGACCTGCTAATGGCAGTATACAGTGTTTTTAATACTTAGTTAGCTAATTGTAAGTTTCTTTACCAGTGCTCTTAGTCATCTTGACAAAACAATTTGCCACAATGTTTTGTGCCATCTCTAGGAGGAAATTATTTATATTGATTTTCTATTTAAAGCTCTGGTACCCCTCTGATTTCAACAGTAATATGCTGATTCCATACTATTATGTTTCCTGACATTGATCCAGTTATAGTGTTCGACACCTTGGCTAGAGGGAAGAGGAATTTGCAAGAATTGGTGGATGTGGGTTAATTGGTCAAATTAAAATGAGAAATGATGATGTATGATCAAAATATTGTTTGCATTAGCACCAATATTTTTAGATGTGTTATAATTACAGGAACCAACATGGGTACTAATAAAGGTAAACTGAGAGGACCATATCTTAGTTATTAAATGACATCAAGCTTGAAGATTATGTATTGTGTGGAGTGACTGAGAGAAGAGTCCCAGTTGAGGCTTAGGAAAGAATGAGTTTTAAGTCAGATTCTTTGTAATATGTCTTGCATTAAGTACAATACAGATGTAGATAGGTTTTCAGCAATTCAAGCCAAGGGTGTGCAGATAGGGCTACTTATTTACAGCTTAAAGTAAGGCAGATTCAGGACAACAGTTGGTTTTACAGTGTCATTGAAACAAAGAGATCCTGACAGCAGTAGAGATTAACCACAAGATATTGATTGTCAGACGTTTGGATTTTCCTCATATTTGTCTCAAAGTGCAGCAAGTACTTAGAGCACCCTTGATGTGGGGAATTTTAAATTCAATTACAAAGATGCATTCTTCCACAAATGTATTCTCAAGCACACATTCTATTGAAATAAGTGCCCTTATTTTTGAATCTTACATAAATGAGCAAATTTAGAACCCAATTCCAAATGAAATTGCTGCTAAAAATCTCTCACAGATATCAAAAATTGAATAGGAACTGATGCACAACTGGGTTGTTCAAATGGCACATCATGAGCAGCTGCTGAACCTATTCAGAGACTATCCATAGATTTTAAAATTTGATTAGTAATGATGAATGAACTCGACTTCCTCCAAATCCATCTTCATTAGAACACTGTAGGAGCCCAGGCAGTGAAACGGGATAGAGAGTTACAATGACAAGTGGCTCAACGCTCCAGGTCAGTTAAGTGGACAGATTGGAGTTGCTCAGCAAAGTGATCACCTAATCTGCATTTTTGTCTCCCCATTGTTTAACGAGACTACATTACTAGCACTGAATACAGTACTGTATAATATGTTGTACTACAAGAAAATCAATACTTCCCCTGGAAAGAGTGTTTGGGCAAGAACTATGGAAGTGGAGGAATTGAATGGATAGATGTGGCAGTTCATGCACTTGAATGGGAAGATGCTAGGAAAGGAAAAGGGGCCTTGCGGCGAGGAAGGATGGACTGGTTTATAATTGATGGACAGTCGATTTGGCGTGTTGGAAAAGGGGGAAAATATATTTGCTCTTAAATTTTATTGCTTTCAACTTGTCAGAAGGCGACAAAGTAAACTTTTTCTGTTCACTTTTTTTTCTGGACCATCAAATTAATACCATTAAATGAATAAAACCAACAGCTAAGAAACATAAATTTTTATTAAGCGTATTCAACATGGATCCAAGAATTTCCATCTGTATCGTTAAATTTGAAAAATAATAGTATTGTGAATTCTAAAACTGAAACAAATTATGTACTACGTGACAGTTATATTGAGATTGTCATTCAGCTCATGAAAACCTGCAATCCTGCCCTAAAGATGTACGAAACTGTCACTGGACATTATTGTACATGTTCATCTGTGAGTATTTCCATAGCTAAAACTCCAAAATTGAAACTTTCTAACTGTGGCCCTATTTCGGAGCAAAATTCAAACCATTATTTTAATTCTAAGTTGTGCTACGTTGGTAAATTTAGATATTTCACCTCACAGAGAGTAATTCCTTGCTGGCAAATTTGCCTTACAGTCCATACAAGTACAGGCACAAGGATTTTTGCATTACGAATTGAAAATAATTTGTACAAATAACCCCAAGAGTTAGTAACTGTATGCAGTTAGCAGTTTATTTTGCCTTAGACAGAATTGAAACTGCCAACATTTTGACTGACCTATGAAATCTCATGCTGTCTATAAAATTGTGTAAGAAATGTGGAAGTAAAATCATCATTTGAAAATAAATAATTTAGGAAAGTGTTTTGAAAAGGAAAGCAGTGTTCATGATATTGCATTCCTACATGAATGATCCAGATTTGGGTTGGATGGAATAAGTATCTTTAATTAAAAATTAATTATTTTAAGAGAGTTTATTTAACATGGGTCAATTTGATATCATTGGATCTTAAAATAATTGCTGTAAACATATGTATAACTGCTCTAAGATTCATTGTTCAGTGAGAACCTAATGCTCCCAATTCTTAAGTGTCAACAGCTCTAATTTAACATAAAGAAGTACTGTGAATAACAAAAACAAATATGTATGATTACTTCAGCATTCATCCAATAAAATGGTGCAGTGTCACTTTTTTAACCCAGAAATTGGCGTAAGTATCATAGCAGTTTCAATATGAGCAGTATCAATATAGGCTGCGAATGTGGTTTGACTCTGTACGTGGACAAATTATAAATCTTTCCACTTGTTAAGAGTTTCCCAATTATTGAATGCAGATATCCTTAATTCTAAAAACAAATTATAATTATGGATGTTTTAATTATTTCAGTGCATTATATGACTTGCTGCTGTTTTTTCTCACTCCGGGAGTTCTAACCCCCGCCCCACCGCATTTAGCTCTGTCACTATAAGATGTTTGCAATGCGAAGAAGTCAGCCCAGACCTGATCTTCAAAACTAAAAGGAAAGATCTGAATTGGAAGCTTATGGATTTGATTTGTGTTATAGACTTATACACCACGGAAATAAACCCTTCTGTCCAACTCGTCCATGTTCACCAGATATCCTAAACTGATCTAGCTGCATTTGCCAGAATTTGGCCCATATCCCTCTAAACCCTTGCTACTCATATACCTGTCCACAATCCCTTTAAATGTTGTAATTGTACTCACCTCCACCTCCTCCCCGGCAGCTCATTCCATATGTGCACCGTGGAAAAAGTTGGCACTCAGGTCTTTTTTAATGCTTTCACCTCTCACCTTAAATTCATGTTTTGCCTCCCTTAACCTGGGAAGAAGACCTTGATTACTCATCCTATCCATGCCCCTCATGATTTTATTAACCTCTATAAGGACACCCTTACGCCTTGGACACTCTTGGGGAGAAAAAGCCCCTGCCTATTCAGCCTCTCCCTAAAATCCAAACCTTCCAATTTCGGCAGCATCCTTGTAAACTTGTAAGAGTTCAGAAAAGATTTAACAACAGCTTTCCAATAACAGGGAGACCAGAATTGTATGCAGTATTCTAAGAATGGCCTCACCAGTGTCCTGTACAGCCACAACATGACGTCCCAACTCCCGTACCACATGCACTGTCCAATGGGGCAAACGTACCAAATGCTTTCTGTACCACACTGTTTACCTGCGACTCCTTTCAAGGAACTATGCGCCTATACCCCGAGGTCTCTTTCTTTGGCAACATTCCCCAGCCCTGGTTTGCCTTTCCCAAATGCAACATATTTACATAAATTAAACTCCATCTGTCATACCTTGGCCCATTGGCCCATCTGATCAAGGCCCCTTTGTACTCTTAGATAACCTTAGATAATTTTGGTGTCATCTGCAAACTTGCTAACGATACTCCCTATATTTATATCAAAATAATTTATTTTAGTGCGAAAAACAGTGGCCTCAGCACCGATCCTTGTGGCACACCACTGGTCAAAGGCGTCCAGTCCAAACAACAAACCTCTGCAACCACACTGCTTGCAATGATTTGAGGCTTTAGTTTTGACCTTCAATAAGACTGCTTTGTTTGACAGCAAATAGTTAACAAAAGGTTTCTGAGGCTAAGACTGACCTTTTTGAGTATTGACATTACAGTAACAGTTTTCCAAAATCATGTTTAACATATTTATTGTTTTATGTTTTGAACAGTACATGCTTTCATCTACAATGGAACTAGCAACTAATTTTTTTCATGTGGAATTCCCAAATTTTACAAATACTCTTCTACAGAAGTTAAACCAACAGCGTCAAGAGGGACAGTTATGTGACATTGCCATTCAAGTTCAGGGCCATTTATTCAGAGCCCATAGGGCTGTTCTTGCTGCCACTTCACCTTATTTTTGTGATCAGGTACTACTGAAGAACAGTAATCGAATCCTTCTACCAGATGTAATGAATCCAAAGGCTTTTGAAAATGTTTTGTTGTTTTGCTACACAGGAAAACTTGTACTACCAGCCACTGACATTGTTAGTTACTTAACAGTGGCAAGCTTTCTTCAAATGTGGCATGTTGTAGATAAGTGTACTGAACTTTTAAAAGTGTGCCCAGCAGTTCATTGCCGGAAGTCTAATCACTTGAATGATCATCAGTCACCCAGCAGCAGCAATTTCAATGGTTTGGTAGAACCTTCAGAACTTGGGGCTGTGGGGCAGCCTGATTTTCATAAAAGTTTGAATGGGGGTTCAAAACCTGAAAATGGCGAAGAGAGCCCCAAAGAGGATGATATGTCACCGCCCCAGTTAATGGATCATGACAACCTTCCTAGCAATTCTTCCGGAGAACATGATCATTTAAGTGCAGAAATGAGCAGTCAGGATGGTGAGGAAGGAGCAAGCGATACTGTAGAGTATCCATACACCAGGCCAATCTATAGTCGACCTAGTATAATGCCTCAGAAGCGGTGGGTGTATGTGAAGCAAGAAAAGTTTGAAGAGGATTACGGTGATGGAACAACATTCCCTCCTGCTGAAGAGCAACGTATCTCTGAATCAGAAAATATTACTCAGGCTGAGCCAGTGATCCAGTCTTCTAGCATTGACGACAGCTTTAATGTTGTTGCTGCCAAAACCCAGGAGATTTTTAAAGAAGCTCATGAGCATAGTTCTTATGATGAGCAGGTTGATTACTATGGTTCATCACTGGATGAATTTTCAGCTGATCGGGGAGAGATAAATGTCGACGGCCACCATCAGGACCCTTTAATGGCAGCTGAAATGCAGGTGAATCGGTTGCCAGGCTATGGTGTTGAAGCTGAACTAGGAACGGGTGTCAATGAAAAGAACTCGCACTCTGGCTTCACAGCTGTTGTTTACAAACTTTACCCTTGCCAATGTGGCAAAAATTTTACTCACAAGAGTCAGCGAGATCGGCACATGAGCATGCATCTAGGTCTTCGGCCTTATGGCTGTGGTGTTTGTGGTAAGAAATTTAAAATGAAGCACCATCTTGTTGGCCACATGAAGATCCACACTGGCATTAAACCCTACGAGTGCCACATCTGTGGTAAGAAATTCATGTGGCGAGACAGTTTTCATCGTCATGTGACATCATGCACTAAGCTGTATCAGGTACCTGATGTTCGCTGACAAAGCTTATGGGCCAACTAGCTCACTGAATGATATAAGGTACTTTATATAGTGAAGACATTTCAAGTGCTTTTGACTCATTCAATGGTGTTCTCATATCCAGTAGAAAATCAACAGTCTCAGTAGTGACAGCCTGGGCATCAGTTGAACTGTATTTTGGTACCATGACAACACTTAGTTACTTAACCAAAACATTTTTCCAGTCGTGTTACTTTTAAGTATTGCACAATTATGTTGTCTTTGATGGATTGAAATGAAGAGTTGAGCCTTACATATAAAATTGAATGGAAAGAAGAAAAAGCAAAACCAAGAATAGACTTTGGTATTTTGCTAACGTGTTGTAAGCTCCATTTGCACACCAATACTGTTGAGTTAGACTGGGAGTATTATGTGTAGATATGCTGCTCAACTCACAAAGGCAATTCTTTGTAACAGAGGATTGAGGTAGCAGCTTAAAGTGACTTTGGTTTCCATGCAAGTGATTAAAGGTAAAAATGAAAATTGACCACAATCATTTGCTGTTTGAGAGGGTCTGTGTGGACATGACAGACCAAATGGCGGCCTCCTGTATTGTAACCAATCTAGGACTTTATTCTCAAAGGCTGAAAAGGGCACTGTTGTGGTAATTCCATTTGATTTACTGTGTTCTTGAGCCTAATTCTCAAAAAAAATTATATCTGGGCCTTGTGACTTTGCAGTTAGCTCAGACTCCTGGTGTTAATTAGTTCTAAATGTGATCTGTATGAGTAGGCCACACATCGGTTTGCAAACAGCATAGAAATGCAAATTACAACAGCCATTAAAACTTCTGAACTTTCAGAAAGACTTTTTATTTCAGATGTTGGATAATGAGAGCAACAGTTCAGGAAAAATCTTTGAGTAATATTGGAATATTTGACATAGTTGCAGTGCAAACTTCAGACTTGGCTTGGTTGATACTGGCTTTATGTAAGTAAGTGTGCAGCGGATTGACAGTAACAAAGGTAGTTGATTGATAGGTGTTTTTTATTTATATACTGTATATATTTGCAATTGTTATATCTTCAGCAGAGTAAATATTGAACACAATTATTGGATAATGATTATCCGTCAGTCTTATTGGTGGTTTAAATAATCAATTATTAGTCTGATAAGTAAAAGATTCCTTTCAAGTAAATATTGCTCATACAGACATAGGCTCTTGAAACTGTGACCCAATAATAAGACAAACATTTTTTGGAGGTAAAAAGATCGCTTTCTAGCAACCAAAGCCTAGAGTGCAAGATTCAATGGAACAGCTTTTGGTCCAATCAGTTGATAATTAATCTCCTTGTATGTGTGTATAGGGAAGTATCTAAAGTTCATTGTTTTCTTGAAAATGGCCAGCGATGTTCTGCAGGAATTAAACAGTTGTCAATTGCACATCCATTCAGTGATTTCCATTGCCATAATTAGGCTGTAGGATTAAAGGGAGTCTGGGTATAAATACCTGTATGTTGGGATTTTAGATTGCAAAAGACTGCAAACAGTTGAATTTTAATTTGCAATAATTGTAGCAATAGTTTAGCTATAAACTACCTTGACCCTGAAGTGATGTGATAAACATATATAATTGCAAATATAGTGCTTCCAATCTGCTACAGTTTTACAACTTTTCCACAAAGAAATAATATAATCATTCCTCCGTATCCATGAGCGTTCCTGAGAACTCCTGCAAATGATGAAATCCACCACCGCAAAGCTCGTTTAAAAAAAATTTAAAATATAGCAAAAAATGTGATTTTTGTCCACATGTTGATTTTCGTTAACTTATTTTTTATCCGAATAGATGAATTCTCAGTTTGTGATTTTGTGGATACAGAGGATTCCTGTTATTGCAAGTGCTCTCTATAGAGAACTGCCACTTGTGTATTCATATCCATTCATTCTCAGTAAATTGAGTCTTTAGCTGGTTTGACTCTGAAACATGTTGATAGGAATTTGAAACTAGATGTCAATCTGATGCCTGAGCTTGGAACTTTAGAATGTCGTTGTTAATGGATCAGCCGGATTGATTTGTTGGTAGGATGTGGAAAGATAGGTTTTTCAGCGGAGATCGGTTGACATTGACCAAATTGATAGGTGGCAGCAAGCTTGCCAGTATCTTCTGCTGGTAAGTTGCAGAGTTGTAAACTGTCCAAAATTTAGGAATGCCCTAATACAGACTTGATGGTTTCTAACTTTGCCGGGATTTTCTGGACTTAGTAAAGCGGCATGTGCCACAAGAGGGAAAGAACATGTTATCCATAATTAGTTTCTGCCCGTTATCAAGAGTCTAAACTGATTGGCTTTTTAAAAATTCAACCTTTGTGAATCACAGCAATATCTTAAGTTAAATGGCGAACTTGAAGGTGAAATAGGTACGTAGTCTAAATTACAAACTTGTCATGGATTTTCAACCAGGCATAAAATTGGCATTGCAGATTGGCTAACCCCGCCATGCGAGAAAGCAGCTAAGATACCTGGTGATAATGGGAACTGCAGATGCTGGAGAATCCAAGATAACAAAAGTGTGCAGCTGGATGAACACAGCAGGCCAAGCAGCATCTCAGGAAACTTCAGCCCTCTAATGAAGGGTCTAGGCCCGAAACATCAGCTTTTGTGCTCCTGAGATGCTGCTTGGCCTGCTGTGTTCATCCAGCTCCACACTTAGATCACAAAGATACCTGGTGTTGGTTTGAATGTATATGAAAATTGGGCTGTTTCCCTAGCAGATAACAAACCTGAAATATCAGGCCCTCGGCCGAGTAGCCAGCTTAAAGTTTACTCCATTGTACTTCAATTAAGGATTGCTGCTCAGCTTCAAGTACTGAAACTTCTAATGGCTGATTATGTCAATACACATATTGGATCACATAAAGCATTATTGATATGAATCACCTGAGTCTGCCCTTCCAGTACCAGCAGGATTTATCAAATGTCACGGACAGTATGATTGGTATGAATTGGAGTGAGAAAGAAAGGATCAGTTTGTGCCTTGACAATTAGAGAGTGACTTAAGTGTTGTTTAATCCTTGAATTCCATTGCATGTCCTTTCTTGTGACTAGTTAATTCTGGAATAAAGCTACATGCCTGGCAACTTTATTTGAACTTATTCAACACTTTCTACACTATACTCCAGGTCAGAATCATACAGGCGTGCATGATATAACTTTTTTTTCTTAAAAAATAAGGACCCTGAGAACAAAATGCCCAAGATAGTTTATACCCCACCACTATTTTTTCAACATTAACCGCAGGCTAATTGCAGAGCAAAGGCCAGCAGCTTTTGATTCATTTGTATATCTTAATAATGTATTTATGAACACAAAACTAGTCTAGTAGTGATTTATAAAGTGCCATTTTAAAAATATACAGTCCATGAAGGTACTGGATTTCTGTTATCAGTAGTACATGGCTAAGTGATTTAATATTATGAGACTTAATTCCTTCTCTTATTTTAAATTAAGGTCTCCATTAGACCTTATCAAAACAATTTTTATAATCACTTACTCGCTATTGTGTTTCACTGAAAAATTCCAGCTGGTTATCTTTACTTGGGGTTTCTTATTAGAAAGTACAAACTTGACATTTGGTAAATCTTTTGCATTTTTTCCTCTCTCTCTCTCTCTCTCTCTCTCTCTTTTGCTCTCTCTTCTTCACCACCACCCCCCACCCCCCACCCCCACCTAACTGAGGGATATAGCACCTGCATACAACACTCCAAATACTCTGCTTCTCATTTGAACTTTAATGATTCTGTGTGAATGTATTACAAGTAACTAAACTGTCCTGAAATGAGTGGCTTCTTCATTATGATAATCTGCACTTAATTGCACACAGCTAGTTTTATCACATTGTCTTATTTCAAATATTGTCCTTATTTGATTGCTAGTCTTGCATATTTCTGACATCTTTTGATTTTTATGACAATGAGAATAAAACGTGATTTCCCCCCCCTACCCAAAACACCTGCATGTTCTCCTGAAACAGGTTTTGTTGCTGTCACTGGTCACATGGTTCCCATTCTGTTCTAGCTTTGATGTTTTTAATAAAGATGTGTAGCTCGGTTGTGGTTGGAGTTGTTGGCTGGTTAACTCAGCTGACTGGTTTTCACGCAAGTATTTCATCTCCCTTGTAGGTGACTTTGTCAAAGCTGTGTAGCCCCCGTTGAAGCACTGTTGTTCTGTCAAGCTCTGAATTTCTATGGCCTGGTCTGTCATGGTGGCTGTCTTGTTTGCAGTTTTGGACTGTAGTGGTATGTAGATGGGTGCCCACCATGACAGACCGGACCATGTAAGTTCAGAACGGAACAGAACAACAGTGCTTCAGCGGAGGCTACACAGCACTGATAGAGCACTGAGAAGGGAGATGAAATGTTTGCATGAAAACCAGTGCGGCAAACCAACCAACAACTAGATTCTGGCTTTGTCAAAAGTCACACGATGCCAGGTCATAGTCCAACAGGTTTATTTGAAATTACAAGCTTTTGGAGCACAGCCCCTTCTTCAGGTGCAGTGAGAGAGGAGAGCGCACAGACACATTTTATAGGCAGAGAGATAAAAAGATCATACAACTGGTGTGTGTGCAGTGTCAGATAATAAGTTTCTGCAGGTGACTAAGAAGGTGAGTGAAGTGTTTATAAAGTCCATGTCAGTGTTGTGCTGTCATGACAGTCGGGCAGAGCGATAGGAATATGCAAAAGGTGACATCTTAGTTGAATGCTAAATTGTAGGTGTGATGTCTCGTTTAGAATCTGTCTCAATTTTCTAGAATTGGCCAGGTTTTATTTTGAAAGCAGGAATTTATAAGATGCCACACCGATTGACTGTTGCTACAAATCGTGTAGTTTTTTTGAGCAAAAGAGAA
Source organism: Stegostoma tigrinum (assembly GCF_030684315.1). Taxonomy (NCBI): domain Eukaryota; kingdom Metazoa; phylum Chordata; class Chondrichthyes; order Orectolobiformes; family Stegostomatidae; genus Stegostoma; species Stegostoma tigrinum. The sequence continues at coordinate 28,828,425 of NC_081382.1, forward strand.
TGTATCTGCAAGTGGATGAAATGATTCACCCCATAGGGGTGTGTGGGGGTGCGGTTTGTGTGAGAGAGAGTCTACCTTAATTAGTTAGTATGGATTTGAATTTCTTCTTACATGTTAGAGTTTAGAAGGTTGAGGGAAGATCTAATAGAAACTTACAATAGTAATTTAATATTATGAGACTTAATTCCTTCTCTTATTTTAAATTAAGGTCTCCATTAGACCTTATCAAAACAATTTTTATAATCACTTACTCGCTATTGTATTTCACTGAAATGATAATGTATGGCTTAGAAGGGGTGGACGCTAGGAAGTTGTTTCCATTGGGGGGGAGACGAGGACCTGGGGGCACAGCCTTAAAATTAGAGAGGGTAAATTTAAAACTGAAATGAGATGACATTTCTTCAGCCAGAGAGTGGTAGGCTTGTGGAATTCATTGCCACGGAGTGCAGTGGAGGCCGGGACGTTAGATGCCTTCAAGGCAGAGATCGACAAATTCTTGATCTCAAAAGGAATCAAGGGCTATGGGGAGAGTGCAGGGAAGTGGTGTTGAAATGCCCATCAGCCATGATTTAAATGGCGGAGTGGACTTGATGGGCCGAATGGCCTTACTTCCACTCCTATGTCTTATGGTCTTACACTATCACTTTCACGTACACTCTACACTCTCTCTCGTGTGCCCTGTACTCCCTCACACGTGCGCGCTGTGTCTCTGTCACCCTCCCTCTCTCGTAAACATTCTCTCAATCTCGTGCATGCTCACTAACTCTCTCGCTCTCGTGGACACGTACACATAAATCTATGTTTGTGCAAAGATGTTTGTTTATTTGCAGGTACATTCTATTCTGTCCAAAAAAACACCATTTGTAGTCACAGGCGGTCAGTGTGGCATTTTATAAATTACTGCTTTCAGAATAAAACCAGCCTGATTCTGGGGAAGTCTCTTGAGACAGACTCTGAGCAAGACCTCACGCTTACAATTCAGTGTCTAACCTGAGATGTCACCTTTTGTGTGTTCATATCGCTGTGCCTGATTGGCATGACAACACAGCAATGACTTTGACTTTATAAATGCTTTACTCACTGTCTAACACTCTTGGTCATTGGCAGAGACTTCTTATCTGACACTGCACTCACACCAGTTGTATGATCTTTGATCTGTCTGCCTATAAACTCTTTGTCTGTTTACTCGACTCTTTCACTGCACCTGACAAAAGGGGCTGTGCTCCGAAAGCTTGTGTGATTTCAAATAAACCTGTTGGTCTATAATGTGGTGTCATGTGACCTCTGACTTTGTCTACCTCAGTCCAACACCAGCACTTGCACATTGTACTGGCTTTGCAAATGCCATTGATGCCATTTTTGGGTATATTACTGGAGTAATACCTTTGTATAATATGACATTAATATTGGAAAAAACTGGTTTGTAAGTAACATTGGCATAATGAGTGGCTATATTTCAGCTAAGACTTGTTTACACCTGAACAATATTTTGAATCTGTTACTATTCCATCATTTCCCCTTTTCAGCCATTTTCATCTTTATTTGAACTAATCTAAAATTAAATGTATTAAAGGTGGTAAGTAAACGTGCACTGATTATTTTATTAGATTACAGAATTTTAGTTTATCAGATTTTGAAATTGATAGTTTATTATACCATAGAATAATATAATTGATGTTAGACTTTTTATATATAATAAAAATGATGAGTTAAAACAGTTACTGTTTTCCAAGGCATAATTGACTGACCTGGTTACCAACAAAAGACTTATTGCAGAAATATAGAAAAGCATACTTTGAAGCATTTGATCAGTGGATTACAGTAGTTGCAATAATTGACATGATCATCTTTTGAAAGACATTCTCGCATTATAACTTCAAAAATGTGACCTATTCTGTGATAAATATTCAGTATAACTCCATACAGTGAGTTTCCAACAGCTATCTTGTCTGTGTAAAAGCTATGTAAAACTGTGTGTTAAATTGTAATACTACCAAATATCAGATGTAAAAGTTTCAAGTGCTAGCTGCAACAAACTTAGGTTGTGTGAAATGTATTTACGATAGTTATTTTTTGATGCCAAGTGAAATTTCAGTGAATTTAAGAGTTACTCTCTATTGCACATCACTAGTTTGTCAGGTTTCCCATTGTGTTAAAGTATTGTTATTTGTGTGTTAACATGGCTAAGCTTTGAACGTCATTAGTTCAGATATCGACAAAAGGTACCATGCACGTTAAGCACATTTCTGGTACTGGGCTTGAGTCATTATGAATGACTCGGGGAATAATCGTGATGGCGAATTAAGGTATTGTATAGCGAAATGCTCAGAATGTACTATTTTGTGATTGTTGCTTGTGAACTACGCTATATATGACAATATAATCACTGAATATAAGGTGGTAAATTTAAACTTTTGTTTTCATAATTGCAACTTTGGTTCTAAATCCTGGTTCTTTATTTTGATTAGATATTACAAAATGTATGTAGCACTGAGCCTCAACCTGAGTGGATAAATAGCATTTTTGATTTTAAAGGTCAAGTAACAAGAAGGTAATTCTTCCTTATTTTATTAGTATGAAGAACAAGAAAACCTGTGTAACTTTGCTGTCTAACATAATGTTATGAATAAGAGATGTTTATATGATTGACCTTCAAATTACTTTGTCTCCTTTTGTAATTTTCTTCAGCCTATGAATCAGTAATGATGCTACTAATTTGGTGCATGTTATGAAAGGACAAGAATAAGCTAACATTTTGTCTCTGAAAAACCTATTTAGTACCTTCCTTAATTTCTTCGCTTAGAAAACAATTTCAAAGTATGTTTAGCATTGGGACTACCAGTTACATAATATACATAATATAAGCCAATTGCAAAAAGAAGTAGAGAAGTTGTGCATTGAGGAAATTTTGACATGTGATGCATCTTGTCATTTGACCTTTCTAGCAAAATGCGAAGCAAAGATTGCAGTTTATTTGAAATATTGCAGTTCTCCAATACCAGTGTATATTAGAAAATATTAAAAAAGAAACATCAAATTGATATTATCTTCACATCTAGTTTTAAAATCAAGCGGGTCACTACATGATATTCTCTGTTTGTTTAACCTATGTCAATTAGGTTTTCAGCTATAAATGGTTATTCTTTCTGAACAATTGATATCAAAGTTGTTTATTAACTGTTAAGTCACAAGTGTTCATGTTTTGTCTAATGTTATTTAAAAAGTGCTGTCAATGTGAATTTACACTGAAACTAACCACAATAATGTCAGCTATTATGTGAATCTACTTTTTTTTCTTTTTGTGGTTTATTCTTCTCTTTATGTTCTGATAAGTATACAGTATGTGGCTTGTTTATTTAAATTGCCAATGCTGTGAGTATTAACTTCTTCTCATAGAAGAAACTGTGATTGTTTGTATCACTACATATAGTAAAATAAATGTAAACTGACTCGGATAATTTGCTTGCTGGCTTGTTCCAATTTTTTCCCAAAATAACAGGACTCTATTTATATCAGAAGAGCCACATAAAATTTATTTCTTTTTTCAAATTTGTGGCAAAATTTGAATTGAAAAGATATCTGGTCTTTGGTTTAGATTATGTCAGGTTCTGTAACATGTATTTAATATTCCTTAAACTAGAAGAAGTAAACTTAGAGGGAAAAATTTAAGGATAAGTCTTGGCAGGGCAGTTTAACTAAGTGGAATGTTCCTCCCATATGGTGTGGGAAGTCAGGGTGACTGTGCAGGAAGAGTCTATGGCGGCAGCTACTCAAAATCTGCATTTTGAAGCTGGACTGGTTGTTGGATTCACCGGAGCACCCACAAGACTAGATTTTTGTGGAAAGCACATAAAGTACAGCGATCACGCTGCAGGTATAGAGTGCATGGGCAGAAACTTAATGGGTGAACACCAAACAGGGGAAATAATACTAGATAGATAGCACAGGAGTCTCCTAGGTCCAGGTCCCCCTGCTAATAGATATTTTCATTGCAGATGCTACTGGGGGAGGTGGCTGTCACTACTTTTCCCTGAGAGGCCAAGACCACAGTGTTGCAAATGGCTGGATAGGTGAGGGGTGGAATGGGTACAAACAAAAAGGTTGAAAGCAATAGGGATAATGGATTCTGTTGTAATGGGAACAGATAGATGTTTATGCGGCTGCCAACACAGCACCAGGATGGTCTGTTGTATGTCTAATGCCAGGGTCAAGGATTTGAATGTGTGGTTGCAGAACATTCTGAAGTGGGAGTATGAACAGCCAAAAGTCATGACCCATGTTGGTACCAATGATACAGGGAGAAGGAGAATGGAATCCTGCAAGCAGAGTGTAGCAAGCTAGGAAATAAACGGCAGGACCTCAAAGGTAATAACTCAGGATTATTCCTCATGTCACATGCTAGCGAAATCAAGAACAGAAAAATAGATAGGATGAATATGTGGCTGAAGAAATGGTATACGAGGAGGGATTTAGATTCCTGAAACATTGGGACTGATTCTGGGAAAGAAGAAACCTCTTCACATTGCATGCGTTGCCCCCCAGGACAGCAGGATTGTTATCCTTGCAGGGATAGAGTAGCAGGAGCATGTGAAGCTGAGCTGGTAGACGCAAGAAATGGAAACAAAGATGAAAATAAAAGGTAAAAAATTAGAAAGCAAATATGGAAGTCAGGGGAAAGAAGGGTTATCAGCAAATCAAGCCCTATTCCAAAAAAGTTGTGTAAAAATGTTAGCTACACCCCTAATGGTCCTGCATCTGAGTACATAGAGCATTTGCAATAAGATAGTTAATTAACAACATAAATTGCTGGAGATATGGCTACAGGGTGAACAAAATATTCAAGAATATTCTGTATTAGGAAGGACAGGTAAAAAGGAAGGGAAAGTGGGCTAGCATTGTCAGTCATAGATGAAATCAACAATAGTGAGAAATAATATTGGCTTGGAAGACAAGATGCAGAATCAGTCTTGGTGGAACTAAGAATCGACAAGATGCAGAAAACACTAACAAATGTTTTCCGTTGGCCTCCAAACTATAATGGTAAGCCCTGGAGCAGTTTTAAACAGGAAGCGGTGCATGTAACAAGTGGGCTACAAAAATCACAGATGACTTTAATCTATATGTAGACTAGATAAACCAGATTAGCAATAAAACCTTATAGGTGAAGTCCTAGCTCTCTACATTCTGCTTGCGGGATTCCACTCTCTTTAGCTATATCATTGGTTCAAGATCTTTTTGACATCAGTGTGCTGAAGAACCAATGAGGAAACAGCTATTTTAGATTTGGTATTATTCAGTAAAAAGAGATTAACAAATAATCTTGTGGTATAAAACCCTTTGGTGAAGACTAACCGTACCGTGATAGAAAGTGAAGTGGTGGAATCCAAACCTTGGGCCCTACATCTAAACAAAGGGAACTATAAAGATATGAAGCATGAGTTGATTGGAATAGTTTGGTTAAAAGATCGAAAGAGTCACATAAGGTTGCTAGAAAAAAAATAGCAAGCCTGAGAGCGCCGTAGAATTCAGCAAATGAGGACCAAGAGATTGATTAAGTGGGGAAAAATAGAGTATGAGAGTAAATTTGCAGAGGATATATAAGCAGATTGTAAAAGCGTCTGAAAGTATGTGAAAAGGAAAACATCAGTGAAGATAAGGGTTAGGTCCCTGACAGTCTGAAATGGCAGAATTGTTTATGGAGAAAAAGGAAATGGTGCTAGTACAATTAAGAATCCACTTTTGCAGAAGACACAAATAACGTCCCAGAAATGATAGGGAAGCAAGGGTCTATTGATTATAAGTAATTTATGGAAGTTATTACTGGTTTTAAAAAAAGAAATACTTGATGATAAATTCCCAGGGCTTGATAATTTACATTCCTGGGTACTAAAGCAGGTGGCCATGAAAATGGTGAATGCGTCTTCCAAAATTCTTTAAATTCTGGGAATAGTCCCTCTAGATTGGAAGGAGGCAGATGTAACCCCACTACTTTTAAGAAAAAGGACAGGGTAAATGGGAGTTACAGACCGTAATGAAATTCATAGGTAAAATGATAAGAGTATTATAAAGGATATGATAAAACACACTCAAAAATATCAACGGGATTAGACAAAGTCAACCTGGATTTATGAAAGAGAAATCACATTTGACAAAACTATTGGAGTTATTTGAGGATATAACTAGTAGAATAAATAAGGTTTATGGGTGGTGTAGTTTATTGGATTTTCAGAAAGATGTTGAAAAGTCCCAAAAAAGACGTTAGTAGGCAAAAATAAAGGACATAAGATTGGGAATAATATACTGACATGGACTGAGAATTGATTAACAAATAGGAACAGAAGAATGAATTGGTATTTTTCATGGAGAATGGTGTCCTGTGGACTACTACAGGTATTTGCTGGGGAACCATATATTCATAGTTTGCTGTTGACACTAAGAGAAACAGTAAGTGGTGAGGAGGAAGTAAATAGGCTTCAAGACAGTTTAGGAAAGTTGTCAGTGGCCAAGTACACAACAGGTTGGTGAACCAATAGAATTGTCTACCACAAGGTGGTGGGAATCAAGTCATTGAATCTATTTAGGAAAGAAATTAATTTCTGGACACTATAAGGTCAGGGGTATGGGGAGAAAAGGAGACTCTGGCACTGAGATAGAGAAACATTCATGCTCATATTTCAAATGGTAGAGAAGGTTCAAGGGGCCTATTAATCTACTCTTGCTCCTATTTTCTATGTTTCGAAATGGGAAAGACTTCAACCAGATCTAGCAACTCAAAACCAAGCATCCACGAGGCATGGTCAACATCAGCAGCAGAATTGTATTTAATCATAATTGGTAACCTCATGGTCTAGCATATCCCCTACTCAACATTACCATCATGCCAGGGAATCAACATTGGTTTACTGCAGAGCACAGAAGGGCTTGCTAGCATCAACAGCAGGCATACCTCAAAATGAGGTGTCAGTCTAGTGAAGGCACAACACAGTTGTACTCATTTCGCAAACAGTGGAAGCAGCATGGAACAGATGGGGCTAAGTGATCCTGCAACCAGTGGATCGGATCTAAGTTCTGTATGTCCAGTAGTGAACAGTGATTGACAATTAAAACAGCTCAAAGGACGTATAGACTTCACAAATATCCACATCTTCAATGATGGAGGAGCCTAGCACACGAGTAAATGGGACAATATTGATGTATTTACATCTATCTACAGTCAGATGTGCCATGTGAATGATCTATTCTTGGTCTCCTCCCAACATAACAGATGCCAGTCTTCAACCTATTCCATTCACTCCAGGTGATACAAATAAACAGCTGAAGACACTGAATACAGTAAAGGCTATGGCCTTTTGACAACATTCCAGCATTAGTTCCTAAAAATTATTTAAACTTGTACTTCTGTACTGGCTGTGCCCCGTAGCCTAGCTGTTCTTGTACAATGCTGTCATTTACCTGACAATGTGGAAAATTGCCCAGGTCTGCCCTGTGGATGAAGAGCAGGAAATCCAACCTGGCTAAATACAACCCTGTCAGTCTAGTCTCAATCATCAGCAAGTGATTATTGACAGTGCTATTAAGCAATACTTGTTTGCTGATGCTCAGCTTGGGTTCTGTTAGAGCTATTCGGCTTCTGACCTCATTATAGCTTTGGTCCAAACTAACGAAAGAGCTGTGCTCCGGAGCTGAGGTGGAGATTACTGTGTTGTTATCAAGGTAGTATTTGATGGCATCAAGGAGGCCTATCAAAACTGAAGTCTATGAGAGTATTGAGAGTGCAAGGAAGCAAGTATTATTAAAGCACACTTTACGTGCATAAGTAGATGTAATGTTTTGCTCATATTATGAGTGGAAAGGATGCCTATTTATAATCCATTTGAAAACATGCTGTTCAACCAAAAATGTTAGAAAACTATTACTATTAGATCTGTTTATTGTAGAAAAGTAAATCCACACCAATGTGTATCATTAAATAAAAGGCCAGGTTTAAATTTAACATTTTCCAAGGTTGATAATCCTGAGCCTTTGTATATAAAGTAATCACACTTCTTGTTCTGTATTAAGTGTGAAGCACTTGAATAAATAAAATTTGGCTGCTTGAAACACTTAGAACTTCAACAAATTTTATATCAAAGAGTAACAGCTTTAAATGTGGCAAGTGATTTTTTTTTCTTTACAATGTTGATTTAGAAGGGATTTTTATCTCTGCGATGTTGGATCTGAGTTAACTAAAGTATTAATTATTTGGGAAAATCTGTCAGTCACAAAATTGTTCATTTATGAAAACCAGATTTAAGTTTTTAAAAAAAACCCACCAATTTAAAAACAAAACAGTTGAGATGAAATATTGGAGAGAAATAGATGTCTGTCAATACAAGAGATGGTAGAGTAAAACCATAGAGTTATCAATTGAAGATTTAGAGATGAATCCAGTATGTTATTTAATATTTTGTTAAAAATGTCAAACTCAAGTTATGAATCCCATGCGTAACACCAGATCTTTGGATGAATACTGTTACCAATCATGTGGAGAAACAATAGAGTGTAACTGGGCTTATGACTGTAACAGAAAATGTAAAGTAGCACTTCAGAATCATGGAAATTTTCCCTGCTCAAATTTTGAGTGCAGCCTTAATCTGAAGACCATACTATACTGTTTTGCTTAATATTGAAAGTAAAAAGTCTGCCAAGATTTGTGCCATTTCACGGATGAGGCTTTTTACCTCCTTATTCAAAAAAGGTAGCAGAGATAAGCTCTGCTAGCCAGACACTTTAATTTCAGTGATGGGGCAACTTGAAGAAACAATTATCAGGGATAGGACTAATGGTCACATGGCAAAATATAAGTTAATTCAGAAGTGCCAGCAGGGATCTTTTTCAGAGAAAGTTGTGTCTAAGTAGCTTGCCACAATTGAGAAAAAAGTTGTGTCTGGCACAATAAAAGCAACAAGAACAATGTTGATATGAAATTGGATCACAGATTAGAAACAGGACTGGTAGCTTTTAGACTGGAGGATGATTTGTGGTGGAGTTCCTCAGAGGTTGGTATTGGGAATTAAGAATCTAATGATGACTTTGAATCCATTGTTCATTGTCAGGAAAAACTCATCTGACTCACTGATGTCCTTTTTGGGGAAGAAAACTGCCATCTTTACCTGGTCTGGTCTGGCCTGCATGTGACTGCAAACCCACAGCAATGTGATTGACTCTGAACTGCCCTCTAGGAAATTAGGGATGGGCAATAAATGCTGTCTAGCCAGTAATACCCTCATCCTGTAAATGAATAAAGGATTAAAAACAAAACACACAGGTAGGTGTAATACAAGGCTGGAGCTGAACTTAAACAATGAAATGGCAAGGTGACTACACTCCCCCAGCCCATTTTCGATGATTTCTCGAGAGCAGCCCCTGTTAAGAATCTCTTTGTTGCATTATTTAAAATTACTGAAATTACATGTTTAAGTGGAACACTCTGAAGAGCTTTTATAAACATCTCAAAACTTATCCTATACAGGTTAGGAAATACTGTCTTCTAGATTTGTATTCTGTCCTTAAGAAACCTAAAACTAACTTCTGTGTTTGTTTCAAACTAAGCTACTACATTCAACTAAGGGTTACCCTAACTCAGTGTAGCCAAGTAATTTGATTTTTCAATAAAACTCCTTTTTTATTCTGAGGCTTGTTATATCCTTTATTCTTCACCACTACACGAGAATACTTTTATCTTGCCTTTTATTTCAAATTATATGAATCCTCTTCTCCCATGATTGCTGATGTTTTAGAGGATGAGGTAAAATAATAACCAGCAGCATTGACACAACCATAATATCATTTTTCTCCTTATGTTGTTTTTGATGAAAGTGCCATGAATTTTGTAATTTCATTACTGCGACGATGGAAGTTCAGTCTCCGATCATTTGGATCTGTATCAATCTATAACAGACATTGACAATTTATTGAATTATACAAGGTATCAAAAGACTCATATAACTTTTGCACAACAAAAGGGAAAATACTCTAAAATTAAACTCCTGAATATACACGTGCAGTCTTATTTTACTATTAAAGTTCATATTGCATCTTTATCTTGCCCAAAAGCTATTATCTTAAAAACGTCTCAAAAGAAATACAAATAAGGAATATGATCTTGGAAAAAACCCTTTGGCCCTCTGTTTCGTATCACAGTATCCAACATTAACTTATCCCTTTGAGGTAGCTTTTTATACCATACCTGTGAACCTGTGCTTTTTACCAGTTTGAGCCCAGTTCTCCATGCCTGACTACAAGTTTAATTTAATGTTCTGAGTTTTCCTTTTCAGTACGATCTTGTACATCTCTAAAATATCTCATCTGCTTTCTACCCAGTATGAAAAAAAACACATTTTGATTTTTCCCGCTCCTAATTCAAACTTAGGTGCTTTGGTTTCTTAACGAGACTTGTACATTCGAAGCTAGCATTTATTGCCCATGTCTAATTGCTTTGTGGAAGGTCGTAATGAACCACTTTCTTGAACCAATCTGGGTTCTGCGAGGTTATACTTAAATTGTACAGGATACTGTGAGAGTGCATCTGGAGTATTGTGCATAATATAAGTTACGCTAATAAGGGAGGGTCGTAAATACGTGGAAGCAGTTTAGAGAAGATTAAGTAGACTAATAGAGAAATAATAGACAAGCTAACCTTCTACTCAGTGGAGATTAGAAGAGCAAGAGGTGACATGATTGAAACATAAGGTCCTGAGGAATCTTGACAGGTTAGATGTGAAGAGGATCTTCTCTCTTATGTGAGAATCTAGAACTAGTGGTCACCCACTTAAATAAAATGTTTTGTCTTTTAAGATCATGGGTCTTTGAAACTGGAAAAATGGTGGAAGCAGAGACCTTGAATATTTTTAAGACTGATATAGTTAGATTCTTATGTGAGGGCTGAAAGGTTATTTGGGATAAGCAGAAATGCAAATTTGAGGTTACAATTCAATCAGCCATGATCTTACTGAAAAGTAGTACAAACTGAAGGAATGAATAGTCCATTCCTAATTTGTATGACCAGTAAAGGTGTTCCCAGAGTGCTGGTGGTTGGGAGTTTTGGGATTTTGCTCCAGTTATGATGAAGGAATGGGGATAAGTTAGGATAGTATTGTACTTGGAGGTTTTATCATTTGCCTGTTGGCCTGGTTCTTCCAGGTGGTACAGGTCACAAGTTTGCAAAATCCTGTAGAAGAAACCTCAGCAAGTTGCTGCAGTGCATCTTGTGTACGGTACGCAACCACCTTGCATGAGTGGTAGAGGGATTGAATGCTTCAGGAGCTAGATAGTTGCCCATTCAATTGGCACACTATATCTCACATGATGTCAAGATTCTTGAGTGCTGACAGGACCACAGTCATCCAAGCAAATGGAGAATACTCCATCATAGTTTTGACTTGTGCCTTGTAGCTGGTGGAAAGGCTTTGGAAAGTCAGGAGGCAACTCCTCACTGCAGAAGACTTGATCACTCACCAGCGCCTTTGGCTGCAGGAGTTTGAATGGTTCACCCAGCTAAGTTCCTGGTCATTGGTGATATTGATTTTTCAGGGATTTGATGATCTTACTACACTGAATGTCAAGTGGTAGTGGTTAGATTCTATCCTTTTTAAAGGGGACCATTACCTGGCACTTCTGTAGCATGATTTTTATTTGCTACATGTCAGCCCAAGCTTGAATATTGTCCCAATCTTGTTGCATGTGTTACATGTGCAGAATCCTTCAATACCTAAGTTCCATATGAAATTCCTTAACAGACAGGGCCTAGAATATACCCGAAGAAAATGCTGCAATGATGTTCTGGGGCTAAGGTCATTGAACTCCAACAAACTCTGTCATTTTTCCTTCTACTAGGTGTGCCCTTCCATCGGAGGGTTCCCCCAGATCGCATTGACCGTAATTTTACCAGGGCTTCTTGATGCCATGCCCAATCAAATGGCATGTTCAAATACATATCAAATACATGGTAATAAAATGTGAGGCTGGATGAACACAGCAGGCCAAGCAGCATCTCAGGAGCACAGCTTTTGTGCTCCTGAGATGCTGCTTGGCCTGCTGTGTTCATCCAGCCTCACATTTTATTATCTTGGAATTCTCCAGCATCTGCAGTTCCCATTATCTCTGATACATATCAAATACATACTCATTTCATTGAGCTCTTTTGTGAATAATTAAACTGTATTTATGATATGATTTGAGGCTACAAGTTCCTGGCATAGCCTAAACTTGCATTGGTGAGCAAGTTATTGGTGGTGCCTGATAACACTGTTTGCCAATGATTTGAGAGTAATCAATGAGTAATTGGATTCTTGCTTTTGTGGATGGGACAAACCTGGGCAATATTTCACTTTGAGAGAGATAGTAGGAACTGCAGATGCTGGAGAATCTGAGATAACAAGGTGTAGAGCTGGATGAACACAGCAGGCCAAGCAGCATCAGAGAAGCTCCCAATATCAAATAATGTTGGACCTTCTTACATGGCTGAAAGCCATTACAAGATATCACATGGAGTGAATCAAATTAGCTGAAAATTTGTGGTATTGCAGGTTTTTTTGGAATCACCCACTTGGAACTTCTGGCTGAATTAGTGGTGAATGCTCCCGCTTTGCCTTTTGCATAGACATGCTGAGCTCCGATATTGTTGAGAATAGGAATGCTTGTAGAAACTCCAATTCCTAATAATTAATTGTTTAATTGTTCACCACTGTTCACAATTAGATGTCAAAGGACAGTGAAAATTTGATGTGTTAATTGTGGCATTGTTTAGTTCTGTCCGTAGCATGCTAATATCCTGTGTTGTTGCTTCACGAGGTTGACACTTCATCTTTAGATCTGAAGAAGAGTCAGACTACACTCTAAATGTTAATTCTGTTTCTCTCTCCACAGATGCTGCCAGACTTACTAATTTCTCCACAATTCTGTCCGTTTGCTTCAGATTTCCAGTATCTACAGTGTTTTGCTTTTATTATCTACCATCTTTAGGTCTGCCTGGTACTGCTTTTTAGCATATTCTCCCATGCCCCTCATTGAACCTTAACTCAGAAGCTCAAAGTTAATATGGGTCAGCCATCTAGTATGATAGTAACAACAGAATAAAGGATATGTCAGGCTTTGAGACCACAGAATACGGTGGAGTGTAATTCCACTTGGTGGCCCACTTCATGGATGCCCAGATTTGGGCTGTTCGGTCTGTTCTGAATATCCCATTTAACGCTGTGGTAGTTTTACACAATATGATGATGTCCTCCCCGTGAAGATGGACTTTATCTTCACATGACTGGAATGATCACTTTTACTAATACTGTAATGGACACTCTGAGTGGCAGAGTGGGGAGCATGAAGTAAGAAGGTTTTTCCTTCTTGTCAGTTCCTTCATCACCGGTCCCAGTCTGTCAGCTTTGTCCTAATATTTAAAAATAAATTAAAATCTCATTTTTCACCTTATGTGTAGCATTTTAGTATTATTTTCTGGCAATAGCTATTTTTACAATTTATCTTACTCATTTTTTAAATCCTTCTACTCTGTTTTAGTCTTGGATCCATTTCTGCTGCCTCTTCCTAATTTGTTCTTAATGTGAATTTTGCAGGGTAGTATTGAGCTTCTGAATTAAGGTCACTTGATGTACTTAATAAGTTACCATGGTGCATGATTATTCACTGTACAAAGGAAAATGCCTTAAACAGTTCTCAACAATATTTAATATAGATCATGAACTGAAGCTAACTTTGTCAATTTGTGCTATTTCTATCTCAACATACTTGAAGAGTTGATCAACATCAGTTCAGGAGTCTTCAATCTCAACTACTACTGGCATTAAACTGTACAGCTTCTCACAGGAGAGAACGCGAAGCTGCTCTCGATTGCAGACACGACAGATTATAATTAGCAAGCATTCAGGAGCAATTTACCTATAATTAGGATGGGAAGTAGGGAGACTAGAGAAGCATTTTGGGGATGGTATTGCAATAAATGGTAATAATAATTATTTTCAGTATTTAAAATTGTTTTCTACTGTGAAAAGTGTTTTAGGTGAAATTAGTCAACGAATTAATATCTACATAAAGATGATGTCTGAATTATTTTGTGAAGTAACAGCTTTATTTATTCTGTTCCAAGCAAGATGGTAATGTATGACCCACATACTGTATTGTTTTTTACCTGACACGAATTTCAGAAATGCAAGAAATCATGGTTAAGAACTTTCTCTGGGCACAGGAACCATATCTTGGCTTAGTATAATTGGTAACAAGTTTTGATAAATGTAATTAGATTAGTCATTTTTAAATGTTTTGATTTATTTCAGTTATTTATGAAGTAATTTTAAATGAATATATTACTCTAAATATTAATTTTTATCAGTAATTTATTCTAATTCTTAGGCTCTTGGTTGTTGTTTTATATCAACTTATTCCCTTTACATTTTTCTTGGATTCCTACTTTTCTGTGGGAATGTGCATGGAGGCGTTCTTACTTTTTTTAATTTATTTATTCATGGAGTATTGTCACTGTTGCTAAGGCAAGCATTTATTGCCCATTTCTAATCACTCGTGAGAAGCTGCTGAAGAACCATCTTCTTAAATCATGGCAGTTTACATGATGAATTCAGGTCTTCAGTGCTGTAAGGAAGGGAATTTCAGGTTTTTGACCCAGCAACAGTGAAAGAGAGACAATATAGACCCCAGAACGAATACTGTGACTTGGAAAGAAATGCACAAGTAGTGGCATTCCCAAACGCTTGATATCTTTGTTCTTCTTGGTGGTTCTTCTGAAATCTGAAGCACAAAGGGACTTGGGAATCCTTGTTCAGGATTCTCTTCAGGTTAACATGCAGCTGTAGTCAGCAGTTAGGAAAGACAAATGCAACGTTATCTTTTCAAGAGGCTAGAAACACCGGAGGAAAGATCCAATGCTGAGGCTGCATAAGGGTCTGTTCAGACCACATTCTGAATATTGTGAACAGTTTTGAGCCACTTATCCAAGGAAGGATGTGCTAATGTTGGAGAGAGTCCAGAGGAGGTTCACAAGAATGATGCTGGGAATCTAGGACTTGTCATATTAGGAGCAGTTGAGGACTCTGGGTCTGTAGCAGATGGAATTTAGAAAGGTGAAGGGGATTTGATTGAAACTTACAGAATACTGAGAGGTGTGGATAGAGTGGATGTGGAGAAGATGTTTCCATTATTAGGAGAGACTAAGACCTGGGGCCACAGCCTCAGTCAAGGAATGACTGTTTGTTTAGAACTGTTGAGATGAGGAAGAATAGCTTCAGCCAGAGCATGGTGAATCTCATTGCTGCAGAGATATTGAGTGTATTTTAAGACAGCGATAGGTTCTTGATTAGTAAGGGTTTCAAAGGTTATGAGGTGAAGTTAGGAGAATGAAGTTGAGAAACATATCAGAGATGATTGAATGGCAAACAATGTGCTGAATGGCCTAACTTTGCTCCTATAGCTTATGGTAGTTTACAGATTTGGCAGCTGCCAAAGAAGCCATGTCAAGGCTGTTCAGTGCATAATGCAGATGGTACAATCTGCCATCTTTGTATGCCAGTATGGTTAAATGAATGTTTAAAGTGGTAAAATGGGGTGCATGTAAGTTTCTGTCCACCCTAACTGGTGAACTGATTTTCTCTGTTGCCAGGTGCATCTTAAAACCATTTTTTCCCCAGAAACATTGGACCCACAATCAAAAAACCTACAACATAGCTCAGATACTTAATAACAAATTGAATTGTAAAACACTTCTCGAAACATAAATTGGTTATAGAAAGTTGATTATATCAATCTGGAGTTTTTATACATGCTTCTTTAGTCTTGTCTGAACTGTCATCCTATAAAATTTAAGTTCCTTCATTATTGGACTACGCAATTCAACCAGCTTTCTCCTGAGATTTTCACAGTTAAGTTTTCCCTTTGTATTTTTATTCAAGAACATTCAGGTCTTTACCAGTGGAGTAGTTATCCAGCCAATCTCCTGTGCTTCTGTTTGCGGGAATGTATATTTCATCCGTGGTTCCAAAAAGTTACGCCGGAGTACTTTTGCTAAATTCTCTAGAAAGAAAATAGAAACAATCTTCAGAATAATTTTTGTACAACATGAAAAAATTCTATACTAATTGATATGCAAAATAAATAATTTGGTACATACGGTCCTCTTTGCTTTCCATCTCTACATCTCGGACATTAGGTTTCCCCGTTATACAATGAACTGTTGAAAATAAATGTAGAATGCTTATTGAACGTGTGTGATTTACAGATCACAGATGTTATTGATTTTATTTAAAGTTGAAAATAAGTTAATCCCTATCCAGCAAAACAACTTTTATATTCCAAGTATAATTTGTGAAACAGCCTGATAAGCTTAAAATCAGATTTCCTGTCCTTTTTAAGCAATTTCTTCCTTGTAGATAAACAGTAAGATATTATCAAATACTCCTCCTTCATTTCACCCCACCTCACTATTATGCTGCTGAAAACTATACTTTTTCCCTCACAAGTTTGCTGTATCATTTTTGTGGCACTTTGATCTCGGTTGTTAGTATAAATTTCTTGATGTATAGATAAGATGCCAGCTGCCACCTTGAAACAATGTGCCACTGGCCAATTTGCATCACTTCTAGTATTAATTTGTCTGCCCCATTGATTTTTTTCTGATCCTTTGGAAATTTTGCCAATAATTTCTGGAAAAGCTGAAATGTTTACTGCAAAAAAGATTATTCAAAAACAGGCAGCGTTCACTGTATCAATTACAGACACTGAGGGACTGGCTGTAGCACAGGCTTTTATGATTATTTGTTCTCACTGGAGAAAAGCCTGGAAAGTTGTGCATTCCAAACATGCACTTCCTTCGGTAGAAAGGGAGCAATAAGTTGACATTTATACAACCAATATAAAAATACAGTACTAATACTAATAACAGTAATTGTAGCCCTTAGGCTATAATTGTTGTTGTGTTAGATACTGTTCCTTGAGATAAACCAGTTGGTCAAGAATTTTCTTTGGTCTGTCACAGCCATAACAATTTTGTTCACTTAGCTGATTCTATATTATTTAACCCTATAATATATCCAAGATGTTTGACAGCTTTCTGAAGAAGACAGATTTTGTAAGGTGCACATGATAGTGGAGCACAGTTTTAAAGTTCCTGTGAGATAGTAGGAACTGCCAATGCTGGAGTCTGAGATAACAAGGTGTGGAGCTGGATGAACATAGCAGACCAGGCAGCATCAGAGGAGCAGGAAAGCGGACATTTTGGGTCTGGACCCTTCAGAAACCCTTTCTGCAAGATCATGAAAGTAGTATCTGAAGTTCACCTTGCTGCAAGAGGTGTTTTTTTTCCACATTGACCTATTTAATCTTTTGAATGTTTAACAACCTTTAATTCACTGTGGCCTGGATGGAAAAACGGAAACGAGAGAAGTAAAGGGCTTCCAAATCCAAAACAGGAATTTTTTAAATAATGTCTTTATAATCTAAACTTTACCAGCATCAGATTCTCCCTTTGTAATAATTTCTATTAATTTACTTAGTTTTGTGAGTGTGTAGTTTCTCTGGAAATGCTACCTATAGTTGCTCAAAATTTATAGATAGATCTTTCCCAAAATACTGTATGTTGTGTTGATGGATTGATTTGAAATATTTAAGGTTTATCAATTAAACTGTCTATTGATCAGTAGATATCGTGCAAGATATTTGAAATAGTAAAGAATCTTTTTTTTAAGCTCGTCACCTACTGGTTGCATTATTTGAATCATTCTCAGGATAAGGGGTTGGCCATTTTGGACTGAGATGAGAAATTTCTTCGCAAATGATTTTAGAATCTTTAAAAATATTCAGAACTGATATCAATATGGGGGAACTAAGTGAATTAAGGATTATGGGGATAGTGCGGGAAGGTAGAGTTGTGATAAAAGATTGATTATTGAGTGACATAGCAACATTGCAGGTTTGGAGGGCCTACACTTCATTCTTATGTTTGTCTAGTGTCATTCTGTTGATGATGTTGGGATGGAACATATTTATATCCACAAACCTAGCACAATTGACCCGGTCTGCATTTTCCAGGTTCTCTCATGCATTGCTTGGATGGACAAACTGTCTCTTTGGTATGGCTGTTTGAATGTTTTCTTTTAAAAAGTTGTGATTTATTTGATTTCTTTTCTGCTCATTTGTCTGAATAGAAAATCATTCACATCATTTATTCTCCATTTCTACTTTAAAGCCAGTTACAAGGTATTCCACTAGTTTTGCTTCCTCCCTCACAACTCCTTCACAATTATTTTTGGAATGCTGCAAAGGGCTGAACCCAAACCTTAGACATGTTTGTTCTGTTAGTTGTGGCTCAGTGGGTAGGATGCTCGCAACTGAGTTACAGGTTCATATCCTAATCTGGGGCTTGAGCACTAAAACAAAGTTAACACTTGATTTTCAGTACTGAAGGAGAGCTTGTTCTATTTGAGTTGCTGTCTTTTGTAAAACATTGACCTGAGGACCCACGGTCTGCTTATCTGGATATAAGAAATCTCATGACACAATTTCAAAGAGCAGGGCAATTCTTGCTGCTCTGACCACTACCTCAAACATCAGCACAAAAATGTATTTTAGCTGCTCATTATGTCCTTGTTATTTGTGACAGCTTACTGTGTGCAAATTAACTGTTGTGCTTTCTAAATTACAACAGTGACTGCTCTTTAAAAAGTATTTGATTGGCTATAAAGTACTTTGAAACTTCCAATCTTCATGAAAAATCTGGGCAACCACACTGATGCTTACCAACCCTGTTGTTTTATTCATTCAGGGGATGGGGATGACAAGACCAGCATTTATTGTCTATCACATTGAGAAGGTGCTTTGTGAATAATATTCTTGAACTAAACTGAATGATTTGCTACTTAATTTTCCCACAAGGACTAGATTCGCAAATAGACAAGACTCCGTCAGGCCAGCAAATTTGTCATGTAAAGACCTCTAAATCAGGCGGTTTTTAGAGCAGTCAAAGGTCCAAGGACACCATTACTGGTTCAGAGATAGTAGGAACTGTAGATGCTGGAGAATACTGGTACTAGCTTTTCTTTAAAGATTTATATAATTAATTACATTTAAATTCCCTCGCTACTGTGTCCCAGTTTATTAATCAGGTAACAATCGCTATGCTTGTATTTGGTTAACACATTTTCAGCATTTTATAAGCTTAAAATTCCCAATATTGTGTTCATTACTTTTCACTTGAGAACCAGTTAATGAGATGCGATTGGAGTCTGTTTATGATTCACAGACTGTTTCCGATCTAGAGGCTACCAAAACTGGACACACAGTTTATGCCTGAGTCACAAATAACACCGATCGCTTACATTTGGAGCGGGGGTTGATATTAAAGGTGGTGTTCAGTTTCTGAGAGCGCAGTTCTTTCCTGATCGACTCACGATCAAATGCCAGTTGGTGCACCATGTCCTTTGGCGGCTTCTCGACCGGGGCTTTGGCCATTCTGGTTCTCGGCTCCTCACTGGTGGAGGCTTTTCCCCACCCGTCACTCCCCCGAGACTGCCTCCTGAAGATTGTTACACAGTTGCCCGGCAACCAATACAAGGAAACAAACACACGTGGACGTGGTGTACCTGATCGAAACGTTAACCAGCAAAAACATTTTAAAAAACGATATACACAACCAGAAATCGTGAGAAATATGTCTTATTAGAGATGTTGAAGTTTCCCAGTAGAAAAGGAATTGTGAATATTATGATGAAATGTCTCTTTAGACAAAAAACATGAATTATAAATTGGAAATTCAATTAGTTTTTACTTTTCGCCGTATTTTTAGTTTACAACGTTTTGCATTTTAAGTTCCCCCACCCCCATTTTGCTTTTGCTCCACATTGGACGCTGGGTGCAGCTCAAAAACCCCTGTTGTAATCCGATTCCATTCTCTCGAACGCTTCCTCACTCACAATCTTCAGAGTTGCACTGCGTCCAGCTCCTGAAACTAAAAGTTAGAAGCTGTCCAAATGTCGCCTCTGGTTAAAACGATTATTTGACTGAAATTCTAATATCGCTGACACAGTAATAAATGCTGAATTAACTTCGTTTTAATGTAAAACTTTCCTGAGCCACAAGAATTGGCTTGACTAATTATAGTGCTTGACTGGAAAGAACATCGCGACGAGTAGATCATGTTTCATTTCTGGCTATGTTAGATTTTATGATTATAACTGGTTAGGTCAAATAAGCAGTATATTCTACTACAGAACATGTTCTGAAATAATTATCTTCTGATTTGCAATTAGCAGTGACATGGGATCTACTAGTTCGTTAAGGTAAGAACATCATCAATAATGGAAGGTTCTTGTGGCACAGTGATAGTGTCTCTGCGTCTGGGCCAGAAAGTCATGTTCAAGTACCACTTGCCTCAGACATGTGTTTTCTGAACAGGTTGATTTGAAGATATCCTACAGTCACCATTGTCTTCCAAACCATAGAGCTGTTGTCCCATTAGACAGAGCCAATAGGTGGTGGTGGATCACTATGCCTCTGGTGAGGGGAGAGGTTGAGAAGGAAAGTCCTCAGCTTGTGTGAAAATTGAACCCACACCGTTGACAACACTGCAGTGAAAACTAGCTGTACAGCCAGCTGAGCGATAATCAATGGTGGAAAGGAATTTTCAATAATGAGTTGATTTCCAAATGCAAAGAGGCATTAATGATCCTTCAAATGTCCGGTTGGGGATATGAAATCAAAGTAACATAGTCATTCCTGCTTAATATTTTAATCCCTTGGAAGTTTCTGAATAAAAGCTCAATTTCAGACTCAAATTTGAATTTGAAATTCAAATTTATTTTAATTTTCAGGAAAGTTAACACACTTTTGAAACTATTTTGTAAGTGTAATTCTTCTACACAAAATGTGCAATTTTTAAAAAAAATGTCAGTCTCTTGTATGTCCTTCCAGGCATGTGATTTGTCCCCAACTGACCTCTTTGAGCCTGGAATTGACCAGTAAAGCCACCAATTCAAGCAACTTCTCTTCCAAGATAACAGTGTTCCCAGATAGCTCCATATTATTATGTTGGAGCATGGAAAATCTCACCGTTATGATTCCAACAGCCTGATTTGAGTCGTGGTTCAGGTTATGCACCTGACCAACCATAGTCCCCTCCCCACACCCTGGTGTTGAAATGTTGTCTGCTGCAGTTACAGAACATTGTGCTGTGTGGAAAATAGGAGTGATAAGCTTATCAATCGGTGGAGGGGACTAGGATGTACCTTGGGCAGTAAATGGGCATCAAGGAAGGGACAGGGTGGCATTTGAGGACCAGGAGAGATATAAAAGGCACATTTTGTATCTACTTTAGATATTTTGTGTGTGGTGATGCAGTGATGTTGCTGACGACTGTACACAGTCTGACTGTCTTCTGTTCTACAATGTGCTCATCACCCAAAACTGAACTATAGTCAAGCAAAGGGCTGTCTTATGATGTCGACTAGATATTACGTTTTTCACACATGCTATCATACATGTAGCAAATGTAACAAAATGAATGGTTGGACTCTCTAAATGTGTTTTGTTTTAGGACAATTTAAGAGCATTCTACATTGTACTATACAGTTACCAGTTTCTCTACATTAAAGCAATGAGTTGAGATCGGTTTGGTGTTGTCCAGAACTTGTACAATTTACTTCTTTCACAAACATAACACTTTTTTTTCACCAATTTGCCCTCAGTTGGACTGAGAACTGTAAATAAAGTAGATTTTTTTTGATGCAATGTTTACCTTAACCATTTAGGATCGTCATAACTAACCATAGCAAAAGTTGACTTCTAATCTAATGGATTTTAACTGTTATTAGATGGCCTGCAATGGCAACCGGCTGAACCTTTTTCTTTTTGGTTCCATGTCAATTTCATTGAGTTCCACTGAAGGTTTATCTCCAAGTTTTATTTCACTATTAGAACATAGAACAGTACAGCACAGAACAGGCCCTTCAGCCCACAATGTTGTGCCGACCATTGATCCTCATGTATGCACCCTCAAATTTCTGTGACCATATGCATGTCCAGCAGTCTCTTAAATGACCCCAATGACCTTGCTTCCACAACTGCTGCTGGCAACGCATTCCATGCTCTCACAACTCTCTATTGTCCAAAACCTACTTCATTATCTACCTGCCCAATCTAATAGCAACTAAATGCTAGCCTGATTCTATCACTTGCCACAACTGGAAGAACTCGCCACTGGCCATACATTTTGGAATGGACTGACATTCCTGTTGACAGTACCAGTACCATCTTTAGAAGATTTTTGTACACCCGAACATGCACTGACAGACCCAAACTACCCTGCACAGTTTGTGATGTTTTCCCATGGCAAATGTCAAAGCAGAGAAGGGGAAGTTTCGACCAACTTTCAGGACAGGTGACTGATAGTTCTTTTCCACGGGATGGTGCAAAGGAGTGCCATCCTCTTCCTCCAGGACTGCCAAAGAAGACCACGATGCCAGGCCTTGCCAACCTGGTCCTACGTTGCCACACAAGTCAGTGCAATCTCAGCCATCTGGAGAATACCCTGCACTGTAAGAAGAAGGTCATAGACCTTCTTGAATCAGGGTAAGTGTTGCTATTATCTCTTCACTACTTCTTTATCACTTTGTCTCTTCTACACCAATTTTCCATTGAGGCTCTACCCCTCTTACTATTGCATGCAACATCTTCCCTGATTCGTTGTCACCCACCTCAATCCCCACACACTAACCCTGCATGCCTCTGCTCTTACTCATTCCCTTGGGATAGATCACTATCTTTCCCCCCCCACCTGCAGAACACTAACAGTTGTTCCAGCCACTTTCCTATTACTCAATTCCTCCTATTCTCTCATTACAGGAGAAAACAACGCACAATAGGGCAGAAATGAACAGGTTCTGATGTTCAGTTCTTCATCCCTTCTGAGAAAAGGATACTGACTGCGTCCAAGACAGGTACTGGAGACCGCCCTTAATGTGCTGGGGCCCCTGACTTGAGGCAATCTCCTTTCACTGACAGCAGCTGTCAACCAGGTTAAACTTTGTGGTTTTGTGTCTGTGCTAAACGGCAAGGCAAGATTGAAGTACCATGAGCCTTATAGCTCTGATTGTGAGGGCAGAGTATGAAAAGGCAAGGCAGGGATACTGTAAGTGTCCGGGTATGCTTAAATTAAGTAAACATTATAACAGCAAGTAACATCCTGGAGATGCAGCCTGGTCCCATTCCCGAGCTGGATGCCTACCTCTGTTAGTTGCCTGTGAACCCTGAAGTGTAAACTGCAGAAGCACGATGTAAGTGAATCAGAGATGTGCACTGCCAAGGTCTTTGGAAATTGTGTGTGCAGTCCCTGTCCATGGGTGTGCCCTGAGATGCTGGTACTGGGTGTCTAAGATGGAGGGCCTTGATAACAAGCAGTGAGCAGATACCGGCTCAGACTTCTTGTTAAGATTTCTCAGCGTCTAATTTGTTCACAGCCTGTGATAGGATAAGAGGCTGCACATTACTTATGTAAGATCTGCAATTAATCAGGCTGACAACAAGCAATAATCCCCTTTAATAGGCATCTTGCTGATACCTAGTGAGAATCTCAAATCATTATCTGGAACTTGGCTGGAAAATGCAACTAATTGTTTTTGCTGTCAGGAACGCCTCGTTCAACTTCTCTCTCAACTCTCCCGGATTCTCATTGTAGCCCATATTATCCAGGCCCCTATAAGACTCTTCCCCAATATCTTTTCAGAATATATCTGGGAAAACAGCTAACAAAAAAAAACAAATTGCTCACTCACTCTTATCAGAATTCTCTCTTTCACATAAAACAGTCTGCAAATGATTTACGAATCTTTATATTAACTGAAACTCCTTGTAATCTTCAATCAATAAATATAACATTCCTTTATAAAAATTGTAATAAGATAGTTCCTTGGTACAAATTATAAACCACTGAGCCTCAAAATTCTGAGGAGTAGGAAGATCAAGGTTTTGCTCTTTTTGGAAGGGCACGTGAGAAAAACTTGACAACAAACCCAAACCTATGGTGATTTACATTGAGATCCTTTTTCGAATTTGTTTTTAGCATGTGGGTAGAGTTGGTAATTCGACATATATTGCCTGTCCCTAGTTGTCCTCATGTAATAAAAAGCCCAACTAGACATTCCTTTCTCTTACCCCTCCTCATGACTGGTTTCTGGTCTGCTAGTATGGTAAATGTGACATTAAGACACAAAGTTCAACATGAAAATAAATCGTCATGCCATTTGCAATTCAACTGAAGAGAGCAGACAAAATGAATAGCTTTGATGAATTTAAGGAGAAGCTAGATAAGAATGTAAAGGAGAAAGTCATAGAGCATTACCCTGATAACTGAAGAAGGATGTGATGCTTGAATGGAGCATAAAGGCTGGCATGAGTTGATAGGGCTGAATGGCCTGTTTCTGTAGAGTAAATTTAGAGTTAAAATCCCACTGCGACAGATTTTTATTCTGTACCTTTATCTAAAGGTTGGAGAAAGAAAAATAGCATCAGCAAAAAGATCTTGAGACTGTTCGCTGTCATGTCAAAACAACTAATGCCATTTAGGCCAGGAAACCCACTGTTCTCATTCAGCGTGGCCTTTATGTGGTTGGCTAGAAGCAGTCTATAAGTTCTAAACAGTTATATAGAGCTGAGTGCAACCACAGAAGAGTAATAAGCATGAGCATTTCCTGTGACACACTCATTTTTTCAAAGAATAAGTAACATTTAAATTCCATGTTTGTAAGTATTCATTACAGCATTACCTCTCTTCTTCAGGAGGTCCTTCTGCAAGCTAACCCAAAGTTGACTTGCAAAAGTCATATTCTGACTAACATAGTGTCTGACTGAAGATTTGGTTTGACGCTACAAAGATTTGTTGCGAAAATCTCAAATTCTTTAAATTCAGTAACGTTTTTACAGGGCAAAATAACCTCTTTTTTTTTTGAAGAGACTTCCTCTCCTTTTCTAGAGTTGCTGGATTCAGATAGGCAATTGTAACCCAGTTAGTTATATCTGTCACAACACTGTTCAGCAGTGAACTGGATTCACTTCCACAGTCGATACAGTTGATTGAATTTATAATAAGATAACAGACCTGATATATCCTCATGAATGTCGCTGTTTTAAAGGGTAAAAAAGAGAGATAAACCAGGAGGTAATAACCTATTTATTTTGAATTTGGATTTGTGCGTTCTAGAATATTTATGGTAGAATCATCACAACAGGAACTTGTATTTGTAATACTGTAAAACACGTCAAATCTCTTTGGGCATTATAAAATCAAAGACCATGTCAGGACGAATGACATATTTGGGCAGATAAACAAAAGCTTAGTCAAAGAGGTAGGAGTGGAGTATTTTTAAATGTAGAAAAGAGAATTAAAAGAGCAGAGAGGTGTAGATTAGTGAAGTAGAGATGGTCAGAATTACAGGAAAATTGAGGATATCGGAGGATTCTAAAGCTGCAGGATGTTTCAAAACTGGGGTAGAATGAGGCACTGCTTAACTAGAAGCCAGTATAGATCAGAGATCACTATGATGAGTGAATGGGATTGAGTATAGGTCAGGACATGAGCAGCAATACTACTTATCCTAAACCTAACACAAATTAAATAATATGACGACTTTTAATGGTCTACTTTTATATCATCAGTTATTATTAGAACTATTATCTATTTTGAAAGTACAGAAATTTTATAAATTATCTGAAATGAAGTGCATAATTACATATTTCATTTATGTTGGTTGATGGCCACCATAGCATTGTGAAAAAAAGTAAATTCTGTCTTATCGTCAAAACATGATTTGAGCTATGCTGCTATTTAAAATGTTTTTTCCCCCAATATGACATAATTGCAACAAATCTGTGTTTGACTACATAAGTGTGTGGGGTGACAAAGAAGAATATTTCTTTCTTTAAATTACTGGCCCTTGGAAGTTGTCATATAAGAATTCATAGCTCAATACTTACTGATTTGATCCAAAATCTAACCTTTCTCAGTTATAATTTTCTGTATGGTTGAATGGGTTCTTTTTGGTTGGTGTTAAGTCCAGCTATGGGGTCTCTAAGCACAAGCTAACCTGACATTCTGTAAATGTATTGAGAGAAAGCTACTTTTGCAATGTAATATTAAATTGAGATTCAACATATCTGATTCAGGTGGATGTTAATGATCCCGTGATGCTATTGTCCTAGTGCACTGGTTGATATTCTTTTAGCCACAAGCAAAGAAAAGAATGCCATCCCCAGCACAGTCATGAAATTGTTACAAACCTTAAAGTTGTAAAATGGACACCAACTGTTTTAAGACAGTGATGACTTATCTTTTGTTTTTCGGCAGTATTCAGTTTCTCTCAGTCTTGTAACTTGAGTAGATCCCTAAATACATATGGATAATCCCAGCCATTAATGAAATTCACTCAGGCCTTTTTTTTAAACAACAGAAAGGACTATAACCCGAAAGCTGACTGATCTTACTGCTTCACCATAGACAAAAAAAACATTAAGACTCACAGTTGTAGTCATACAGCTTGGAAACAAAGCCTTCAGTCCAACCATAATCCCAAACAATACTGGTCCCACCTGCCTGAGCTAAGCCCACATCCCTCCAAACATTGCTTATTCTTGTACTTTTCTAAATGTCTTTTAAATGTTGTAACTGTACCCACATTTAGCACTTCCTTTGGAAGTTCATTCCACAAAGGAACCATGCTGTGTTTTAAAAAAAACTTGAATATTGTTATATTCAGGTTCCCGAGTTGACCAAATAAGGTGTGTGTCATGTGACTAGCGAGACATACTGGCACCATATTACCCTACATGGGGCATGGAATGTGGACGTTTAATTTTTGAGAGGTTTTTATTTATCAGTAAAAGTCCATTGGTTGGGATCGAACAATGTGATCAGGATTTGATCAAATCATTGGCTGAATGCCAGAGATTTTTCCAGAAACTGAGCACAGTTTTGGAATAAGTGGTAGAAATTCCTTTGTTCTGCTATGAGAAGAGAAACAGCTTTGAGACCACATTAGAAAAAGTACACGCCCTGACCTCCTCTCAGTGAATTTATACATATGAAAATGGATCTCATCAACTTTTCATAATGTTCTGACGGCTCCTCATTCAAACACAAAAACCTTACTGTCTCAAGCAATCAGGTCTGCAAAGTCAAAACAGGATATTTACTGGCCTAACATGCCTGCATATTAGGCAACGGTGTTTGGACTTATATCAAGTCACATTGGTAAGTGTAAGCAGTTTCTGTTCATATTTTCCACTTACAATGACTCTTGGACTTGAGCATATTACAGAGAACAGAATTGCACAGAAACGGGTTTTACTTGCAGCAGTTGTGTCCATGGGTTTTAAGGTTGTTTTTCATATTTCATAAAGTCCAGTTAGAAGGGATTCAAATCCTATGTAGGTCAGGCATACTTGTTATCTGCTTTTAAAAGTAACAGAAGAAGCTGTTGTGAGACGGAAACACCATTGAGACCACAAGATATTGGAGCAGAATTAGGCTATTTAGCCTAACGAGTCTGCCCCCCGATCCATATCTGTCCTCAATACACTCAATAACTTGACCTCTACAGCAATAAATTTCACAGATTCACCCTGGCTGGAGAAATTCCTCCTTATCTCGGTTCTAAAGAGTTGTCCGCTCTGGTCAGGTCTTCATGTCCCCCTACTAGTGGGAACATCTTCTCCACGTCCACTCTATCCAGATCTCTCAACATTCCCTAATTCTCAAGGAGGTTCTACCCCTATCTTTCTCAGCTGTGCCAAGTATATGCCCACAGTCATCAATAGCTCTTCATATGACAAGCCCTTCATTCCCAGGATCATTCTTGTAAACCTCCTCTGGACCTCTCCAGTGGTACTATCTGATTTCCATTGAACTAAATGCAAGACAACTATGCAGCTAAGGTAACATACAGTTATACTGTTTCCCCAACAAACTGCTCCTTTTAAGTTTGCCCAAGAGCTGAGTTCTTGAAAACTCAACTACAGGAAGCCTCACATCTTACTAAGAAACCTTGTTTTTAGAATAACTTAAGCTGAAGCATCAATTCAACTAATAAACCAAGCGGCAATTGTATTCTTTTCTTCATTTGTATGACCAGAAGACATAAGAGCAGAAATGGACCATTCAGCCCATTATGTCTGCTCTGCCATTAGGTGAGATAATGGCTGACCTAATGATCCTGAATTTCATTTTCCTACCTCTTTCCCATAACACTCAATTTCCTTATGGATTAAAAATCTGTCTATCTCAGCCTCAAATATACTTAACGACCTAGCCTCAACAGCCCTCTGTGGTAAAAACAAAACTACACATTTACGATTCCCAAGAGAGGAAATTCCTCCTCATCTGCCTTAAATGTGTGACCTCTTATTCTGGAAGTGAGGTAATCCAGCTCAATGCACGCCAAAGTTTAAATACCACGTGGGAAAACACAGCAACTTGGAGGCTGCACTGATGATGTTACCCAGCAGGGTAATGAAAGGTCTGCAGAACAATGAACCAGCTCGGCGAGCCAACCAACTACAACATCCACGACCTGAGCTAAAAATCTACTCGAAAACCTTAAATGTATTTCAAAGAGAATAAAGTATGAAAATAGGGAAGTCTTGCCAAAAATACAGAAGCACTGATTAGTGCACATCTGGAAGGCTGTTAAAGTTTGGTCCCCTTATACTGATATACTGACATTGGAGGCAGTCCAGAGAAGGTTCATTGGATTGATCCCAGATATGTGAGGGACTGTCTTATGAAGAAAGGTTGAGTAAGTTGGGACTGTAGTCACTGGAATTTAAAAGAATGAGAAGCATTTTTGCTGAAACATGCAAAATTTTTAGAAGGCCTGCAGAAAGGTTGTTTTCTGCTTGAGGGCATGTCTAAAATCAGACAGCATTATCTCTGAATAAGGGCTTACCTAAACCGGGACAAAAATGAGGAGGATTTAAGTTTCTCTCAATAGTGACAGTGGAATTCTTTATCACAGAGGCCTGTAGAAGCTGGGTCATTAACTACATTGAGATGGACAGAATTTTAATATCAGCGAGGGAATTGAGGATTATGGGGAAAAGGCAGGAACGTGGAGTTGAGGATCATCAGAACAATCATTACCTCATTGAATGACAGAGCAAATTCGACAGATTGAGTGACCTACTTCTGTCCCTACATCTTATGTGGTCTTATGGACCAGACAACAAGGACACTGTTTCCTCAGAGCTGTTCTGAAAGGAAATGTTCAATTAAATCAGCTTTGCACAATAAGCAGCACGTTATATCTTCATTTTTATTCCCTGTAAGTTCAAGAGTTGCTATGTTTTGTACAAAGGCTTACAACCAGAAACACACATAGGCAGTGTGTAAACAACAAAAACAAAGAAGTTAGAATGAGTGTTTCAAAACAGACAGATTCTGTCTCAACTGGACTACTGTATCCAAATTTGAGCATCACTTTAGTGGAAATGTGACTGCACTGAAGATGACGGAGGAAAGAGATGTGCAAATGGTTCCAGGCATGGGGGATTCCAGTTACATGAATAGATTGGAGAAGATTATTGAAAATTGAGATGAAATTTGAAAGAGGCGTTCAATTTTGTGAGCCGTCTGGACAGAATAGAGGGAAAGAAAGTATTCCTATCAGTGTAACAGTCAAAAGGCAGAAGACATGATTGAAGATGAATGACAAAAGAATTAATAGCAACATGAGAAAATCTTTACATGTTGCTTGTGATGAGGATCTGAGATGCAGAGTGTGCTGGAGGCAAAATTCAAACATGGTTCAAAAGTAAATTAACCATCTGAAGGGAAAAGGTGGGGGTGTGGGACTAGCAGAGTTGTGGTTTCAGAGAGGCCTACATGTATAATGGGCCAAATATTCATGTCCCAGGCTGTGAAAGGAGCAAGAGCTTATTCAGCACCTCAGGTCCATGTGGCTCTCTGTAAAGTAATTCAGCTCCTCCCATTCTCTTCCTTTCTGTCCATCACCATGTGAGGTTATTTCCCCCAAGTGCTCATCCAGTTTCCTTATGAAGTTGTTCATTATCTCTGCTTCTAACAACCTTGTAAGCAGCAAATTCCAAGTTATTATTATTTGCCATCTTAAAAAAAATTTCTTCTTCATTGCTGCCCAAAATTTTAAAAAATTGTGTCCCCTTTGTCCTTGTCCGATCAGCTAATGGAACAATTTATTTTGTCTGTCTTATTGAAACCTGGCCATAATTTTGTATATCTCTATCTCCTCCTCCAAGGATGGCAACTCTACCTTTTCCAACTTAATCTTGTCATTAAAATCCCTTCGCCATGGAATCGCTTTGATAAATCTATTCGCATCATTTCGGAAAAACTCACATCCTTACTGAAGTTTGGTCATGATAAGCAGTTTATTTATTAAGTAAATTGGAAGTGAGAAGCTAAGCCAACCAATGGTGGCATGATCCATTCTCAACTGTCATAAAGACCAACTTAGGTCCTTTGGGGAAGGAAATATTATTCTGGCCAAAATTAACTCCAGACCCACAGCAATGTGGTCAATGCTCAACTGTCCCAAAAATGACCTTGCACACCACTTGGTTATAACAAACACCACAGGAAAGTCAAAAAGGCATGGAATTGAACTGTTCACCCAGAATTGACCTAGGGACCCAGAAAATTCAGTGGCAGTCCCAGCCCTGTAGGCCATGCAATGTCTTCTTTACTGAGATCTGGGGCTTGTGCCAAAATTGGGAGACTTGTCCAATAGCCTCATCAGGCAACGGCCTTCTTATAGATGTGTGCTCAGTGAATCATACCTTGCAGACAATGTTTCAGATACCACCATCACATTCATAAGGTCCACGAGGGGTATTAGCACAGAAACATACAGGCATGAGGCTGTTTCCCTGGGCGTCCCCAGTATTGAATCTTTACCCCGTGAGGTCTCATGAAATGAGGTCATTCTTTTAGCTTTTCTATTTACTTGCTGTGTCTACATACTAAGTTTCATGCACTAGGGTACCCAGAACCCTCTCCTTAGAGCTCTGCAATCTCTCTCCATTTAGACAATATGCTTTCTAATTCTACCTGCCAAAATGGATGATTTCACACTTTTTCCACATTATTATCTATTTGCCAGATCTTTCCTCACTCACTTAATGTTTCTACATGTTTTGTAGCCTTTCCTTGTGTTCTTAACAACTTGCTTTCAGACCACTGTCATCAGCACATTGCATGCAATAATTACTAACCGTTTCCACGGCCAACAGATCAAACTAAGGGTGTGCAATCCTGCCACATTAATTCATGAATGGTGGTGGACAATTAAACAACTAATTGGAGAAGGTGGTTCCATTAATATCCCCATTCTCAACGATGGGGGAATCTGGCACATCAGTGCAAAAGACCAGTCTATTGTATTTCCAACCACCTTCAGCCAGAACTGCTGACTTGGGTGTCCATCTTGGCCTCCTTCAAAAGGTCTACAGTACACAAATTGCTCTCTTTAATCAATTTGATTCACTCCCCCGCATGACATAAAAAAAACCACTGAAGGCACTGCATACGGAAAAGGCTGTAACAACATTCAAGCAACTGAAGACAAATCCTCTTGAACATGCTTCACGTCTAGCCAAGTTGTTCAAATGCAATTAAAATACTGAAACGTGCTTCAACAATGTGTAAAGTTGCCTAGGTACGTCCTGTTCACAAAAAGCAAGACACATCCAACCCAGACAGGTGGTACCTCATCAGCTTACTTTCCATGATCAACAAACTGATGAAAGATATCTGCAGTGCTATCAAGTGGCATTTACCCTTCAATAACCTGCTTACTTACGTCAGTTTGAGTTTTGCAAATGTCATTTAGCATTTGACCTCATTACAGCCTTCATGCCAACACGAGCAAAAGAACAGAGCTCTAAAGGTGAGATAAGAGTGACAGCCCTTGACATTGAAGCAGCAATTAACTTGTGGAAAACTTGCCCAATTCTCATTGCTTGGGCTCCTTGATTTCACTCTTAGTTGAGTTGTTTCAAACACAAATTAGAATAGTTGGGTTAGTTGCTGGAAATCTATCAGCTCCGTCCTGTCACACCGAGTCATGAATAGTATTGGACAATTAAAAGCTAACTGGAAGAGGAGACTCCAGAAATAGTTTCATCCTAAACGATGAGGGAGCCTAGCACCTCAGTGCATAAGGTAAGGCTGAAGCATTTGCAACAACTGTCAGCCAGAAATGCGAGTGGATGATCCCTCTCAGCCTTCTAAGGTCGCTAGGATCTCAAATGCCAGTTTTCAGTATAATCAATTCACTTCACATTTTAATCACAAAAATGGTGAAGACACTGGATACTGCAAAATCTGTGAACTTTGATAATATTGTGGCAGTAGTACTAAGAATTGGGCTGCAGAACAGGCTGTACCCTGACCAAGTTTTTACGGTACTGTTACAATACTGGCAGCTGCCTAACACTGTGGACAATTGCCCAAGTGTGCCCTGTATAAAAAAAAACAACCTAGAGAATTACACCATCAAGTTTCCTCTTCATCACCTGTAAACTGATGGAAGGTGTCAATGATAGTGTTATCAAGCAGGATTTGCTCACTCACAGTCAGTTTGGGTTCCACCAAAGCCACTCAATTCCTGTCCACATTACAGCTTTGTTGGCTTACAGTCAAACTTGGACCAAAACAGCTAATTCCAGATATGAAGTGAGTTACTGCCTTTGCTAGCAAGGAACTCTACCAAAACTGAAGTCAATGGGAATAAGAGATAATGGGAACTGCAGATGCTGGAGATTCCAAGATAATAAAATGTGAGGCTGGATGAACACAGCAGGCCAAGCAGCATCTCAGGAGCACAAAAGCTGACGTTTCGGGCCTAGACCCTTCATCAGAGAGGGGGATGGGGGGAGGGAACTGGAATAAATAGGGAGAGAGGGGGAGGCGGACCGAAGATGGAGAGCAAAGAAGATAGGTGGAGAGGGTGTAGGTGGGGAGGTAGGGAGGGGATAGGTCAGTCCAGGGAAGACGGACAGGTCAAGGAGGTGGGATGAGGTTAGTAGGTAGCTGGGGGTGCGGCTGGGGGTGGGAGGAAGGGATGGGGAATAACTCTGCTTAACCACTGAAGTGTTACCCCTCCAGGAGAGAGCATCCCTGTCACTTCAGTAGTCAAGGACTTTCAATCTTAGATCTTTGGTTAAACATACTCCAAGGTGGACTTCAGGTAACACAACAACGCAGAGTCACCGAGAAGAGGCTAATAGCCAAGTTCGATACCCCTGAGGATGGCCTCAACTGGGATCTTGGGATCATGTGACACTACGGGTGACCCTACCATGCTATACACACTCACACAAAAACACACACATGCATATTACAGCAGGGGGTTGGCCTAGCGGTATTATCCGCTAAACTATTAATCCAGAGACCCAAATAATGTTCTGGGGACCCAGGTTGGAATTCCACCATGGCAGATGGTTGAATTTGAACTTAATAAATATCTGGAATTAAGAAGCTGATGATGACTGTGAGTCCATTGCTGATCATCAGGAAAAAACCCACCTGGTTCACTAATGTCCTTTAGGGAAGGAAACAGCCACCCTTACCTGGTCTGGCCTCCAAGGGATTCCAGACCCACAGCAATGTGATTGACTCTTAGCTGCCCTCTGAACAAATAGGGATGGGCAAGAAACGCTGCCTCGCCCGTGATACCCTTATCCTGTGACTGAATAAACAAAAAACTCAGACATTCACATGCTCCCTCCTTCACACATATACACTCTGTCCCTCACACACACACACACATTTACATATAAAGCTATGAGGTGAATTTGCATTTGCAAACACATTCAATTTTGTTCAAAAATCTCATTTTGTAGACAGTCATTGTGGCTTTTCCTACATTGGAAATGAAACCAGTCTGACTCCCAAGTTGATACACAGATTCTAAACAAGGCCTCACACCTAAAGTGCATTGTCTGACCTGGGATGTCACCTCTGGTATACTGAGGGAACTGATAAAATCTTTAGTGTCTCCAGGCAGTACTTAACTCTGAAATTAATGAATTTTCATATTAATCCTTTCTAACTGATTAACGATTTAAATTTGTTCAGCATCACATCAGTTCTGTGACCCTTTGATCTTTTGCTTATAAATTCTGTGTCCTATACCACCTCTCACTGACACCTGAAGGAGTGACACTGAAAGCTTGTGCCCTCAAATAAACCTGTTAGACTATAGCCTGTAAAAACCGAAATAACTGCGGATGCTGTAAATCAGGAACAAAAACAAAATTGCGGGAAAAGCAACATCTGTGAAAGATAAAACAGAGTTAACATTTCAGGTCCAGTGACCCTTGTTTGGGCGATAACCTGTTGTCGTGTGATTTTTCAATGAGAATGAATATATGAAAGAATATAGCTCTTGCCCCTTGATATTCGATGTATATGCCATCATTAAAACCCACAGTCAACATCCTTGTGGTTACTTCTGCCCAGTTCAGGGCTCAGACACCTCAACCTTCGGCTCGGAGCTCGGGCTCCTCCGAGACAGCAGGAACTGTATCAGAGATAATGGGAACTGCAGATGCTAGAGAATCCGAGAAAATACGGTGTGAAGCTGGATGAACACAGCAGGCCCAGCAGCATCAGAGGAGCGGGAAGGCTGACATGTCGGGCCTAGAGCTCTACACCTTGTTATCTCGGGCTCCTCCGGCTTCGGCACCGAGTTCGGGTTCCTTCGACTTTGGCTCAAAGCTGGCGGACACCGGATTCGGTGTCCGAGTTTGTGTTCCTCCGGCTTCGGCTCAGGGCTCGGGCTCCTCCGAGTTCAGCTCCGCGCTCGGGCTTTCCCCCACCGGAAATGCGGGGTGATGGTGGTTTAGCGGATTCAGTTCCGGGGTCGGGACGGTTAGTTTACCGGGGGGGGAGGGAGGGGGGGTTTGTATGTGAGGCCTGGGCAGCGCCGGCCTGGGGATGGGGGGGGTGGGAAAGTGAAGAGAGAAATTAAAAAAACAAAAAAAAATGTGAGGGACAAACCCAGGGAACCTCGCAGCGCTGCAAGGCGGAGTAAGTATGCAATGCAAGGCGGCGGCCGGCTACCGATAAAGTGAGCAGCTGGTTTAAGCGAGAGCAGAGCAGAGCAGGGCCGGGCCTCCATGTTGTATGTGAAGTTAGGAACCAAGTAAGTGCTTTCTTGAGTTGTTTCTGTGTTCGGACCACTCACTTCTCTCACATACCGTATGCACAGGCTGCACAAAAAATAAGTTTCCGCCTTCGTCTCTGCATTTATTACTGTCTGGTTTCCCCTGTCCTTATTTCATTGACGATCACAGCCTGTTTTTAATTTGGTGGTCCCTTCCCTTCTGCCCTCTTTTTCTCCCCCCCCCAGCAATGTCACTTAAGTGTCTTCCACCCCCTAACTCCCCGCCCCGTTTCAAGTTTAAAGCAGTTTATTAATGTTTCACAAAATGCCCCTACTCAGCTTGTTTCCCATGCCTGGCCGTGTTTCTCTCACGGCGAGAATTATTGAAGATTTGAACTGTAATCAACGTAACAATTGAGGAGAGTTAAATAACAGAAAGGGTTGTTCATGACGCGCTCTTGTCCTTTGTGAGGAAATGTTGATAACAGTTGCATTTTTGTCTTTCAAAGCAAACTGCCCTGCGATTTGCAAGGGAAATAAACACCCACGAGGTAATTTCCAGGCCCTAGACATGTCCTTCAGAACATTCTCAAGCCCTCTGGTAAAAACTAAATCTGCTCGATTATCAGCATATCTGTTTGTAATTCTGTTTACCAAGAGGACAAAGTTGCAGGAGACGCTCTGCATTTTAGAAGTGAAACGAGCGGCCAGTTCACCGTGGTGTAGATCATCCGGCCAAGATCAACACTGTCCTAACTGCTGCCCGTGTCTAAAGTGTTTTAAGCTTGTCCTTTTCTCAGTAAAACTGACCTTGTAAGCGCGGTTTCCTCAAAGTACATAGCCATGAACATTTCATTTACAACGGAGAGCAAGAGTTTGCAGCTGGAAAAGCAGATTAACCTTGTTTTTCCCATTACATTGTGGTAGTATGCATGTTTTTGTTTGTATGTGCGAGCTTGGGTTTCGTTTTGTTGTCTTCATGTCCATTTGAAAAACATTTTGAGAAGGACGTTCATCAAAACAAAAGTCAAGGTAGAATTTTCGAGTGAAGTTACCATTGAGTTGTGCACTGGAAAATTAAGATTGTTCCCCACATCATCTTTGCTGTTTTGTATGTATTTTTCAGGCTAAGAAATTATCAATGTAGAGATTTCATTTTTGTCATTATGGAAGCACTCGTGATTGTCTCAAATCAAGATGGATGTTTATTGTTTTTATCTGAAGTCCTTTTACATTAGCTTTCAAAATATACTCATGCCGTTTCCTGTGACCTCGTTGACATTGTTTTTGCATTGTTCATAGCTGAACTTTCAGAATCCTGATTAGCACTATAGAACATTTGTAGTATGGAACAAGCACTTTGCCAGCAAAATTTTGATGGGATGTTGCCTTTGCATTCTACATCTCATTTAATCTCACTTTTTTATTCTTCTGCATCATAGAATAATGCAACACAGATGATGTTCTTTAATCCTTTTTTCCTCTGATCCCAAGACAACAATACCACTTTGATTTGAAATTGAGTTATTCAGAATCAAACTGATAATTTCAGCATGGTGATAACATTCTGAAATCAGTTCAGTACAGTGACAACTGTAGCAGCTCTCCACCTTTTATCTAGAAAAATCCAAGTCAGTGGTCACTTTGTTTGAAAACTGGGATTGTTTTTGATTACATATCTCTAGTCACATAGTAAATACTGCAAGCTGTAGCCTGAGCCACCATTTTGATTGACTTCAGATGTATTAGCTATTTAACCCTGTGTGTTTTTTTTTATTGCACATACTTGAAAGAAGGGGAATTATAATCCATCAAACTTCTGTGCCTTAGTTTTCTTTTTTTAAAATTGGTT
Organism: Stegostoma tigrinum; assembly: GCF_030684315.1. Classification (NCBI taxonomy): domain Eukaryota; kingdom Metazoa; phylum Chordata; class Chondrichthyes; order Orectolobiformes; family Stegostomatidae; genus Stegostoma; species Stegostoma tigrinum. The sequence goes on from NC_081382.1 coordinate 28,865,457, forward strand.
TGTTTTAGTTTACCTGTATTTTACTTGCTCGCTGCTTTTAAGTAGATTCTAGTATTTTGTCATATTTGAACTTTGTTTCCTTTATCCATAACATTTGTATTCTGGAGAAGTATGGTCATAAACTTATACCTTTGGCATCGTTATGCTGCAGACAATGTTTTGTTGAATTGAGCAGTTTATACTCTCAATTTCCTGCACAGTAAGCTCCATGATTAAACATTGCTAATTTAGTGAGGTCCGGTGAGAAGTCTAATGCTTCATGGTGTGGATAAGTTTGAATGAGGTACTGCATGTTGTCTGTTCCTGTACAACGTAAGACGTCATGTTGCAGTGTAGCGTTGAGCATGTTCCAAGGACTTGCAGAAAGAGAAATTGGAAAGATGTAGAAGGAAATTATACTGAGATTACAAATTAAATGTACACTTAAATTTGTAACTACATAATATTTTAAAAGAAACCTACAGATGTTTGTGTCTGGCATAAAGTTTGAGATTATGAATCTGTGGAATTCAAGTTTTCATATTTCCATAAATTTGTAGATATGGAAGTGAGCTGACTGTGGGTGAGGGGCAGGCTTCCTTACAAAATCTGAGTAATTTGGTGACAAACTGGCAGCCGTGTGGCTACGTTTTGAGAAGGATCAACAGAAGTTTTAAGGTCTAGTCCCTGAAATGTTGTTTTGAGTTGGGAAATAGCTTTGCTCACTTGAACAAAAGAGTGAATATAAATCTTGAGGTTCCCTTAACCTAGTTTCTCTCCCTATTTTTTCTCCTCCTGCCTTCTGTGAGATCATCTTTTCCTTGAGACAAATTTCTTGCTCACAACCTTAATCACATTAAATTCCCGACCACACACTTTCCTTCCTAGCTAGTCTCCTTGTTAGATGACACCATAAATAGACCTCCCTCCAACCTCCTTACAAATCTGTCATTATCACCTGCATTTTGAAAAAATAAACACGACCTTCATCTTGCAAATTACTCTGTAGCTCCATAATCACATGCCTTTGAAACACTTGAGTGTGGTGTCTGCTCCAAGATCATGCTTCTCTTTTTTATAACATAATATATAAATCCCTCTGCTTGGGCACTGAAATGGTCCTAAGTTAAGGCACAGATAAAGCAGCCTCTGACATGGCTGGCTTTGACGTCTCCTGTGAGTCCACAGTTGCCTCAACAGTTTGTCTGACGTACTGTGCTGAATTATTGGATTACTTCCTGGCTGGCCTGTTATCATCCACTCTTCATAAACTTGACCACATCCACAGCTCTGCTGCCTGAATCGGTATCTTAACCGGTGGAAATTTGCCCTGTATTCACTGACCTGTCAGCCACCTGTTCACCAACACTCCAGTTTTTAAAAAAATCACATGGTTATGCTGAATTCTCTAGCCTCTTCCAACTAGCAGAATGCTTGTATTCCTTACTCCATTCACACTCTGTTACCTGTCATGTTTCCAACCATCTAGGCCCTAAGATCTAAAGTCCTCTACCTCTGCGTTTCATCCTTTGACACTTTCCTTGAAACCTGCCTTTTTGAGGATCCTTTAGCCACCCCGCCTAATATCCTCTTTGGCACTGTGTCACTTGCTGACCCCTGTGATATCCTTTTGATGCTGGTCATTGCTGTTGTAATTTTGTCACTCTTTGAAAGTACAGTGTCAATTTGGAAATAGAGGGAAAAAAAAATTCCTTTCTGAATTATCTAATCATAAAGCCAAGAGCTCAGCTCACGTAGTTGATGTGGACCCTCAATTCTGCAATTTGATTATTGCCTAAATTCTCTGAAGTATCTGTTACCATTTACTATTTTTAAGCAATGCAAATCTGTTGTTATTGTCCTTAATTTTTGTAATGCCAGACTTTAATTTTCCTTTTCCATTTAATTTTTTTTAAAAATGGCTTAGGGTTGAAAAGTGTTGAATTTGGTGTAAGATCTGTTGGAAAAAAAAGTAAACATGTGATATTGCACCTGAAGTTTTAAAGTGGCGAATTACAGGAAGCTTCACAACTTGGGATAAAATTATCTCTCAGGAATTTTTCTGAAACATTCACAATGTCTCGCATTTGTAAATAAGGTTGAACCATTATAAATGAAATGTTGCTATGCAGTAATGTGATGAGGCTAATTATAGCAGTGATGAAGTGTGAAAGGCCTATAAGTCAAGAATGCCACGGGCCCAAGTCACACTATGAAACACTTTTTCTGGTCTGTTGTGCTGTCTTTTAATGGATGATCAATTTTAATGGAAATTTTTGTTTTTTCACTATTTTTAAAGATACTGCCCTGATAAAGATTTATCATTTATATAGGGCATTTCACGTTTTCAGAAGGTTCCCAAGGTGTTTCACAGCTTAATGAGGTATTTTTGAAATGGAGTCACTGTCCAAGAGAAATGCAGCAATCATTTGGGAAACAGCAAGCTCTAATAAATATGAATGAGATAAATGACCAGACAATCTATTCTTGTTGAAAGATAAATGTTAGCCAGATGACCCAGAAGTCCTTTACTCTACAGTAAATTGTGCCATAGGTTCTTTTAGGTCAAGCTGAAAAGACAGGCAGGACTTCAGTTTAATCTCTCTCCCAAAAGTCAGTGCAACAATCTTTCAGTACTCGCTGATTCTGGAATATGCTCCCAAGGCTGTAGTGGACCTTGAACTCTAAACATTCTTGACCAGTTGAAAGCAAAAACACCAACTGAAAATAATGTTAACTGTCAAAACACTTAAATCATGCTGTAAATAGGTTTCAGTACTGTTCACTTGTAAAATTAAATGAATAGTAGAAACAAATGTGCCTTCACTTTTTACAACATGCCCTAACTTCCATGTCTGTCAGATGTTCGAGTTCTGAGATACTGAACAGTTTGAGAGGGCATAAGCGTTGTGTATTAAATGCACTTCTGATAGAGATTGTTGGTAAGTTAGCCCTTCCTCGATTTTTGGTAATCCAGCTGAAAAGTGAGAGGGAACAGGCAAATTGATATTCTTTGCCCTAGTCAAATTGGAGCTTCCTGTTATGCCAAAATGTCTGGGACATCAGAATGATACTTGGGCTAGCTTTCATTTTAGGGAGCATTGTGACCTGGTGTTTATGCTTGAATGCAAGCCCAAGATCTTGAATTTGCGCATGTCAGATTTAAACTGTTTTCATATTCGTAAAGAAATTATCCCTTTTCCCACTGTACCACTTCTTGATGGCTGTTCGGTATGTCTTTACAATTTTTGAAGGGAAACTCAAAAATAGGTTCGAAATGGTTTCCTGTTGTGTAAGAATGTTTGTTCTGTACATTTTACATTATCTGCATTATATTCTTGCCAGCATTGTGCCAGTAGAAGTTTTTAATACAGCAAAAAGTAACTGAAGATCTAAATACTGGCTGACGAGACAGAATCTGGATCAGATTGGACTGTTTCTAACCAAGAGATAGTAAAAAGACATGTAAGAATACTGTTATGATTCCTAGATTGTCCAAAAGTGCAGAATACCTTTTAACTGGTTTGAATATTTCCTTTTTTTTGCATGGGAGGCCCAATAATCTACAAAGCATGGTAGTGATCTCTCACTTTGACTCAGTAAGATTGCAGAATGTTTTGCCATATGGGACATATTACCCAGCGTGAAAAATAATTTTTGAGGCAGTGTAGCGTTCCTCTTCACTTAATTTGTGTGGGCTTGAAGCTGAAATATTTCCCATACTTCCATAGATTGAACTTGTCCTAAGAGTTAGCAAGGATATTTTCCTATTAATTTTTCTCTGCCTCAACTGAATACCCTCTACAGTGAGCAATGCAAAAAACTAAACTCTGCATTTATCTTGTTCTGTGAAGTTCCTAATTCTGTCCATCAACACACAGTGGTATCAAGAATTAGGAGGCATAATCTCAGAATGAAGTGTCATTGATTTAAGAGATGAGAATTTCTTCTGTTAATAGCTATGAATCTTTGGAGTTCTGTACCCCAAAGAATAGTGGAGGCTGTCATTAAACATATTAAGGGTTGATAGACAGAGTTTTTAAAGTATTGGGGAACTGAGAGTTATGGGAAGCAGACAGGAGAATGATTGGTGTCAAGATCACACCAGCCATGATCTTGGTTCAAGGGGCTGTATGGCCTACTGCTGTTCATTCTTGTATGGTTGTATTGCTTGTTGAGCTGAAATTGGTCAGACTTCTGGGGTTTCTCAGTGGTCAATTCCAGTTCTCCAAAAGTGAGACCTAGCATCATTGGATGCTTGTTCATGCTTTCATGCCTAGGTTTTACCATTTTTACAAGGTGCACGCAAGAGGTGTACAACATGCATAAATACCAATAGTTGTTTTACGGCGGTAGCAAGTAAGTTAGTGATCGATCCTTGCTAAGACAGAGTCCAGGTAGTGTTGCAGCAATGGAGAAGATGTAACACTCTCTCAACTACCACTGCACAGCCTGAATTCTGGTGTCTGTTAGATCGATTAATAGTGATTAAAGTGCCATCAGCAAGGATAGTACAAAAGATGTCAGTTCCAGGTAGGAAAAAGGAAAGTGATTCGAGATCTTTTTGCCTTGCTAAAGTTGTGCAAATTGGGGCTGGATGAAGAAAGAATTAGGATCAACCTCTAACATAAACTAGCCCACTTATGCTTGTTATGAAAAATCAGTTGGAGTACTGCTGCTGGCAAGCTGTTATCAGTAAGGAATCAGTGATTTCAATGGAGAAAATTGATAAGGACTTTTTAAAAAAAGCATTAGAGTTGCATTTTTCCTAGTGTAGTTGCACATGGCCGTTGCTGATCATGCTAGTTTTGTCACTGAATAGTTTCAACCAGTCCTGTTTTCTTTACACAGTCTCCAATAAATACAGTTTGGACAGGTACACGTCTTCTTGTTTTTGCTGCATATCGGCAGATGTTTGCTTTAGGTTTCAGTTTAAGTTTACTGCATATTTTGACAACCAAGAAAGATATTTTGAGCATACACTGCTTTCTGAAACACAGTACTGTTTGCCACAACACAGCTTGTCACATGACTTCATAGATTACATTCATCTCATTCGGTGTTGCAGATATTACTCTCACTGTGCATAAGTTTTATCACAGATTTACAAGCAGCAAAGCATAACATTTAAACATGATAGGAAGATGCAGGGGATTCTTAATGTGAGTGTGTGAAGGTTTCATTGGAAAAGACAGACTTGGTTCTCACATTTCGCTTCAACTTCTGCTCCGTCCTTTTATTCTGACTACATCTCTGTGGTCCTCCATGATCACTCCTTAGCAAAGGCCGAATTTTGTTATCCCCCCTGAAATGAATTTTGAGCTTCACATGGCTGAGCTTTTCTTCAGTTGCCTCCATGATCACTTCTTTAGCCAGGACATTGCCCCACTATAGAACAAAACCTTTCACCCATTTTCAAATTAGGATTGAACATGGGCTTCAGTGTGGTCCTTTCCACACCTCTATCTTTTGTCTGGGGAGAACCACTGGCATGAAAGTGGCTGACAAAATTCTTCTGCTCCATATACTGACTTTTAACCACCTCCTCTTGTTCTCCCAGTTGTTTGATAAATTGACCTCTACTTTGTTGAGGTTGAAAACAACTTGCCTTCCTCTACCTCCCTTGAACCATGAATTATCTCCAGTCACTCTGCAGACTCTCACTGCGTACCTCTAACATTTGAACGCGTAGCCAGTTTGTGCTGCGGAGCGAAACCTGCAATGAGGATTCAGTTCTGAAGAAGGATACTACGCGAAACATTGACTTCTCCTTTTCCCCAGATGCTGCCTGGCTTGCTGCGTTCTTCCAGTCTCCTGTTTGTGTACCTTAGATTCGAGCATCTGCGGTATTTTTTGTCTCTAAACGGATTCAATTCCCTTACTGCCTTCTCAACTTCTCTCCTTGCCTGAACCTTAGGTTAAACACCAGTCATCTGTCTGAGTGAGCAGCCCTGTGGTTCTCTGGGACTTTGACTTTACCCAACTTACAAGCATAACAAGCTTGCAGAATAGGAGCAGAAACAGACCATTTGGATTCTCACCTTCTCCACCATTTCAGTAAGAAAATGGCTGATCTGTTGTTTGGAATTCCACATTCACAGCTACCTCAATAACTCCTGATTTCTATCCCTAACAATCTATCATTTCTGCCTTAAAAATATTCAATGAAGCTGCCTTTGCCATTGTCTGAGGCAGGTTTCAAAGTTCTGCAGTTCTGAGAGAAAAAGACTCTCCTTATCTCTGTTCTGTAGAGTGACCTAAAATTTAAAGCAGTGTCTCTAATTGTGGACTGATCCACGGAGGAAGCATCTTTTCCATGTCCACCTTGTCGAGATGGTCAGGATCTTAAAAAGATAAAGTCACTGCTGTCTATCAGACCATAGGGCTGCTCTGTGATTAAAGAGAGACAGCTGGGGTAGTTTAAGCAGAGGGTTACCACACCTCAGGTGAGGTTGAAAAGGAGAGTAACCTTAACCAGTTCAGGAATTGAACCCGTGTTGTTGGCCTTACTGTGCATTATAATCCAGCTGTCCAGCAAACTGAGTTGATACATGTCAGTCAAGTCATCGATCACTCTTCAATTCCAGTGGAAAGAAGCCTGCAAGTCCAAACTATCGCTGTATGAAAACCCACGCATTCCAGGAATCCATCTAGTCAATCTAGTAAGCAGCCTCCGATCTGCCTCCAATACAATACAATCCTTAAATTAATAAACCAAGACTACACACAGTATTCAAGATGTGATCACCCCAATTCTCCTTAAAACTGACGCAACATGTCCTTTCTTTTATGTTCAATTCCTCTTGCAATAATAGATGACATTGTATTAGCGTTCTAGATTGTGCATCATATCTGTAGACTAACTTTTTGTGATTCATACACCAGAATACCTTGGGAGGAGCTCCTCAGAACTCTGCCATCATTCTCTGTCTAAGTAATGTTTTTTTTCATTCTTCCTACCATCGTGAGCAACTTCACATTTTCCCACATTGTAACAGACTTCTGCCATCTCACGGAACCTGTATGTATTTCTTTGCAACTTCCTTATGTCTTCACAGCATATTTTCCTACCTTTCTTGGTGTTGACTGCAAATTTAGTATGCCTTTCCACCCCTCATCTAAGTATGGATGTAAATAGTAAAAGGTTGAGGCCCTGTTTGATACCTTTTGTCACATCTTGCCAATCAGATAAAGACCCATTTATACATCATCTACTTTCTGCCTGCCAGCCAGCCAACCAATCTTCTATCCATGCTAATGTGTAACCCCCAAAACTAGAGCCTTTATTTTTCACCATAGTCTTTGATGTGGCATCATTGCCTATGCTCCTGGAAATCCAAGTATAGTAAATGTGCAGGATCCCTTTATTCAAGTGTATGTTACTCCTTCAAAGAACTTAATGAATTTGTTAAATGTGATTTACCTTTGAACACATGCTGACTATTCTCAATTATCTTAAGGGTTTCTAAGGGTGCAGCTAAAATATGTATAATGATCAATTCTAACACCTTTCCCGTGACAGACATCAAGCCAACCAGCCTGTGTGGTTTCCTCTTTTCTACCCCCACTCTCAAGGGAAATCTCCTGAGATTTCGTGCACCTTTCTTATATTAGCGCAGGAAATGTAACACCTGCCTTTTCTGTTCCCCTCTTCTCACCGTTCAGGGCCCCAAACGCACCTTTTAGTTGAAAGCCGTAGTACTGTTGATGTCGTATGTTGCATTCCTTGCTCATGATGTAACCTCATCTACACTGGGAAACCTAATCACTAAACAGGCAATTGCTTTATGGAACATCCCTGTTCATTCTGCAAATGAGACCTTGATCTTCCTGTTATGTCATTTCAATTCTCTACTCAGTTCTCTCATTGACCTCCCTGTCCTTGGACTCCTTTATAATTCCAGGGAAGCTCAATGAACAGCACCGCCTTTTTCAGTTGGGCACTTTGCAACATTAGCTCACCATTAAATTCAACAATTTTGCAATGCAACCACAGCTCATGAGATTTTGGACTTCAGATGTTAATGCTTCACTTTTTTCTTTCAGTGCTGCTCTTTTGTATCATTACTTCTCCCATTATTGACTCCCCACACCTTTCTTAACTTTGTCCAGACATCCTTTTTGACATTGAATCCTGTTTTCGAGCCTATCACAGATTGTCCCTTTTGTTCTTGCTTCATCTCTCCCCTTTCATTGTCACTGTACTTAAAGACTGTGTTACACTTCAAACTTCTTCCACTTCTGATGAAAGGCCATTATTTCTGTTTTTCTCTCCACAGAGACTGTCTGACTTAAGTGTTTGCAGCTTTTTTCAGTTTTATTTCTGATTTCAAACCGCTTCAGTGTTTTGGTCTTGCACCAATAAAGAATCCTCTTTCTTTCAGTTGAAACAGAGCATTTACTTGCAGCGAATATGTGAAAATGACTACAATAGTGGCATTGTACATTGTGAAAAGTGGCTCATGGTCACATGAAATGTGGAGTATGCATTGTAATAGTCTGATCTGATTTCTAGTTTTAAGGCTATATGGTTAAGATGTGAAAATACCAATTTAATGTAGATTTCCATGCATATGTCATGTGCTGCTTTATTTAAATGCCATGGTGAGGTTCAAGAGCATTTAAGAGGTTGTGGACTTGGTGGAGAGTGCTGGTAAGAATACAAATTAATTGTGTACTTTTTTTTACTTTCACCAATTTCTGGATTTTTGACTGTAGCTGAGAGTTAGACAAGTTCATATTCCAGCTGTTCCGTGAATCATATCAAGAAGGTATCAACAAAAAACTCGGGGCTCTATAATTTTAACTTCACGGTATCAAAGGAATCCATTTTGTCTGTTGCATGTGGAAAGCACTATCCAATTTAGCATCCCAAACCAACCTTCTCTACCCCCCCTCCCACCATGACCCCGTAACACCACATTAATCCTCCAAGTACAAATTGAATTGCCTTTTTGAAAATTTCTATTAAATCTACTTTCACCTCCTTTTCAGATGATATATTTCAAATCATAATAGTTGGCCGAGTTCCCCTCAAGTTTTTTTGCCATTTACACAGGAGTGGCTTTGGAGTTGATATTTTTTATTCACATCAGTAAATGCCCAGAGACAAATGAAAGTGAGAAAACTAAATTTGGGTCAATGCAATGCATGAGAATGTTTCACAATCTTATTTGCAGATTGTTCTTCCAGGTTTTGACAGTATCCTGTGCAGCACAGCAATTGTAGGGGTTTTGGTTTTCCATCAGTTTTACTTCTGACTTCTAAGCGGTTCAAATTACTGCAGTCCCTGGTTCTAGGCATTGGATTCATTAATCAGGATGCAATGAAAAGACAGCAGACAAATGTTTGAGGGCAAGAGAATCTCTATTGACTTTTTTTTCAAAAAGTAGTACAATAAGACACTATTACGCAGACTGACAATGCACCGATACCACCTGTCTCTCACTATTAACTTAGTTGGGACTCTGGGATCTTGAATATATGCTCACCAGTCCCGGCGCAGTTTTTCCTTTTCTCCGTACTGTCTGCAAGCACGTTCACCATACCCCTGGACCGGGCCAATGGTTTTACCAATTGCAGGATCTCCCAAATCTTCAAACCATTCTCCAGGCCAGTTGTCTCATTGATATTTCCTTGTGGGCTAGAGTGGTTTAATTAGATTTCCAATGGTTAGAAGTGGTGTTAACAGTTTTAGCGATAGTAGGAACTGCAGATGCTGGAGAATCTGAGATAACAAGGTGTTGAGCTGGTTGAACACAGTAGGCCAAGCAGCGTCATGGGTTTGAATACCAGATGATAGTTACAGTAGCCTTCTTGGCTCCACGCTGTCTCCTTGGGTCAGAATCTTGTATAGGCTGTGTAACCAGAGGTGTGAAAGATGTTTGGGGCTGGATTCCTTTTCGTCCTCAGGTTAATTGTCTCAGATGCAAAGTTTTAATTGCAAATGCAAAATGTTTGATGGAGTCAATGTTCCCTACTAAACAGCCGTTTCCTTCTAATTGCATTCAAAATACGCAAACCCTCATGCACAGAGCATTCCCATCACCTGCTTGTGGTTTACACTTATTGTGGACCCAGCACAGTTTTAAAGGTTGTAAAAGTCCAAAGCTCCATCCACGTATTTCCAATGCTGGGGATTTCTGCGAAATATTATGCAAGTTGGCTGGTTCATCATTTCCACACAGTAGTAATTTAAGGTGACCTAGCACAAAAAAATTGGCTGTCTTTGAATTAGCAGAGAAATGTGCATTAACTGAGTATTTTTTTTGAAGAAGATCATTCAAGGACAATTAACAGCCGGAATTTAAGCATGGAAAATAGATAATTATTCACGTGATACGGCAAGTTTTGCATTGAGCATGGCTACAAATCAATAATTTGTTCACTTCCAGTTGTCAGGATTTATTTTATGCCAACATTTAAAATATTGTGCCAACTTTCCCGCTCTAATTTTACTGTCAGTTGTCACTGTCCAGTTATCTGTTCTGATCACTAGGTGGCTCTTCAGAGTAAATTTCTCATGTTTCTTTCACCTCTTCACCTTTTAAGAGCTTATTTTTGTAATTGACTGGGCAATGCTACGGTCTATTCACTTTTTTAACACAAGTATTTGTTTCATAGAAAAGATAAGGAAAAGGGCATTACAATGGTGAAAACTACTAATTAGGTATTTAATTTTTGCACGAATGTGTGTGAATGGATTTGTAGATAAGGAATTAAAAATCGGGGAAAAAGATGTGAACACAAGGCACCAGGTTTTTTTAGGGTGCTAAAACATGTTAATCAGAGGTTTTCAGCACCAACCATTAAAGCATCCTTAGTTGTGACCGAGGCCCAGAGGATTGTCAAAATAACAACATTCAAAACAAATGTCAGAACACTCTTCCGACACTCTGTTTAATATGGTATTTGTTAAGCTTCTGGGATCCAAGTGTGGGGAAAAAATTAATTCTTATCTAGAAATGTGGATTAATTAGGGGTGACTACCATAAATTTGACAAAGGAAAGTAATGTTCAGCCAGTTTAATCGAGTTATTTGAGGAAATAACAAGTATATTGATAAAGGAAGTGAAGCTGTTTCAGAGAACATTTGTTAAGAGAAGGCTTGTTTGTTTAATGATGCTTGAACACGTGCTTTTAAGGAAAATCTAGCAACAAGGTTGAGAGGAAATGATTTGAAGAAGAGTGGTGATTTAATGCACTGAAGGGATTTAAGTCGTTTTCCTGTTATTTCTAAGATCGTTATTCAGTAAACATTTGTATTTCAGATTTTTTTCAAAGCAAGACTGACTGCCTATGGAGAAGTAAGATCTGAGATGAAATTTAATGCAAGTAAGAAAAGAGAATGATACATACAGTATGTGGTTTGAAAGAACCGGTGACTTGGGGTTTAGGTAGCCCAAGTCTTCAATATATAAGGCATTTGAATCTTTAAAAAGCATATATTCTATAAATGGGACAAAGGGATGCAAAAACAACAGAAGTCAATATGAACTTGTCATGTACTTATTTGTACAAGTTAGAACATCGTCCAGTTTTAGGTGCCCTACTTTTGTAAGGACGTCAAGCCCACAGAGAAGATACATCAGTCTTTCATTATGAGGAAATGCAAGAGAAACCAGGGCTCCTTTTATCCATAAAGATGATTAAGAGGACGTCTGATAAATGCTAAAACTTGTATAGTTTTGCTAAAGTAAACAGAAAAAAAACTATTGCCGCTGGTCAAACATCAGTAGCTAGATTGCTCGACATGCTTGAATGCTGTCATGTTTTGTGTTCAGGATCATTGCCAAAGGAAAGTTCTGTATGGAAGATTGTGAGGAAATAGCAACAAAAGTAGAAGCAGAATCTACGCTATATTTTAAAGGTGTAAATATTTGAAAAGAAAAATGTGAAAATATATGGAATGGGTAGGGGAATTGCAATGTGCACAGATCTTTCATAGAGCTGGTGTTAGATGGGCTCCTTGTCTTAAATCTGATTTTGTGTAAACTATGGCAAACATGTTTTTTAATAGTAAAAAATAAAATTATTTTCTTCATTACAGCTTATATAACTAAATACTACCAAAAAAAACAAGCGTAATTTCTATTATTGAACTCATGAAAATTGTCATCAGAAACCACCTTTTTAATAACTCATGACATAAATCATCTATCTTGAAACATGGATCTAACTTTGAATCCCAATCATGCCATTCTCTGTTTGGTTTTACAATATAGATGAATTCTGGGTAATAATTAGAAAATTTAACTGTGTTCCTAAAGATTGCCTTTTTTTCTGTTTCTGAGGACTGTGATCACAGTTAATGTGTGTACTTTTCATGACTCATGTCAAGGGGATTAATAACTTAAAACAATTAAAACTTTCATGATTTAAAAAACCAGTTACTTGGACAGAGTTGAATGAATGGGGATGCAGCACCTTTTGTCCCCAAACATGGCTTTCATATGATAAGTGTAACAATAAATTAACTGGTGTAGTGACTTTGCTACATATGTTTTAAATGTAGGCCTTTATGCACAATTATCTGTTTTCTTTTCATTTTGTTTCAATGAAATCTTCATTCACCTACCTTATTCTTAAGGTACTGGTTACAGTTCCACGGGTGAGCATTGACATGCTGTTAAACAATGGAGGCACCAATACCAAGTCTGATCAAGTCCTTCTAAGGCATAGCAGAAGCTCGGAAGCAGGGCGGCTGTAACTGTGTCACTTAAATATTAGACTAATTTGACCCGTTTTCAGCAGTGCAGATATTGTGAAGCTGGCTGCATGTTAAATGTAATACTAAGTAAAACTGTCTACAGCACTCGTCTCAAGGCACTGAAGCAGTACCATTAACCTTGCCTGTGGAAGATCCTATGAATCGGCAGGGAAGATGGACAGGCTAATACCAGTGTCTGCAAGCAGGCCAACACCACCAGCCTTGAGGCACTGACTACCCTTGTTTGACTGTAATGGGCTGAGCACGTCTTCCATATGATTGACACAAGACTCCTCAAGCAAGTGCTGTACCCCCATCTCCAAAACGGCAGGTGAGCTGCACGTGGACAGAGGAGTCACTTCAGTGATACCCTCGAAGTCTCCCCGGTAAAGTGCAGCATTCTCGCAGACACCTGGGAAATCTCTGGCCCGAGACGACCCAAAGTGGAGGAGGAGCGTCCAGGAAGGTGTTGAGCACCTTTGCAACCAGGAAAAACTAGAGTCCAAGCAATAACAGTACAAAGAGCACCCTGCCGCACCAACACCCCACCAACCAGTTCCCATAACCACCTTCTGCCCCAAGTGTAACAGCCTGCGGAAGCCACATTGGCCTGCACAGCCAATTATGATTCATCTTGAGAGTGGAAGAGTCAAACACTAGGGACCACCGATGAATGAATAAAAAGAACCAAATCATTGTTTGAGCATGAAGTAAGCTGGTTACTTTAAAAACAATTTATTTATGGAAAGTTCATTTTTTCCCCAATTTTCTCTCTACCTTCTGTTTCTCATTACATTTGTTATTAACTTGAGTGATCATTCTCTGTGAGGCCAATTAAATGAGAATTGGTAAACTGCTGGATTGTGGGTGTAGTTAGAGGCCAAACACCCAAATTCCATATACATATTTCAGTCAGGGGCCCTGATAGTTGTCAACAAATGAAACCTTGGTTGAGTTTGTTCTCCATCTCCTTTTGTCAGGAGCATTTAGACACTTCTGGTAGACTTAAGTAGCATACCCACTAAGATAAGCTAAGCCAGAGAATGTGAGGTTTTGAATGAGATCTTTGATCTTTGTGGCCAACTAACATACTAGGTGAGGCTGGTAACCACTGAGGTATCAAAAAAGAGCCATAAGATAAGATTTAGGAGAAGAATTAGGCTGTTTAACCTGTTGAGTCAGCTCTGCCATTTGATCATGGCTGATATGTTTCTCAAACCACTTATCTGGCCTTCTCCCCGTAACTTTTGATTCTATTACCAATCAAGAACATATCTATCTCTGCCTCAAATATTCTCAATGACTTGACTTCCACAGCCTTCTGTGGCAGTGAGTTCCACAGATTCACCACTCTGGCTAAAGAAATTCCTTCTCATCGCATTTCTAAAACATCGTCCCTTCACTCTGAGGCTGTGTTCTTTGGTCTTAGTCTCTCTTACTGATGGAAGCATCCACTCAATCCATGCCCCTCAGTATTCTTTAAGTTTCAATCAGATCTGCCCTCTAAACTCTGAAGTGTAGATCCAGAGCCCTCAACTGCTCCCCATGTGTCAAACTCTTCATCTCCAGGATCATTCTTGGAAATCTCCTCTGGATCCCCTCCAGTGTCAGCATCCTTCCTTAGATTAGGAACCCAAAGCTATTCTTAATATTCCAGGTGGACCGGGCCTTACAAAGCCTCAGCAGTACATTTCTGCTGTTGTATTCTAGCTCACTTGAAATGAGTGCTAGCATCACATTTGTGTTCTTAACTGCCAGGTGAACCTGTAGGTTAACCTCGAGAGTCCTGACCGAGTTTCATCATGCTTTCGATTTCAGGACACTATTTCTAAATGAGGGAAGACTATGCTTCTATTCTTCCTACCAAAATGCATAACGTCACATTTAAATCAGCTAACCTTCAATCTGTGCTGGGACCTCGGCCGTGACACTGTTGGCTTTTATGTTATTGAGCAGCCTCCTGTGCAGCACCTCATCAAAAGCCTTCTGGAAATCCATATGGATGTCTGATGAAGGGGCTAGGCCCGAAACGTCAGCTTTTGTGCTCCTGAGATGCTGCTTGGCCTGCTGTGTTCATCCAGCTCCACACTTTGTTATCTTGGATCAGGTCCACTGGCTCCTCTTTGTCTAACTTCCTTGAGGGATTCTAACAGGTTTGTCAGGCATGACCTCCCATTGACAAAGCTGTGCTGACTCAGCCCTATTTTACCATGCACTTCCAAACACTCCACAATCTCATCCTTAATCAAGGAACTGAAGTCAAGCTAATCAGCCTGTGGTAAACCAAGTTGATACTTTAGTAGTTTGCTTAATTATAGTGGTACTGTGCTGTGAATGTACTGCATTTGGATTTCCGTTCTGTTGTGTTTGCCCCTTATTGAGCTGTAATGGTCTACTGGGTTGGAGTGGGAGAGGAACAGGAAATTGCTAATTCAGGAGATCAGATCAAATGGCAGGTTAGCCTGTGGCCAATTATTAACTGCATGTCATTTTAAAATTAAAGGTAAAAGAAGTATGAGGAAATTGTTTGGTTTTTTAAAAGTGACGACTATGCAATATTTGTTTAATTTCAAGACAGAATTTGATGCAATTAAATCAGTTTGATTTCTCGCTGCAATAACATAACATGATATTCGAACAGACTTTAAACTGAAGTTGGAAATATGTTTCTGCTGACTGATGTGTCTCGCTGGAGAAGCACTGTATTGTCCTTTGTCCATCTTATTTTTTGCCTGTTTAGTTTCTAGAATTGGTAATCCATCCCACATCAACACCTCTGCCTACTCGTTGTAATTTCTTGTTTGGAAACACAGGTCTCTTTCAAGTTTTTCATCTAATGCTGGCCAGATGGCACTAAAATAAGTGGGAAATAAGTTGCAATAACACAAGCAAGAGTGGGAGAAAAGGCCAAAATTTGACAGATGCAGTTTTACATACATGTGTGAGGGTATCTCTGTTCTGCAGAAAAGAAAAGCAACTTGAGAATGAAGAGAAACTTCAGAGTGCTTTGGTGCAGAGGAATCTGGGTGTCCACATGCATGATTCACAGAAAAGAAGGAAGGCAAATGGAGTTTTTGCATTTATTACAAAGGAATAGTATGAAAGTAAAAGCTGGAACTGTAAGTCATCGGTGAGACCACATTTGGAGTATTGCCTACAGTTTTGCTCCCTTGATTTGAGGAGTTGTATTGGATGCAGATTAGAGAAGATTAATTAGATTGATTCCAGAGGTGAGGATTTGTCTTACATGGAGAGTTTGAGAAATTTAGACCTATGCTCTACAGTTTAGAAGAATGAGAGGAAATTAATTGACGTATATAAAGGGGATTGACATTGGTAGAATGGAAGTTTCTTGTGAAGAAATCTACAATTAGAGATCATTGTTTAAGGATAAGGGAGAGCACATTTCATTCAGAGATGAGAAATTACTTCTCAAAGAGCCGTGAATCTGTGGAATTCACTATCGCAGCATGGATGCCGAGGTATTGAGTAAAACTAAAGAGGTGATGAGTTGGAGAGTTATGGTGAGAGGGCAGGAAAGTGGAGTTGAGACTGAAATAAGATCAACCATGATTATATTGAGTGGCGGAATCAGCTCAAGGGGCTGAGTTGTCTACTCCTGCTTAGTTCCTATGTTCTTAAGTGCAGTGTTAAAGACATTCTTAATTATCTCTATTTCAAGGAAAGTATTGCCATAAGGTGCTTTTGATTTATGCTTATTGTATGATACTGCATCTTCATCTGGACACCTTCCCCATGTCTCCATTTTGTGTTGTTCCCAGTTGCTAATGTGTCTTGTTTTGCTGATGATATTTAGCTAGTTTTGAATGTGACAGTGAAACACAGGCCGCAAACAGATATGTGAAAATTAAATAAGTGGGGAACAAGGTGACAGATGGAGCATGATGTGAACCAGTGTGAAGTTATTCAGTTTCTGGTCAGAATTGAAAAGAAAGCTGTAAAATATATTTGGAAGGATTTGGTGCATTTGTACAATAAGCACAAGGCATGCAGATATAGCAAGCAGTTAGGAAGACACATGGCATGTTGGTTTTATAATAAAGGCATTGGATTACGAGAATATGGAAGTCTTGCTGCAATTGTACAAAATTTTTGTTCGGCCATACTTGGAGCCTCCATATCTAACGAAAGTTGTACTTTGGAGGTGAGACAGTGAAAATTCAGAGGTTACAAGGATGTGAGAGTTGTCTTATGATTTAATATAAGTAACTGGGCATAGACTTAGTAGAGTATATAAGAATAAAGGATAACGTCATAAGATTCTGAAGTGGCTTGTCAGGTTATGTACGTAGGTTGCTTCCTTAGCTGAGGAAACTAGGAAAAGTGAGTATGGCTTAGAATAAGGGGCCAATCATTTAGGACTGAGATGAGAAATGAGAAATTGAGGTTATGAATCTTGAGAACCCTCTTCCCAAGACGGTTGGGGATGCGGCTGAGATACAGATTATTGGCTTTCAGGAGATCAAGGGATATGAGCGGTGATGAGAATAGAGTCTTAGATTTCCTACAGAGTGGAAACAGGCCCTTTGGCCCACGAGTCCACACCAATCCTCAGACCATCCCCCTATAACCCATCGAATCTACTCATCCCTGATCACTGGGGGCAATGTAGCATGGTCAATCCACTTAGCCTGCACATCTTTGAACTGCGGGAGAAACCAGAGCACCCAGAGGAAACCCATCCGTACGTGGGGAGAACGTGCAAACTTCACACACACAGTCGGCCAAGAGTGGATTTAAACCCAGGCCCCTGGTACTGTGAGGCAGCGGTGTCAACCACCCTAAACTGAAGCAGAAGATCAACCGTGGCCATATTGGATGATGGCGCACACTTTGAGGGGTACGTTCCCACTTCTGCTTTTTCAAAGAAAACTCAGTGAGATGGTATCAAGAATGATAGTCTTCAATTATGTGAAAACTCTGGAGAAATGTTGATTCGAGACTGATTTGTGGATTTTAAGGGGTATGGAGATAGTGAGAGAATTAAAGTAGACAACCTACCGTGACCGTACTGAAAAGTGGAGCAGGCGTGAAGGGCCATGTGGTTTAGTCTTGCATTTATTTATGTTCTTTTTACCTTATGCTTCACCTTTTGCCAGTGCCCACTTGTGCAGTTGATTTTGATAGTGTTTTTTTTAAAAGCCCTTCAAACTAATACTGTCTGAGAACAAAGTCAGACTTGAATCAAAACTGAAAGACCTGCGGATGCTGGAAATCAGAAATGAAAACAAATTGCGGGAAAAGTTAGCAGGTCCGGTAGCATCTGTGGAGAGAGATCAGGGTTAATGTTTCAGATTGAGTGACTGTTCTTCAGAATATGAACTTAAATCTCTATGCAATGAGTAAAAACTGTACAAAACGGGAGCATTTTCTAGATAGTACAGATTTGCCGAGGGGAAAATGAATGGCCAAAAGTGAAATTGTTGTATTTAATTTGGAAGAACTGCCTGCCAGGCCACTTTAACTTGACTTGAGATCGCTTTGTACAATTCACTTGGACCCTGATTGCTGGTGCACAACATTTTCCTCTGTATAGGTATATTCTAGCTAGCAAATACCTTACGTAATGTAATCTTTGTACCTTTCTGTGGAAATAGTAAACTTTCAGAATCGACCTATTTCAGTTGGGATGTTTATTTGTAAGAGAAATTATGTAAAATATTTTGCTGCAGTTGAACAAAACAGAGACTTAAAGTACAGATAGAAGGAACTGCTGATGCTGGAGAATCTGAGATAACACGGTGTGAAGTTGGATGAGCAGGAAAGTTGACGTTTCGGGTCGAGACCCTTCTTCAGAAATGGCGGGAGGGAAGGGGATTCTGAAATAAATAGGGAGAGAGGGAGGCGAATAGAAGATGGATAAAGGAGAAGATAGGGTGAGAGGAGGCAGACAGGTCAAAGAGGCAGTTTAGAGCCAGTGAAGGTGAATGTAGGTGGGGAGTTAGGGAGGGGATAAGTCGGTCGGGTCAAGGAGGCGGGTTGAAGTTAGTAGGTAAGGGATGGCTGTGGGGCTTGAGATGGGAGGAATGGTTAGGGAGGTGGCGACTAGCTGGGGTGGTTTTGGGATGCAGTTGGGGAAGGGGAGATTTTGAAACTTGTGAAGTCCACATTGATACCCCTGGGCTGCAGGGTTCCCAAGCGAAATATGAGATGCTGTTCCTGCATCTTTCGGGTGGTGTTATTGTGGCAATGCAGGAGGCCCAGGATGGACATTTCATCCGAGGAGTGTGGGCTGGGGGTGGGGCAGGAGGAGAATTGAAATGGTTCGCGACTGGGAGGTGTAGTTGTTTGTTGCGAACTAAGCGTAGGTCTTCCGCAAAGCGGTCCCCAAGCCTCCGCTTAGTTTCCCTGATGTAGAGGAGGCCACACAGGAACAGCAGATACATTAACAGATCTCAGGTGAACATCTGTTTGATGTGGAAGGTCGTCTTAGGGCCTGGGATGGGGCTGAGGGAGGAGGTATAGGGGCAGGTGTAGCACTTGATTCAGATTCAGGGAAAAGTGCCAGGGGTGGTGGGGCTGGAGTGGAACGGACAAGGGAGCCACGGAGAGAGCGGTCCCTCCGGAATGCACGTAAGGGTGGGGGAGGGAAAAATGTCTTTGGTAGTGGGGTCAGATTGCAGATGGCAGCAATGTCAGAGGATGATGCATTGGATTTGGAGGTTGTTGAGGTGGTTCGTGAGGGCAAGGGACATTATGTTTTGGTTATTATTGCGAGTAGGGGGTGTGAGGGATGAGTTGCAGGAAATGCGGGAGACACAGTCGAGGGCATTTTCGATCACTGCTGAGGGGAAGTTGCGGTCTTTGAAAAAAGAGGACAACTGGGATATTCAGTAGTGGAATGCCTCATCTCTGGAATAGGGAATAGCCTTCTTACAGGAAGATGGGTGAAAGGAGTATTATTCTAGGTAGTTGTGGGTGTCGGTAGGGTTAAGATGGATATCAGCTTCCAGGTGGATGCCAGAGATGGAGACAGGGAGGTCCAGGAAGGAAAGAGAGGTATCAGATGGTCCAGGTGAATTTGAGGTTGGGGTGGAAGATGTTAGAAAAGTGGATGAACTATTCTAGCTCCTTGTGGGAGCACAAGGCGGCACCGAAACAGATATCAATGTAATGGAGGAAGAGATGGGGGATAGGGCCAGTGTAGCTTTGGAAGAGGGATTGTTCCACGTATCCTACAAAGAGGCAGGCATAGCTTGGGCCCATGCGGGTTCCCATGGCCACCCATTTTGTCGGGAGGAATTGAAAGAGAAGTTGTTGAGGGTGAGGATGAGTTTGGATAAGCGGATGAGGGTGTCGCTGGAGGGGGACTGATCGGGCTTGCGGGACAGGAAGAGTGGAGGGCCTTTAGGCCATCTGCATGGGGAATGCAGGTGTATAGGGACTTTCCGTCCGTGGTAAAAATGAGGTGTTAGGGACCGGGAAATTGGAAGTTGAGGAGGAGGGGAGCGTGGGTAGGTGGGGAGTTCCTGGACCAAGGAGGAGAAAATGGATTCGAGATAGGTGGAGCTAAATTTGGTGCGGCAGGAGCAAGCGGGGACAATGGGTCGACCAGGGCAGTCAAGTTTGCAGATTTTGGAAAGGAGAAAGAAGCAGGCGGCGCGGGTGTGGGAGAGACCTGGGTGGTTGGGTTGGGTCGGGAACAGCATCTCATATTTTGCTTGGGAGCCCTGATACCCTTGGGCTGCAATGTGGCTTCAAACGGGCTTCAAAATCTCTCCTCCCCCGACCACATCCCAAAACTAGCCCAGCTAGTCCCCACTTCCCTAACCATTCCTCCCACTCCTAACTCCTACCCACTAACCTCATCCCACCTCCTTGACCTGTCCGTCCTCCCTGAACTGACCTATCCCCTCCCTAACTCCCCACCTACATTCACGTTCACTGGCTCTAACCCCACCTCTTTGACCTGTCTGTCTCCTCTCACCCTGTCTTCTCCTTTATCCATCTTCTATCTGCCTCCCCCTCTCTGTTTATTTCAGAATCACTCTTCCTCTCTCCCCCACCCCGCTCCAATTTCTGAAGAAGGGTCTCGACCCAAAACATCAACTTTCCCGCTCCTCTGCTGCTTGGCCTTCTGTGTTCATCCAGTTTCACACCGTGCTGTATCAGAGACTTAAAGTAGTACTGCCTTTAGCAGTCAAGATTTCTTAAAGGCTGTGGTTAGATTTTAGGTTTGCTGCTGGTGATGCATTTGTAGAATGCTGATGTTAAGTATGTGCTTAGGTTTATTTGATGTCTTGTGCACTTCTTGGATAGCATAGTTTTGTGGTTCTTATTTAAATATTTAGTTGAAATAATCATTGGCGCAGGTATGCTTTAAAGGTAAAATAGCCATAGTCCTACCAAACTGTGGGGCTGCTATCTCATTAGGTGGTGTTTTAGCCTGAGAGTCTCCATGCCTCTGGGACAGGGGAAAGGTTTGGAAGGCAAGTCTTCATAGTAACCCCTGCTGTTCGCGATTCTTTGCATCGCAAACCATCTGAGCTAATTAAGCTAAAAGGGGACGTGGTAGCCTGGTGGTATTATTGCTGGACTTTAAATCCAGAGACCCAGGTAATGTTGGGGGACCAGGTTTGAATCCCACCACAGCAGATGGAATTTGAATTCAGTAAAATCTGGAATTGAGTCTAATAATAACCATGAATTCATTGTTAGCTGTTGGGAGAAAATACCCATCTGTTTCACTAGCGACCTTTAGGGAGGGAAACTGTCATACTTATCTGGACTGGCCTGCATGTGACTCCAGACCCACATCAATGTGGTTGACTGAAACTACCCTTTGGGTATTTAAGGATGGGCAATAAATGCTGGCCTAGCCAGCAACACCCGCATCCCATGAATGAATAAATGAATAAAAATAAAAGGACCCTTTGGGTATCCGAACTGCAGCCTGTATAAAGGATGCCTCTCTTTTCTGAATACCTTATACAGAAAAGAATCTAATCCTGGTTATCCTGTCTCAATGCCCTGAAGGCACAAGAAACCAGTGTTAATTGCACTGTCAATAAAATACAAGTCTGAACCATTCCTGATTCTAAAGTAGCCAAAATTTACATTATACTTCACTTTGTAATGCCGCGGCTTAAAAAGGTGCCATATGACAAACCTAATTTGAACCATGCTGTATTTATAAAATACCAAAATTACTTTGTGACGTTATAAATCTTCAGAATACTTCCTCACTCAAATATCCACAGTTTTTTTGGATTTGGGGGAAATAAGCAGAAAGAACTTGCAGCAAAAGTGGCCATTGTTCATTTGTAAAGATACCTTCACCTTGTATTTAAGCTGTAATCATAGAACATTTAACAGTAAAATCATTTTTGCTTGCAAGTTGAAAAAGATGGATTAAATATTCTGAAAAAATAATATTTTCAGTTTCTTTCTGGATTTTGTGTTGCATGTACATTGACATTTGTTCATTTCTTTTAAACATATACATTTTCTTCAAGCTTCTTTCTTGAAATTAATCTGGTCTTGTGCATTCTTTTTTGTAATGCTACACATTTTGGGGATATTTTCCTTTGTGTAATTTGTACATGGCCTACTTGAGTTGTAATCAGTGGAGCTGAACTGTCAGTTTACATGAATCATCCAGTTTTAGGTGTGCCTTGTTAATGCCTTGAAATCACACTTCTAATTTCCATTCAGTGCAATGTAAATGTTTGTGATTTTTTTTCCAAAGGATTTAGTGCAATGGTTTTATTTGTTCCATTCTGTGACCCTCACAGGTTTTCAAGATTGACGATAGCAGAAATGGATAACGGTGGTTATATCCAGTTTGATGTGCCTGAGTACAGCAACTGTGTCCTGAGCCAACTTAACGAACTACGCTTACAAGGAAAGTTATGTGACATTATAGTTCACATTCAGGGTCAGCCATTCAGAGCCCATAAAGCTGTCCTTGCTGCCAGCTCCCCATATTTCCGTGATCATTCAGCACTGAGCACCATGAGTGGTTTATCAATTTCAGTTATTAAAAATCCAGATGTATTTGAGCAGTTACTTTCGTTTTGTTACACTGGAAGACTATCGTTGCACTTGAAAGATGTTGTTAGCTTTCTTACTGCTGCAAGCTTTCTTCAGATGCAGTGCATAATTGACAAATGTACTCAGATCCTGGAGAGCATTCACTCAAAATTCAGTATTGTGAGTATTGACTCTGTAGTTGTCAGTACTGATGATAATCAGGGAAATCGCAATGGGGTTAGAGAGAGCAGTAGCCGCTTCTTGAATCCAGTTGAAATTTCTCCTCCATATTATGGTCAAGTAAGGCAGACAACAATTGCTAATGAGTCACGCATGGAGGCCACACCAAACCGAAGTTTTCAGAATCGGGCTATGGAGGAGAGACACTCTGATCCTGGAAGCAGCGGTAGTATTTCGGAGCACGAAATCCAAATTGAAGGTGATCATGAGCAAGCAGAGTTAATAGTGAGGGAGAATAATCCAATCGGTGCTCAGATTACAGAAGTCAAAGTCAAAATGGAAAAATCCGATCGGCCAAGTTGTTCTGATAGTTCATCCGTGGGTGATGATGGATATCATACAGAAATGGTAGATGGAGATCATGTGGACAGAATGGTGGCTGTGAATGTCAGCTCATATGGACCAGTATTGCAACAGGCTTTCTCACTATCTCAACCCACATCACAGTCGGCTGGCTTATCGTCAACCTATGGTTGCATCGCAAATTCAAGTCCCTCTAGATCTATGCTTAGTAATTTTAGAGGTCGGGGCCGACTGAAACGAAACATACAGATACAGAATGAAGGGCAAAATGTGATTAGTCAGTCCTCTGATGGCGACAGTGGGTCAAACAGGCAAGGTTTTGAGAATAATCCCCATGACCATGATGCAAGGGAACACTGGTTTCCATACAATCAAAGGTTAATTTGTATCTACTGTGGAAAATCCTTCAACCAGAAAGGGAGTCTTGACCGACACATGCGCCTCCACATGGGAATAACTCCGTTTGTTTGCCGCTTTTGTGGAAAAAAATACACACGAAAAGACCAACTTGAATATCACATTCGTGGGCACACGGATGACAAGCCATACCGCTGTGAAATCTGTGGTAAATGTTTCCCTTTCCAAGGCACTCTAAACCAACATTTGAGGAAAAACCATCCCGGCGCTGCTGAAATTAAAGGACGAGTTGAGTCACCTGACCGAACAGACACACACATAGAACAAAAAGAAGGCGATGAACCTTCTCCTTCAGAAGAAACCAACATGGAGACTGCAGTGCAAGATGTTCTTCCATTGTCTCATATTTCTGAATGAATAGCTTAGGCATAACAAAGCCAGAGGTGTACACAGCTAGAAATAATGCTACAATATTCGTATTTTGGGTTTTTCTTTTTGTAGCACAGTATTCAGCATTTATATAATGTTTCTGGTTATGAAACTACTATTTTTCCCCAATCAAGTTCTATTTTTTTCTTGTATCGATTTTTCCTGAAAATTGATAATTTTGAATACTTCAGAAAAGATTAGTATTTGCCTGATTAAAGGCATAGTGTATTATATAAATACAAAAATAAAATAAATTACCATGTTCAGGAGAATGGTGAGATAATTAGTTATGGTAACAGGAAGAAATGTGCATGAGATAATACAGTGATGCACCGTTATAATAACTAAAAGTCAATATGACCAGCCAAGGCATCCGTTAATGCTTCACACAGCAGTGGAAAATGCTATTCAGTCCAGTGTTTCATTTTACAAATTATTTTATCAATGAAGGTTAAAGACAATGTTGTGGTAAGGGGTTAGAATTGAACTCAACTCTTCAGTGGGGCAACATTGGATGCCTGGCAGCCATCACACTTTGCAGTTCCATTACACCAATTGTGATGAGTTTGATATTTATTTTTAACCCGCAGCTCGGCAAAATTTCATTTAAATGATCCCAGCTTGAGTTGACATATTATGAGCACCCTCTGCTGTTCAATCCATGTGTAACATGCTTCCAAAAATATCCCAAAACTCAGCATCTGCATTTCTTGCTGTCTCTTTCTCAGGTCAGACTTCTACCTGGCTTGGTTCAGCCTGCACTATTAAATTCTATACCTGGTTTACCTAGGTCTCTCTCTGATCTGTGTTACATTCATACTGCTGTGTGGAATAGCTTGAATGCTTAAGGGTCATATTTACTGGTTTCAATGATAAACTGTATTTTAAAAATCATTTCATTCACACTCAAGCGACCTCTCAACACATTCTTTTCACTGATGTTAAAGCCCTCCAGGCTTTAGGTTATTATCAAAATTATCTGTGTCAAATGAGTGCAATCTTTAATGTACTTTAGGAATAGACTTAGCACACGCCCAGCTCTGATCAGGCATGTACCCAGCATCTTCAGGGAAATGGCATTTGTCAGATGGACAGTAGTTATTTTCATTCATGGTCGGCCTGGTGAAGGGGCAGCATTGTCTCTTCTCTAGTGTTGTTTTCTGTTTTTAAAAAAAAATCTGAAAATACAATAATTTGCCCTAACTAATGGGGTTATTCTGTTATTCTTTTGCTCTTAAAAACTTGGCCAGTAAGGAATGCTTCTTCCATCTTCAAATTTAGAGATTAGAATTTACTCTGAAGAAATCGGATTTAATTAAATAGATGTTTACTTTGCTGAGCTAGATTTCATTCAGTGAAGGCAACTGGTTTTTCTGTTGGTAGTTGCACTTCCAGGTTTTTGTCTAAATTCAACACCACGGAACTTTTGTCAGTTCAGTTTTGTAGGGAGAGAAATCAAGGCAGTATTTAAAATACTAGGTAGATGCAGGCATTGTGTTTGCCATTTAATAATGGTTTTATTTATGCAAATTATAATTAGCAGAAGACTGTTAAATGTTCTATTATAGAAAGATATTCAAAACAATTCAAGTAACTTATATGTTCAAAAACTTTGTCTTAACCACCGTTCATGAGTCTCTCTTCTCTGCATGTCCTTGGTGAAAGATGTGAATAAGGTTAACTCATTTTAAAGGGTTGCTGATGGGATCATAATTTCAGAAATCTGTTAAATTATGAAGTTAATATTTCAAATTACCATGTTATTTCCTGTGCTAGTAGTGATCTCAGTCTAGCACTGAAATATAGTTGTGTCTGCAAAAATGCTTGTACAAAATTTAATTTTAAAAATCTGTCTCTTTGGATCATTCAGCTTCTTTTCATGCAGTATTGGGTTTGAAGCCCCTGGGATTCAGCTACTTCTGACCCTTTAAGAAGGTTGACTGTCAGTTCTTATGACATGAGTAGGCAAGCTTCTAAATTTTTAAGTTAGATTCAGTTCCACATCAGAGCTGAGTTTTGGAGCAAAAATAAATCAAACCAGTATTTAAAGTAAGGAAGTTTATGATTTGCAGATCCTTTATAAACAGACAATAGCAGTTCACGTGAAATCGTAGTACATCTACATTTAGAAAATGATAACCCTTCTCATCCTGCAAATCTCCCTTTCACAAACACTTTCTGAATGGTGTTTTCAATACATTTACTGTATACATTATGCCAAATGAACTTGTGTAGAATTATTTGATTAAGGGTATAATTGCCTATATTCCCAATGTGGTAAATAAATGAATACCTAGAGGCTTCTGACGTAAGTTTTTAGGGGGAAAAATAATATTGCTAAACTTGTACCTTTTTGAAAAGAGTCAGTACGATTTGGATCACATGTCTAAAAAAGATTTATTTGAGAAAATTGTTTTACTTCTGTCACAAAAGATCCTTGTGCAAGTTTTAGTGTCTGCTCAACAAGTCCTGGAAAAATCTGCTGGTCCTGTATTCATTCTAGATTTTTGATCTGATTGCACATCACTTTTATTTAAAAAAAAATCTGAGGTCCAGGAGTTCAGCTAACCATTCAATATAATTCTGCCAATTTAGTCTACACGAATACTGAATAAATGGATGAACTCATGCTATATTTATTAACCATGTTGAGCAAATAAATTGTATTAGCAGATAAAGTTAAAACTGAATGGAGGAATTGTGGATTTTTTTCCATCTTTAAATAGGAATGTTATTTTGGTGTGTATTTCTCTGTAGTACATTTTACTTTGTACGAGCCAGGTAATAGAATCACCGAGGAATCATACCCACTCTAAGACAATAATATACATGCTGTGATGTTCTAGTTTAAGAACAAGTAAGCAGTACAACTAAACGTAAACAGTTTACTTATTACCTGGTTAAAGTCCAATACCTTTTTGGTATTCAAATGGAAGTTGTTTATTGGGAAATGTATGTATGGTCATTTTGATTACCATCAATCCTGGATCAGTGGACACTTAACATAAAGATTTTCAGGTTACTAAAGTTTTGAAGAGGATACAAACTCCAAAAGGGACATGGTTGTGTGTAGTCTCACCTACCTTTCTTGGGGTATTTTCCCTCAAATGGTGCTGTTAGATCAGGTTAGAATTATTTATTGAACCAGCATTAACAATTTTATATATAATATTTGGGTGTGTACTGTTTCAAATTTTTGTTTATATAAATTCTTTATATGAACCCTGTAATATAATCGATCTGAAATTCTAGTCAACTCCAAAGTATTGACAGGATGATTGAAGTTGATGTTTTCTAGAATGCATGTAATCTTTAAGGAAACCTATAGAGTTTTAATCTGTTCTAAAATCCAGCTAATACACTATAATTTAATAGAACATACTGATTTAACACTTTTTGGATGAATCAAGAGCTAAACTGGTGATGTCATTTTGTCTCTTAGATTATTCCTGGGATTTTGTTTTCTGAAGAAGCTAGCAATTGTCATAACAATTTCTAAATTATAACTAACTGTATTAATCATAAAGCACAAATGCGACCTATTAATTTTCTTTATGACTAGTGTATTTCGTGTATGGCTAAAATTTCATGACCCTAACCTGATCTGCCATTTTGAATTTCTCAGACTCTGAGCTACAATGCCAAATGGGCACCCTATTGCACTTTGCCTGAACTCAGACAGAACTGCTTGTTGGACTCAGCAGTTAAAGGACAAGCATTTTAAAAGATTTTATTGCAAAGCAATGATGAATTAATTCCCAGCCATCCCCTTGTTCATACTGAAAGGAAATCCTAATAAGATGATATTTGAAATGTTCAATGTTAACATGTTTTGCATTAAATAAAAATGGATGTAATACCATCAGTAAAATTGGAGACAAGCAGGAACATACTTGATATTTGTTGCATTATGTGGGTAAATTTCAGGATCTGAGTTCAGAGACACAGGTACCTATTACATAGAATAGTGCAACATACAAATCTGGGCTGTTGGGCAGGAAGACAGTTAAATTAGCTGCCACTAAGCATTTAAAAGGTGCTTGTATGTATATAATATAAAAAAGACTTTTAACAGAGCCTATATTGGACATCTACCTAACACTTTCTTAAACACCCTGACTCGGACAATATTAGTGCAATAAACACTCATTCACAATAGACACACAGTTTTAAATAAGCTATTTTCAAATGATATAGTGCATTTTTTTTTAAATTTTCATATTTACGGTGTATAATCTGTTTAGGACCATTTGAGTCATAAGCAACCAAAAATGTATTCCACTGTTTTATTAAGCAGTATATCTCGAGAAGCTTTTTTTTGATTGTTCCATGAAGCAATTACAGAAGTTAGAACAGAGCTTTTTGAGAAAGAGTAATAAAGCTATAAGGGAAATGATTTGACATCATCGGAGCAGATTTCATTTTGCAAGCAGAGTAGTTAATTTTCTTCTAAGCTCTGTCAATGTGATCTTAAAGAACTACAAAGTGGCTGCTAGGTTTTCACTGTCACTATCTAGGGAGGACATTAATGTGCTGTTCACTTATTAAAACTCTGGAGATTTTCTTTAGCAGGCCATAATCCATGAATGAGTGAAATAATGAAGCTATGTAAAGCTGATGCTCTGACAGTTGATAACTAGCCATTATGGATGTATTTTCTAGCATGAATGCAATCAATATTTATTCAAAAGTATATGTTTTTCTCTTAAACTATTAGCTGTATCTGTGATCAATTAATATTTCAGTGCTGCTTAATTTTTGTTTTGATAATCCTTTTTCTGTGTTTCCATTTTGTTGCCTGTATACGGTTTTTGTATTGTTTGAAGAGTAATAAATGGAAAGCTTCTGTTTTTGTAAATAAATCTTTTGCTGTTATAGAACCCCAACCGTTTGGTTTCCACTTAGCTTAGTGTGGTAAAGTGAATGATTGACAACGTTCATTTCCTATACTTGCTTTGTTCAAGGTCACTTTTTCCCCCCAAACTATAACCAGGACTCTGGTCACTAAACCTTAAAAGCATTGTGAAGAAGCAGCTGTCGGCTGTGATGGCAAAGTGCAGTTGCCTGTAAGCTCGTGCAGCCTGTAAGTTTAAGAGTGTTGAAAAATAGTGTGAAAATGTACCTTTTCCAAAAAAAATAGCTTTTGTGCTCCTGAAATGCTGCTTTGCCTGCTGTGTTCAGCCAGCTTCACACTTTGTTATACTGGAAGACAGAATGTGGGATTCATATGGACTGGTTGCCTCTGCTCAGTTTCAGTGTTGAGTGTTTGGAAAGCATGATGCACTTGCAGTTCGTGCTATATTATTAATCAGGGAGGTATGTAATGGATTTAATAGGTCTGCCCTTTTCATTGTTCCCTTGATCAAGTATCTCACTTTGCCATCTAATGAATGAGCTAAAGTCAAGCAAATTTCCATAAAAGTCATCTTGGAGATTTGTGACACGATTAGAAGAAACTTGCTCAATACTTTTGATTTTATTGAAGTACATGATGAGTATGGTTCTTGATTAATGGATGACAAAGGGATCTCTGGTATTTGTATTAATAAAATAACTAAGTTTTTTTTCCAAAGAGAAATACTGAGATTATGCACAGACTTGGGTTTGGATTTAAATTGGAGAATCCCCAAAACCGGTTCTTTATAATTCCATCAAGGATTTTTAATCCCCTCGTGTTCTTCAGGCTTCATCTGAACTGCATAGTTGAAGTTATTTTTGTTCTGTTTTACTGGGCGTTTTACAAAATGCTCACAGAAAAGAAATTGAGTTTGTCACCTTTTTCTGGTATCTCAAAATTTGTGTTGTAGCATAGGAAATACAGTAGACAATTTCCACACAACGTCCAAAATAGCAATGACTAAAACTTTTATATTGTTGCTGAAAGTCAATAATAAAAACTTAAAGCCCGGGGAATACATAGGGAATTTGGTGAATTGGTCCAGTGATTGAAAACAAAGGTAATTGACCTATTTTTGCAAATGGAAAGCAGTTTCCAGCAATGAAGTTGCTGCCCAGTTGGTGTTTGAGTCAGAAGTTTTGACCAACTCATTGGATCTGCACTGGAAGCACTGTAACCCAAAAGGCAATGGACCAGGTCCTGAAAAGTGGGGGTTAGAAGGAATGGTGCACTTATTCAATTGGCACATACATACAAGCCATATCACGACTTACTGTGGTCATAAAACTTTTCTATGGTTAAATGTTGGCCAAGAAGAAGTCCCCTCTTGCCCTTCAAAATAGGACCTTTCATGGTCACCTGAAAGAACAGACCGGGTTTTAAGTTTAATATTTTATGAAATCAGGCACCCTGACAGCTTGTTACTCCTTCATTGTGGCCAGAGGAGGTGCTGCTTGTGGTGGACTTTGTTTTGAACGAAGATGAACAGGATCAGGCAACAATAAATGAAACTTCAATCACTGCAAAGTTTTAACTAGTCTGCTATAATTTAAATCATTCTAATGAATGGGAATGTCGAAGTTGATAGTTATGTTCCACAGTATGTGCAGGAGTATTGAGCAATTTTGTAAACGATAAATTTCTTAGATACTGTAATGTCGTCTTCAATTTATCCAGCTCAGGGAGGCAATGGCTTCCTGGCATTATTGCTGGACTGTTAATCCAGAGACCAAGACAACATTTTGGGGACCTGGGTTCAAATCCCACCACAGCAGGTGATGGAATTTGAATTCAATAATATGATTGGAATTAAGAATCTAATGTTGACCATGAATCCATTGCCAATTGTCGGAAAAACCCACCTGGTTCACCGATGTCCTTCAGGAAAGGAAACTACCATTCTTACCTAGTCTGGCCTACGTGCGACTCCAGACCCACAGCAATGTGGTTGACTCTGAACTGCCCTTTGGACGATTAAATGCTGCTGAGCCAGCGACATCCTCATTCTGTTAATAAATCTTTTTTAAAAAAAAACTTTCCCCCAAGCAAAATTTTAAATAAAAACCAAAAGAACTACAGATGTTGTAAATCAGAGACAAAAACAGAAATTGCCAAAAAAGCTCAGCAGGTCTGGCAGTACCTGTGAAGAAAAATCAGAGTTGACGTTATGGGTCCAGTGACCCATCCTCAGAACTCAAATCTAAATGTATAGCTTATACAGAATTTTGTTCATCC
Organism: Stegostoma tigrinum; assembly: GCF_030684315.1. NCBI lineage: Eukaryota > Metazoa > Chordata > Chondrichthyes > Orectolobiformes > Stegostomatidae > Stegostoma > Stegostoma tigrinum. The sequence continues at coordinate 28,896,599 of NC_081382.1, forward strand.
TGATTCTCACCAAGAGCTCTTAATGAGGAAAATTGAGATAGATAAGATTAGAACTTAGCAAATATTTCTTTTGTATTAAATTTTAATTTGCATCACAATTGTGAAAGAAAAAGGTACTTAGATTTAACTAGAGCAACTCCACCCACTGGCACACACCACAGATATGTGAATTCCTTTTCTCTTCAGAAACCTATTTAATTATCTTTTGAACCTTTATACATGACCTGCTTCAAATTCCTTCCTGATGATAATACATTTACAACTCCATTCCTCTGAGATTTTAAATTGTTCCCAATTTCCCTTCTTATTTTTAACCTGTGTCCCAAAGTGGAAGAATCAAATTATTTTTAAATATAAACTGCTAAATTAATCTGCATGTGATGTGGCATTTGAGCAACTAAAGTGAATGAGCAAAAATATGGAAAGCAAAACTGCTGGACATATGCAAAAGATGAGAGAGTATCCACTGAGGAAAGACAGATTATGATGTTTTGGGTTTGTATCTTTGCTTAAACAAGCTTTTGGTCATATGTTCCAATATCCCTTTATGTTGCTTGGTATATTTTATAATGTCTTCCTAAAATGCTCTGGGACCATCTTTGACATTAAATGTGCAATTTAAATGCAAGTTGGTGTTGATGAGTTGCATCCTGAAATGCTTCAGCCTGCTTTTCACAAATATTCATTGTGACCTGGCCTATCTTTCAAGCATTTTCTATTTCTATTTTAAAAATTCTAGTGTTTCCATTTTTCCGCTTAATGCTTTATTAGCAAATATTTGTAGCATCGGAGAAGTGAGCCATAACAATTGAATGTTATGTGAAAACATAATAATAAGCTGTTATCCACATTATTGCAAATACAGAAATATATGATGGGGGAGTTGATTTGTTTTAAAAACCAAATTTTTATCATTCTACTTTTGAGTAGATCTTCTGGATGTGATGCGGTGACAGGTTTTCAGTTTTCTAATGGTAAGGTAATGGTTCTAATTAGAGTTTTCTAATGGTAAGGAATGGACACATGCACTCTTTCTTGTAAGTGTAAAAATCAAAAGAAATTATGAACTTTTTTCCCCCTGACTGGGAGTCTAGAACCAGAGGAACCAGTCTCAGAATAAGGTGCATTTAAGAGTGAGATGAGGAATTTGTTCACACGGCGGGGTGAATCTTTTGAATATCTCTGTCCCAGGAGGCTGTGGCATTTCGGTTGTTCATGCCAACTTGACAAATTTCTACGTATTAAAAACATTAAGGGATAGGGAAGTAATGTAGGTAAGTGGTATTGCATATCAGCCATATTTTCATTGAATGATGATATGTGCTCACAGCACTGAATTTCTGACTTGTCCTATTTCTTGTTATTTACAACACTCAAGATGCACGGAGCAAACACCCACTTCCTAAACACACACACGCACAGAAGAGGAGGTAATTTTTAGAGACGTAACACAGACTCAATATTATTAACAGCATATCAAAAAATAAACTCATTTATTTTGATAGTGTATGAAAAGCAGGCATGAAGGATCAAATTTTGGTTCCTTGGAGATAGAGTTTGGAGGGCTCTAGCATTTTCAGACAAAGTCATAGTGAAGAAAGATAATCTTGTAGTTGAACCAAGTTAGCACCTTTTTCACTGCTTAAAATAACACTTCTAAGGTGGAATCTTTCTGTTGCTTTAGAACATAGAACAATACAGCGCAGAAACAGCCCTTATCTTGCAGTGCTTCCATGTGGAGTAACAAGTTGTGGAAATTGATACAAAATTGGAAGTAGGGAATGAATGACACCCATCTAAGTATCAGATATGATTAACTCACTGAAACTTTATTTGACATTCCATCATCGTGAGGCTAACCAGGCTAATAGTCTCAGCCCTTTCAAACCCTTCCACTGAAATGTGAGGCGCAGTGGATTTGATTTGGAAACTTCAATTATAGTTTTGAATAACTTCCCAGATATATTGTCCGAATGTGGAAATCACCTGGCTTTGAAATCTATTCTAAAAGGGTAAACTGTCCATTATTTCATGGTATTTTATTTTTTAAAAGCACAGTGTACGATGTCCAATATTTTTTATTATTCCTTAACAGGATGAGGGTGTCACTGGTTAGCCAGCATTTATTGCCCAGGGCGCAGTTCAGGGTCACCAAAATTGCTGCACGTCTGGAGTCACATGGTCTAGACCAGGTAGGGATGGCAGTTTCCTACCCTAAAGGACATTAGTGATGTTTCAGCTTTTGTGCTCCTGGGATGCTGCTTGGCCTGCTGTGTTCATCCAGCTTCACACTTTATTATCTTGGATTCTCCGGCATCTGCAGTTCCCATTATCTCAGTGAATCAGATGGTGTTTTTTTTCCCTCCCAACTATCAACAATGGATTCATGATCATCATTGGATTCTTAATTCTAGATATTTTTATTGAATTCAAATTCCACCATCTGCTGTGGCAGGATTTGACTGCACATCGCCAGAATGTTATTTGGGTCTTTGGTTTAACAGTCCAGTGATAATAACACTGCGTCATTGCTTTGCCCCTTAATCATCTCTTTGTATACCATTACCACCACAGTGGGGTGCAAGTGAATAATCACCTGATTTGTACTTGAGCAGGATGTTCCTGTTTCCACAGTTCACGATGGTACATTTTAGTGGTTGTGAAATATAGCTGTAAGATTGCAAGTTACTAGGTTGAGGAAAAAAGCAGGAATAAACCGTCTAGAAGTCTAAGTAACTTTGGACTGGTTTTGGTAAAACTGTGAATACCTGTGGATAGGAGAGTCTGCAGTTTACCAGTGAAGTGTGTTTTAATCTAAAGAAACTCAGCAGATCTGGCATCTCAATGGAGTGAGAAGTCATTTCAGATCTGAAAGATCAATTCTGACTGTCTCTGCACAGATACTTCCAGACCTATTGAGTTTTTCCAGTACTTTGTTTTTCTTTCAGACTTTAGCATCTGCAGGATTTTGTTCTTATTGAGGTGTGTTTTAATGGTTGGGCTAACAATGAGGAGGGAGAGGAGATAATGCACCTGTGGTGGAACGTATAGGTTACCCACAAAGATATGGTTTAGTTAAGAGTTTCTAGGTCTGATGATTGGGACATGGACTCAAAATGTTGGCCTTGCTTTTCTCTGTGCAGATGCTGCCGGAGTTGTTGATTTTCTCCTGCACTTTCTGCTCGTGCAACCACAGTTGTTTGTTTTTAGCCATTTTATTATAGTAAGCATCTTAAATTTGAAATCAGGATACATCATTCTTTCAACTATTTACAGGAAGTTTGATTTCTTTTTAAAGTTAATAGTCTCCACAGGGATTGTGACACCAAACACATTCCTTTGATTGTGTTACCCTTGGTACTACTTTTATTCAAGAGTTGAGTGGATTGTTCAAAAAATCATTCTGAAATTGTTATTTTTAAAAAATTTTTGCATGTTTTCCTATTACACCTTTTGAGTACAGTTTTATTATCTTTCCTAAACCAGACATTAACCTGATAGCTCTGTTGCTTCCTGGACTTTTATACTTACCTTTTTAAATATAGAAATCATATTTGCCTTGGCCAGTCTTCTGGCAATGTTCCCTTTTACCAAAGATTTTATTTGTTAATGTTTATTATGTGTCTTCGGTATCTCTCCTGAATATCTTTTTAATATGCACAGATGCAATTGATTTGTTTCATGTACCCTGCCCCCACCCCTTTACTATCTTAAATGGCCTTCTATTCTCTTTGATCTCTTCAAATGTCATGAGTGCCACATTAATCACCCTCAAATACCAAGGCAATGATTTAGTATTTCTGCTACTTCACTGCCACCACCTGAGAGTTTGTATATCCCTTAATGGTCTCTCCATACTTCCCTAGCACAATCCAGATGTGTCATTAGTGAATTTAGGCTAATAGCAGAATTGTAATGATATAAATGATCTGTGTGTGAATTGACTCAATTTTCTTCCACTTGTTAAATGGATAAAAATAATGTTGAACTGTTATGATTGAGTTTTTGTATAATTGATATTGTTGGAAAGCATTTTGATTAAGAATATTGAACTTCTGACCACATTTACATGTGTCTTTTCCATACCATTTTCATTCCAAGGAAGGCCTGAATATTTAATACAATTTAGAATTCATGATTTTATGATCCGTGTTTAATTTCTAATTACCTTTTGAGGGAGAGATGAGAACACATCACGATTGTCCCAACAGATTATCAAAGCAGTGTTACCCCTGAGGCTTGAATATGACTGTCCTCTTGCTATGCTCCTGGATTATTGGTTACCTGCTGCAATGATAGATAGCAAATCCTATCCAAAAGGTACTTTTAACACCTTGTATGTTTTTCACATTTTAAACGTAAATGTGGTACTTTACCAAATTCTTTGCAATCATTTTTAGCAAAGCTTAATAAGTACTATACATTCTTGATGTATAGTCCCCCTTTTAATATTTAACTGAAGGAGTTGTAAGATTAAGTTACCTTTCAATAATTAATTCTGACTTGCTTTGAAAGTGAAGAATTAGATTAAATTCTGTTTAATTGAAGTTAGTTGTAAAGCAGAAGAAAGCCATACGGCATAGGTCATATGTCAGGTTCATGATTTTACTGCTGATTATGACTGGTGCTAATGTAAACTTTGGTGAGAACACTTTTTCTGAAGTGGATGCAACTTTTACCCAGACATAGCTATGTTTTCAAATGGATCGGTTTTGTAACAGGCTTATGGGAATTATTATGATCCCAGCTGATGTTACTTCCCAACAAGGTAGATCCCAGATTGGAACCTAGCTTGATAGATCATGTTTCGATTTGTTTTGTTTGTAATACGAGTGATCCCTTGCTGAAACAAAAATGATGCCAATTTTGCTTTAACAATAAAACAACATTAACAATAAAAATTTAAAAGAAACGATGCAATAGAATTAACCAAACCGTCAACTTATACAAAATCAAAGATTTTCAGACGCACAATGTGTATAATCACATTACTCTGAAAACACTCCTCTACAAAATGAAAATAAACAACTTTCGTATAGCAGCCAGAACATAGCCCTGTTGCAGTGCCCAAAACATTACTCAGTATATCAGAGTCCCTGTATCTAACTTTTGATAATTTTAAGCCGCTTGTGACTTGAACTTTTTTAGATTAGAACTGCAGAAACCTGCTATTTTACACCTGAGTTTCAATATTTTCAGCTTTAAGTAACTTCAGGGTTTTATCCTAATATTCTCTGGTGTGGAAATAACATTCAGTCCTCACTGTAAGGTAATCTAGTTCACCATATATATATATTTCCCTTCTCAGGAGTACACAGCCATAGAGCCATTGTGTCCTAAGGACTTCGTGGGACTACTACACTCAAAAAGTAAAACTGAAACCCAAAAGTCTCCCTCTCTAATAGGGGTGTTTCCTTTAAACTTTGAAAACTCACAAGCTTGAGAAATCACTAACAACTCTTGGGACCCTGATATTTTCTATGGGTCGCAAAATAATCTAAAGAAGTGCATTAGTGATGCACAAAACCCAGTCACTCTAAAGACAGGCCTCAGAAACTTCTAAAAGTAAATCACCATGGTTGCAGAAATTCTTAAGTTAGTTATTCATTTTATACCCAGAAAACCCTTTGGTTACTAATTCAAAAACCCATAAACCCAAACATACAATCAATAATACATCTATATCCCACGATTTACATCACAGAATGTGTGTATATCACTTTGGAATTAGACTCTAGTATCATCTGGGATGGTAGTTAATTATATAGAGGTAACAGTACATTCTCTTGGCTCACATAAATTGTTCATTGGTGACATCTTAGTAAAGATCTATGGCGTTGGTAAAATAAGGCGAATTAGCTGTCATAAAAGGGATGATATTACAAAATAATAGATGTCGAAGCATGAGTCAGGAGTCAAATAGATATGATGTCAATAAGATGGCCATTTCTTTTAAAGAAACCTGACTGGAACTAGACATATACTGTTTAGCTAATCTGAGAATGATTTGTGAACTGCTCATGCACTAGTAAACCAATTCAGGATGCCTTTGATCATCTCAGGAGTCGTGGCTAGCAAGGGTTCATAATGCCTGGATTTTAGTGGTTTGATGTAGAACAAACAAAGGTCAAAGACGTAAAAAAAACTTGAATCAACCAAAAAAAAAACCTGTACCTGGCCAACCAGTGTCGTGGACAGGCATCGTGAAGTGAATAGGTGGTTAAGCCATGTGTTTTATTAAGTGTTCTTTTTGTGCATGTGATAAACTTAACCCATTTTTTACAAACTTCTGAAAACATATTCATATCTGGAGATAGTAGGAACTGCCGATGCTGGAGAATCTGAGATAACAAGGCGTAGAACACAGCAGGCCAGGCAGCATCAGAGGACCAAGAAAACTGATGTTTCGGCTTGGGACCCTTCTTCGGGTCCTGACCTGAAACGTCGGCATTCCTCTCTGGGTAAACAACCTTCCTCTGACATCTGTCTTAAATCTATCACCCCTCGATTTGTAGCTCGTACAAGCTGACGTCATTGTCCTCAGAAAAAGACTCACTCCACCCTATCTAATTCTCTGGTCATGTTGTATGTCTCTATTAAATCCCCTCTTAGCCTTCTTCTCCAATGAGAACAGACCCAAGACCCTCAGCCTTTCTTCGTAGGGCCTTCGCTCCAGACCAGACAACATCCTGGTAAATCTCCTCTGCACCTTTTCCAATGCTTCCACATCCTTCCTGTATTGAGGGGGACCAGAACTCCATGCAATATTCCAAATGAGGCTGCACTTGGGGTCTAGCAATTAAAGAGTACCCCAAAATTTTACAATTGGTGTGTGAAACTTGAGATAAGATTGATGCATGAGCAAAGTGTGCTGAGTGTTCTAAAATGTGGAAGCCATTGATTTCTGTAGGGGAAAATGCCTTGAGACAATTCCCTGACAATGATGTCAAGGCAAACTGTTGCACGTGAATTGCTTCCCATCCAGGTTAAACAAACTGAAGACATGCTTGTCTCTGCTGAGCGCTGGGTTTGTGACAAACTGCCCCCTGTAAACAGTATTCAGCTGTAACAATTCTCAACAAATTTGTACAGTCGGTCTATAGAGCATTAGTCCTGCCTATTCTGTATAGATGAGAGACTTGGATTGTGTACCAGTGTCATTGTGAGATGTTCAAACACTTTCACTTGAGCTGCCTTCAAAAGCTCCTGAGGGTCAAGTGACAGAATAAGATACCTGAGCTTACCATACTGAGACAGTCATCCGTGAATGATGCAAAAATTCCATTGAGATCTTGAGTCTGTCTGTGTGTGCTGTCATGGACAACAATGAGACTTACTGTAAGACTTGAATAAATCAAAGTGTTAGTATCTGGAACTGGCTTTTGAATGTTTAAGGTTTCCTCAGTGTGACATTTTCAATAAACTTTTCAATAAGCATAAGTATTGTAATTGTCACATCCATTCTGTATTTGGGAAATGATCCTTGAAAATGTTACTTTTTAGTGTATTTTTGACTTTTCACTTTTTATTTTCAGATTAACCTGGGCATCCAGTCTTTCTGGAACATAAAGAAAGGTGTTGATTGTCAATATATTTTGTTCCTAGCTCAGTGTCAAGCGATTAAATCAATAGCTCTGGATCCATAAGACTTTATTAAACCACTTGAATGTCAATGTTGCTGCTGAATGTGGGATCATCTTGTCACTGAAATCTACCTGTAGCTGTATCACAATTCTTCACTTGTATTGGAAGCAATACATTCCTGTCTGAGCTCGCTGCCTTACTTGCTTTGGGGCTTTGCCTCTACAATTCTAAGCAAAAGGAAAAAGCATATTTGAAGTGGGAAGTCAAAGGTGCATGCTTTCAGTATGATTTGCTGCAGTGTCATACAGCACGGAAACAGACCCTTCTGTCCAACTTGTCTATGCTGACAAAGTTTCCCAAACGAGACTAATCCCACTTGCTTGCTTTTTGGCCTGTATCTCTATAAACCTTTACTATTCACATATCTGGCTCAATGGCGTTTAAATTTCATAACTATACCTATTTTTTTTAATTTATTCATTTTGTGGGATGTGGGCATTGCTGACTAGGCCAGCATTTATTGCTCGCCCCTAGTATGCCTTTGAGAAGGTGGCGGTGAGCTACTTTATTGAACTGCATCAGAAATCACATGACACCAGGTTATAGTCTAACAGGTTCATTAGAAAATGCAAGGTTTCTGAGCCTCAGTCTTTGTTTGCATGTCCGAAAGCTTGTGTTTTCAGATAAACATGTGGGACTATAAGCTTGTCCACCAGTCCAACACTGGCACCTCCACTTCTTGAACTGCAGCAGGTCACCTCCTGTGGATTGACCCATAGAGCCATTAGGTAGGGAGATCTGGGATTTTGACCCAGTGCCTGAATGAACAGCAATATATTTTCAAGTCGGTATGGTGAGTGGCTTGGACGGGAACTTGGAGGTGGTGGTGTTCCCACGTATGTGCTGCCTTTTGTCCTTCTAGATGGAAGTGGCCGTGGGTTGGGAAGGTGCTATCTGAAGGTCTTTGGTGAATTTCTGCAGTGTATCTTGTAGATAGTAGCAGCTGCATGTACTGAGCTTTGGTGGTGGAGGGAGTGGATGCTCATGGATGCAGTGCCAATCAAAGGGCTGCTGGATAATGTCAAGCTTCCTGACTGTTGGGCTTCACTCATCCGGGCAAGTGGGAAGTAGTTCTTCACAATCCTGACTTGTGCCTTGTAGATGATGGATGGGCTTTGAGGAGTCAGGAGGTGAGTTGCTTGCTGCAGTATTCTAGCTTCTGATCTGCAGTTGTAGCCATTGCATTTATGTGGTGACTCCAGTTGAGTTTCTGGTCAATGATAACTCCCAGGATGTTGGTGGGGGATTCGGTGATGGTAATGCCGTTCAATGTGAAGGAGCGGTGGTTAGATTGTCTCCTACTAGTGATGGTCATAGCCTGGCATCCATGTGGCATGAATGTATCTTGCCCCTTGTCAGCCCAAGCCTTGTCCTGAAATTGTTGCAATTGGACATGGACTGCTTTGATGTCTGATGAGTTGAGAATGGTGCTGAATATTGTGCAATAATTGGTGAACATCCCACCTCTGACCTTTATGATGGAGGGAAGGCCATTGATGAAGCAGCTAAAGATAGTTGGGCCTAGGACACTACCCTGAGGAACACCTGAAGAGATGTCCTGGAGATGATTAAGCTCCAGCAACCATGACCATCTTTCTATGTGTCAGGAATGACTCCAACTACTAGAAAGTTTGCCCCCGATACCCGTTGATTCCAGTTTTGCTGAACGCCTTGATGTCAAGAGCTGAGACTCTCACCTCACCTTTGAAATTCAGCTCTTTGTCTATGATTGAACAAAGCCTGGAATTAGGTCAGGAGCTGAGGGGCCCTGGTACAATCCAAACTAGGCATCACTGAGCAGGTGCTGCTTTATAGCGCTGTTAATGACACCTTCCATCACTTTACTGATCGAAGGTATATTGATGGGGCAGTAATTGACTGGTTGGGTTTGTCCTTTTTATGTACAGGACAGACTTGGACAATTTCCCACATTATAGGGTAGAAGCCAGTGTGGTAATTGTGCTGGAACAACTTGATCAGGGGAGTGGCAAGTTCTGGAGCACAAGTCTTCAGTCCTATAGCTGGAATGTTGTCAGGGCCCATAATCTTTGCAGTAACCAGTGCCTCCAACCGTTTCTTGATATCACATGGAATGAATCAAATTAGCTGAAGACTGGTATCTGTAATGCTGGGGACCACTGGAGGAAGCTGAGATGGATCATCCACTCAGCACTTCTGACTGAGGAGTGCTGCAAATGCTTCAGCCTTATCATTTGCACTGATGTGCTGGGCACTTCCATCATTGAGGATGGGGCTATTTGTGGAGCCTCCATGACTGGATGTGGCAGGACTGCAGACTTTAGATCCGATCCGTTAATGGCATCACTTAGTTCTGTCTATCAGTTGCTGCTTATGCTGTTTGGAGTGCAAATAGTCCTGTTTGGCGCAACCAGGATGACACCTCATATTCAAGCATGCCTGGTGCTGCTCCTGGCATGCCCTCTTGCACTCTCCATTGAATCAGGGTTGATCCCCTGGCTTGGTGGGAATGGTTGAATGGGGGATATTGCCAGGCCATGAGGTGACAGATTGTGCTGGAGTACAATTCTACTGCTGTTCGTGGTGCACAACACTTCATGGATGCCCAGCCTTGTGTTGCTAGATTTGTTCAAAGTCTGTCCCATTTAGCACAACAATAGTACCACACAACACAATGGAGGTCATTTGCAATGTGAAGGCGGGACTTTGACAACCAAACAGTCCTTGTGGAGACATTCTTATCAACGCTCATGGACAGATGTAACTGCAGCTGGCAGATTGGTTAGGATGAAGTCAAATATGTTTTTCCCTCTTGGTTCCCGGTCCAGCAGCTATGACCTGTTGAACCCGACCAACTCGATCAGTGGTACTGCTGGGGAGCCGTTCTTGATGGTGGACATCGAAATACCCCACCCAGAGTACATTTTGTGCCCTTGCCATCCTCAGTGCTTCCTCTATGTGTTGCTCAACACAGACAAGTGCTGATTCATTGTGGAGTACAGTACGTGGTGACGAGGTGGTTTCTTTTCCCATGTTTAATCCAAAGCCATGAGACTTCATTGGACCGGGAGTCAATGTTTTGGACTCCCTCCTGGCTGTGTACCATTGTGCTGCACCCTCTGCTGGGTCTGTCCTGCCGGTGGGACAGGACATATCCAGAGATAGTGATGGTGGTATCTGGGACATTGTGTGTTTGGTATGATTCCATGTGTATGACTGTCTCAGGCTATTGCTTGACTAGTCTGTGAGATAGCTCTCCCAATTTTGGCACTACTCCCCAGAAGTTAATAAGGAGTACTGTCCAGTTTCATTTCTTTGAGATTTCGTAGTGATTGATACAACTGAGGTGGCTTGCTCAGCCATTTCAGAGGGGAATAGAGAGCCCACCACATTGCTGTGGGTCTAGAGTCACACGTAGGCCAGACCAGGTGCGGGTGGCAGACTTCCTTCCCTGAAGGATATCAGTGAACCAGGTGGGTTTTTTCTAATAATCATCAGTAGATTTTTAATTCCAGACTTTGTTTTAATTCAGTTCTACCATCTGCCATTGCAGGATTTGAACCTGGGTCCCCGAAACATTATCTGGGTCTCTAGATTAATAGTGTAGCCATGGTAGTACTAGGCTATCGCCTTCCTGTGGCATTTCATTTCACATAAGAACCACCCTCTGTGTGGAAAAAGTTGCCGGTCGGGTCCCCTTTAAATCTTTCTCCTGTCACCTTTAAAAATATGCCCCAGTTTTGAGCTCCCCCACCCGATGGAGAAGACCTTTGCAATTCACCTTATCTATTCTGCTCATGGTTTTATAAATCTCAATAAGGTAACCCTTTGACCTCCTATGCCCCAGTGAAAAATGTCATAACATACCCAGCTTCTCCTTTCTAACTAAAAACCTCCTAGTCCCGGCAAAATCCTGGTGAATCTCTTCCTGGACTCTCTCCCATTTAATAACATTCTTCCTTTAACAGGACGACCAGAACTGCGCACACTACTCCAAAAGTGGCCCCACCAACGTCTTGTAGAGCCGCACAATGACATGCCACCTCCTACACTCAATGGTCTGAGCAATGAAGGCAAGTGCAAAATTCCAATCGCACGGTCACTCGAGCAACAGTAAAATCTATCACATCACTACAGGTCTTTTAATCCAACTTAAATGCCAGAGAGTTTTATGTGTTAGTGTTACACTGACTGGTGCTTTATTTGATAGGTAACTGGGGACTTGAGATTTACATTAAACCCAAATTCTTGGTTTCTGAACAAGGGTCACTGGACCTGAAACATTAACTCTTGATTTTTCTCCATAGATGCTGCCAGGTCTGCTGAGTTTTTCCAGCAATTTCTATTTTTGCTTCTAAATTTGTGTCGGTCCATTTACAGACATGTCAAAATGACGGATTTGTAGGGTTTTACCCTTGTCTTTAGTTCAAATATGTTGTAAAATATTCAACGTATAGATAACTAATGAAAACCTGTCTTGGACAAATATTGCCTTGTAGGAAAAGAAACCATGGGTATTTCCTTCTCTGTGTAATATCTTTGTACATCCTTGATTTTGTTATTCAACCACTTGGCCCTGTTTTTGTTTGGTGTAGGTAGGGGAAATAGTATAAGATGAGAACTGTTGGCCATATCTAGATTTTAGACACCATAAGACAAGAGGCTTGCCCCGTCTGTTTATCATGCAAAAAGTACGGTGTCAGAGAAAAATGACATCTGACTTGAAAACAAGTGCAAACAGGGAATGTACTTCATGCCACTAAACTCTGAATTTCCGGCATTCCCACTCTGCCTCTATTCAGCCATGAGATGTGGGCATCACTGTCTGTGCCAACAGTGAATACCCTTGAAAAGGTGAGCTGCTCCCTTGAACTTCTGCAATCGATGTGCTGTAGATACACCCAGCTCCACAAGCAACACTAAGCAAATTAGTGGAAATGACTTATGACTCACTTTCCCGAGAAACTGTTTAATCATCCTTCACAATCACCGAACCAATAACGTGAGTATGATAACATCTTATCTGTATTTTGAGGTCATGTGGTGTGCTTAGGCTGTTGGATTTTTGTTTTATTTGTCTCGTTTCTTGGGGCATTATCCACACATTGTTCCTTTTACCCCCGTGCATGCACAAGTATTTGAGATTTAAGTAACACATTCTTGCACCGTCTCATTTGGAATATTTTCAGATCAGTTCAGTTAATGACTGAAATGGCAGGGGAGCACTTGTAACTGATGCACATCAGCAAGGTTTAATTGTTCCAAAGCAAAGCTTATCACCTCGAGTGCACCAGCCCTGGCTCCGTTGTATCATCAACAAAAAAATTCGAAGCACAGCGTGAACAGAATGCTTGAAGCATTCCTAAAGAAATGTTTATTTTCATAACAATCGGTTAATATTCGCCATTTTAAAGAAGAGCTATTTCCTATGAAGCAATAGAAATCGCTCAGAAATTGCTACGTCATGGTTAAGGCAGTTTACTGGTATCCGCGAGATACTCCAATATCTCTGCAAATTGTGATAACCTCGAAATCTTAATCAGTTATTCACGTTGGAAACTGCTACTTGCCCAAGGACTGATATTGCGAGGTTCACTGTTAACAACAACCCCGTTCACAAATCTCGCTGAAAATTTCCCACCTTCATGCTCAATTATGTGACTTTGTTTTCAATAGTTGGCTTTTAAATTAAATAATTTATAGGTGTTTTTCCATTCAGAAACGGAAGAAAAATGCCTCGTGTCTAAACGGCTCATTTGGTAATGGGACAAATGATGGAATCTCTGCCAAGCAAAAGATTTATAAGACAACATCAAAATCAGCGAGACCTTCTCCAGAGAACGAACACAATTATAACATGTATGTGAAACTGGCCAGTGCGTGCCTTTTTATTCCTCAGTGCTGCCCTCTGTTCATGCTAAGTAGGACTGCTGCTGCATTTCCTTTGGTGCTGCAGAAGTGGTAAGACGATAAATCATTTGAGGAGGGCTCTTGTGCAATGGTAGTGTTCCTATCTGTGGGTCACAAGTCCCAGGTTCAAATCCTACCTGCTCCAAAAGTGTGTTGTAACATTCCCAAACAAATTGGCTAAAAATACTTTTTTTGGGTGAACACTAGGGATAGTAACAAGAATGATACCTTGGTAACAAAGTGTGGAGCTGGATGAACACAGCAGGCCAAGCAGCATCTCAGGAGCACAAAAGCTTTTGTGCTCCTGGGATGCTGCTGGGCCTGCTGTGTTCATCCAGCTTCACACTTTGTTATCTTGGATTCTCCAGCATCTGCAGTTCCCATTATCACTGATACCTTGGTAAGTCTGGATGCCCCTTTATGTAATTGAGATAAAATACCAGGAAGTGATGATTGAAACATGCTTGGAGTAGAAGGTACTGTTGTCTCGATTATTGAGTTTTAAACTGAAAAAGTTTAACCTTGAACTAAGCAAACAGTGATTGTCTTTCTTGCCACAAAACACAACAAGGGAACATGTGTTCAAACCAATAGAAGTCAAAACATACTTAAGTGTGGATGCAAAGTCACAACATGGATGTTGGAATAGGCAGCCAGTTAGATAAGAGCCCTATGAACTGTTTAAGAAACAGTGGAGTGAGCTGGTGTAGGTAGGGGAAATAGTATAGGATGAGAACTGTTGGCCATATCTAGATAACTGAGTCAAGATACCATAAGACAAGTAGTTTGCCTCTTCTGTTGATCATGCAAAAAGTAGTGTCAGAGAAAAGTGACATCTGACTTGAAAACAAGTGCAACCAAGAATGTACTTCATGTATGACTCAACGCAAGGGAAGTGGTCACTCGCCCACAACACTGGAAGTTTGAGTGTTGCTTGTGTGGTGTTTCATTTGCTGCAGTTGCTGCGAATAAACTCAGCTGGAAGTCTGAAGCTTTTTAATGCAGCAATCTATTTTCACACTTGTCATACTTGTTCATTTTATTGTAGAGACGAAAACCTGATCAGAATTAACCTCTCACTATCCAGTGCAAAACACGATTCATCATTGCTACGATAATAAGGTGTACAGCTGGATGAACACAGTAGGCCAAGCTGCATCAGAGGAGCTGGAAAGCTGACCTTTCAGGCCTAGACCCTCCTTCAGAAATTGGAGGTGGGTGGAAGGTTGGAAGGGGATTCTGAAATAAATAGGGAGGGGGGAGGCCGAAAGGAGAAGATAGCTGGAGAGAAGACAAACGGGTCAAAGAGGTGGGGGTGGAGCCAGATAAGGGGAGTTAGGGTGGGGATAGGTCAATCCAGAGAGGACGGAAAGGTCAAGGGGCGGAATGAGGCTAGCAGGTAGATGTTGGGGGTGGGGTTTGGGGTGGAGGAGGGGATACGTGGAAGGAAGGACAGGTTAGGAAGGCAGGGACAAGCTGGGCTGGTTTTGGGATGCAGTCAGGGGAGGAGAGATTTTGAAGCTCGTGAAGTGCACATTGATACCATTGGGCTGCAGGGTTCCCAAGTGGAATATGAGTTGCTGTTCCTACAGCTTTTGGGTGACGTCATTGTAGCACCGCAGGAAGCCCAGGATGAACGTGTCGTCTGAGGAATGGGAGAGGCAGTTGAAATTGTTCGCGACTGGGAGGTGCAGTTGTTTGTTGCAAACCAAGCATAGGTGTTCCGTAAAGTAGTCCCCAAGCCTCTGCTCGGTTTCCCCGATGTGGAGGAGGCCACATCTGGAACAGCAGATGTAGTATACCACGTTAGCAGATGTGCATATGAACATCTGTTTGATGTGGAAAGTCGTCTTGGGGCCTGGGATGGGGGTGAGGACGAGGTGTAGGGTCAGGTGTAGTACTTCCTGCGGTTGCAGGGAAAAGTCCCGGGTGTGGTGGGGCTGGAGGGGAGTGTGCAGCCACACTAGCCTTCACGCTCATCTCTTCCTCCGTTACATTGATATCTGTATCGGTGCCACCTCGTGCTCCCATGAGGAGCTTGAAAAGTTCATCCACTTCACCAACACCTTCCACCACAATCTTAAGTTCACCTGAACCATCTCTTATACCTCTCTCTCCTTCCTGGACACCTCTGTCTCCATCTCTGGCATCCACCTGGAAACCAATATTCATTTCAAGCCTACCGACTCCCGCAGCTATCTAGAATACACCTCCTCTCACCCCACTTCCTGCAAAAAGGCCATCCCCTATTCCCAATTCCTTCATCTCCGCCAATCTGCTCCCGAGATGAGGCGTTCCACTCATGAACATCTCAGATGTCCTTGTTTTTCAAGGATTGCAACTTCCCCTCAGTGGTCGAGAATGCCCTTGACTGTGTCTCCTGCATTTCCCGCAACTCATCCCTCATGCCGCCTCCCCGCAACAACAACCAAAACAGAATCCCGCTCGTTCTCACGTACCACCCCACCAACCTCCAGATCCAATGCATCATCCTCTGGCACTTCTGCCATCTGCAGTCCGACCCCACCCCCAAAGACATTTTTCCCTCCCCACCCTTATCTGCTTTCTGGAAGAACCAGTCTCTCCGTGACTCCCTTGTCCGCCCCACCACACCCGGCACCTTCCCCTGCAACCGCAGGAAATGCTACACCTGCCCCCACACCTCCTCCCTCACCCCCATCCCAGGCCCCAAGAAGACCTTCCACATCAAACGGATGTTCACCTGCACATCTGCTAATGTGGGATACTGTATCTGCTGTTCCAGATGTGGGCTCCTCTACATCGGGGAAACCAAGCAGAGGCTTGGGACTGCTTTGCAGAACACCTCCGCTCGGTTCACAACAAACAACTGCACCTCCCAGTCGCGAACCATTTCAACCCCCCCTCCCATTCCTTTCACAACATGTCCATCCCAGGCCTCCTGCCGTGCTACAATGCTGCCACCCAAAAGCTGCAGGAACAGCGACTCATATTCCACTTGGTTTCAGTTTGCTGATGACACTAAGATTGGTGGAGAAGTTGATAGTGAAGGGGACTGTCAGAAATTACAGCAGAATATAGACAGACTGGAGAGTTGAGCAGATAAATGGCAGATGGAGTTCAATCCGGGCAAATGCGAGGTGATGCATTTTGGAAGATCAAATCCAAGGGCGAACTATACAGTAAATGGAACAGTCCTAGGGAAAATTGATGAACAGAGAGATCTGGGTGTTCAGGTCCATTGTTCCCTGAAAGTGACAATGCAGATCAGTAGGGTGGTCAAGAAGGCATATGGCATGCTTTCCTTCATTGGGCGGGGTAGTGAGTACAAGAGTTGGCAGGTCATGTTGCAATTGTATAGGACTTTGGTTCGGCCACATTTGGAGTACTGTGTACAGTTCTGGTCGCCACATTACCAAAAGGATGTGGATGCTTTGGAGAGGGTGCAGAGGAGGTTCACCAGGATGTTGCCTGGTATGGAGGGTGCTAGCTATGAAGAGAGGTTGAATAGATTAGGATTATTTTCATTAGAAAGACGGAGATTGAGGGGGGACCTGATTGAGGTCTACAAAATCATGAGGGGTATAGACATCCCACTCCCTTGACCTTCCCGTCCTCCCTGGACTGACCTATCCCCACCCTAACACCCCACCTACTTTCACCTTATCTAGCTACACCCCTGCCTCTTTGACCTGTCTGTCTTCTCTCCACCTATCCTCTCCTTTGTCCATCTTCTAGCTGCCTCCCCCTCTCTCCCTATTTATTGCAGAATCCTCTTCCCCTCCACCATTTCTGAAGAAGGGTCTCGGCTCGAAACATCAGCTTTCCATCTCCTCTGATGCTGCTTGGCCTGCTGTGTTCATCCAGCTCTAAAGCTTGTTATCTCTGATTCTCCAGCATCTGTAGTTCCTCCTTATCTCATCATTCCTGTCTGCCTTTTCCATACACTCTGCTCATTTCAAATATGCCAAATATTCTAAACTCAGGTCTTTCAAGTGCGGTGTCTGTAATTAATTGACTTGGTGTGATGGAACGGTAAATTCACCATAAGCCTGCTTGTTCATTGGAGAAAGATGACTGGTCCCCATGCCTCGGAGGTGAGATTGAGAAGGTGGGACCTTCTTGGTGATTTCAACCAGTACAAGAACTGAACCCATGCTGTTGGCATTGCCATGCATCGTAAATCAGCCATCTACTTGATTGAGCTAACCAACTCTGGTGAAGTTACCTGCTGGTTAAGTTGTTTCAGAGATAGTAGGAAATGTAGATGCTGGAGAATCTGTGATAACAAGGTGTAGAGCTGGACGAAAACAGCAGGCCGAGCAGGAAAGCTGATGTTTCAGGCCTAGACCCTAGATCCTTGACTTCTTTGTTTCCATTTCTGGGCATAGGTTGCCCGCTAATATTTATTACAAATCCACTGACTCCCACAGTTCCCTCAGCTACACTTCCACACCCCCTACATCCTGCCAGGATTCTTTCCCGTCCTGCCAGTTTCTCCAGATGTCAATTCTGTTCCGATAAAGCCTCCAACATGCCCTCCTTTGTCCTTACCTGAGGATTCCTCCTGACTGTGGTTGGCATAGCCTTCAGCCATGTCTGACCAACTTCCTGCATTTCTGTCCTCATCCCTTGAACTCCTTTCCAGAACAATGAGAGGTTTCCCTTGTCCTCACTCTCCCTTCCACCGGTTTCTGCATTCAAAGGGTTATCTTCTGCCATTTCCACCACCTTCTGGCAGGATGCCACCACCAAACACACCACCTCCTCCCCTCCACTGTCAACATTCCACAGGGGCCACTCCCTCCATGACACTCTGGTCCACTCCTCTATTACTCCCCCACAGCATCCTCCTGTGCAAATGCAGAATGTGTAACACTTGCCCATTCATCCCCTCACTGTCCAAGATCCCAAAGTCACTTCCAGGTGAAGCAGCATTTCATTTGTGCTTCTCCCAACCTAGACGACTGTGTATTCACAAATTACATTGTGGTCTCCTTTACATCAGCAGGACCAAATGCAAAACCAAATGACCATTCTGAGAAAGGGTCACCAGACCCAAAACATTAATACTGTTTTTTCCTTCACAGATGTTGCCAAACCTGCTGAGCTTTGCCAGCAACTTCTGTTTTTGTTAGGACCAAATGCAGACTAGGTGACCTTCTGGTTGAACACCTCCACTATGTCCTTAGGAATGATCCTGACCTTATAGTTGCTTGCCTTACTCTCCATGCTAACACTTCAGTCCTTGGCTGACTACAATGTACCACAAAAGCACAATGTACATTGACAGAACAGCACTCCATTTTCTGCTTGGGATCTTTATAGCCTCTAGGATTCAATACTGAATTCCACAACCTCTGATTTGGACCTCATTTCCTTCCATTCTCATCTTATTCACTCTCACCACCTGTCCCACCCTTCACATGGACCTGTCCTGTTCATGTCTTGATTAATTTGCTCTTGGTGTTGACAACCCTTCCACACTTTGATTTACACTCCTTCTACATCTCTATTTCTTTTTCAACCCAATTAGAAAGCCCTTTGTCATTGGCACTGGCCTCTATATCATCCGTTCCCCTCATTCGTCCTCTGCCTATGTCAAAAACAGGATTTTAAAAAGTGCATTCCAACTTCTTTCAGTGCCTCAGTCATATCAAACTGGAAATGTTAACATTTGTTTCTGTCTCCACAGATGCTGTCAGATCTGAGTCTCTCCACCACTTTCTTTCTGTTTTA
Source organism: Stegostoma tigrinum (assembly GCF_030684315.1). NCBI lineage: Eukaryota > Metazoa > Chordata > Chondrichthyes > Orectolobiformes > Stegostomatidae > Stegostoma > Stegostoma tigrinum. Next base: position 28,915,850 of record NC_081382.1, read on the forward strand.
CTCTCTCTAGATGCTGTCTGACCTGCAGACTATTTCTCACATTTTGTTCTTATTTTCAATTTTTAGCCTCTGTAGTGTTCTGCAAATGTTGCACAGTTATGCACACATCCACTGGAGCAAGCAGAATGGTTCCTGCACATGCTTAAAATCTGGATTTGGTTGATTTAGTATGAAGCTTTCATAGATGCAGAAATGCATCCATCAGTTTTCTCTCACATGACATTTTAATCAGATTGTATCAACTCATTTTTATTGCCTGGAATGAGAAATCAAATATGAAAAACAATGGGACATGAAATCTTAAAGACATTTTGCACTTATGTCTCTGTACATTCTTCCACTTTTAACCTGCTTTCCACTGTCAGCCCTGCTTTGTGCTTGCATTGTTTCCACCATGTGTCTGTTCCATTTCACAAGTGACCACTAAAATCTGCAGGTGTATATATATTTATTTTGTTTAAACAGTTTGCTGTCAAGCCCATAGTCTCAACAGTCCCATGCTGCCTGGCAAAAGTTCAGTGTAGCAGATTCCACTTGTAGATATAACTACAGTGATTTTTATTTCCCCTGCCAACAGCAACCAGGATGATTGCACTTTGCAGAACATGCTGAAATTCAGCCCCAGGTCCTTTGGGAGTCAACACAGTACTGTGTGATCAACCTTCTCCTTTCCCAATGCCACCAATGGACAGCGTTCAGTTGTTGCAACAGGAATTCCACACAATATAACTACATTACATTGCTAGATATAAGTGCCTCTGACCAACATCTTATGACATATTTTTGACAGGCAAGCAATAACCATCAAGTATAACAAATGTCTTTTCCCTTTTGGTATTCTACATCATGGGACCATTGTTCTCACCAAAGCAATAGAACAGAGGACACTGTATTTAAAAAGGGATTAATTTCAAAATAACTTGGTGTTTCCTTGAGCAATCTGTAGAACAGACTGGTAAATCTCAGCAGGTCAAGCAGCATCTTTGAAGAGAAATCAGACTTAACATTTCGGGTTGAGCAACCCTTCCCCAGAACTACTTCCTCTTTTTATTGAACAGACTTGATTTAGAGATAGTAAAATCACTCAACATTGATTCATTCAATTGTAAACTAGATTTGTTTTGGAATATAATGTTGTGGGATACACATGAGTAACTTGTAACACAACATGGTAACTGAGTCAGGTTTTGGAAAGATAATAATTACGAAGGATCTAAAGCTCCCGAAATGTTCCACCACAAGTTTCCTCAAGCTCGTACTCAATCTGTTGATGTTAAGAAGAGATTGACTAGTCACAGCAATCAGTCACTCCATTATTGTATTATGGGGCTACTAGAATAATGGAAAATTCAAATTTAAAAAAAAATAATCCTTGGGGTATGGGTGTTGATGTCTAGACCAGCATTAATTATCTATCCCAGCGGCCCTTAAAATGCTGATAACTTGTCTTCTCGAACAGTGCTGTTGATTGTATGTATGTTAAGCTGAAACGCTGTTATGGAAGGAATTCCAAGATATTGACCCAGCGATACAGAAGGAATAATGATATATTTCCAAGCCAGGTTGGAAAGTGTGGCTTGGAGAGGATAATGTGGATGGTAGTGTTCCCATGTATTTAATGCACTTGTTCTTCTATATGGAAGTGATCATGGATTGGGAAGATGATGTCCAAGACCCTCAGTGAATTTCTGTAGTGTATATTGTACATGGTACAGACTATTGCTAATGTGTGGCAGTAGTTAGGGGAGTGGATGTTTGTGGATGTGGTAACAATCAAGCAGGCTGCTATGACTTGGAGGGTGCCAAACTTCTTGTGTTGCTGGAGCTGCACTCATCCAGCAAGTGGGGTGAATTTCATCATACACTTGTTTAATGCCTGGTAGACAGTCGATAATAGATTAACTTTGGGCAGTCAAGAGGTGAGTTCATTGCTGCAGGATTGTGAGCCTCTGATCTATTCTTGTAGCCATTGTATTTATACAGCCAGTTTAGTTTCTGTCAATGGTAACCACCACAGCATTAATAATGGAGATTTGGTGATGATAATGCCACTAAAGGTTAAAGAACAAGGATTATATTTACTCTTATTGGAGATATTCATTGCCTAGCACTTAGGATGGCATGAATGTTACTTGCCACTTGTCAGCCCAAGCCTGGATATTGTCCAGGTCTTGATACGTTTGAACATGGACTGATTCAGCATCTGAGGAGTCACAAATGATGCTGAACAATGTGTTAGCATCAGTGAACATCCCCACTTCTGACCTAATGATGGAGGGGAGATGATTGAGGAAGCAGCTGAAGATGGTTGGGCTTAGGACAGTACTCTGAGGAACTCCTGCACAGCTGACTTGGAGCTCAGAAGACTTCTAACAACAACCATTTTCTTTTGTGCTAGCTATGACTCTAACCAGATAAGGGTTTTCCCCAGTTTTCTTTTACTCAGATATTCTCAGGTTCCTTGATGACATGAACTTGGAGGTATAGTGAACAGCAAAGGATAGTTACAGAATTTGGGAGGATGTAGACAGACATTTGGAATAGATGCAGGTGAAAGTTGATACTGAAAAGTGTGAAATAGTATGTTTTCAGTAGGAAGAATAAGAGGCAACAATATGGCTAACTTTCTTAGACCGTATAATGTAAATTCCCTTGTCTGCCAAAGAGTAAGGGGATTGTTCTTTCTCATGGCCTCTTGAACTTGTGTTTTTTCTCCCCTAGGGCTTCCACCTAAATCTCCTGAAGCTGTTGGCCAATTCCACTACCATTTCCCAGCTTTGCAGCAACGTTCACAGGCTTTAGTCCTGTACTCTTCATGGCCATGACCGTGACCCTGGCCCTTTAATGCTGGCCCACCACACTGGAACTCTGCTCCAACTCCTGTTCTTCTCTTTCTCTCTCTCTCTTTTCCACTCACAAGTCTCGGCCTTCTGTTCTCTATTTGTAGATCCCTTGCCCACGGCGTCCTACTCTGCCTGGCCGTCATTATTTCCTCCGTGCTTGACCCTTCAATGAAGATGACCAAAGGAACTGATGTGCTCTTCCCTACGTTACCACCTGCTGCCAGAAATAGGAGCAGGACATTGACTGCCTCAGACTTGCCCTGCTATTCAACAAGATCATGGTGGATCTACCCCAGGCCTCAACATCTCTTTGATCACAGCTTGTCATTGCCCTCAATTCCCCAGGATTTCAAAATCTATCCATTCTGTACTGGGCAGTTACTAGGCTCCTGTCAGAACTAAAGAATGTACAAACTTGTTGTTCGCTGCAACCTCCTACAGGGAGGTTTTATTCCGTAGATGTGCACTCGGTAAATGTTCAGTACCAATTTGAATAAACCTGGCGGATGACTCACCAGTGCTCACATGACTCATGCCTTAAGGGACACTATCCCAACATTTCGCCAATTATAATACATAACACTATCTATCTCCTCCTTACATATTTCCAATGATCTAGCCTATGCAACTCCAGGTGCAGTCTCCCTGATACACTGTATGATTATAACAGAATTTCTACATACGTAAATTCCAACACCCTTGCAATAAAAGCCAACATTCCATTCACTTTCTTCATTACTTGCAGCACCTGTGTATCTTTTTTTGTTCCGAGCACAAGAACACACATATTTCTCTATGCTATGTGTGAGTGATAATGGGAACTGCAGATGCTGGAGAATCCGAGATAATAAAACGTGAGGCTGGATGAACACAGCAGGCCCAGCAGCATCTCAGGAGCACAAAAGCTGACGTTTCGGGCCTGGACCCTTCATCAGAGAGGGGGATGGGGTGAGGGTTCTGGAATAAATAGGGAGAGAGGGGGAGGAGGACCGAAGATGGAGAGAAAAGAAGATAGGTGGAAAGGAGAGTACAGGGAGGGAGGGGATAGGTCAGTCCAGGGAAGACGGACAGGTCAAGGAGGTGGGATGAGGTTAGTAGGTAGGAGATGGAGGTGCAGCTTGGGGTGGGAGGAAGGGATGGGTGAGAGGAAGAACCGGTTAGGGAGGCAGAGACAGGTTGGACTGGTTTTGGGATGCAGTGGGTGGAGGGGAAGAGCTGGGCTGGTTGTGTGGTGCGGTGGGGGGAGGGGACGAACTGAGCTGGTTTTGGGATGCGGTGAGGGAAGGGGAGATTTTGAAGCTGGTGAAGTCCACGTTGATACCATTGGGCTGCAGGGTTCCCAAGCGGAATATGAGTTGCTGTTCCTGCAACCTTCGGGTGGCATCATTGTGGCATTGCAGGAGGCCCATGATGGACATGTGATCTAAAGAATGGGAGGGGGAGTAGAAATGGTTTGCGACTGGGAGGTGCAGTTGTTTATTGCGAACCGAGCGGAGTTGTTCTGCAAAGCGGTCCCCAAGCCTCCGCTTGGTTTCCCCAATGTAGAGGAAGCCACACCGGGTACAATGGATGCAGTATACCACATTGGCAGATGTGGAGGTGAACCTCTGCTTAATATGGAAAGTCATCTTGGGGCCTGGGATAGGTGTGGGAGCAAGTGTAGCATTTCCTGCGGTTGCAGCGGAAGGTGCCGGGTGTGGTGGGGTTGGAGGGCAGTGTGAAGCGAACAAGGGAGTCATGGAGAGAGTGGTCTCTCTGGAAAGCAGACAAGGGTGGGGATGGAAAAACGTCTTGGGTGCTGGGGTCGGATTGTAGATGGCAGAAGTGTCGGAGGATGTCACCATGGACGTCCAGTCCCTATACACCTGTATTCCGCATGCAGATGGCCTCAAGGCTCTCCGCTTCTTCCTGTCCCGCAGGCCCGACTGTCCCCCTCCACCGACACCCTCATCCGCCTAGCCGAACTCGTCCTCACCCTCAACAACTTCTCTTTCGATTCCTCCCACTTCCTACAGACTAAGAGGGTGGCCATGAGCCCCAGCTATGCCTGCCTCTTTGTAGGTTACGTGGAACAGTCCCTCTTCCGCACCTACACAGGCCCCAAACCCCACCTCTTCCTCCGTTACATTGATGACTGTATCGGCGCCGCCTCTTGTTTCCCAGAGGAGCTCGAACAGTTCATCCACTTCAACACCTTCCACCCCAACCTTCAGTTCACCTGGGCCATCTCCAGCACATCCCTCACCTTCCTGGACCTCTGTCTCCATCTCAGGCAACCAGCTTGTAACTGATGTCCATTTCAAGCCCACCGACTCCCACAACTACCTAGAATACACCTCCTCCCACCCACCCTCCTGCAAAAAATTCCGTCCCCTATTCCCAATTCCTCCGCTTCCGCCGCATCTGTTCCCACGATGAGGCATTCCACTCCCGCACATCCCAGATGTCCAAGTTCTTCAAGGACCGCACTTTCCCCCCACAGTGGTCGAGAATGCTCTTGACCGGGTCTCCCACATTTCCCACAACACATCCCTCACACCCCGTCCCCGCCACAACTGCCCAAAGAAGATCCCCCTCGTTCTCTCACACCATCCCACCAACCTCCGGATACAACGCATCATCCTCCAACACTTCCGCCATCTACAATCTGACCTCAGCACCCAAGACATTTTTCCATCCCCACCCTTGTCTGTTTTCCGGAGAGACCACTCTCTCCGTGACTCCCTTGTTTGCTCCACACTGCCCTCCAACCCCACCACACCCGGCACCTTCCCCTGCAACCGCAGGAAATGCTACACTTGCCCCCACACCACCTCCCTCTCACCTATCCCAGGCCCCAAGATGACTTTCCATATTAAGCAGAGGTTCACCTGCACATCTGCCAATGTGGTATACTGCATCCATTGTACCCGGTGTGGCTTCCTCTACATTGGGGAAACCAAGCGGAGGCTTGGGGACCGCTTTGCAGAACACCTCCCCTCGGTTCGCAGTAAACAACTGCACCTCGCAGTCGCAAACCATTTCCACTCCCCCTCCCATTCTTTAGATGACATGTCCATCGTGGGTCTCCTTCAGTGCCACAATGATGCCACCCGAAGGTTGCAGGATGAGCAACTCATATTCCGCTTGGGAACCGTGCAGCCCAATGGTATCAATGTGGACTTCACCAGCTTCGAAATCTCCCCTTCCCCCACCACATCCCAAAACCAGCCCAGTTTGTCCCTCCCCCCACTGCACCACACAACCAGCCCAGCTCTTCCCCTCCACCCACTGCATCCCAAAACCAGCCCAGCCTGTCTCTGCCTCCCTAACCGGTTCTTCCTCTTACCCATCCCTTCCTCCCACCCCAAGCCGCACCTCCATTTCCTACCTACTAACCTCATCCCACCTCCCTGACCTGTCCGTCTTCCCTGGACTGACCTATCCCCTCCCCACCTCCCCACCTATACTCTCCTCTCCACCTATCTTCTTTTCTCTCCATCTTCGGTCCGCCTCTCCCTATTTATTCCAGAACCCTTACCCCATCCCCCTCTCTGATGAAGGGTCTAGGCCTGAAACGTCAGCTTTTGTGCTCCTGAGATGCTGCTGCCCTGCTGTGTTCATCCAGCCTCACATTTTATTATCTCTCTGTGCTATGCTTGTTTGGAGTCTCTCTCCATTTAAATAATAGTCTCCCTTTTGATTCTTCGTACTAAAGTGCATAAGCTGTCACTTTGATACCTAAAATTCCATCTGCCACTTACTTGCTTGTTCTCCCAACCAATCTTTGTCCCTGTGCAGATTCCTTGTGCTTCTATTGCAACATGCCCTCCCACCTCTTTATGTTTTAACAATGCACTGCGTACCTTACATTCTTTCCCCTCCTCCAAGTCATTAATCTAAATAGGAAACATTTCAGGCCCTAGGACTGAGCTTGTGGAACTCCACTAATTGTATCTTTCTAACCTGAAAAAGACCCAGTAATGCCTACTTTCACTCTTAGATGCATTAGCCCCGCTTCCTTTACTTCCACTGATTCTAATTTCTGCTGCACTCGTCTGTACATATTTATGACGCCTTCCTGCCACACTTTGATTATTGTTCACTTTCTTGTTGCGCTGACCTCTGCTCTCTCGTTTCTTTTTGATGTTTTAAACTTCCCTTCAGTTGAACCCTCCCCTGAAATAATTAGTTTAATGTCATATCCATAAACCTTGTTGTATGATTCAGCAGGTCTTTTCTCCCTGCATGATTCAAATGAAGCTTATGCTTTCTCCAATCCAATCCTGAACTGAACTGAACCTATTTCTCCCAAACCTTCAGCTTGGCATTTACCTCTCTAATCTCTTGTTAACACTTAACCCACATCAATTTACTTGTGTCTCAGGTAGTAATCCTTAGATTATTACCTTTGTGGTTCTGCTTTCTAATTTAGCCCTAAATTCTTGTGATCTCCCAGCAGAAATTCTTTTCCAGCCCAACCGATTTTATTAGTACCTCCATGGATCTGGCCAACTGGATCCCTCCCCCTCCCCCTCCCCCTCCCCCTCCTGATCCAACTCCATCTTCCTCTCCAGTGCAAAGGAGATACCTTCGTCCTTGGTTCCAAGTGGGCAACACAGCCTTCAGGACTCCCTAACTTTGCTGCAGAGCACAGACTCTTACCCTAACTACGCTAACTCCTTTTAATAGTATCTTTCTCATTTTCTCTCCTGACCTGATTGGCGCACTGGGCCACGGTGCTGAGATCGGTTTAACATTTCTGAAAAAGGGTCCCGACCCAAAACATCAACTTCCCTGCTCCTCTGAAGCTGCCCGGCCTGCTGTATTCCTCCAGCTCCACACTGTGTTATCTCAGACTCCAGCATCGGCAGTTCATACTATCTCTGAGATCAGTTTGACCATCTGACCTGCAGTCTGTGACCTTATCCGCCCTCGGAGTAAGAATCTCATACTTGTTGGAAAAGGGGCTCCTTGAGGCTCCTCCCACGCTAAATCCTGGATGCCCCAGACCTGTCTCACTCACAATCACACTTTCCTTTCCCTGTCCACATGTGAAATGAAATGTTATGAACCTTGGGGGCGTGGCTGCCTCCTGAAACAGTTTCCAAATCCCTCCCTCTCTTCCCCTGATGTGTCACGGCTCAGGTTTCAGCTCATCAACCCGGAACCGAACTTCCTCAAACTGCCTGCAGATGCGGCCACCGTGAATCACAGCACAATTCAGCTGTAGCTGGTAACCCCGACAACTTCACTCCATTTAATCAGTTGCCATGTCAAATATTTCAAAACTGAAAACTTTTAAACTGCTCTGTTCAGCTGTAATAACATTTGCTAATTTAAACCAATTGGTCAATTAAAAGAGGCATGGAAGATATACACAACAATCATGTAGCTGTTTTCTTGTAACACCACTCTCAGGCTCCGACAGGGACAAACAGGTTGAAGGGGGTTTACTGCCACTGGTTTTTATCATCAGTCATCATGGGCCTTCTCCCATATGTCTGCGGTCTCTTTAGGAAGCTCCTGCCCCTTCTCGGACCCTCCTTTTTAATAAAGCTGCTGTCCCCTCTTTCTCTCTTTATGTGGCTGCCCCCCCGCTCCCCCCACCCCCGCCTTTTTAATGAAACTGCTCATTCTCGTGCTGTTTCAGATGCTCGTTTCTTTCGCACATCTCCACCTCCCAACTATCTACTAAGCGTTTCTAGAACTCTGGTTTAGTCTCAAGTTTTAACTAATTCTGGGCACAAAATGACGGGAAAGATGTGAAGGCTTGAGGAAGGGTTCGCAAAATATTCAAGAGAATACTGTCGGGAACTACTGGGAGGCATCGCTACACTGCTCAGCAGTCCCAAATAGTGGTCAACCTGGAAAAGTATGAGGTATTGGGCTAAAAAGGTGAGAGATCGCACTATGAACGGTAGGATACCAGAAAGTTCTGAAGATCAGAGAGATATTGGTTTGCACATCCACAGGCCTCTGAAGGCAGCAGGGCAGGTAGATAAGGTGGTTAAGAGGGCATTTGGGTCCTTGCCTTTATTCGTGAAGGCATAGAATACAAGAGGAAAGAGTTTATGCTGGAAATGTATAAAATGCTGTTTAGGCCTCAACTGTAGTACCGTGTGTGGTTCTGGCACCACACTATCAGAAAAATATAATTACACTCAGAGAGGGTGCAGAGGAGATTTACCAATCTGTTGCCTTGTTGGAGGGTCTGAGCTATGAGACAAAATTGGATAGGCTAGGGTTGTTTCCCTTGGACCGGGGAAGGTTGAGAGGGGCCCTGAAAGAGGTGTATGTGATTAGGAGGGACATAGATACGGTAGATAAGAAGACACATTTTCCATTAATAGAGGGGTCAATGATGAAGGGGCACACATTTGAGGTAGAAAAATAAGAGGAGAGTTGAGGAGAAATGTGTTCATTTAGAAGATGCTGGGAGTCTGGAATGCACTGCCTACAAAGGCCATTGGGTGGGAAACTCCATTACCATTGAGCAGCGTTTAAGTATTGCTTTGCATTTCCATAGACTCCAGATACTGTCAGATTTCCATTCATTAGGATGGATACAGTGGGCTGAATGGCCCCCTTCTCTGCTGTATACGTCTATGAGTCCATGAGCTGAATGAAATGACACAGCATAACACTTTACGTGAGCAGCCAACATGTTGTGGAAAATCATAGGTAATGGAAGTTGAATCTGTGCTTCAAATTTGATTCGGTATTCAGATAAATCGCAAATCAACAGTGGACTTCTTGCAGGACAATCATTAGCTTTAATACCAAAATATTTTTGTTGAAAGGCCATGCTTTGTTACACAGAATAGAACCATTAGTCTCCAAACATAAAGAAGCACATCTCAATTTGATCAAAATGGTAGAAACTTAGTTGGCTTATTAAACTATTTGCAGCTTTTGGCAGACCAGGCTATTTAAACACAAATGTATTCATTATGAACAGAGTAAGCCTCACCCTCAAGGTGAAAAACAATGTCACATTCACAGAAATAAGCACAATTCCAAACTTTATATGATTATAATTGTGGTAGGCAATAAATGCTGGCCCAGCCAACGATGTCCATGCTCAGTGAGTGAAAGAAAAGTACTTATAATATTTATGTACTTTATCCACTTGTCCTGCAAGTGGAAGGAAACTTAACTGGATTAGCCTTATGAAATTGGCTATTGTGGAAATCTGAGCTGGGAATTCTCCAGCAAGAAATGGACCTCCTCTTTTCCCAAAGCCTGTTTGCCATCTATGGCACAAGTCAGTAGTCTGATGGAATATTCCCCACTTGCCTGTTTGAGTGCATTTCTGAGAACTCTCGACGCTTGATACCATCCAGGATTAAGCAAGCAACTTGAATGACACCATATGTACCACCTTCAACATTCATCCTCTCCATCATCAATACACAGTAGCAGCAGCGTGTATCATTTTCAAGATGCATTGCACAAAGTTCCTTCAAAAACACCTTCCAAACTGTTGAGAAGGACAAGGGCAGCAAGTACATAGGAACAACACCACCTGCATGTTCCTCTTCAAACCACTCAACATCCTGACATGGAGATATATTGCCATTTCTTCACTGTCACTGGGTCAATATCCTGGAACTCCCTTCATAGCTGCACTGTGGGTGTACATACACCACATGAATTGCAGCAATTCAAGAAGGCAGCTCATCACCTCCTTCTCAAGGGTGAACAATGCCCATAGGGAGAGAATGAATTGTAAAAAAAAAAGTACGAAGATAAATCCACTGCTCATGCCTGGCTCAGTTTCAATCCAAGGGTCTGTCAGTTTCTGTGTTTCTTTCCCATATGTTTATTTTTTGTCTACTTAGGCAAGATTTTTGAAAAGCCCATGATAATAGATCGCCCATACTGTGACAGTGGCTGAATTGCAAGTAAGAGTTAATATGAAACCAGGAAAGTAGATGTCTTTCTCTGGATCAATTGGCACAGCAGATGATTCTTCCACCTGTTCCTTAAATTAGTGGTAGATTAAATGTTGCACATTTGCAGGACCCTATTAAAAGTTGTGTAATCTACATGGAAATAATAATACTGATGTTCAGGAATCATATTTGAACCTCATCAATATTAATGAGGGCTGGTGTGAAAGATTTTAAAATTGCTGATTTGGATCTATTTTTAAAATCAATATTTTCCTCCTGCCTTTTTTGATCCCATGTACAAAACAACTTTTAAGATTAGTATAAAGCTTTACAAGTAGTGCAAATTTAGGGGGGGATCTTAATTCCAGAGTGGACTCTCATTGAATGAGGCCAGCAAAAGTGCATTGAAATATTCAAATCCCAAGGGAATAAAGGCATCGATGACTATTTCGGCAGTGGATGAGCCAAGGTAGGGGCAGAATTGAATGATGTTATGTACGTAGAAGTAGATGATCCTAATGATGGCACAGATATGTGGTCATATGTCATTTGTGTTAATTGTGAGATCAAATTTGACACCAAGTTTGAGAACTGTCTGGTTCAGTCTCCATCGTGTTGCAAAGGAGGTGGATGAAGTTGGAGTAAGGAAACAGAAATTCCAATTTGTAATGCTGATTGCATTTTAACTCTGCAATTGATAATCAAATTATGTATGAATAAGGAGATATAATGATGTTTTGAATTTAAATCTGCTACAAAAACCAAATTTGTTACATATAGCACATTGCGTTTTCCAGAGTTGTAAAACACACCATTGAGGCAAGGCTACCCCTAGTATCAAGACACCATTAATAATAGAGTAGATTTGGGCTTGAAGACTCCACCAACCATTGGCATTGATACAGGCAGCTACAATAACTGGCCGTGTTATTTGTGTTGGACAAATTAGATCAAAATTGGAAATATGAATAGGTTCTATTAATCATCTTCATCAAATTGAATCTGCGAGTATGTCACTCACTAACTTGCCCTCTCAGACAAACATAGTCATTGGTAATAAAAACTGAAAGAATTATGAATGCTGTAAATCAGAAACAAAAACAGAAGTTGCTGGAAAAACTCAGCAGGTCTCGTAATCATCTGTGAAGAGAAATCACAGTTAACGTCTTGAGTTCTGAGGAAGGGTCACCGGACCCAAAACGTTAACTGTGATTTCTCTTCACAGATGCTGCCAGACCTGCTAAGCTTTTCCAGCAACTTCTGTTTTTGTTAGACTATGTGAAATTAACATTATCAATGATTATGACGGGCCATAGACAATAGGTGGTTATGTATTTTCAGCACCATTCCATGTAAAGGATGAGGCAAAGCAATCAGGCAGCACCCACAACTATTACAGGAATTGAACCTGAGCCATTGGACATTTTATAGACTACTCTTGGCCAGATGAGCTAACCAACACCCACTCTGTCCAACAACACAGCAGGAAATTAAATTCCTCTGTTAGAACGCAAGAGAACAGATGTGAAGTACTAGGCATATTGATTTTTAAACCAGGAAGAAAATGCATTGGGTCCCTTTGGAGGACTCCACAACATGCATCTTGTTTCAACATTTGGAACAAATTTGTAACACTTTATTTTGATTTAAAGGTTTCTAAATCCAAGCAACTCATGTTGAGGTGAATTTTCATGGACGTTAAACTATTTTCTGATTCAGAATTGCCTCCTGACATACTGAGTATTTCCAATATTTTCTGTTTTTGTCTTAGATTTTAAGCATCGGCAACAATTTGCGTTTTAAATGAAATGCATTCCTCAAATTTAGGTTGCTTTTCTGTTGATTGCAGTTTGTCACTGTAAAGTCTAAATTGATGTTGCAGTCAAGATTTGGAATAACTTTTCAGCTTCTAGTCATTGATGGTAAATTTTTATTAAAATGTTCCTTACTCAACATTGTTTTGATTTTCTCTCCTGTCCAAACCCATTAGACTCAAATTCTGAAGGACTCTTGAGAAAAAATAGTCTAATGTGCTTTTCTTAAAAGATAATCGTTATGCATTTCAATGTTTTATAAATTTAAGGTGAATACAATGAAAGTTACTTCGTTTCCCCTCCAGAGCAAAGTAAAAGCTCATTAGTTTAAGCTGTCATACATTGATGATACAACGTCCGGAATGAAAATGTCATTTGTCCAATTTCATTCCTTTAGCATTAAATCTTGAATTTCTCAATAATTAAACACACTTTTTTTGACAGAGATTCGAAATGGAGTGATTGTGAATCTCAGAAGATCTTGAGTTGGCATCCCCAAACACAATGACAGTCAGTTTACAGAGCAGTCATAACAAAAGACAAACAACTTCATAAAAATCTGAAATGTTGCAAACTATGAATAATACTCTTAGATGACTAAATGAATTCTTTCCAGAACAAAGGGATGAAGCTTTTCAAAAATCATGATGGCAGGTAGTGTTTTTACACGCAAAGGACAATGGAAATCTGGAATTCTCTTTTCTAAAAAGCTTGTCCTGAGGAAGGGATTTGGCCCAAACTGTTCACTTTCCTGCCCTTTGGATGCTGTCTGACCTGCTCTGTTTTTCCAGCTTCACATTTATTGGCTCTGACTTCCACCACCTCAGACCTTTCTGCCTCCTTGCAGCTGGGAATGTTGGGCAAAGGGAGTAGAAGGTTGGCAGCTGAAAATTTCAAAACTGAGCTTTATCATTATTTGTTAGTGAAGTGTTATGCACCAAGGCAGGCAGACACACTGGAGGATAGCCACCAATCACAACGAGATCCTCTGGCAAGTGGTATGACACAGAGGCAACCCGACATGATTATTATCCAATAAATTAAACAGTGCTAGTTTGCATGACCTAAGTTAGCCATACTCACTGTCAGCAATGAAAGATAATACAGGGCAGAGTCCATGCTCTTCATTCTTATCCAGTAATATTGGCTGGAATTTGGATGAGGATTGGATTGGACTAGATGTCACTCTGGAGTCTTCCCATTGCTAAATAACCCGACAATGCTTACTGTCAACCTTGCATTTCATGCACAATGGTTTGATCTGTGGTGCTGGTATCTGTAGCACCTCAGATCAAAATAAATTGTTATCTTTGGAGGAAAGAGGAAGAAATGGGACTAAAATAATAGAAGATTTTTGAACTCAGTGCATTCAATTAAAGCAATGCAGTTCAGGAAGGATGCTTAGTTCGGACATGCAGCACAGGTTCAGCAAAATGATGCTGAAATAACTCCACAGAGGCTGGTATCCTTTCACCAAGTCACCTTTGACTTACATATGAAAAGTCCTTGACACTGATCCAGCTCCCTCAGAGCCTGATCTCAGAGGAGAACAGATCCTCTGACACTCCTATTTATGTCTGTCAGCCAGGGGTCCCTGAATGGGTCATGGAACTCAAATTCTGTGAGGTGCATCTGGCCAACCTCATTAAAATCACTGCAGATGCCAAGGCTGGAAGTTGATTTTTACGACAAGTTATATAGTCGTACAGTCACATAACTCGGAAACAGATCCGAGTCAAACTTGTCCATCCTAACCAGGCATTCCAATCTGACCTTGTCCCATTTGCCAGCATTTGACTCGTATCCCTCTAAATCTTTCCTATTCATCTACCCAACCAGATGCCTTTTAAATCTTGTAATTGTACCAGCTTCCTCCAATTCCTGTGGCAGCATGTTCTACACATGCACCACCTCTGCATGACAAAGTTACCCATCAGGTCCTTTTTACATTTTTCCTCTCTCACCTTAAACCTATGCCCTCTAGCTTTGGTCTTCTCCACCCTAGGAAAAGACCTTGTCGATTCACCCTATCCATGCCCCTTATGATTGTATAAACTTCTTTTGGGAAAAAAGTCCCAGTAGATATAATTCAAACCCTCCATTCCCTGCAACATCCTTGTAAATCTTTTTCAGTATCCTCTCAAACTTAATATCTTTCCTGTAGAAGAGCGACTAGAATTGAATGCGGTATTCTAAAAGTGACCTCACCAATGTCCTATATGGCCACAACATGACATTCCAACTCCTATACTCAACTCTGACCAATGAAGGCATGTGTGCCAGATGCCTTTTTCACCATCCTGTCTACCTGCGACTTCACTTTCAAGGAACCATGCACCTGCATTGCTAGGTGTCTTTGTTTGGCAACACTCCCCAAGGCCCTACCTTTAACTATATAAATCCTGCCCTGTGTTGCCTTATCAAAGTGCAACACCTCACATTTATCTGATTTAAACTCCATCTGCCATTCTTCAGCCCATTGGCTCATCTGCTCAAGGTTCTGTTGTACTCTAGGATAATCTTCCTCACTGCCCACTCCACCACATATTTTGGTGTCATTTGCAAACTTATTAACAATACCTCCTGTATTCACATGCAAATCATTGATGCAAATGATGAAAGCAATGAACCCCGGACCGACGTTTGTGGCATACCTCTGGTCACAGGCCTCCAGTCTGAAAATCAATTCTGTACCACCATCCTCTGTTTCCCACCTTCAAGCCAATTTTTTATTCAATTGGTTAGCCCCTCCAGATCCCATGTGATCTGACTTTACTAACAGATCTACCATTCGGAACCTTGTCGAACACTTTGAAGTCCAAGTATATAACATCTACCACTTTGCCTTCATCATTCTTTGTCATGTCTTAAAACATACTCAACTAAATTAATGAGACATGATCGTCCATGCACAAAGCCAGTCTGATTATCCCGAATCAGTCCTTGCCTTTCCAATGCATGAAAATCCTATCTCTCAGAATTCCTTCCAACAACTTACCTACCACTGACATCAAGCTCACCAGTCTACGGTTCCTGGCTTTTCCTTACAGCCTTTCTTCGATAATGGCACCACATTGGCCACGTTCCAGTCTTCCGCGTGACCAATATTTAGAGGTGGCAAATTACTTACTCGTGACATACCAACAGGAATAGGCTACTCACCCCATCAGGTCAATCTCACCATTCAATCAATCTGTATCCTGACTCTCTCTCAATCTGCCTTGCTTCCATAATTCATCAAAATCTTGCTGAATATCAACCTATGATATTCAGGCTCCTCTTCCCAGTCCAGCTATTTGGAGGAGAGAATTGTAGAATTCTATTATCCATGTGGATAACCCCCTTGCAAGGCCTTGCTCTCATTTTAAAAAAGCGATAGCCTCATATTCTGAACTTCAAGTGAAATAACTCTAACCATTCTATCAAATTCCTTAAGTATCTTGAACACCTCTCTGAATCACTTCCTAATTTTCTTTAATCAAACCTTGACTGCACAGCTTTTTCACAAAACTCAATGCTTGTATCATTCTGTGGGACCTGCTTCTGTAGATCCAAACCTGCATTTTCTTTTTGAAATGCACTGTCAAGAACTAGGGTTAATTTAGGTTTAGCTAAAGCTTGCAAGTGGATTACTACCAGCACAATGTCTGTAACTATTATTGAGGAGTTCCTACAAAGGAGATATAAAAATGGTGGATCTTGATACAGACAACAAGGAATCACAGTTAGGTCTTCGTCCGCCTCCCAGTCTGGCCACGGAAGGATTGGAAGAGCTGAGGAGAAATAGAAACCTAAGCTGGCTAAGAATCCAAGGCAAAGAGAGGACAGCTAATCCTGCACTGTTCCAGCCCACTGGTCTCAGATGGTGGCTCAATAAAAGAAAAATACCGCAGATGTTGGAAATCTGAAATAAATTGGAAAATGCTGGAGAAACTCGTCAAGTCTGACAGCATCTGTGGAGAGAGAAACAAAGTTAATGTTTGGAGTCTTCTTCAGAAGCTGTGAAACTACAGATCTGCCATTTTGAAAGATTACACAATATCCCTTAGCCATTTTCATTTTTTTATTTCCACTAGTTTTTGGTGATTGGATCAGATTTGTTGCATGGGTGATTTTTTTTGAAATCTCTATAATTCTGTAAATGTAGAAGTTACAATTGGATAGGACAGTTACAGAAGTGTGCTGCAGCTTTGGCGTAAACAGACTCTTCTGTTTTAGCCCTCAACATCGAGGGCTAAAAGGCCTGTACTGTGCTGTAGTGTTCTATGTTCTATAAGTCATACTGAACTCGAAATGTTAAAGCAGATGCTGAAAATGTGAAATAAATTGGAAACTGCTGGAGAAACTTAGCAAGTCTGGCAGCATCTGTATAAAGAAATCAGAGTTAACATTTCAGGTTCTGAGGAAGGGACACTCAACCCGAAATTTTAACTCTGATTTTTCTCCACATATGCTGCCAGACCTGCTGAGCATTACCAGAAATTTCTGTTTTTGTTTCTAATTTCCAGCATCCACAGTCCTTTCGGTTTTTGTTTAGTAGTTAACTCGATTTTTCTCTCTCCGCAGACGCTGCCGGACCTGCTGAGATTTTCCATAATTCTCCGAATTTGTTTCAGATTTCCAGCCTCCAGAGCATTTTGCTTTTATTCCAATGCAACTTAGGCCCTACAATACAACCCCTAATTGCACGTTTAAATTAGTGAGTTCATATTATCGCCTGTTTTTTTCATTTCCTTACTCTCTTTTGGGATGCTGAGATGTCTGGCTGAACTACGATCCCCAGAATGCAGTGGAGACGGTAACCTTATGCCTTGATCAAAAGCAGTGGAAAATCCCACCTCCTCTTGCCAGTGATTGGAGGACGTTGAGGGGTGGGGGAGACAAGGAAGTGTCAGATTGGATTGCCACCTCCATACTATTGGTAGGAGGATGGTGTCAATCAGTCAATGTACCTGCACTTCCTGCTGTCAAGTTGCAGGGGGGCGGGGAAGCTGGCCAGCTGGAGTGAGTGTCAAGTGTCTGCGAAAGGAACAGAGACAACTCAACTCCGCCGTATTCAGCAATGGATCGCTCAGCACAATTGCGTTTGTAGCCCGGCAAAGCAACAAAAGGCAGCGAGAGACTACTGCAAAGCGCTCACTTTTTGCAGAGGGGATGATTTAGAGACAATACAGCAGCCCCCAATATTATCGTTGCTCAGCGGAATGCAGGAGGTGCCTCAGACAGAATATTCAGTGGAATGACAGACTGCGGTGACAGCAGAGGGAGCGGTGAGTTAGTGTCGTTGGTCCGGTGCTATCAAAATAAAGGGGTGGGAACAGAAACGTAAAGAAATATCATCGTACAGGGGTGCGCTGTATGCATGGCAGAATTGGAATTGTGGCTGGAAGCCTGTACTCCTCTATTGTTGCACCATTCTCTCACCGCCTCCCTCCCTCATTCACAAATTTTACCCACAAACGCAGTAATTAATCTTTTATTTTAATTCAATACAAACGGGAACATTGCATCGCCACCCTAGCGGAGTCTGACGCTGTCAGCAACACAAAGGTTCTTATTTCCTCTCGCACTTTCTCCTTGCGGATAATGGGACGAGGTGTTGCTGTGTTAGTGTGCGTGTGAGAGACAGACTGAGCTTCCCCAATATTCGACTTATCTTGTGAGGGGAAACTTAAATGATAACCCCTTTCCATGGGGTATTCGTATCTATGAGGGTTTTGTTTTAGACCGGGATTTGAGGTAGGATTTGTTAGTTTCTAACAACAATTGGGTCCTTTTGTTTACTAAATGGACATGATTATTGATCCAATGCCCCTTTAAGTGTCACGGCATTTCGGCAGGGCAATAATATGCGGGATATATTTGTATGAAGTCAGTAATCTTGCTACTGCACATAACGAGCTTAAAGGATTTGAGTGAGAGTTCCTACTCTCTCTCTCTCTCTCTGGTATCTGTATGAACCGCACGCCCGACCGTAGCGAATGTAGGAGTAACATGAACAGCAAGTCTCCTTCTGGCTCCTATTGTATCGGATTCTCGCTGCTCCGGCAGTATCAGCCAGCAACCCCCCTTTCCCAATCCTCCCCCTTCCCAACCGCAATGAATTGCTAGGGTCTTGTCTGCTTTTTGAATGGGAATTTTGGTGAAATCTACATTCCCATTAGGATTAGCCTAATATGCCGTTTGTTTATACGCTCCGCCACCACCCCCTAAACCAGTCAACAAAAGGACGTAGCATTTTGATATTAACAACAAAACGTTTGCTGTGTCGGCCAGCAGTCATTATGTGAAACTGCGAATTCATCGCGCCAGATTGTGTGTATTTTTTTTTGCTTTGGAAATGACAACAGTTTGGCACAAAATGGTTGCACCTGTCATTTGTGTGTGGAGTGTGCACGGTATAATTTCTGATTAATACCTGGTCTGTTTGAGTAATTCTGAAACAATCTTCTTTGCTGGCCGAGACAATGTGACACTTCATCCATCTGGAAGAAAGACCTACGCTTAAGAGCGTTACATCTTTTCTGCTGTCCAATTATCATCTTAAACGTTATAATAGGATGACAAACCCCTCGATTGTAAGAGAAATGTCAATGCAGATAAATTGATTTGTTATCATAATTCGTATCTATTCCGGATTACTTTCCTTGACATTTTAACCTTTGTGGATATCAATCTTCGAAAATTGTCAATAGGAAATTTTAAAATGTTCACACTTTAAGAAAACCTTTCCATAAATTGAGCCCATGGAATTAATGTATTTGTATAGTCGTTGAATACTTTCCATTTAAACCTGCCTGGGATGTAATGCTCTCTTAAAAGAAAGATTGGATGATATGAAAAAGTAGGTGTTAAGAAAAGTGCAATTTATTTTAACTGTAGCCATTTAAAACAAAATAACTGCATTACTGCTTGTAACCAGCATCTCAGAGATGGGACTTGAAAAAAAAATTGGGAGTTGGAGAATTTCGAGTTGATTTTTCTGAGGTCCTCATTGTAAAACAGGTATTTTGGAGTGGATATAAAAAATGGATTTTGGGAGATACAGTACTGTATCTGTATGGAAAGAATAAATAGCCAAATTACTTTTTTATGACACAGTCTGGTATTACTTGGTGAAAGGAAAGTTGAACTGGTCGAAGTGTTACCATAGGAAATGTAAAAGAGTTTCCAATGCTTTTAATTATTTGAAAACATGCGATGCCTGGACAAAATTCTGTTTGCAGAGACCAAGGCCCTGTATATGAATACATGTGGCTTCTTGCAAGGTGCCATTGAGCCACATTTTGAATCCAAATGATATTCTTAGATTGCTAATTGATCACTATAACATGAAATCTCAAGGGAAACTAGAGCCAGACATTAAATGCCAGCAATGCCCACATCTCACAAGAGAATTTTTAAAAACTGGTTGTTAATCTAATTCTTAATATGGGGGGCAATGGTTTTCTGGTGGTAATTCTTTGAGCAGATGGATCTAACTTTCCTTCCTTGAATTTTAATAAAAACTTAGATGATAACTGTTCAAGGATACATTCTCATCAACAAAGTCTTGACTAATCACAGCCCACTTGCCAATCAAACAACACCCTTTTCTCAGGCACTATAACTTGTTGTTCCCTTTGAAATGTTCACTTCTTACAAATGTTCCTGGTGAGTTGATGAGGAAATGCTTTGACAGCATGTCTCTTTATCAGCAATGTTATATTTTTCCATCTGCAGCTGTTCATGAAGGCAAGATGTTCCTGCCAAACTTATAAGCGCTTAGCAATTTTTCCAAGGTGTAGAATAGTCAAGGGAAGTGCTCCACTTAGTTTTCCTGCCTTTTTAGGTGAGTTAACCAAGACTGGAAAATATCTGATATTGAATGACACTTTTGAGAAATTGACTTGGAGTAGGCCATTTGGTCTGGCATTCAGCAAGATCAACGCTGCATTTCACATCTCCTCTCTTTTTTAAATCTCTAAGATATAGTGCATCAGGTCCAGAGTCTTTATTAACCTCATGTCTTATGAAAAGATATTTACGATACTAATTGAAACAACTTGCCTTAAATATACACAGCAAGAGAGCCTCCAGTTCTATGAGAATTCTAAAAGTGCACAATGCTTTGAGTGAAAACATTTTTTTCATCTGTGTCACCACCACCTTCTCAAGGAAAATTAGGGATAGGCAATTAATATTCACACACACTCTGTGATAAGAGTTTTTAAGAACAGGTCCAAAATGGCTGAATACTTATTCTGAGATTGTGACTCCAATTTCTGGACTCGCCATTCAGAGCAAGCAGCTTCCCAGAATTATTCCTGTCAAACTTCTTTCAGAATTTTATAATCAATGAGAGTGCACGTGATGCAGAGACTTGTAAAACTCCTTATCCTGACTAACATAGGCTTGGGCAAGGTCATATGTTTTGTGTGTAAACTAAGAGTCTTGTGAAAATAAATTTGGGCAAAATTTCAAATTTGAATTCTAATTCCTACCCGGTTCAGATTAACAAGCAGGATAAGGGGAATGATGCAGAGAAGCGTTTGTTCTGTGGCAAGTATTGTCACTCAGTCATGCCATACAATCATAACTATCTAAATGAACCACTGAAAATTGACAATTTTCTTATCACTTCACATACTATATTACAAGTGTTACATGCATGCAAATACTATCTATGTGTAGTGACAAAAGTGCAAGGCTGGAAAAGCTCCTCATTTTCTGAAGAATGGAAGCGTCAGCTTTGGTGTACCTCTGATGCTGCTTGGCCTGCTGTGTTCATCCAGCTCTACACTTTGTCATCTCTATCATTTTACACATCTCGTTTGATTGTGTTTGGGTGTCCTAATCTGCTAGGAATATAAAACACGTGTAAGGATCTGAGACCATAACCAGTTATTAAGGCTAACAGTGTTTAATTGATTTAAACAACAGTGACACAGCCAAATGCTACAGAAATCCTCTGGACCTGATGGATTGTGCCTTCGAGATTTAAAAGAAGTGGTCACAGAGACAGTGAATGTGTTGCCTTTGAACTTCTAGAATTATTTAGATTCTAAAATTATTTTGCAACACTGAAGGTAACAAATGGTCCTTTAAGAAAGAAAGGAGATAAGGAGAAAACAGAACCCATAGGCTGGCTAATATCAGAAAGAGTCATTGGCCCTGAAGTGTTTAGTCTGCTTTCTCTTTGCAGATGCTGTCAGACCTGCTGAATTTCTTCAGCAATATCTGCTTTTATTTCAGAAACATAGGCCAGCACCCTGATGAGTAACAGGGAAACTTGAGAGAAATGGTGTTAAGAAACTTCAAAAAACGTTATACGATTAGGCAGAGTCAGATTGCTTTATGACAGGAAATGATGTTTGCCAGCATTTTATGTAGGTGTAGTTAGATAACGGGGAACCAGCAGGTGTCAGACATTTACATTTTCACAGGACATTTGAAAATACGCTGCACAAGATCTCAGATGCATGGGATTGGGGGAATGTATTATTTTTGGATTGAGAACTAGTTAATGGACAGAGGATCGGATGTAGGAATAGAAGGATCATTTTTCGGTTTTTGCAGGTTGTACTTTGTGAGCTGCTGTAACGAGAGGTGTTTGTTATTTAAGATCTATATCAATGGTTTGCAGTAGGGGATCACATGTAATCATCCAAAATTGCTGATGATACAAAATGTGTTGGGAAAATAAGCTGTGAGAATAATGCAGAATGGCTGCAAAGGGATAGAAAGATGTTCAATGAATAATCAGCTAGCTAACAGAGAAAGAATGATGTGGGACAAATTTGAAATTATCCACTTAGTAGAAAGTATAGTTTTCAAAAAGGCGAGAAACTAATTAATGTTGGTATCCTAAGGAAATTGCGTATGCAGAACTCCTCACGTTACCTCAGATACAACAATAATTCAGAAGGCAGTTGCTATGTTACTCTTTCCTGAAAGGGGCTTGTATCACTGTATTAATAATAACAAAATCTTAGTGCAGTTATATAGGGTTTGGGGGAAATGATAGCAGAAGTGCTGCGTACAGCTTCAGTCTGTCACCTGGTGTAGGATATACTTGGGGGCTACCGTGAAGATTCCTGGGATGAGAGGTTTGCGTTGTGAGAAAACATTGAATAGAATGGACCATAGGGATGATCTCATTGAAAAGTTTATGACTCTCGGCATTAAAAGTTTGATGCTGGAAGATAGTTCCATCAGCTGGAGAGTCCGGAGCTAGGTGTATTCTCTCAGGACTGAGAGGAAGAGAATTTTTTTTCAGACACTGTGTTGTGAATCTTTGAAACTCTCCATCTCTGTAGATTTGTGCTTATTCAAGTCATATATTCAGGGCTGAATTTGATAGATTATTGTGCAATTTTTAAAAAATGAGCAGATCGGAGAAGATAAGAAAATAGAATTGATGTAACAGCCACAATCTGTTGAATGGCTGAACAAACTTGAGACCATTTGGTCCAGTCCATTCCTTTTTTTAAATTTTTGACTTTTTAAAAAAATGTCTGAAGTGAATTGTCTGCTGTTCTCACATCATATTTTTCCACAGCTTGGGGGTTGAAATAGAAAATAAATAATTGAGAGCTCAGTACCCTACAGTAGGAAGTACAACAAATACGTTTTGGAAAACTATTAATTTTGAATCAGATTATTTTTGGTAGCTGCAGGAATTGTTTTGCCAGGCATTCTTTCAAGATGATGCTACCTTAAGCTTCAAACATCTCCAAAAATTAAGTTGTTGATTTTTTTTTGAAGCTGGAATCTTCTCTCTGAATTACATAACTCCTTGTGTCCTAGACTGTACACTATTATTCAAACCAATGTAAAAAGTACAGCTGTTTGCATTGTGGGTTCATTTTTTTCAAAAGCACGACAGCAGTTTTTTTTGGGGCTAAATTTAAGAGTGTAACTTATATTTATATATCGGGACATTTATCTCAAATTTAAATCATCTGTTTTTGCAACCCAAGACTGTAATTTTCCTTTCCATCTCTCGTTTTGATGAAGACATCGATTTTTGTTTTGCTGGGGGTCCGCATCCACATGCACCTGCCAGCCGTCAATACTATTTATTGGCATCAAATGGAAGTGCCAGCAGGAACACTGAACAGCAGGCAAGACCAATGCTCATGATTCAAGTAAATTGATATCCAGTCATTGTCATTGCACTATGATTGAGCGTGGTGAGCCTGAATATTTTTAAAAATATAAACTTTCACCCCACAGAAGTAATTTGGATTCAGAACATTAAAGTTGACTGCTGGCCGGGTAAGCTGTTTGGGTCCAAAAATTGAGCAATGCTAAATGAAGTCTGCACTTAATTACTCCGAGGTGGAGATTTATCTGGCAATGAAATGACTTCACTAGTTTTTTTTTCCTCTCTACTCCCTCAGGACTTTCCTAAAAAGGTATGCTTTATTCATAAGATTTGTAAAAGTTTATTACAATAGTCCAAATTTGACATTACGTGAAGTGATATTGCAAAGAATTAAATTGCTTTCAACACATTATGTGACACACTGACATGCCTCACTACACTTAGCAGTTACAGGTTTTATTTACAATAAATCCAGTGGCAGATTAAAAGATTCATTAGGTGTTAGTCTGTGAGAAGAATTAATTCTTCGAATGGCGTTTTACACGTTCATGTTACAGCTGTAGCATGCAAAAGGGTACTGATTACCATCCTACCTCCCTTCCCCAGCCCCACTCTTCCTCTCTCTATTTATTTCTGAGCTCCCTTCCCCCTCTCCCATGAAGAAAGGTCCCAACCCAAAATGCCAACTTCCCTGCTCCTCTGATGCTGCCTGGCCTGCTGCATTCCTCCAGCTCCACACGGTGTTATCTCTTTCTTTCTTTAAAGTAGCTCTTCATCCTGTGGAATTTGGACCTTGTTGATTTCAACCAGAAGGAAAATTTGTATTGCTCCTCACATCTGCTGAGTTGACTGAGGAGTTGGATAAGGTCATTGTAACTGACATGTTTCTGACATAGAACTCGCTGCTGATTTGTATTTCAGCCATCGAACTGCTCGTTGTTTTCCCGAGGCAAGCTGCTTGTAAAATTGTGGCTTCTTGAATTATTTATAAACTACAATTGTGGTGTAATAAATATGTCTGAATACGTTTTTTAATGAAGGACAGATGTCTACTCAGGAACTCACTAAAAACTCTAGGGAGAATCATGTAGATGCAAATATAAAAGAAAAATGTACTTAATTTTAGAGCTGCATGATCAACTGCTCAATCTGAATGGATCATTCAAATACAAGGAACGAATTGGCATGAATCAATGAGCATTTTTTTGTATACGCCTGCACATACTAACAGTTTCAGAATGCACTCTGCTTCATTTCGTGTAGACTTATTGCCAGCTATCCAAGAGAGTATCTTCTTTTAAAAAAAGTTTTCATAAGCATGGCATCAAATATAATTGCAAAAACATAAATAGACTCACTTACAACTTGTAATTTTAAAGTGAAGGATCATGCCAGATCATAGCAGGACATAAGAGGAAAAAAAATGTCTTGCACGAAAAAGTGGTGGGTATCGTTTGCGCCAGATCATTGCCAGGCAGAGATTATCCCCAAAAGGAAAAGACCCACTCACCCCTCTCTGAGCTACAATGACACCAGCTACAGGCCAGACTCATTAGTAACCACAACATAATTGGACCATCCGTATAGATGTGGCTGTGGGCTTGAGATCTGGGTACCTTGTAAAGAGTGACTTATCTACTGTGGAGTGGTCTCCTCAGTTTGGTGCTTGTGTGAGGAGTTTGAGAAGGGTTAACATTTCTGTGTGATGTGAATATTCTTAAATTTTCACAAGGTATGATTCAATTAAGAGCTATATTTACTAGTTCAGTAAATAATGATTTTTGGAGGTTGATTCAGTCTCAGTTGATAGATCAGCTCTTTGATGCTCTGTATTTTGGAACTCTGGACAGGCAGACGCCACTCATACTTGGCCAATCTGGCTGTAATGAAGGAAAAATTGATATTGGTTCTTGCTTTTGAGTAGGGCAGAAAATGATGATGTAGGATAATAAAATCATATGTTCATTTATTTGTTGACCACAGTTAAATGTATTCTGAGATGACTTGGCCTGTGTCCATGTTATTGAGAATGCAATACCCATTTATGTTTGAAGCCTGGGGAAACTGCCTGCCTTGTCAAAGCACACTTGAAAGCTCATTGGGATTCAGTGTGGTTTGACTTACCAAAGGAATTCAAAACAGGTTGATGTGTAGTAGTCTTCAGATTGACCATGAGGCATGTGGCTGATTGATTGATTGATTGATTTGGGAAATGGACAGCACTCATGAGCATGCAGGTGGCATCCTGCCTACCGAATCAAAGTAATTTGAACTTTGACCAAACTGTCATGCTTCTTTTTGTAAATTTAACTACCAAAGACAGAATGAAAGAATCTAATATTTGGAATGAAAAATGAATATCAAACTGAAACAAATGTTGTCTGTTCGCAGAGTGCAGTGCAAAATGGTCAATGTGTTGGAGTGTTTACTTTTTGTCTTAACAGAGCAATTTGGTACATTTATTCAGTAGTAATGGACAAGAATGCAATTACTTCTAGTGTCCTCGAGAAGGTAGAGGTGGGCTACATTGAGAGCCTTAAGAATCATTTTGATGCTGTAGCCTACAATTAAATGTAGCCCACACTGAGTAGAGGAGGCAGGTCTTTTTATCCCTCGAGTATGCGAATGATCTACTAGGATTATGATAAGTGATGACAGATTTATTGGTGAAGAACAGAATATCACTTTATATGGTAGAATTTGATTATAACAGGTGCAGTTGAACCAAGATTACAAAAGAAGCAATCTGTCACGTAATAAATTAAGGTGATTTCTTCCATCTTGGTGAAAACATAAGACGGGTTGTGTGTTTCACACATACCTATGCTAAGAAGCATCTTACTCAGGAAAGGGTGTTTGAATAATGTTGAGAGTTGCTAGCCTGAGCCTAGATGACTAAGTGCTCAGCTCCTAAACACAAGGCAAAGGGAGAGTGGCATGCACAATTGTTTGCAGTCAGGAAATGATGACAGATTTTAGATCTTTTGGAGGCTACTAACATGAAAGTATGCTCGTGAGGGTTTTAAACAAAAGGATGAGATTTTGAAATCTGGGATCTTGGGAGCTCAGGGCTGTGGTCAGTGAAGGAAAGGACAATGGGTGAGCGGAGTTTGCTGTGACGCGAGATGAAGATGAAATTTACAAGGTGATGAGGATGGCAAGGTGGATCATTAATCATCCATTTTCCAGTAGAGGCAAGGTGAGATTTGTTAAGTTCAGCATGGGCTAGGGATTGAATCACTATCCATAAAGTCAGTAGGGTTTGATCCAGCATCAGACCATCTTACCTACTAAGCCTTAGATATATTTACGGGCCCTGTTATATGTCTGTGTCATGCAGATTTTAATATTTATTTGCGTACAGACTGTGATATTATTTTGTTTTCAATTATTTTGGACTGCATATGACCCAAGTTGCAGGCAACATTTTGTTGCTGTTTTTCTTTTGAGGTCGTAGTGCAATAGCTAATAGCAATTTTTTTTGTTGGTGTTGAGTGAAAAGCAAAATGTTCAATCAGCATGATTTGGAATTAAATAATGGGGACAATTTGCAAATTTTACCTTGAATCAGTTTGTTTTCTCTTGTTGAAGAAAAATGGATAAAAATAGCACTGGGGTAAATTCAAGGATAAAATCCTTTTACAGTCATGAATCTAGGAAGAGCAAAATATTGAATATTTTCTAAAATATGGCTGGAGATTGATAACCAGTGATAGAATGCTGTAAATGAATTTTATAATGTATGATAATCCAATTCAACAGTAGCTCATGTGGCCAGGAAACTTTCCTTTATTTGACTTTAAACATTGCGAATAAATGCTAGCAGCGCATTGAATTACATCATGGAATTCTGTCTGCTAAACTTTGAAAATCTGCTGTCTCCAGACATACTTGAAATCAACTTCTGAAAGTTATGAACTTGGGGTAGTATCTCATCTCAAAAAAAAAGGAAAAATATTGTAATGGCTAGTCTTTGTATCATTCAATGGATGGAGAGCAAGGCAGATTTTCCTCTGGTAGACACTTAGTATATGGGTGCAGATGGGAGTTGCACACCTTGAACCTGCGGAATCCCTGTCATAGCATACTCCAAAGGAATTGCCTGGGAATTTTCCCACTGGGAATCCCTTCATTCTTGGAACTTTTTGAAAGGCTCTATAAAAATCAGATACTTTGGATGGTTCTAATGAAATTAAGGAAAATAGCTCTGCGTGAAATAGTCAGTAACTCCAGACAAAGAAACTGACCCCATGCTGAGTTCATCTACATCCTCCAGAACACACCCCCACCCCCCCAAGACCCTGATCCAACTCAATTTGACCCCCCCCCCTCCAATGTCCCCCAGCTCTGCTGCTGGACCCGACTGAGCATTCCCCTTTGCCTGTCAGACTGGACTCTACCCTCCTTCCTCTCCACACCCTCACCCCAGACCCAACACCTACCCTCCCCATACCCACTTCTCTCCACCACCTCCCGATCTGATTTCTCCAGACCATTTAACCCTACCCCCAAACATTCACCCACCCCTTTGTCACCTTGCACTCTGACACTCCTATCAGTTCTCCAGCTCACATCCTATCCCATCGCAGCTGGTATCCTATTTAGCTGGCACTGGCCTGTCACCCTACTTACCTGGACTGGACTCTCCACCCCTATCCACGTGGTACCTTCCCCCACCACCCCCCCCATCCCAAGTTCTGTTTACATCACCCGTATAATTTGGGGATGACAGCAGGTTGTCAAAGTGGCTGTGAGGATGTTTACATTTCAGAAGACAGCAGCTGACTGCGATGAAGTTTGAGGGGACTGGGCTCTCCTTCCTCTGACAGCTCTGCAGCCTAAAGCTCTGTCAGAACGGAAGTAGGACTCCATGTTTCTGAGGAAGCCTCCTGTTGGAAATGTGCAACTCTTCTGTGAACAGAAAGGGCCAGACTCACTGAGAAATCTGGCCCATTCATGTCTCTGGCAGAAGAACAACACTTCCCTTTGAGCCAACCGTAGTCGAGCCTTAACAGGAAGGTTAATTATCAATACAAACCAAATAAATATTGGGCTGAGCTGCCTCCTAAAAGAGACTTGATATTGTACGTACTTTACTGCAGGAGGATCAAACAAGAGATTGAGTGGCCAGTTTAATTTAATGTCTGCCTCAAGATTAATCATTTTGCAAGGCACTTTGCTGAAGGCTGATTTGTAATTAGAAACTTGAAAGGACAATCATCCGCAGAGTGAACTGTTTAAACTAGTTTCATAGCTGTCAGCGTCGAGTGTTGAAAGATTTTTGAGATCTATGAATGGCGAAGGAGTTTAGTGTGTACACCAGTATTTATAAGCAGATTCCTGTACTGATATATTCAGGGGAAAATTGAACGAGCTCGGAACACCATCCGGACCTGTGTTTTTTATGATGCAACATCATGTTCACTACCACATCATTCCGAATTTTCTCAAGTAACAACTGAAGTTGTGTAAAAGTCTATCATTTACACACACACGCGACATGCCCATTCATCAAGGGCACCATAGAATAAAGATAATCTTACCAGACCAAAGGGCTGCTCTATCATTAGAGAGACGACTGGTGGTGGTTTAACCTGGGGGACACCATGAAGAAGAGATTGAGAAGGACAGCCCTTCATGGTAATCTCAGCTGCTGTGCAAATTGGATGATGTTGGCATCACTCATAAGCCATCCAGCCAACTGAGCTAACCAGCCCTAATCGTAGACCAGTCTCCCAATCTCTGTTTAGCTCCTGGTGTCCACGTTACGATCTCACTGGTGTGGTGGTGTGGCCCAGCAGTTTAAGTCACTGGAACAAGCTCCAAGTAGAGCAAGCTTGGGGAGGGGTGTGGTGCTAAAGTGGCCATTTGCTAGTCTTCTGAAGTGTTAGTTAGGAGCATGCACATTTGAGTTCAACCTCAACTCCAGGGTTTCAAGTAATTAATCTAGGAAGGGTCTTGTTGCACAGCAGTAGTGTCCCTCCTGCTCTAGACATGTGCCATAATATGTCCAAACAGTGGTTTGAAATAACTACCACTTCAGTGGTGTACACTGTGTTCCCTCTGTGCTGCTTCTGTCAGCAGGTTTGGCAGGAAGCAGTCTCTGAGCCAGCACCTCTACAAAGGCAAAACAGTGGAGCAGGGTGTGTTTTAACCTGTTGAAAATAATACTCCTTTAAGAGTAGAACCCCCTGATTTTGGCTAAAACTTTTGCCCTAAAAATTTGACTTTTAAACAAGTATATACGGTATAAATCTTACATGTGATATCAATTCTGTAGCTTTGCCAACTACTGCCCAATTATTCGTGTAAGTTGACCTTTAATAAACGAGTTACCTTTGACCTTGCTGAAATTGATTAGTTGAATTATATGGTTTGCTGGCAAATACTTTAACATGGAACCAGCAATTATGGCTTTAAAAAGACAGCTCCTTTTCTGAAGTAAAATTGTTGTTTTAAAAGCCTGTTGGTAAACATTGATATGTTTCAGCTGTTTGGCCAAGAGACTGACTGACTGGGCCCTTCCTGCATTGCAGTAGTGACAACGCTTTGAGTTGAAAATTAGTTGGGGGTTATTTGGGATGTCCTGAGATTATGAAAGGTGTTTATATAATTGCACTGATTGGAATCGGGTTGGTTGTCCTTGGAGAAGAGGAAGTTAAGAAGAGGTTTGGTAGGTGTCAGAATCGTGAGGGGTTTGTTCGGTGTAGAAAGAAACTGTTTGTTTGGATTTGTGGTAGGGTTGAGAATGCAACGCCACATAAGTGAGTGTCAGATAAAGCAGTAGAAGCATGAGAAACGCTTTCTTGCAGGAAATGCATGAAAGCATACAGCAAGATCTGTGTGTTGCTTATGTGTCAGAGGCAGATTCGGTTGAGACATTCAAGAGGGAATGTGAGTTACTGTCTATAAAGGTAGAATGTGCAAGATTACAGGGAGAGGCAAGGAAGTAGGACAAGATTAGTTGTTCGGAAGGAGTTGTATAATGTGATGGTTCTGAAGGGGTCAGTGTTCATGGTGCATTGGTTCTATCCATTCTACTGATGTCACATAGCTTGGGAGTGGAGATGAAGAGTCCTTCTCTAGTTCGTAAGAGGACAGTTGAATCTGGACTGGTTCCCTACGGTCTTGGTAATTGACCAAATGTGGTTATATTTATTCCTATCATGCAATAAAACTCCTTATCTAAAAAGAGTGCCTCATCTTTCCAACTCTACCAGTGTTATGTCCCTTACTATGGATCACTAAATAGGCTAAAGATTTTTTTTTTAAAAAGTCAAAACGAGGGTTGCTGGTAGCAAACTACCTCAAAGACGCCCTTCCCAGCGCCACTTAGTGGTACAAGTGGCAAATACCACAAGGTATAAGGAGTGGCCATCTGGTACAATATCTTGGTGCAGTCATGATAGATCGAATGGTCTCCTATTCTATAACCATTCTGTGTCCGGGGCTCAAAATCTACCCAGACTAAAGGGATTAAAAAATAATCTCTGGCTGAATGGAAATATCCCACGTAGAATAAATTTCAGGACATCTCATTTGAGTCCAAACACACACCTGTCACCAATTTGACACTAATTGGTCATTTCATTAGATATCCAAAGTGCGGTTTGGGGCTCCTCTAAGTCTGTCTTTTTTCAATGCAGTAGAGGCTGCTTTTCTCCTTGGCTGTTTAAGTGGTGCCAAATCTGGGGGTGTTTGCTGATGCTGCAAGTTTAAAATGCTTGGTATAGCATTCCCTTGCTCAACATGAAACACCAAATTTCTAAAGATGACTTTAAGAAGAAAATAGGTGCAAAATATCTTTGAACAAAGTGAAATGATTGAAAAGGTATTTAACGACTATTGAGATTTTGTTATTTGTTTTCAGTCAGTAAGCAGAGTAAATTTTGTTCTAACTGTTTTGCCTAAAGTGGCTAGGAAATTTGGCTGAGCAAACACACATCATTTAACAGCAAACCCCATTTATGGTACCACACACTTTTATATGATGCAATTCCTATTTAAATGTTCAAGAAAGGCACAACTAATTACCATTGTTCAACTTTACCAAAGTATTAATATTGAAGGAGTACCCTGATGGGACAACCACAACTTCCAGTTATATAGCACCTTAAATATGTTGAAACATTTCTTAAGAATGTTGTCAACAAATTTTGACACTGCATCTCATAAGGGAGCATTAGGATAAATGATGAAAGCTGTGCTAATAAACTTTAAAGACTGCCTTCTCTTTAGGGAAAGGGAATTCTTGGCTGAGGGTGCTTTGCAGACATGCTCTCTGACTTTACACAGACTGAATGAAAGCCAATAACCAATAGGGGATAAAATACTTTGGGAAAAGAATTGTGATATTCTCAACGTACAGAGGAAGGCATTTTTAAAAGTAAATTGCATAGGTCTGAAAACCACTTTTCACCCACAAACTTGACAGATGACAAGTTAGGGTAATTCGTTTGGATAGCGGTGAAGATTTGCATGAATTCTGCATGCAAAGCTATTTGACTCTGGTTAATAAATGAATAAAGGAGTAGATGATAAATTTTAATTCAAGGTGCCATTGGCACCAGAGACAGAGAGAATTTCCCAGGAAAGCGAGATGTTGTCTTATGCTCAGGGGTAAGGAAACTATTTAAACATTTGTGGCTCCAAGAACCATTAAAAATGCCATTCTCTTCCGTTCAACGTGAATACACTGTTTAATTGGTGAAGAATCTGTCAATTATTCAGTGATGGTCATGCAACGACAGATTAGCATTGCTTGTGTATTTAATATTTGTGCTTAAATTTTCTTTTGAGAGGTGGAATTTCATGTTTAATGTGATTTGCCCATCTACTCAGTCTTTCCATAAAAAGCTGCAGTCTGTAGATGTCTCGTGGTATTTCACATTCAATGAATTACTCCTGAATGTTCAACTGGTCTTTGTTTTTTGCTCATCTTGGCTAGAGGACCTTGGCCAGGGAGCACTCTGCCCTTGTTTGTACAGAGGCAGGGAACAACTGCAGACCCCTCAGTGAATTATTTCCTGCCAGTGATTTGCACGCATGCTTATCAGTGCCGATGGGTTGAAGCCATCATGTTCTTTGGTAACTATGCTACGACCCGAGTCATGCCATTACCTATTGGACACTTTAAGGATGATGTGGCTCTATTGGACAAGTTTTCTTTTCTTAAGAACAATAACAAACAGGGCGGAAATGGCTAGCACGAGGTGGAAAGTATAGAGGGGATGTCAGATGCAGGTTCTTTACACAGAGAGTTGTGAGAGCATGGAATGCATTGCCAGCAGTAGTTGCGGAAGCAAGGTCATTGGGGTCATTTAAGAGACTGCTGGACATGCATATGGTCACAGAAATTTGAGGGTGCATACATGAGGATCAATGGTCGGCACAACATTGTGGGCTGAAGGGCCTGTTCTGTGCTGTACTGTTCTATGTTCTATGTTCTATGTTAACAATCAGTGATATCGGTCATGGTCACCATTTATAGATTTTTTTTCTCTTCAATAAACCCGTTCAGCTATGTTATGATGCACCTCTAGAGCATTTGGAATCTGAGCCCAGGACTCCTGGTTCACAGCGAGGAACACTACCACTGTGCCACCTTTGAAATTCCACCAGCTGCTGTCATGGGATTTGAACCCTTGAACCCCTGTCCCCATAGTATTAGCCTGGGCTTCTGCTGTCCCAGTCCATTGAATTACCTCTAAGTGACTATCTCCTTTCCGCTGGGCAAGTAAACTAAAGGAAACACCCTCATCCATCCGACTGATCTTTGCAATTTTGTCTGTGGGGAATTCTCACAAACCTGCCTTACTGAATGACACCAAACATCCATGCAAAATAGTGAACGGTTTGAATGCTTCCATGACACACATCTCGACTTTGGGTATCAGACCAGGTGAGTATTGGACTGGTCCGTACAGTGTAATGGAGTGATAGTAATTAGATCGCACAGGGAGGCCAATCAGCCCATCAAGTCCATACTGCATTGTAAAGCATGTGTGAAAATAACTGGCAGGTAAAGACTCACTGGCCCATGTAAGCCAATTCCCTATCTCAATTTCTGGCCTAGTGGAGCCAGTAAAAACCCCTTCCCATTGGTGAGGCCACTTTTAGAATACTCAGCAGGTTGAATACAATTGTGCAATAAGAAAGATGTTGTTAAATTTGAGACTGTGCGGAAAAGATTTAGAAGGATGTTGCCAGGATTGGAGGGTTTGAGTTATAGGGAGATGCTGAATAGGCTGGGGATATTTTCCCTTCAGTATTGGAGGCTGAGGGGTGATCTTAGAGGTTTGGATTTCAATGCGAGTATTGGAGGTATGACTAGTAAGTTTGCAGATGACACCAAAATTATTGGTGTCGTGTATAGAGAATAATGTTATCTCAGCATACAATGGGACTTTGATCACATGGGCAAATGGGCCAAGGAGTGGCAAATGGAGTTTAGTTTAGATAAATAAGAGGTGCTGCAGTTTGGTAAGACAAATCATGGCAGTATTTATAAACTCAGTGGTAAGGTCCTGGGGAGTGTTGCTGAGCAAAGAAACCTAGGAGTGCAGGTTTGCAGCTCCTTGAAAGTGAAGTCGCAGGCAGGCAGGGTAGTGAAGAAGGCGTTTGGTACTCCTGGCTCTTATGGTCAGTCCATGGAATATAGGAGTTAGGACGCCGAATGGGACATTGGCTAGACAAATTTTCAAATACCTCTTTCTGGTCTCCCTGCTATTGGAAAGACATTGTGAAACTTGAAAGCGTTCAGAAAAGATTTACAAGGATGTTGCCAGGGTTGGAGGGTTTGAGATATAGGGAGATGCTGAATAGGCTGGGGCTATTTTCCCGGGAGTGTTGGAGTCTGAGGGGTGACCTGACAGAAGTTCATTAAATCATGGGGGGTATGCACTCGGTGAACAGACAAGGTTTTTCCCCCAGGATTAGGGAGTTCAAAACTTGAAATAGGACTAGGTCAGATTGGGATGTCTGGTCAGCATAGACAAGTTGGACTGTAAGGTCTGTTTCTGAGCTGTATAACTCTGACTGTCCTGACAAACTCACCTTCCCTCTTCATGCTGATACTCATAGCCACACAACTCCTCGGAGAGGTGAGGAAAATGTGTTGTAAGCCTCTCCTCTGACTTGGTTAGGCAATGAAGATCACATGGGTCATTTCTAACCTGTAACTTAATTTAGCATTTTTAGCTTCAGCCAGCATTTGGTTCCTGGAAAATCCCATTAACCTGCTTTGTCCCTGTAACCTATTGCATTCCTTTCTTGAATAATTGCCCAATTCCAATTCAAATCAGGTTACTTTCTTTGCGTCAATAGTCACTTGTGAAAAGACATTTCATGTTCTAATCGTCTTTTGAGTCTACGAATGCTAATTTCCAACCTCATTCTTTTGATGCTAATCCTGAGTATTCTTGTTTTTTCTCAGAGTACCATTGTTACCTACTTGTTAAACAGCTGAAATAGTTGTGCATTGTTTATGCTTTCAAAATCTTTCATAATTTTGAAAATGTGCACTCCTCTTACCACCTACCTTTAGTTTTCTCTCTTCCACTGTAAATTAATTTTTTTTGCACCTTTTTTGTGTTTTTGCTACCATGTTGCATTTTCACATCATGGTTTCTATTTTTCTGAATGGAGCAGAAAGGACTGTATGCAGTAATCCCAAACTGTGATCTATCCAATGGTTTGTACAAATATATCCCAACTGTTCTCTGGATGAGTACGTTGTTCATAAGGCCAATGTTTAATTCACATCCCTAATTTACCTGGAGATGGAAGTGATGAGCTGCCTTCTTTTAACTGATGCAGTCCACGGGGAATAAATACACCCGCAATGCTGTTAGAAAGGCAATTTCAAGATTTTGTCCCAGTGATAGTGAAGGAATGGAAATATATCTCCAAGTTGAGATGGTGAGTGGCTTTTGGCACAGTTTATGTGATTTCATAATCAATCTGCCCACATTCATCAAACTTCGAGACAGGGAAGTGGGGTTGGGGGGGTGCGTAAAAATCCAGTGACAATTAGAAATGAACAATTTGACCATGCAGGGCTTTCATTTTGAAGAAAGCAAGATGTACTATTATCTGTCATTTGCAATTTTTACTGGCCTTTCCTTCCGGAGCTTGTTTTTCCTCAAGCATTTAGGAAGAGTGTTGCTCTTTCAATCTTTTAAATGCAGTGTGTTCTCTATTTTAAGTAAAACAAGTGCGTACTAGTTTGGTATGGCCCCCATCTTCAATGGGAATTGTTTCTCCCCAGTGAAGCAGCTGCTTCACTTGCTTGTCAAGGTGTTTGTAAAAAAAAATCTCTTCTTGCCCAGTGCTGGGTAAGTATTTTGGAATCTGTTTGCGAAAGGATAGAGATAAAAAGGGAGCGACAGCTTTATTACTTGTGAAAGCTGTGGAGAATGTTGGAAATGTTGAAAGGAAAATTGTTAAGTGCTTTCACTAAGGCTGAGGAGTAAGAAAAGTTTTCAGTTAAATGCCATCTTGTTTATAAGGTGATTCACTGATGTAAAGCGGTGTGGTATTTCCTCTGCATTGTATTAATATTTGATGAGTGCATCAGAGAGATTAGGGAGGTGAGAGGTATACTTACTCAAATTCTTCATTTTTTTTGCCGCCCATTCAAGTACCTTAAATCATTTTTCACTGAGAAATTACGTTAGCTTATCCTGGTTTCTGATTGAATGATATCTTGTCCTTGGCCATTTCAACTTCCATCTGATTACTTGCTCTTGTCCTACCAACCTTAATCTCCTCCTCCATAGGAGCCTCGTTCTTGCTACTTTGCGTGACCTCAGCAGCCCTGTTATGTCAGTATGGATAATATCATTTCTGTCTGTCCATTGTAAAGTTATCTCTCAACTTACCTCTGATAGCAGCTATGCCAATTCAACCATCTAGGCTTTGGCCCTGCATTCACCATGACATTCTGCAGCTACCAACCTGCTGAGCTGCACACTCACTTCTCCCTTTGATAATCGTGCCCTATTAAAACAGTTGCTGTTTTGCACCCTGGCTGTTTGCCCCAATATGGCCTTGTTGCCCCATTCTTCAAGTCCAATGAGTATCAAGTTGAAAGGATGTGCGAACACTGCTTTAGTAGGCCTGACTGGACTCAGTGTAGCATGAGCAAGTTCTGGTCCCACCTATCAAGACTGCTTGTTTTTTTCAGGCCATTAAGGATGCAAAGGTTCTATCCTACAAATGATCATCTTAAACCCTTCTCTTCCACCAGCCCCACTCTCCCTTTCAGCAACCAAAGAGAAGATCATAGATTTCTTTGTTGCAAAAATTGAGAGTGGTGACCTGACTCCACTGGCTCCCTCCCTTTCCCTAACCAACTCTCCTGCATGCAATGTTTCTGCAACAGTTCCACATCTCTAAAGAGACTGAGAAATGGTCATTGCTGCACGGGGCCATTGTTGAGGAATATTGTAAGCTCTAGTGAAGTATAAGAATCAAATTGCTCTGCACAGTATGAAAAGTTTTTTGCTTCAGGTCATTCTTTTGTGTTTGTAGGAATAGTAATGGCCACACAAATGTAGGAATGAGACTTTCTCAATATTCTTAATGGTCCTGTGGGAATTACAATAAACTTGTATTTATGTAGCACCTTGGTGTGTAATATGCTTTACAGAAGCACTATAAAATGGAGTATGTGACACTGAGCAATATTAAGGGGAAGTTGACTGAAGGCTTGGTTTTGAGGATTATTTCCATGGAGTAAAGACCAATCAAAGAGACAAAACGTAGGGACGAGTATTCCAGAGCCTGGACAGATTAAATTGCAATAACCAGTGCTGGAGAAATGAGAGTATTACAGCATGGAAAGAGGCACCTTGGCCCATTGTTACAATTGAAATGTACAGGAGGCTGGATTTGGAAGAGTGTAGATATCTCCTTGAGAATTGATGGAATGGAAGGTGTTTAAGAGACGGGAAAGGGCAAGGCCATAGTAAGATTTAAAATTTGCTCAAACCATATGAGATACTTGCATTAATTAGCCAGGAATAGATTTATTTAGGAGGCCCAGATGAGATGTATGTCAGGATGTTGAGAGAGGCCAAGAGAGATATCAGGGGCTCTGGAAGTAATTGTCAAATCCTCTCTGGCCACAGGTGAGGTGCCTGAGAACCAAAGGGCGTATAACAGTGTGCTATTCTTAAAAGGAAGAAGGAAAGACCAGGAAATTACAGGCCATCCTGTCTAAGCTCAGTTGTGGGGAAATTATTCTACTGAGTTCTGAGGGACAGAACATATCTGCACTTGGAGGGCACAGAATAATAGGGATAGTCAGTGTGGACCTGTTAAGGGGTGGATGAGTTTTACAAATTTGATCAAATTGTTTTTGAGGAGACAACCAGGAGTGTTAATGGGAGTCATACATATTCTGTGGTCTACATGAAGGTTTTTGTTAAAATATCTTTTCTTTTCAAATTCATTCATGGGATGTGGGCTAGGCCAGCATTTCGTACCCATCCTTTATTGCCCGGAGGGCAGTTAAGAGTCAACCATGTTGCTGTGGGTCTGGAGTCACGTGTAGACTGGATCAGGTAAAGACAGCAGTTCCTTTCCCTAAAGGACATTAATGAACCAGATCAGTTTTTTGGGACAATCAACAATGGCTTCATTGTCATCATAAGACTCTTAATTCCAGACTTTTGTGGAATTTAAATTCCACCACTTGCAGTGGTGCATTTTGAACCCAGATCCCCAGAACATTATCTGGATTAATAGTCCAGCAACGATACCACAAGCCACGGCCTCCCCATGGCAAACTTGTCAAGGAGATTGCGATCCAAGGCCAAGTGGCTGAGAGGCAGAAAGCCACAGGTGATGGTAGAGTGGCTGGAAGTTGCTTGTTCCTCGTGAAGGTGTGCAACGGTCAGTGCTGGGGCCCTGACTATTTGTATTGTAGGTTAATGGCTTGGACTTAATTGCAGGGGATACGATCAAGGCGTTTGTCAATGACACAAAAATTTGTAAGGTAGTAACAATTGAGGTGTATAAGCTGTCAACTGCAGGAGGATATCAATGACTGGTCAGCTGGCCAAAGCAGTGACAGATGGAATTCAACCCAGGAAAGTATAAAGTAATACACTTGAGGAGAACTAAAAAGGCAAGGGATTGTACTGTGAATGGTAGGACTCCGGTGAGTACTGAAGATCAGAGGGACCTTAATGTGCACCTGAAGGTAGCAGGGCAGGTAGAAAAGATGGTTAAGAAGGCATATTGGATACTTGCCCTGACTAGCTAAGGCATAGCATTTAAAAGCAAAGACCTTATACTGGAACTGTATAAAATGCTGGTTTGGTCACAAGTAGAGTACAGTGTGCAGCTCTGGTTGCCGTATTATAGGAAGGATAGACTAGAGAGGGTACAGACAAAATTTACCAGGATTCTGCCCAGGCTGGAGGGCCTGAGGTATGAGAAGAGATTTAGATAGCCTGGGACTGTTTCTCCTGGAGCTACAAAGGTTGAGAGGGGCCCTGATAAAGGTGTATAGCTTTATGAGGAATACAGACACGGTGGACCCATAAGACATTATTTCTGTTAATAGAGGGGTCAAATGCCAAGGTGCATAGATTTAAGATAAAAGGTAGAAGGAAGAGTGGAGAGTTGAGAAATGTGTTGGGAGTCTGGAACATGCTGCCTGAGAGAGTGGTTGAGTCAGAAACTTGCGTAACATTTAAGCAGAGATAACAAAATGTGGAGCTGGATGAACACAGCAGGCCAAGCAGCATCAGTGTTTAGATATTGCATTGCAATAGCCTCCAGGCTCATGGGCTGTGAGCTAGACAATGGAATGATTGTACTGGTATGGTCTTGATAGGTTGACTGGCCTCATTCCATGCTGTAAATGTCTGAGATCACAGGTTTGACATGCTACTCAGATGACACATACTATTTTTAGATGGAGTTTACACTGTATACCTAATACAATCAATAATGTACACTTGGCTCCTTTTGACAACATGGCTGGTGAACTGATAACAAACAAACTACTTCACACCATTCATTACTCCATCTTTGGCCATAATAATAAAGCTTGTGCAAAGTGTGGCGAAAAATGGTTTGGAAATTTTTTTTAAAAATTCCAAGCTCAGATAATGTTTTGATGATCTGAATTTAATTTCTTGAAATCATAGAAATATTAAAACATCTTAATTGCACATTGATCAAAAATAGCAAAATAAATAATTAGAAAATTGCACACAATCCAGCTTAATGAGATTGGCAGATTGATTAAGTATTTTAACAATTTAGAGATGGTAATAAACTCTCTTTCCATCAAATCCCAAGATGTTTGGTTCTCTCAAGGTTGTCAAATTTGATAAGAATATTCTGTCTGTTCAGCAATTGGTTTTGAATGATAATTATTAACAATAGAAATCAATTTAGGACAGAAACAAAAGCAGAAATTGCTGCGGAAACCCAGCAGTTCTGGCATCATCTGTGGAAAGAAAACAGAAAACATTGTGAGTCTATTGACCCTTTAGACAGGGTCCTGTTGAATAATGATCTAATATGTAAAACAATTTTTAGATGAAAGAAGAGAGAGTCAGCATTGAATGTTGAATATTTTAGTTGTGCAGAAGAATGATAAACAAGACGGTTAAAGACTGAATCTATTTGCTTTGAATTAAGGAACAGAAAATGAACTGGTTGTTTACTACAGACCCCTACGTAGCTACACAGAGATAGTGGAACAAAACTGTATGCAAACTTTAGAGAACTTTTGTGGTGGCACTGTAGCTCAGTGGTTAGCCCTGCTGCCTCACAGCACCAGGGATCCTGGTTCAATTCGAGCCTCAGGTGACTGTCTGTGGGGTTTGCACATTGTCCCTGTGTCTGTGTGGGTTTCCTCTGGGTGCTCTGGTTTCCTCCCACAGTCTAAAGATGTGCAGATTAGGTGGGTTGGCCATGCTAAATTGCCCATATTGTCCACGGATGTGTAGATTAGGTGGATTAGCCATTGGATATGTAGGGTTACAGAGAGAGGATAGGGAGAGAGTCTGCGTGGGATGCTTTGGGGAGTTGGTGTGAACACATTAGGCTGAATGGCCTGTTTCCATACTGTAGGGATTCTTTGTCAAATATTAAAAATAACAATTGTTATAATATTGGCTGGGGGAAGGACATGTAAAGGGCCAGGAGGGCAGAATATTCATTAATTTTTAACAGGGAACCTTCTTGATTTGTAACAGAAGTAGGAAGTGCTGGAGAAAGAAGTAGAGTTCACATTTCAAGTGCAGTGACCCTTCTTCAGAAAATTCTGATAAAATATCACTGGAATTGAAACATTAATTCTATTACTCTCCCCACAGATGATGTCAGCCCTGCTGAAATTCTCCAACATTTTCTTTTTTTGTTCCAGATTTCCAACGGCTGCAATTCTTTATTTTAATTCATTTTTATTTTTCTTGAGTATTGTTTCTAGTTCAGCAAAGAAGGAAGCGATGCTTCATCTTGATCTAGGATGAGTGGAAATTAGTGGAAGATCATTTAGCTAACAGTGATCACAATACAAATCGATTTACAATGGTTACAGGATGGACACAAAAAAAGTTCAAAAGCTATCAAGTGAAAGAGCGAGTTAGTTTCAAGGATTGAACACAATGTAGTAGAAAGAAAAAGTGACCAGGAATGAGCAATGGTGTGCCTTCCTTTATTGAAATAATTCCAATACAAACCAAGCATCTCCTTTTTAAGGAACGAAAGTAGGTTACCAATTTTAACCTCACTGCGAAGCCTCTTCCAGGGATGCCTAACCTGAAGAAGTTACCCTCCTCCCTCCGGACCAACCTCAGGGAATCTCTCTCCCACCTCAGCTCTCTTGTACCAATGCTGTGGCTTTCTGGATGAAGAGGCAAATATATTGAAACAAAGCAGAAGATTTGTAATGAATACCAGTCTGATTCAGAACACAGTAGGACACCAGAGAAAATATACAGAATGAGGGAGGCACACAATGTGCAAAGAGACAATTTAAAGGAAGAGAACTTGAAAAATATCCTTTTAACTTATATGTATATTTTTAACGGAACAATTGAGTTAATTAGAGAGACAGAATTAAATCTTCTGGTGGGAGCACAGTGAGACAAAGGGGATGCAGGACACACAGCATATTTGGGTTTTTGAAAAACATTTTAAATGCCACATAAAAGGCTAGTCCACAAAATATCAGCCCATACTGCAAACACTTCCAACTGGACCATAGCATTGATGTGCTTATCTTCCCTTTCACTGAAGCTGGGAAACATTTGTGGAGCCTTCTCATCCAGTGAGTTGGTTAATTGTGCACAACCATTCACAACTGCATCTGACGGCTGCAGAATGTAGATTTGATCTGTTACTTGTGGGATCACTGAACTCTGTCTATCCATATTGCTTCTGGTTGGCATGCACATAGTCCTGTGTTAAGTTTCACTGGGTGACATCTCATTCTCAGATATGTCTGCTGCTGCTCCTGACATGCCCCTCTACATTTTTCATTCAACTGTTGAAAAATACATTCTGGGACTTGATAGGATGCCTATTGAGAGGATGTTTCCTCTTGTGTTTGGTGGGAGGGGGTAAATGCATAGCGATGGTAGGGGGTGCGGTTCTAAACTAAGAGACAGTAAAGCTAAAACTAAGCGGTCTCCTGTTTTTGACTAGACTGGGGTGTGGAGGATTTTCTTTGAGTAGTTTTAGGCTTTGGAATTC
Source organism: Stegostoma tigrinum (assembly GCF_030684315.1). Classification (NCBI taxonomy): domain Eukaryota; kingdom Metazoa; phylum Chordata; class Chondrichthyes; order Orectolobiformes; family Stegostomatidae; genus Stegostoma; species Stegostoma tigrinum. The sequence goes on from NC_081382.1 coordinate 28,958,196, forward strand.
TTTCCCATTTAATCCAATGGATCATGGCCATGGAATAATATATTCAAGGCTGAGTTAGACATATTTTTAATCATTTTGGATTGAGGTTTGTGAAGGGCTGACAGGAAAGTGGAGTTAAGGCCATGATCAAATCATGAGTTTTTAGACGGCAGAGCAGATTCAATGAGCTGAGTCATTCACTCCTGCTACTTGTTCTTATGACCTTTTTTGCGGACTGTGGGGTTATAATGGTATGTTATATCATATGGCTATAATGGTACTGAAAAGTGCAGTGTTTTTACATGGCACGGATAATAAATTTGCGGTATTAATGCAATCAGACTATGACAATGGTCCAATTCTACAAACACTGTTACCTGTTCAGGAGAGACTTTCGGTCACCATTTGACCTCTTCATGACTCTGTTCCAAATCCAAGAGGTGGAATCCAGTAAATATTTATACTACCTTCACCAAATCCAAGACCTTAGTCTTTTTTAATGCTACCGGGAATTATAGTCCATAAATGAGAAGGAATTAAGCACATTTATTTCTTTCCACCCTAGAGTAGCCTTAAAGCTGCCTCTCAGCGGATGGAAGAAGGACATGGAGGTAGAGGATGAGCAGAATAAAAGGCCTAGGGTAGTGTTGGAGCCAAGCGGCTTTGACTTTGGTAAAAACTGTAGAGTGTGAATACACCCTCAGAAATTTCAATCGGAGACAATTTGCTTTTGTCATGTCTGAACTAGCGCGAGCTGCACATCTGAGCTGTCAAATGCGCTTCTGTGCTTTGTTCCCAGATTACTGAATAGGTCCCGCCTTCCAGGTTTTATCTAATTTCCCCTTGTTTTGTTTTGTTGCCAAGGAAACAATACTTCAATGTTCCAAGAAAGTGCAGGGAAGAATGAACTTTGGCAGGAAGATGAGCGGTTTCTGCTCCTCTTGAGGCTGAGTGTTTCTGAATCATTGGCAGTTAAATTACAGTTTGGAGAAACAACATGCAAACAGAATTTGCATTTTCACAAAAATAGATGAATGTTGACATCAGTGGCTAGCGTTGCTGGTAAGCATCTATTCAGAGATCTAATTATTATAATTCCCTTGTGCGCTGTAAAAGTACAACTATTTAAATGCTGAATGTTACTCCCTGAGGGAAGAAATAAAAATATTTCTGCAATACCAGTTACAACACAGTAATGAGTCTCACAGCTTCTTCAAAGCTTGTATAAACACAATCACTTTGTACTTGCCATAAGAGTGAATTCTCGTCAATTTCCCTTCAACTCCATGTAAGTACCTAACATACTGAGAATGGCAGATTTTATTGGTGAGATGTATTTAAAATGCTTTTATTTTCAAAATGACTTTCAAATAATGCGGAGCCAGGTGTTGAATGCAAATACGGAATAAAGAGCAGGGTTATACATTGGTCTGCATCTTGAAGTCTCAAGGGGGATATAGCTCTCGCTGTTTCTCATTAAGCATCGTTGATGTAACATGCCTCAACAGCCCTGGCCTACTTTTCTCGAGACATTGATCCATGTTGCAAAGCAGCTCATCAGCAATTCCACAGCTAGGTCGCTGAAGTTTGATGGAAGACTTCCAATTTGCTTATAGTGTCTGTGCGTGACTTTTAGCTGCTTTTTGGTTTAGCTTGATAAGTGGCACAGGAAGCTTGAATGTGGGGCGCAGCTAAGTTAGTGACAATTTAGTTCAGTTTGGCTGAATCAGACTGCTGCTGCTGCCCTATTATGGCTGACCTTGGTGAGCTTCTTCTACCCTCCAATGTGTTGTGGGGCACTGTGATAGATTAATAATAGATCTTGTACTCAAAAAACTGGACACACTAGCTGTGAACCCTCCTTGCAACTGCACACACCACGATCTGTAACTTTGGAACGTGGTATTTCTCTCAACTTTACCATTCTGCATCAATGTGATTCGTTTGAGTGGAATAGTTAAACGTGTGGTCTTAATCTGATGATGGTTCAATACAGGACAGTCTGTGTTATAAACAGCCTGTTTAAGGAAAGATATAATTGCATTGGCGACTGAAAAGCAAAAGGCTCCCTCAATTGGTTCCTCCGTAGTGGCATGTACAATGAGGAGAGGCTGAGGCAAGTGGATCTATGTTTTCTGGGGTTTAAGATGTTCTCTGTGCAAGATTCCAAAGAGGCTTCTGGAAACAGCTGCCAAGTATGGAGCTTGGAGAACTCCACAGCAGAAGTAATAATTAGAGGGAATGATGGGCGTAGCCTCTGGTGAAAGGGTGGATTATTTAGGACTGAGATGAGGCAAGCTTCTTTTAGATTAGATTCCCAACAGTGTGGAAACAGGCCCTTTGGCCCAACAAGTCCACACCGCCCCTTGGAGCATCCCACCCAGACCCATCCCCCTATAACCAAGCACCCCTGAACACTACGGGCAATTTAGCATGGCCAATCCACCTAGCCTGCACATCTTTGGTCTGTGGGAGGAAACCGGAGCACCCGGAGGAAACCCACGCAGACACGGGGAGAACGTGCAAACTCCACACAGACAGCCACCCGAGGCAGGAATTGAACCCGGGTCCCTGGTGCTGTGAGGCTGCAGGGCTAACCACTGAGCCACTGTGCTGCCCGTAAGTCCCACAGATTGTGATTCTTTGCAATTCTGTGCTCCAGAGGGTTAGGGATTGTCCAGAATTGAATAGATTTTAAGGCTGAGCCAGAAAGATTTTCATTCTTGTGGGGAGTTGAGGTATACAGGGAGGAGATGGTCCTATGATGGTGGAGCATACACAATGGACTGTATGGACTATTCCAATCTCCGGTAAGAGGGAAGTGATTGGCTCCAGCAACGCATGTGATCAAGGCTCTGAAGTCAGCAAGTATGAATGGTGATGAACAACAATTAAAACAACCGAGAGAAGGAGCAGGCTACAAAAACATTCCCATTCTCGATGGTGGAGGAGTCTAGCACATTCATCAAAAGATGGAGTGAAGCATCCGCAACCATCTTCAGACCGAAATGCTGAGTGGGTGATCCAGCTCCTCCTCCTCCCCCTGAGATCCCCAAAATCCCAGATTTCAGACCTCAGCCCATTTGTTTGACCCCACATGATGTCAAGAAATGGCTGAAGGCACCGGGTAACATCAAAGGCCGAGCCCTGATAACGTCCGAGTTGTGGCATTGGAAGTATTTGCTGGAGGATTAGCTGTGCTGCAGACAGGCTTATCCAATATAGCCACAACACTGGCATCTACCTGGAAAAAATGGAACTTTGCCCAGGTATAAGATAATAAAATGTGAAGCTGGATGAACACAGCAGGCCCAGCAGCATCTCAGGAGCACAAAAGCTGACGTTTCGGGTCTAGACCCTTCTTCAGAGAGTCTAGGCCCGAAACGTCAGCTTTTGTGCTCCTGAGATGCTGCTTGGCCTGCTGTGTTCATCCAGCCTCACATTTCATTATCTTGGATTCTCCAGCATCTGCAGTTCCCACTATCACTTTGCCCAGGTATGTTTTGTCCACAAGAAGCAGGACAAATCCAATCTTTGACCTAGCACCATCTGTGCCGTGTTCTTCCACGTAATGGAAGGAGTCATCAACAGTGTTAGCATATGGGAGTTGTATAGAAATAATCTGCTCATTGATGGTCAGTTTGATTTACACCAGGCTAGCTGAGAGCAGGAGAAATTGAGGGCAGGTGGTAATCGTGTGAGGGACAAAGTTTGTTTCCATGCAGTGATTCCATACCTGGGACTCTTTATTGATGAGGGTGCAGGTGAAGTAGAAACAATGAATGATTTCTAAAGGATACTCAAGGGAAGTGAAATCATTATGGTATGGAATGGGACCACTTGATAGGCTCCCTGTCAAGCAATCCAATGTGGACTTAACTGGGGTGATTGATTGTGGCTAAAAAGCCAATGACTTTTATCTTCTTTTACACCACCTTCCAAACTAAGATGAACTTTACAGTTTTATTTTTCAGGCTTTAATATTCTGTGTTTTGGTTTATTTTCTGTGTTCACACATGGTGCTGGAGATTGGCAACACTAAGCAACATATTTCACCATATTTGTATTAAATACACTTGATAATAAACCAAAGCAAACTTATGACCTCAAAAAAACGAGGGCAGCAGATGCATGGCAGCATGACTAAAGTTTTTGTCAAAATGACAGACACCATCCTGAGTTTGAAACATATCAGCAATTCTTTGCTGCCGCTATTCAATATCCTAGAACCCTGTTCCTAACAACACTGTGAATGTACCTACACCACAAAGACTGTAGCAGTTCAAGAACACAGCTTGGTAATGGTAATTGGATTTAGAGGGGAAAAGAAATCCCTGGCCTAGCCTGTAATGCTTATATCCCGTGACTAATTTTGTTCTACAACATGGAGATTGTGACCATGTTTGGAGCAGTGTTTATTGTTCTTGGATGTTTAACAATGGAAAGCCATTCTATTGCTGAGAATTTTTTTCTTATGCTGCATTTAGAAATTTTTCAGTAAAGATGAGAGATTTGAGTTTCAGCAATGAAATCGCATCCTGTGAATATCTCTTTACACTGAAATATTTGGGATTTTGGTGGGGTGCTGCTATTTTTCGCTACTGTATGTATTAAAGAACAGTCTGTATGAACAGAAACAAATATCAACATTAGTCGTGTCATATTCTGAGAAATGAGTTCTTGTTAATTTGCAAAGATGTGTGAAATTTAGTACGCCAATGTGATGTTTTTTTCATTCTGAGAATGAAACCTCAACTGCAAATACCAAATCTGAGAAATATGAACATTGAAAGAACTGTGAATGTTGTAAATTAGAAACAGGAATTGCTGTAAAAGCTCAGCAGGTCTGGCAGCTTCTGGGAAGAGATATCAGAGTTAATATTTTGGGTCCAGTGACCCTTCCTCAGTACGAGGAAATGTTAACTCCAATTTCTCTCCACATGAGCAGCCATAACTGCTGAGCTTTCTCAGCAATTCCTATTTTTTTTTCTGAGAAATGTGAATGCATTTTTGACATTGACCCTGTTCATGGATCCTAAGGTGTTTGACATCAGTAATTTTGAGTACAATTTGGTCGGAGTGAAGGAAACTAGCCAAATGATACATTGGAAATGATATTAGTTCAGTTTAGTTTGCTGTTATTCCTTGCAACCGAAGTGGGGAAAGTGGTGTATACAGAGTGTGGAATAAATAATGGGAGTAGCATCTTGCCCAACAAAAATATACTTCATGTAGGAATTGGCTTGAAACATTTTAAGTCTCTACGGGCCCTTGCTCTTTTGAGCCTCTGTTGATAATGATCTAAATTAGAGATTAACATAATTTGGTTGGGCAAGTGTATGAAGGCTTACGGAACAAAGTAGGTTGATTGACTTCAGATCCAAATCAGCTACAATCTAAATGGATGGCAAAACAGGTTAGAGAGATTGATCAGTCCGCTTCTTGTTTCAATGTTAATCATGCTTTTGTTCGAAACTGTTGAACAGTCTACGTGCTGTCAGAAAAGATGTAAACATGAACTAGTTGCTCCTGTGTAGCTCATAACAGCTGCTTTAGAGGAGCAACATCTTCAGAATATCTAGATATCTTCCCTTTTTTTATTACATTTTAACTTCTTGTATTGTGGAGAGCAAATAACTGAGGTGTATGTGGAGCACTTGCACACTTTTCATAAATGGCGCTTCATGCTGATCCTCTCTTGATGAGGGTTTCTAAGAAGGTGTTTGTATTACTGTCTTGTTAGAGAACCTAATCAGTAAACCAAATGAAGACTCCAATAATGCATGTTATACCACACTCTTTAAGATACCCCAATAAATATAGACAAATTAGTTTATTCTTGTGTGATTCATGAGTCCAAGCTTTAAGGACAATTTGGCAATGAGCTATTAGATTGCTTAATTGTGGTCTTCCGACTTTGGATCTTATTGCTTTGTTCAATAGATCTAATTCTGTAAATACAAATGAAATGTATTTGTGGTTAAAATAGTACTTTCCATTCTTGAACTGATGTTTGATCTCAGAATCTGCAAAGTGAGAATTAAGTTTACTACTGTTGTGAGAAATCTTGCAAATGAAACATTGAAGATATTGGATATAGTATAACCTCTGAGAAAACTCATAACTAGTGATTACTGCTGGTTCTGCTATATACCCTTTCTGGGGCTGTTTTAAACACTGATTGATTAAATGGTGAGAGTTTTGGTGGCTGGAATTAGTTGAAAGACAAGATCTGTGAGGAATGTCTGCCCAGCTGATCTCTCCTACTTGAGTAAAGAATCCTCTTTGTTGAGTTCAAGGTAAAACCTACTGGTTACTATGGGGTGGGGGTGCAGGAGAAAAATGGCACGTGTCCTTTCATTTTTGTTTGAGTGAAGCTTCGGAGATTGAGGGGTGACCTTAGGGGATTTTAAGTTTTGTCCTGGATAGAATAAATAGACAAGGTCTTTTCCCTGGCCTTGGGGAGTCCAAAATTAGAGGGCATAGATTTAAGGTGAAAGTGGAAAGTATAAAAGGGATCCAAAGCGCAATGCCTTCACACAGAGGGTGATGCGTAAATGGAATGAGTTGCCAGAGGAAGTGGTAAAGGCCGTTACAATTACAACATTGAAAAGGCACCTGGATGGGTATATGAATAGGAAGGGTTTAGAGGAATATGGGCCAAATGCTGGCAAAAGGGACTAGATTTATTTAGGATATCTGGTTGGCATGGGTGAGTTGGACTGAAGGATCTGTTTCTGGGCTGTACATCTCTAAGACTCCGTGATATGACATTGCTCAGACAGAATGCCTGAGATGGCTACATTGCCCTTTTCTATAACTAAGGATTTATTCAATGAATTGCTTTGGTTTGATTAATGTATTTGTTGCAATTGAAGATATATCATATAAATGGAAATAATTTCACATTTAGCTCAGTCTTCTAACAAAACTGGAATAGGATTGAGATTTCAGGTATAGTTGGACATCAGTACGTAGCCCCGCAGCGGATTCATGTTTTATTGGAACCTTCACCATGTACCAAAGCAACAAAATCAAGAATGATCCTTGGAAGCCTAGTAATTAACTGAGAAGGAAATCAGACTGAGCACCAGCTATCTTTTGTGAGGTTAAGACTCGAGACAATTGAGGTCCCCTCTTGAACTCCTTAGCTATTGTTATGGACCAAACTTCCTCAAAATAAATTAAGATGACAGCCTGGACCCTAACACTTTCTCATTTTTAAAGCAAAGTGCCAGGCACGGCATTCCATTGCAGTTTTGATTGGTCAAACTACTGGCCTTGAAGCAATGCGCATTTTGCTCATACACCATAGTTAAAATGCAATAAAAGGAAGAAGAAATTGGAATAACTCAACAGTATTGGAAAATGTAACAGAATAATGGATTATTTAACTACTAAATAGCAACTGTTCCAATACAGTAACATCCCATAAACACACCCTTAGCAAAGGCAAATTCAGTAAAAATAGATTTTCTCACATACAAATCTAGCAGCAGGAAGAGAACCCCAGCTTTTAGCTGTAACAGAGAGAGGAACAAGAGCTTCCGGACCCCAACAACTGCTACTTAAAACTAAAACTAAAAATCATGATTCTGTGGGAACTTGACCCTATTCCTTTCAGGCTAACTTCAAAAATATCCCCAACGCTTCACAAACTTTTATTGGCATTGGAGCAGATTGCTCATCAGCTTTCTCTCAACCCTTACTTCATTTAAAAAAAGGACAAAATACACCTCTTAAAGCCATAGTATCTTTATACAATTAATCATCAAAGGTTCATCTTTCAGTGTAAAATTTACCAACGTTTTTCTAATCACAAAAAGTAATTAAACAAAGTACGAACTTTCACTTCAAACTCTTGGCAACACTAATCAACTGCATGATGCAGTCAATTTCCTTGTGCTTTTTATGTCCACTGGAATCACAATATTTCTCTTTCTTCAAGCATGTGTGTCTTGACTTGATCTTGCAACCATTCTGAAGGACATAAATGTTTATACATTTAAAATAATTTATTAATTTAGCATTTGCTCCTTTTAATGCAAGTTAGTTTTACTTCAATTTGTTGGGAGATCCATGTCGCTAATCTGTGACTTCACTTAAAAGTTTCATCATTGCTCTGCCTCAATGCCTGGGAATAAAATGTAGGGAATTGGGCTGTGAAAAGAGGGAAGATAATAAGTTATATGGATTTGGAGAAAACGGGTGACAGTAAGGGAATGCAAGACCTTTAGCTGTGCTCCAATTGTAATTGACTATGTAAATCTGAGGCTTGATCAGTAACTAAAGAATGCTTTATTATCTGACCAGTTGCAAATCAAGCAATTAGGATTTTGTTACCATGGGAATTAGGTTAGCTATTTACTTGTGGTTATTAGTCCTTGTGTTTCCTTTCTGTTCCTCTCTTGTCGTGTTGTTAGCAAGTATTACATTGATGCTCAGTATTAAAAATGAATCCAAATGGGCATTATTCCCAGCTGTTAATGAGTCAAGAAATCAAGCATTTAGTTTTCTAATCCCACTTCCATTCTGCCCATCCCTGTTCTGTCCTCCAACGCCCTGAAATATCAGTACTCTTCTAAACCTGGCTTTTTTGTGCATTTGAAAACATCTTCACAATTTTTGGTTATGTGTTCAGTTATGTAGGCCTCAGACCCCCTCTACACCTTTCTGCCTCTCTATGCTGCTTTCTCCTTTAAGACAATTCATGAAATTTATCCCATTGACCAAGCTTTTGTCACCTGACCTAATACTTCCTTGTATGGTTTGGGAAAATGCTTATTTTCGTAATACTCCTGTGACAAACCTTGGAGTGTATGTATTGACTGTTAGAGGTGTTCTGTGACTATAAGTTGTTGTTTGTGTCCTGATGTGATTCATGCTCAGTAACCATAGGAGCATGCAATTGACAAAAGAAAGATTACTTTAGCATCTTTGATGAGATCCACCCACAGTCCTCTGGTCTTAGTTGAAGCTGGCACAGAATGTGAGAACACAAATGTACTTACTTTCTCTCTCCCGTTGTGCTTCTTGGGCTTGTATACACATGCCTACGTGCAGTTTGAACGTGTAACCAAACTATATACTGGGTGCTTTCAGTTCCTCTCCTGCTCAAGTTGCACATGTTCTGCAGCATATGAGATGCAGCAAGTGCTGCAACCTCTTCAAACCCAGGGCTCACTTTGAATGTTTGAAAGACGAGCTTCAGTGAAGCTGCTTTGTGTCTTGTGCTAGTGACTTCAATGCTTTTAGCAAAAGGAATAAAACCTTAAATTTGCTTTCTTTCAAAAGTGCTATCCCCCAGTGAGTGAAGGAACAGAGTGAAGGTATTATATGAACAGAATGTATGGAAAAATCTGGGGACAGTTTAGCTTGTTTTCTTGGTGGAGGGGTCAATTGAAAGCAGAGATGTCAATGTTCAACATTTTTTTTAGCTATTGGCCTCTCTGACTTGGTAAGAATCCAATGCTTGTTGTTTCTTTTGTAAATCCTGCCTGTTGAAGTTAGCAGGCAATTAAAACCCCTGTAATACCTTCTTAATATTAAATATTTTCTTTTGATTCGAGCCTTTACTGAAGGTGTAGGCTTTTGGTGTCTTTCCTTAGAGAGCCACTCATTACAGAACATTGTCCTTGTGTTAAGTATTACACAGCCACACTGCCCTCATAAGGGTGAAAAAGAAAGTGTAATTATCAACTGAGTATTTACAAAAGCTTTCAAACATTCAGCATCAATTTAAATAATGGATACGCTGCATTCATATTTTTTAGTACTTTTTGGGTTGGTTAATAGTGGAGGCAGCGATATGTTGAGCATTTATTTGAAGCTCTGTGCCTTTTGTAAAGCTGTTTGCACAATAACTTGGCAGCAGTGCCAATTTACTTCTCCCTGGCCTCTCATCAAAAGCACCGAAATACCTTCCCCCAGATGAAAGCATTGTGTTGTATTAACCAAAAGTGGAACCGGTGCCAGGGCTGTGGGAACTTTGCTCTTCACTGTATTTGTTGCACAAAGCAATGTAACATTACCTGTTCCAGTCCTGCTCTCTTGCAGTTGCTGCCAGAGAGTGGAAGGACCAAGGGAGTGACGTTACTAAGAATGTGCCTGATCCATCTGTGGACGAAGGTGATCTGTGTATAAACCAAAACCATAATGAATAATTTTTCATACGTATATTGTAGGTGTTTAGATCCATTTAGTGTATGAATATTGATTGGTCCCTTTGCTGTATAGTTTGTTCTCCTGTTTTACTTTTGAAAGAGCTAGGTCTTGTGGTGATTTTATGTTTTGAAATGAATATTATTTGTGATATTGTACATCATCAACACTGTATTTCAGAATTTTTAAAAACAAAATGTTCTTTTCATATCATTTTCTTCTGGTTAAGTTAAATTAAATAGCATGGATTTATTACTGAAGAGTAGTGACTGTCATATTAAACAGTGAAAATACGCACCCACTTTTTTTTATCAAGCAATCCTTCCCATATGACTGCACCACAGTGTGGGATCCCTATCCTGTACAGCTACCAGCACTTTGGTTATGATCCCACAGAAGTATGAAATAGGATATCAACGTATTGGTTATTTGAAGCTCGCTCTTCCACACAGCAAGTGTACTGTCATTAGACTGTACACAATTTCTCTAACCCCCTTGAAGGACTTGAAAATTCATAAGATAAATTTCAAAGAAAATGACAAAATGCCTTTCATTTTCTGTGGAATACTGGAGCAAAATTCCTACACTACACTAATGCAAACACAAGACACTTGTTCACTTTTGCCAGTTGTGATTCACAGATGAAACATGCTCAGTATCAGTATAATGAAGGCGCGAGATGAAATATATTTTGACGATTCACACTAAAATAAAGCAATGTGGATTGTTCATTGTTTGGATTCATTTATTGGAAATCATATGTCTGGGATTCTGGCTTTGATTTTGAAATTGTATTGGAGTTCAGTTGGGATACAGCCTGCTGAAAGAGGCAGGCAGAGAGAGAGAGAGAGTGAGAGAGAAGCTACCAAGCTTACCCACCTATTTTCTGAGAGAACCCTTCTGAAGAGTTAAATGTGATGATAACTGAAAGTGTTCCAAGCATTCTCCTGAAAAAGGGGCGTGTGTGTGTGTGTGTGTGTGTGCGTGTACGAGAGAGAGAGGCAGTGTTAATCAGTTTTGCATCTTTGCCAAATAAGTGCTATTTCACAATAAGTCACTTCTTTGTTAAAGAATCCTGGTTATTGATCTTTTCATTCAAACCTAATAGTATGTAATTGGCCACATTGGTAACAAGGTTAAACGTTTAAATTTATGTTGTGACCAGTGAGATAGCGTTATTAGAGAGTGCACTCGGGCACCCCCCCCCTCATAACACCAGCACGTACAATATTGTTTATCAGAGTGTTCAATTTTTGTGTTTGCACCTGGAACATGTACGTTACTAAAATGCTGTTGCTTTTCAAGTAATTGTTATAACTTAATTGAAAATATGAACTGGGTTTAGTTAGGAATCAATTTTATTGTCATTTGAATCTGGGCAGGTAACTATCATATTTAATTGTTAATACCCTGCTTGTTCTCTGATTTTTTTTTTGTTGACCATTCACATTGTATAATCTCCTTTCATCCGTGTTATCTGTATTCTCAGCACTATGAACATATGGAAAAGATGTCTCTTCCCAATCATTTTGCCATCCCCATTTAACCACAGAACTGGGTGGGAGTATGTTAAGAGGAGGTAAGGAGGCTTCCAGGTGATTCAGCCAAGTTGAATGAATGGGCAAACAAATGACACATGTAATGTGGCTAAATGCAACATTTTACACTTTCCTGTGGAAAAACAGGAAGAAAGAGTGTTATTTAAATAGTGATAAATTTGGTATTTGTGGATAACCAAAGGGATCTGTATAAATGGGTGTCCTTTATACTCCAGTCATTGAAAATAGGCAGACACCAAGCCATTATGAAGGCAAATGATCTATTGATCTTTACTGCAAGAGAATGGAGTTCAGAAGTGGAGATGTCCGCAGTTATACAGGGCATTGGTGAGACCTTGCTTAGAATGTTGCATGTAGGTTTGATCTCCCTACGTCCAGAAAGGATGGACTTGCCATAGACAGAGTGCAGCTGAGATTCATTGGGCTTGTACTGGGATGGAAGGAGTGTCCCAATGAGGAGAGACTTTTTTCTGGGCCTGTATTCAACAGAGTTTATGAGGATGCGAAGGCATCTGATAGAAACGTATAACATTCCAACAAGGTTGGACAGGCTTAATGCAAAGAGAAAAGAAAAAAACAAAAATTGTTGAGAAAATTCAGCAGATCTGGCAGCATCTGTAGAGAGAAAGCAGAGTTAACATTTTGGGTCAAGTGACCCTTTTTTCAGAGCTCCAGATGCAGAGAGGATGTTTTCCCTGGTTGGAGAGTCTAGAACCAGGGCGCACAGTCTCAGAACATGGAGTAGACCATTTAAGTTTGAGATTAAGAAAGATTTCTTCCCTTGGCGGGGGGGGCGCAGGTAAGGAACCTATGGCATTCACTACTGCAAAAAGTTGTGGAAATCAAGCCATTGAATATATCCAGGAAAAGGATAGATGAAGTTTTCAATTTTAGAGTCATCAAGAGTTATGGGGAGAAAGCAAGAATATGACACAGAGATTGAGGATCAGCCATGATCCTACTGAATGTTGGAGAAGGTTTGAAGGGCCAAATGGCCACCACCTGCGCCTAGGTTCTGTGTTTCAACGTAAGAGCATTCTATTCCCATAGCAACTGTTCCCTTTATTGTACACTTCTCTTACCCCCTCCTGCACAGATCCCTTTGTTTCAAGATGGATTGTCATTCTCAGGAGTCAACCGAAGACCCTTGAGCAGCTAACCAATTAGCTTTCATCTGTGGAAAGTTCAGTGGTTAAAAATGACAACATTTTTCAGTGTTTGTCAACTTCCACAAAGAATGAAAACTGCCCGTTTGTTAAGCATAAATGGCTCTTCATGGTCATTTAAATCCATATCTTTTCTGCACGCAATAGTTTAATTTGAAGGAAATTGCTGCTCAGCTTCCAGCTCGTCAATCCAAGTGTGGTAATAGTGTTGTGGAAAGTTTATTCATTTTGTTCAAACAGTAAACCTAAGAAAACCGAACCAACCTAAGCAAACTGTAAAATGGTTGAATTGGAGAATGCAAGATGAGCCTCATACATCAGTGACCGGGGAGTTTTATTCACATTTCAGTAGTTAAACACACCCACTCACGTTTATTTGCCCGAGTTACTTTGTACTCTGGATTTCTTCTCTGCTCTAAAGGCAGGAATTCCACATTAACCCAAGTTTCAGAGATGCAGTGACACTTCTAGTATCTCATAGTTAAATAGACTATTGCTTTTTTTTTGTTTTTGACACTTGGTGTCTAGTCTCAATGAGTAGAGGCGTTGCAGTTGATGCCAGTTTTCACTTTGGCCATTCATTGCATGCCAGTAGGAGTCAGCAGTGGGAACTCTCCGCAGAACCACACAACTATAAGTTTTACTTAGTGCCGTTTTCTTGCCTTTCTCCCACAACCATGTACTTCAAATAATGTCCACCTCCTTTTTTGAATCTGAATGATTTGAACCTACCTCCATCACCATTCATTTCAGAGCCTAACTGCCCATGATGTGAGGGTATTTTGTTTCCTCCTGTCTTTTTGTTTAATTTATTTTGCTATTGCCTTTTGAGCTGGATGGTCTGGATGCCCATCATTTCGTGATGGGGCACAGTTTCTCCAGATCTACTCTGTTCAATCTCCTCGTGATTTTGAATATTTCCGTCAGATTGCCATTCCATCTCCTCTTCTCCTTTTATCATGACATAAAATGCTAATTATTAATTTTTGAAATCTTGCCTCAAAAGTCTTGGACTTCAGGTTGAGAAATATAGTTTAAAATGACCTGGGACATTTTAAAATGGCCACCAAAGTCAACAGGGAATGAACAAAAGAATTTCTAATGTCAAGGCTGAGACTTGCACCCCGAAAAGACGGCTTGAGTGGTAATTAACTGGGCACTGAAAGTCACCATCTGGATTACGTTGCGTCACAACGTGACTTCCAAATTTTTCCAGGATGATACTTCTTGACTACGGGTATTGCTGAAACAAAGAATTAAACCTGAAACTTGTCTTGCATCTGGAAGTATTGAAGTCCTCACCCTTCTCCAGCTCTATCAAAGGATTCCAGATGAGCACTGATAATAGACCTTGCAAACATCTTCATAAAATTGAATTGCCCTCAATGGTGAGCAGCCAGTTTTTTCATATCATGATCCCTAATCGTGTGGACATCTATGAATGTAAGCCTGTGCTTTTTGCTACAAGAATGCATTCAGAAACATGGAATAATGTCAAGAAAAAGGGGCTCTCTCTCTTTACAAGTAGTGCATGGTTCTGCAAAATGCAGTCATCCCTGAGAGAATTTCAGCTGCAAATAGAAATCTCTTCAATAAATGCAATGTTCGCTATTTGGTTGCTCAGATGCAGTCAATTGTAAACAGCCCTTGTTAAAACCACACAGGCAACCAAAGTACTCTAAGCCAAATGTTTGTTTTATCTTCCTTTTGCATGGGTCATGACTTCCTTTTACCGTTGTATTCTGTGTGCAAGTCTGTGTGACTACATGAAGGCTGTATGCTTGACATTGCATGTTTGTTTATTTTTCTTGGATGTCGCTGATAAATTTATTCTTAAATTGACTCGACTACTAGTGACTTTTTTTTGCGAACAGTAGAACACAGTTCACTACATGTTTTAAGTGGAGGGAGGTTTAACTTCTTGAGGGGAAAAAATAATTTAGGCCTTTAATGTGCCCAACTAAGGTGGTTCATCAGAGGAGATCGTCGGCTTGGAACAGAGTCATAGAATCGTACAGCACGGAAACAGACTGTTCTCGTCCATGCTGACCAGATAAACTTAATCAATCTGGGCCCATTTGATTTGTATCCCTGTAAACCCTTCCTGTTGATGTACCCATCCAGATGCCTTTTAAATGTTGTAATTGTACCAACCTGTAGCATTTCCCCAGCAGCTCATTGCATACATGCACCACCCTCTGCATGAAAAGTTGCCCCTTAGGTCCCTTTATATCTTTCCCCTCTCATCTTAAAGCTATGCCCTCCAGGTTTGGAATCCCCTCCCCTTTGAGAAAAGACCTTGGCTTTTCACCCTATCCATGCCCTTCATCATTCTATAAGGTCACCACTTAGCTTCTGAAGCTCCAGGCAAAATACTCTAGCCTATTAAGCCTCTCCCTATAGCTCAAACCCTGCAACCCTCGCAATATCCTTGTATATCTTATTTGCATCCCTTTAAATTTAACAACATCTCTCCTATAGTAGGGAGACTGCAGTATTCCAAAAGGGGCCTCATCAATGACAACAAAATGTGAGGCTGGATGAACACAGCAGGCCAAGCAGCATCTCAGGAGCACAAAAGCTGACGTTTCGGGCCTAGACCCTTCATCAGAGAGGGGGATGGGGTGAGGGTTCTGGAATAAATAGGGAAAGAGGAGGAGGTGGACCGAAGATGGAGAGAAAAGAAGATGGGTGGAGAGAGTATAGGTGGGGAGGTCGGGAGGGGATAGGTCAGTCCAGGGAAGACGGACAGGTCAAGGAGGTGGGATGAGGTTAGTAGGTAGGAGATGGAGGTGCAGCTTGGGGTGGGAGGAAGGGATGGGTGAGAGGAAGAACAGGTTAGGGAGGCAGAGACAAGTTGGACTGGTTTTGGGATGCAGTGGGTGGAGGGGAAGAGCTGGGCTGGTTGTGTGGTGCAGTGGGGGGAGGGGACGAACTGGGCTGGTTTAGGGATGCAGTTGGGGAAGGGGAGATTTTGAAACTGGTGAAGTTCACATTGATACCATTAGGCTGCAGGGTTCCCAGGCGGAATATGAGTTGCTGTTCCTGCAACCTTCGGGTGGCATCATTGTGGCACTGCAGGAGGCCCATGATGGACATGTCATCTAAAGAATGGGAGGGGAAGTGGAAATGGTTTGCGACTGGGAGGTGCAGTAGTTTGTTGCGAACTGAGCGGAGGTGTTCTGCAAAGCGGTCTCCAAGCCTCCGCTTGGTTTCCCCAATGTAGAGGAAGCCACACCGGGTACAGTGGATGCAGTATACCACATTGGCAGATGTGCAGGTGAACCTCTGCTTAATGTGGAATGTCATCTTGGGGCCTGGGATGGGGGTGAGGGGGGAGGTGTGGGGGCAAGTGTAGCATTTCGTGCGGTTGCAGGGGAAGGTGCCGGGTGTGCTGGGGTTGAAGGGCAGTGTGGAGCGAACAAGGGAGTCACGGAGAGAGTGGCCTCTCCGGAAAGCAGACAGGGGTGGGGATGGAAAAATGTCTTGGGTGGTGGGGTCGGATTGTAAATGGCGGTAGTGTCGGAGGATGATGCGTTGTATCCGGAGGTTGGTGGGGTGATGTGAGAGAACGAGGGGGATCCTCTTTGGGCGGTTGTGGCGGGGGCGGGGTGTGAGGGACGTGTTGCGGGAAATACGGGAGACGCGGTCGAGGGCGTTCTCGATCACTGTGGGGGGAAAGTTGCGGTCCTGGAAGAACTTGGACATCTGGGATGTGCGGGAGTGGAATGTCTTATCGTGGGAGCAGATGCGGCGGAGGTGGAGGAATTGGGAATAGGGGATGGAATTTTTGCAGGAGGGTGGGTGGGAGGAGGTGTACTCTAGGTAGTTGTGGGAGTCGGTGGGCTTGAAATGGACATCAGTTACAAGCTGGTTGCCTGAGATGGAGACTGAGAGGTCCAGGAAGGTGAGGGATGTGCTGGAGATGGCCCAGGTGAACTGAAGGTTGGGGTGGAAGGTGTTGGTGAAGTGGATGAACTGCTCGAGCTCCTCTGGGGAGCAAGATGCGGCGCCGATACAGTCATCAATGTACCAGAAGAAGAGGTGGGGTTTGGGGCCTGTGTAGGTGCGGAAAGGGACTGTTCCACGTAACCTACAAAGAGGCAGGCATAGCTGGGGCCCATGCGGGTGCCCATGGCCACGCCCTTAGTCTGTAGGAAGTGGGAGGAGTCAAAAGAGAAGTTGTCGAGGGTGAGGATGAGTTCTGCTAGGCGGATGAGGGTGTCGGTGGAGGGGGACAGGTTGGGCCTGCGGGACAGGAAGAAGCGGAGGGCCTTGAGGCCATCTGCATGCGGAATACAGGTGTCTAGGGACTGGACGTCCATGGTGAAGATGAGGTGTTGAGGGCCAGGGACTTGGAAGTCCTGGAGGAGGTGGAGGGCGTGGGTGGTGTCACGGACGTAGGTAGGGAGTTCCTGGACCAAAGGGGAGAAGATGGAGTCCAGATAGGTGGAGATGAGTTCGGTGGGGCAGGAGCAGGCTGAGACGATTGGTCGACCAGGGCAGGCAGGTTTGTGGATTTTGGGAAGGAGATAGAAACGGGCCGTGCGGGGTTGGGGAACAATGAGGTTGGAGGCTGTGGGTGGGAGGTCCCCTGAGGTGATGAGGTCGTGAATGGTGTTGGAGATGATGGTTTGGTGCTCGGGTGTGGGGTCATGATCGAGGAGGCGGTAGGAGGTGGTGTCGGAGAGTTGGCGTCTGGCCTCGGCGATGTAGAGGTCAGTGCGCCATACTACCACTGCGCCACCTCCTTCTCAAAATCCACAAACCTGCCTGCCCTGGTCGACCAATCGTCTCAGCCGGCTCCTGCCCCACCGAACTCATCTCCACCTATCTGGACTCCATCTTCTCCCCTTTGGTCCAGGAACTCCCTACCTACGTCCGTGACACCACCCACGCCCTCCACCTCCTCCAGGACTTCCAATTCCCTGGCCCCCAACACCTCATCTTCACCATGGACGTCCAGTCCCTATACAGCTGCATTCCGCATGCAGATGGCCTCAAGGCCGTCCGCTTCTTCCTGTCCCGCAGGCCCGACCAGTCCCCCTCCACCGACACCCTCATCCGCCTAGCCGAACTCGTCCTCACCCTCAACAACTTCTCTTTTGACTCCTCCCACTTCCGACAGACTAAGGGGGTGGCCGTGGGCACCCGCATGGGCCCCAGCTATGCCTGCCTCTTTGTAGGTTACGTGGAACATTCCCTCTTCCGCACCTACACAGGCCCCAAACCCCACCTCTTCCTCCGTTACATTGCTGACTGTATCGGCGCCTCCTCTTGCTCCCCAGAGGAGCTCGAACAGTTCATCCACTTCACCAACACCTTCCACCCCAACCTTCAGTTCACCTGGGCCGTCTTCAGCACATCCCTCACCTTCCTGGACCTCTCAGTCTCCATCTCAGGCAACCAGCTTGTAACTGATGTCCATTTCAAGCCCACCGACTCCCACAGCTACCTAGAGTACACCTCCTCCCACCCACCCTCCTGCAAAAATTCCATCCCCTATTCCCAATTCCTCCGCCTCCGCCGCATCTGCTCCCACGATAAGACATTCCACTCCTGCACATCCCAGATGTCCAAGTTCTTCCAGGACCGCAACTTTCACCCCACAGTGATCGAGAACGCCCTCGACCGCGTCTCCCGTATCTCCCGCAACATGTCCCTCACACCCCGCCCCCGCCACAACCGCCCAAAGAGGATCCCCCTCGTTCTCACACACCACCCCACCAACCTCCGGATACAACGCATCATCCTCCGACACTTCCGCCATCTACAATCCGACCCCACCACCCAAGACATTTTTCCATCCCCACTCCTGTCTGCCTTCTGGAGAGACCACTCTCTCCGCGACTCCCTTGTTCGCTCCACACTGCCCTCCAACCCCACCACACCCGGCACCTTCCCCTGCAACCGCAGGAAATGCTACACTTGGCCCCACACCTCCCCCCTCACCCCCATCCCAGGCCCCAAGATGACTTTCCACATTAAGCAGAGGTTCACCTGCACATCTGCCAATGTGGTATACTGCATCCACTGTACCCGGTGTGGCTTCCTCTACATTGGGGAAACCAAGCGGAGGCTTGGAGACCGCTTTGCAGAACACCTCCGCTCAGTTCGCAACAAACTACTGCACCTCCCAGTCACAAACCATTTCCACTCCCCCTCCCATTCTCTAGATGACATGTCCATCATGGGCCTCCTGCAGTGCCACAATGATGCCACCCGAAGGTTGCAGGAACAGCAACTCATATTCCGCCTGGGCACCCTGCAGCCTAATGGTATCAATGTGGACTTCACCAGTTTCAAAATCTCCCCTTCCCCAACTGCATCCCTAAACCAGCCCAGTTCGTCCCCTCCCCCCACTGCACCACACAACCAGCCCAGCTCTTCCCCTCCACCCACTGCATCCCAAAACCAGTCCAACCTGTCTCTGCCTCCCTAACCTGTTCTTCCTCTCACCCATCCCTTCCTCCCACCCCAAGTCGCCCCCCCCATCTCCTACCTACTAACCTCATCCCACCTCCTTGACCTGTCCGTCTTCCCTGGACTGACCTATCCCCTCCCTACCTCCCCACCTATACTCTCTCCACCCATCTTCTTTTCTCTCCATCTTCGGTCCGCCTCCCCCTCTCTCCCTATTTATTCCAGAACCCTCACCCCATCCCCCTCTCTGATGAAGGGTCTAGGCCCGAAACGTCAGCTTTTGTGCTCCTGAGATGCTGCTTGGCCTGCTGTGTTCATCCAGCCTCACATTTTGTTGTCTTGGATTCTCCAGCATCTGCAGTTCCCATTATCTCGGGGCCTCATCAATGTTCTGTTGGCCATAACATGACCCTCCCAAGTGCTGTACTCAATGTGCTAACCAATAAAGGCAAACACCACCTTCATTACCCTGTCTGCCTGTGACTTCGCATTCAGGAACTACGAACTTACACCCAGAGGTCTCTTTGTTCGGCAACATTCCCAGGGTCCTACCATTAACTGTATAATCCTGCCCTGATTTGCTTCCCAAACTGCAAAGCTTCATGCTTATTTAAATTAAACTCCATCTAGCACCCTTTGGTCTATCCGCCTATCTAATGAAGATCCAGTTGTACTTTGAGATAACCCCATCATTAAACCACCCTTTGCATGAAAAGTTGCCCCTTAGATCCCTTCTATATTTTTCCCCTCATCTTACAACCCCGTTATTCTTACAGATAACTGAGATCTCCTGACAAATTTGCTTCTCAATTTCTGGCTGACTATTCGGTCTATAGTACAATCTCAATGAGGTGATCATCCCTCTTTTATTTCTCAGTTCCATCCAAATAACTTCACTGGACATATTCCCAGAATATCCTCCATCGGTACAGCGTAATGTTATCCCTCACCAAAAACACCACTGCCCCTTCCACTTTAGCTCCCCTTCCCAGCTTTCCTATAGCATCTATATCCTGGAACATGAAGCTGCCGGCCCTGCCCTTCACAAAGCTATGATATCCCAGTCTCATGTTCTCAACCACTCTGAGTTAATCTGCTTTACCTGTTAGGCCTCTTGCATTAAAATGAATGTAGTTTAATTTGCCAGTCCTACCTCATTCTCTGCCATGCCCTTGCCCCCTTGACTATTTGAATTGCTCCTCTTTTCAACAGGACCCACCTCAAATGTACATTTTTTTATCATTGTCTCTTTGGGTACCACCCCTCCCCACATTCGTTTGAGCCTCCTGAGCAACTTCAACAAACCTCCCTGACAGGTATTGGTCCCTTTTCCAATCCAGGTGTAACCCATCCTTCTAGGGTCACTTCCAACACAGAAGAGATTGCACTGATCCAAAAAGTATGAATCACTGTCCCCTCCGCCTCAGCCGTGCATTCATCTGCTCTATCCTTCTGATCCTACTCTCACCGCCATCTAGCACCAATTTATATTACTAATCCAGATGTTACTACCCTCAAGGACCTTCTTTTTTTAAACTCCTGCCGAGCTTCCTTTATTCTCTCTTCAGAACCTTGTCCCTTTCTCTAACTATATTTTTGGTACCAACATTTACAACAACCTCCTGCTGGTCGCTCTTCTGTTTGATAATATTCTGCCCCTGTCTGAGGAACAACTGAGGAAACTTCTCCAATCTAAATTCCAGTATATTCTACTGATCAACCCTGGGCCACGTCTGCTGCTATCCTGGTTGAAATTTGCTAGTTTGGAGAAGGAGGGAGTTGTAATGTGGACTTCGCTGCTTGCTGCCTTTGGCAGTCGTCATTGGGGAGTTTACACAGCATGTCTATTATTGTACAGAATTATGAGGCTGCAAAGTTGAAACTGAAACTTAATTGCATAATTCTCAGGAGAAGGGACTTTCCTTGGGCTTTTTAGACAGGAGCTCCCATTTTTTTTAAAATATAGCTCGCTTTTTTTTTAATTAGGGCAAATACCTTGCAGTGTATGTGACAGCATATGAAATTCTGTACTTTGTGCTTATCGCAGATGCTGAACGGATTCAAGCACTGACAGATCGCATACCTTGTGTAACACTAATCCAGTTACCTGAAACTTCAAGAGGTAATGTTTATAATGTGTACTCCTATCAAGTTGTCTGTCACTTACAAGGAATGCTTTTGCAACCTCTCTACATATTATGCACGGAGGAAGCTCACCTTGTGGCTGCCTGCCAAAATAACCAAAATGAGTCTTTTGCTTTGCATACATGAGAGGTTGCCCAAGTTTCTTCTTTAGAGCAAGAAGTATGGGTGGATTGAATGGCATATGTCATGGCAAGAATCGTGGCACCAAGGCCCACTGATTCACCAGTTATTGGGATTTGCCAGGAGGTTTTTAGACTTTGGGAGTATGCCCCTTAGTGTTTGTTGCATTGTAGGAGTGTTGGGGGTGGGGGGGGGGAAGTGTTGAAAATGCCAACTCACTGCCCTTCCCTCCTACGCTCTGCCTCTCTCCCCTCCTTTCCCCTCTCTGCCCTCACTTGTCTCTTTGACCTGGGGTCACTGTCAATCCTGGGCTCCTGGTGGATGTGTTCCTGGCAGTTGTTACCACTCCCAGTGGTTGTGGGGGCACTGAGGGGTTGGATAGCAGCTCTGGGTAATCAGATTTTTGCAGCCATGCTCCTGAACATCGGCACCTGTCCTAGGGGGAACCCATGAAGGGCACCTCATGCAGGAATTGGGCATCATGGCAGGAATAGATGGCGTTTCCCTACCAGTTGCTCAACCTGTGGCTGAGAAACCCTTGGAATTGATTTTTGTTTTCTTTTAAAAATACAGCCTCGGGAATCCGATGGAATCTGAACATAATGCACAGATTAGACCTCTCTAATTACTATGTTCATTGGAAAATAAGTAGGTTGCCACAGATAATTAGCTAAAATCATAACTGGATGGAACTTGTTTTCCAGTACAGCTTTGACGTCTTGTGCTTTACGAAACTTCTAAGTAGAGTTAGCTGGAAGCAAAGAAGCTGGTGAATGTGCTGTGAAGAGAAAACCTAATTACATTAATATCTCTCTGCCTAGCTGACTGATACTTCTGTAAATTAATATTGGGCTATATCCATGTTCCATTTGATCCATTTAAATGCTCTTGTAATATTCAAAGAATTGGGAGTAGCGTGATGATATTTTGGTAGGATATGCAAATATTGTTCCTGTAATGGCACATTGCTATCTTTAGCTACATCACTTTGACAAGATAGAATTCTGTGAACAAATGGCGAAAGAAATACAAATTTTTATTTCAATAGCAGTTTGTTGACCATTCCAAGTTACTTCTGAAGTGCAGTCACTGCTGATGAGGGGCAAAGGTGGTAGCCAATTTGCACACAGTAAGCTCCAACAATCAACCATAACAAAGGTCCAGACCAACTGATTTAAAGGTTGGTTGAGGTACAAGTGTTGGCTTGGGCCCTGGGTGGAATCCGACGCTCATTCATGAGTAGTGCCAGCGTGAGCATTTATTCCCAACTTGAAGAAGCATGGGAAATCTGCCACAGTGGAGAGAAAAATTAATCCATGTCAGAGATCTCCTCATGATCTGCTGAGAACAATGGAATGTGGCTAGGTTGGACGCTGCCTGTCAGAAGAACATCAGAAGTCTCTCCATGTGGGCCCTTCATGTGGCAAGGAGCAACTGGGGAGTCACAAAGATAAGAGTAGTAGTAATGAGATAGTAATCAGGTTGAATCCATTTCCCTTGCTTGTAGTGTGGAATTAAGCTTTTGGAATTTGTGTTAAACTTTCTGTCAAGGATGCTCCAACCATGGTGTTTAAATCACTTTTCTGAGAGTTTTGGAACGTTCAAATTACCGTTCATTTTCTACTCGCCAATCCACTGGTAAGGTGCAGAATGTAGCCGGAACAGTGTGACTGAGTGTTAGCAAAGGTAAATATAATAGTTCCCATGGATGTAAGGATGTTGTCTCAATAATTTTAAATCAACAGTGATTTAATGAATTACAGCCACTCCAGATGTATGCATTTCATAGGAATCAATGCTCTTGTGGTAAAATGATAATTTTGCTATCTCTCGGCTAGAAGATCCAGGTTCACGCCCTGCTCTGGGGGTGTGAAATAACACTGCTGAACTGTTTGATTAGAAAATATCAACGTTTAATGGGATGCAATTTGTATCCTTGTCAATCCTAACCTGATGGGACCATTGTTGTGCATGGTGTGTTATTAGGAAAGAAAGAAAGGACTTGCATTCATTTTCAGGATGTGGGCATTGCTGGCAAGGCTGGAATTTCTTGCTTTCCACTTGTTATCCATGAGCAGTAGATGATTGCAAGCAATCTTCTGAAATGATTGTAGTCTGTCTGGTGAACATTCTCCTGCAATTGCACTGGGTGGAGAGTTGTAGGAATTTGACACATTGATAACAAAGCAGTGGTAATTCGTCCAAACCAGGAAGGTGTGTGACTTGTGAATGATGTCACTGCAACTGCAGCTTTCTTCCCAAATTGAAACTCACTCAGAGATAGTAGGAACTGCTGATGTTGGAGTCTGAGATCAGTGTAGAACTGGATGAAGACAGCAGGCCAGGCAGCATCTGAGGAGCAGGAAAGCTGACATTTCAGGCCTGGAGTCTTCTTCAGAAATTGATTCATTCGTCATTTCTGAAGAAGGGTCCAGACCTGAAACTTCCTGCTCCTCAGATGCTGCCTGGCCTGTTGTGTTCATCCAGCTCTAATCTTGTTATCTTCCCAAATTGAAGATGTTTTAGTTTCAATTTGTTCTGAGATGCAAGCATTACTGACAAGGTCAGCACTTATTACCACTTACAATGGGATGGAATGAATTAGTTCAAAACGGTTGCTCACCACATGATATTGGTGCACCCACTGTCCCTTCAAGCAAGGACTTCCAGGATTTTGACCTTGCAATATTTCTGAAGAATATGAACAGATGCTTAAATTTTAAGATTGATGTGCATCCCAGAGCCTTATAATTCTGCTGAGCTGCTACTCGCAAGCAAAACAGGCTCTTATGCTAACTTTTTAAATAGCATGTGTTTACCCATGTTTGGCACTTAATTTGGATTTATTTTTAACCTGTTCCAATATTGAAGTGTTCACTTCATTTCTGTAAGTGCAGAATCTTATTTGTATTTAACCTGTAACTTGGAAACTCATGCAGAAAGCTAAATTTGTCCTCCTTGTGCAGTTTTCCGTTAAAATGTAAATCATGAGACCTTGGGCAAAGGTTAGAATTCACAAAATGGCAAATTAAATAGAACAAAATGGTTTCAAACTGGTGAGACGAGCTTAATTTGCTGGACAGTGTTCCTTTTATTTTGTTAAGTAAGCATTTGTTTTTTTTAAAAAAACAATCCCGTTAATGCAAACATTAAACTGCATTTGAATGCTTTGTTTAATGAAAGTCCTTGACAGTGTTTGGTCTTTGTGGAAAAAAAAAATGCAATTTTTAATTTTGATCAAACTTTGGCAATAGTTGTTCTCTTGGGAGTTAGGGTTAGGG
The DNA here is from genome assembly GCF_030684315.1 of Stegostoma tigrinum. Lineage (NCBI taxonomy): Eukaryota > Metazoa > Chordata > Chondrichthyes > Orectolobiformes > Stegostomatidae > Stegostoma > Stegostoma tigrinum. The sequence goes on from NC_081382.1 coordinate 28,983,030, forward strand.
TGAGCAGCATTTCTGTAGAATATTGGCAAGACGTTCGGGCTCTCAGCAAGCTTTTCCAATTGTTTTTGAATATTTTATCTTAAGTATTATTTTTCTGTGATAGAAATCACATTACTCCTCACATCTGTTAACATTTACTGGCAATGTCTAGCTTGATTGGAGTAACAGTTCATTCTGTCCCAGTTCCTCGAACTAAATCCCTGTGCATGTGCATGTCAAAAGATTCTTAATCATAATGCAGTATCTCAATTTTTCAGATCGGGTATAATAAATGCCAATTGAAACTGGTTCACTTCTTGGAAAATTTTATGTCTGGCAATATCAAAGCAAGGATGGGATTTCCAATAGGGCTTTCCTCCTTTTATCAAATGTCTCTCATGATGCTGAATATGAAAATAAGTAATTCTTCACTGTAATGTTTAAGTCTGTAATTATGTTGAGTTCGGTCAGATTCTCAAAAAGTGGTGGATTTTGTTTGAAGAAGGAATATTGGCAAGACTCACGGTTGAATATATTCAACCATAGAATTAATAGCATCTATTAAAGGAGGCACTAAGGTTTAATGCCTCAACCAAACGGTACATCTCTGTCAGAGATAATGGGAACTGCAGATGCTGGAGATTCCAAGATAATAAAATGTGAGGCTGGATGAACACAGCAGGCCAAGCAGCATCTCAGGAGCACAAAAGCTGACGTTTCGGGCCTAGACCCTTCATCAGAGAGGGGGATGGGGGGAGGGAACTGGAATAAATAGGGAGAGAGGGGGAGGCGGACCGAAGATGGAGAGTAAAGAAGATAGGTGGAGAGGGTGTAGGTGGGGAGGTAGGGAGGGGATAGGTCAGTCCAGGGAAGACGGACAGGTCAAGGAGGTGGGATGAGGTTAGTAGGTAGCTGGGGGTGCGGCTTGGGGTGGGAGGAAGGGATGGGTGAGAGGAAGAACCGGTTAGGGAGGCAGAGACAGGTTGGACTGGTTTTGGGATGCAGTGGGTGGGGGGGAAGAGCTGGGCTGGTTGTGTGGTGCAGTGGGGGGAGGGGATGAACTGGGCTGGTTTAGGGATGCAGTGGGGGAAGGGGAGATTTTGAAACTGGTGAAGTCCACATTGATACCATATGGCTGCAGGGTTCCCAGGCGGAATATGAGTTGCTGTTCCTGCAACCTTCGGGTGGCATCATTGTGGCAGTGCAGGAGGCCCATGATGGACATGTCATCAAGAGAATGGGAGGGGGAGTGGAAATGGTTTGCGACTGGGAGGTGCAGTTGTTTGTTGCGAACTGAGCGGAGGTGTTCTGCAAAGCGGTCCCCAAGCCTCCGCTTGGTTTCCCCAATGTAGAGAAAGCCGCACCGGGTACAGTGGATGCAGTATACCACATTGGCAGATGTGCAGGTGAACCTCTGCTTAATGTGGAATGTCATCTTGGGGCCTGGGATGGGGGTGAGGGAGGAGGTGTGGGGACAAGTGTAGCATTTCCTGAGGTTGCAGGGGAAGGTGCCGGGTGTGGTGGGGTTGGAGGGCAGTGTGGAGCGAACAAGGGAGTCACGGAGAGAGTGGTCTCTCCGGAAAGCAGACAAGGGTGGGGATGGAAAAATGTCTTGGGTGGTGGGGTCGGATTGTAAATGGCGGAAGTGTCGGAGGATAATGCGTTGTATCCGGAGGTTGGTAGGGTGGTGTGTGAGAACGAGGGGGATCCTCTTGGGGCGGTTGTGGCGGGGGCGGGGTGTGAGGGATGTGTCGCGGGAAATGCGGGAGACGCGGTCAAGGGCGTTCTCAATCACCGTGGGGGGGAAGTTGCGGTCCTTAAAGAACTTGGACATCTGGGATGTGCGGGAGTGGAATGTCTTATCGTGGGAGCAGATGCGGCGGAGGCGGAGGAATTGGGAATAGGTACATCTCTGTCCTCTGTTTTCATGGAATGTCAGCTGGGAACATGTACCTGAAGTGGATCCTGTAAATCCAGGCCAGTTCACTTAGGTGAGAATAAAACCAGTTGACCTAATCTTATTATATTGAAACCTGACCCTGACTCTAACCCTAACCGTTTTCCTTTCCCTTCCCTGGTACATTGGTAACACACATGTAATATCACTATCCACTGTATCAAAACTGCTTGCTAATTGGTTAATGGCCCTTGTATTTAATTTTAACAATGGCAGGAATATCAGTACAAAGAGAGACTGTGCTGCTCCTGCTGACACAAATCAGAGAAATATATCTCTGTTCCTTCAATGTCACAGGGTGAAAATCCTGGAATCCCCTCCCAGGGGCATTGTGGGCCAACCTATTGCAGGTGGACTGCAGCGGCTCAAAAAGGCAGCTCACCACCTTCTCAAGGGCAATAGGAATGGGCAATAAATGCTGACCCAACAAGCGTTACCCTCGTCCCACGAGTGAAGGTAAAAAAGAAATTGCGCTACTCTGTTCTTCCCATTGCAGTAACAAACTAAATTATTGCATCTTGGCTATTGTTTCAAATGTTTTATGCTGATGGTAAATGACAATTTGAGGGAACCCATCCATGAATACAGAGATTAATAAAACGGGTTTGCTAACTATTGGAAGTGGTAAGAACAATCTGCATATTTTTGAAAGTGAAGTTGTCTTTCAAATCTCTTTAATTTTTTTGTTTGAAGAGATTGTGTACATTTGCATCATGGGAATTTTCTAAAAAAAATTGAGACTGAAAGTCATTGACCACAGTATTTTTCCATTACATTTCCAGTTTTTAATGCAGGAATTTGTCCACGACTGTAGATAAATTGAACAGTTGTGGAATTTTTTCAAAAATGGTCACCTAATGTATCATTTGAATGATCTGTTGCAGATAATATGCCAAATTATTAAGCTACCTTTTATCTCTGACTTGTGTACCGACACACTGAGGTAATTTATTACGTATGATACAAATGACTTTGAAAAGTCCCCTACTTCAGTAAAAGTCCCGATTAACATCGATGTTTGGATTGTTGCCTGGCTGAGTGTGGGTTGTGATGTTTGAGTGATGCGTTGATGCATGTTCTTTAGCCTTTGAAGACATTAAAAAGTCTGAGGAGTGATAGAATCAAAATGCTGTGTAGATAATTCAAATCTGGAAGTCCGGAAGTGAGGATCAGAAGTCTTTGGCAGGTAGGATAGGTGGCTGTGGTTCATGTTTCTTGTCCACACCCTTCAACAGCGCATTGCAGTGGATTCATTAAGATATTGTTGTGATTTAAGTGTTCCACATACAGAGGTACACAAACTTTTGCAAAAGAAGAGAACTGCAGGTGCTAAAAATCCAAAGCTAAGAAATTGTTGGATGTGCTGAGCAAGTCTGGTAAAATTCATCAAATAAAGAGAGATTTGCATTTACATCATACTTTTTTATGATCGCTAGATGTCTCGAGGTGCTTTACAACCTATTATTTGAGGTACAGCCAACTAAGTTTTATTCGATGTATTATTTCCTAGGTCTCTGTCGTGATGTAGGAAAAACAGCACACTGCAAACTCCCGCAAAAAAAAGCAATGTCATAATGGTCAGAAAATCTTGTGTTGTGATGTTGATTTGAGATAAAGATTAGCAAAGGGACCGAAGAGAATTCTATTGCTGTTCTTCGAAGTGACAAACAGATCAAGGAGTTGTTCATCTGAAAGATGGCACGTCAACTGTACAGCATTCCCTCACTGCAGTGTCAGCTTTGATCTTCGTGCTTCAAGTGCTGGATTAGGACTTGAACCAGGACCTTTGAAATTCTGATGTGACAGTGCTACCAAATGAGTCATGGCTGACCTGACTTAAAGAAAATCATTAATCTTTCAGCAAAGCTCTTCATCAGAATCTGCAGCTTATGAAGTATCAGAGTAAGAGCAGTGGAGAAAGATAAAAACATTAGAAAGGAGGGAGAACAAAATTCTGTAAAGTCATTAACCAGAGAAATGACAAGATTGACAATGGCATGAGACACAACAGAGCTGAATATGATCGATTTTTAGTATTTCATTTTGAAGATGCACCAGGGAAAATGTCACTGTGTTTGGAGTGTGGATTCACATTTTGATCAAAGCACAAGTGAAGCGATTTTGAATGAATTGTTTTATGTTGGTGCAACTGGTTCTGATGCTGTTCTGCCAATAACATTGGATCAAAATGGTTTTACAATAAATGTATATGTATTGGGGAGCAGGTGGTGAGCAATGCGAATGGTGATCAGAGAGGCAGGATAACATTTCAGTAAAGCTCTTTTTGAGAAGTTGACCATGTTCTTGCATATTACCAATCCCTTTATGTTAGCAGAGATAAGCTATTTTTCACATCTTGGTCTGACTTATCCTTTGTTCCCTTTTGTGGTTTTGATGTTGATAATGAGCAATCAATCATTGCTGTGAAAAATATAATTCTTCATCGTTGCATGAAGTTTTAAAATTTTATCTCATGAAAATGACGTCTCTCTCAAAAACAGGAAGATGTTACTACCATACTAATTGTAATCCCATTTTCAGCAATTGGCCCATAACCTGTATGCCTCGGCATTGCAAGAGTGTATCTAGATAATTAAATGTTGAGGGTTTCAATCTCAACCAACCTTGTAGGCAGTGAGATCCAGAATTCCCCCATCCTCAGAGGGATGGGGGTGCCTCCTGACTCTTATCATAAACCTATGTCCCCTGGACACTGAGCTCTCCAATTTACCAAGGGGAAACGTTTCTTCTTTTCTACCTGTCTATACACTGAAGACCTTTTTTCTGTGCCGTAGACCTCTATAAATCTGTTATCAATTTTTGGAATTGGTGAATTTGTGTGTGGTTACCTCGATCCTGGATTTGTAGGCATGATACAATGTTGATGCAAGTTCAAATGAGTTGGAAAAAACGTGAATGTGTGCGTGTGTGTTATAAATTCTTTCCGAGTACTATTTAAGGGTTTGGAACTGACCCAGAGATTTATTTTGTTCAAACAATGTTGGCTTTATGTTCTTTCTTGTTTTTCATTTTAAAATAGATGGTGTAAAGAATTGCAATATTTGCCATTGGTCCTATCACACTTTCTGACCACCTTTGTTGTCTGTATCTTTCATAAGTGAGGTTCTGACTTAACAAAAATACAAAAATAATAAATCTGATCAATATAACATCAGATTTAATGAAATGTGAGGCTGGATGAACACAGCAGGCCCAGCAGCATCTCAGGAGCACAAAAGCTGACGTTTCGGGCCTAGACCCTTCATCAGAGAGCTGTCTAGGCCCGAAATGTCAGCTTTTGTGCTCCTGAGATGCTGCTGGGCCTGCTGTGTTCATCCAGCCTCACATTTCATTATCTTGGATTCTCCAGCATCTGCAGTTCCCATTATCACTAATATAACATCAGATTTAATGTACTTTATTATTGCATTTTCTGAGTGAACTCAGTTTCTGAAGATGTGCATTTTGGAAAAAATCAGATTTCTAAAGATTTTTATTTACATTTATTTATTCTCTTGGATCATTTCAGCTAATTTTTATTCTTGATTAAATTTGATCAGTGCAAGTCAATTATGATAGCGGCAGAAATTCCTGTTAAGGTCGTCTTCTCCTGTGCAAAAGAGTGAATTAGCATAAGTTTAAAAATAACAAAATCGCTGAGGCTCCTTGAATTCATGTCTTTAATCTACAGATGTTATATAACCACTTTCTGCAATTGAACTCAGCTCCTTCAGCCCAGTTACCCCATGGATGCTTCTCTTAATCACTGTTTAAACCGTTGGTTTTTGAAAAGAATTTCATTTTAAAGTGGTAAATGTGTTTTCACATTAATTCCACTGCACTGCAGATCTTGCAGTGTTTTCTAATAGAAAAAAGTTTGGTGAATGAGCAGATTAATGACTTTAAATCAGGGACATCAATAGCTGTAACATTGAGTTTGAAGAGCTTGAAGCCTGTATAATCAACGCCTGACTCTGAGCTGTAGTGTGATGAGCGAACCAGCTACTTCCTAATTGTGAAAGGGAATAAAAATAAGGGGGACTCTTTCTCCCTTTCCTTGCCAACCTTTTTGTTTTGTGACAGCCAGACACTCTGTCCTCCTGAAAGATCCTGGGAGACATGATGTTGGGCAGCCCAGTCCATTACAGAAAATGATCGGTGTGGGGAAGCCAAAGAAAGGACATGTTTCATTCACTGGTGCAACTTCTAGTTGGTCAAATGACTCCATTCTTGTTTCATTGCAGTAATACTAGTGTGGAAAGGCAGAACACTGCTCACCATCCAAAATATTTGATTGATGGAGCAACTTTATCATTTCTTGAGTAATATTATTTCTATCCAGCAGTTTTGGATCACTTAAATGTTTTGAAGTGTAATTGTTCTTCATAGAATTAATTAACCATTGTTACTTCTCATCACTCTGGAGAAAGGTATCTATTCTCACTTGCGTCTGTATTGTTTTCTGTTACCTTTACATCATCTCCATTTAGCCTGGTGTAAGAGTGACATTGACTAATCCCCTTAACTTCTGGCGTAAAATATTTCACAAGTACAGATGCTGCAAAATGAACAGTACCAGAATCATTGTGCTTGGGTAGCAAGGCTTAGGAAGCCATCTGGGAGAACTCTGTTAACATGATGCACAATATAAGTGCGTTTTATATTAACATGTTGTAATTTGATTCTGAGAGCTAGAATTGCCCAATGTGTTTAACATTTATAAAATTCCTATTGCAGTCAATGTACTTATTCTTCAAGGCAAGATCCATGCTTAGTTTTCAGACAAATTATCCTTTTTCAGTGTTCTATGCCTTTAGCATCGTCGACTCCACTTTTGTAAAGATTTAATTGAAGCCTCCTCTTGCCCTTAAACATCCTCCAGTTTGTCTTCCATTGTGTTCTCTCCTGATGGCATCCTTCATTCAATATTCCCAGTTTATTTCTGTTCAACTTTGCACTTGTCTTATTTGGGTTTTTCCTGAGTTTAAAATAAATCTAACGGGGATTTGGTATTCTCATCACAATTATTATCGTTCTCTGCCGATGGTAATACTGGACAATTCAGATCCCAGAATAAAATCTGACTTGATAGATCATATTTTTAAGTGTTTCAATTGGTTAGTCACTGAAACATATTCACATGAGGCTGTAAATGCTCTTCCATACAGAGAGACCCTAAAAGAGCAGCATTAATCAATGTTTGGCATGGATAGTTCTGTTTTCCCAATTTGTGCATTTCATGTACCGTATACTACTGTAACCCTGCCAGTGTTGACACTGGAAATGAAAATGCAAAGAATTTAATGAAACAGTAGAAAAGGCCACTTCACCCATTACTAATCTACTAAAAAAATTGCTTTTTAGAAATTGCGCCTTTTTAAGCCTTGGAGGAAGTGGGACTGTGGTTTGCAAACTTTGCAGCCCGATTCCCCTCCAAATAGCAATATACAGTGAGGCCCTGCACCCTCATGATATCAAGGTACCTTTCAATGACAGTGCGAGTAATAAATACAGGCTGAAGATAATGATCTCCATATTAACAGGAAGACAGAGAGGGTACATGGAACTCTTGTTTATGGGGCTCACTTAAACAACCCCTTTGCAGATTCCATTCTGACACAGGTTTTCCTGTATTGCTGACAGGTGGAAGTGGAAATTTAGTCACAACCAGGGACTTGCGGGGTCAAATTTGGCTATTCCATCTAAGGACTCTGCAGGGAATTGAGTGAGATTCCAATGAAATCATGGAGAAGATCAAAACTGGTGGAGACGTTGGATAGGTCACAAACAGTTCTTCTGCAGGGGTGCTGTCAGCGCGAAATTACCGCCAGAAAGTCTCCAGCCTGGATCGATCTATGGATCTTCAGTTCATGGCATGTCATGGTGCTAATAGTATCATTGTGTATCAATTTTTGAATGCCATCTGGATTGCTGCAGGACCGTCATCAAGGACCTGATGTGGAGAAGTAAACATTGAACCACAGTGTGCCGAATGAAATAATGCCAAAATTGCCTTTCCCCCACACCATTCTTGCATGTTGGAGGTTATCAACAGAGCCTTAATCACAAATAAAGTATTTATCCTTCTTGGCCATGGGGTCCAAAGGAAATGGACTGTCCCTCAAATTAAAATGGTCTAAAATATATTACTATCACAATGCCAGTTTATTAAAATGAAACACAGATGGAAATAATGACCTGTCCGTCTTCCCTGGACTGACCTACCTCCTCCCTACCTCCCCACCTACACTCTCTCCACCTATCTTCTTTACTCTCCATCTTCGGTCCGCCTCCCCCTCTCTCCCTATTTATTCCAGTTCCCTCTCCCCATCCCCCTCTCTGATGAAGGGTCTAGGCCCGAAACATCAGCTTTTGTGCTCCTGAGATGCTGCTTGGCCTGCTGTGTTCATCCAGCCTCACATTTTATTATCTTGAAAATAATAACTGTGTCATGAAACTTGCTGTTTGACATTTGTGTGCAATATATTAACAACAGTAAAGTAATAGCCACTTTCAGTTGTATCAGTTGTTAGCCTTATTAACATTACAATGTAGCAATTGAGTGCATGGCTAATTCCACAGCAGTTTTAGCCAGTATAGCCATTGTCAGTGTTCAAGCTAGCTGGAATTGGTAACCTATGATGTTCTTTGCATAAAGTAGTGTGATTACGTGCTTTTCTGCAAAATTTAGGTTCGATGTGCATAAATTTAAGGAAGCTACAATTTATCCTGAGTGTAGCTGCTTTGCAGGTTACATAATCGAGCCACTTTACAACTATCTCATTCACTATACTCTTCGACATAACTTCAACATCGAGTGATCTTTCCATATCAGTAGATTTGCAGATTTGATTCGATGTGATAGCAACGTACATCAGTGTTTAACATACAATATGCATTGATTTTCATCATTGGTAGCCAGGCAGTAAAATGTTGAGTAAATGTTTTACATTTAACGGCGTTGTCTTGTGGACGTGAGGGAAAACATTAACTCAGTCTGTCTTGATTTGAATTCAACTGTAATCTCTGAAATTGTCTTTTTGTTGGGGCATTCTGCAGATGCTGTACACTTAAATACTTTTGGTTGCTAAATCAATGGTCACAGGACTTGCTAAGATCCATTTGTGGGTTTCAAAGTCTGTGTTACTTAATGTTGCAATATTACAGTGTGGCTGAAATAACGAGAGATGACTCGGATTTGTCTGAATACAATCGATTGTTTCTTACCCCTGAAACTCTGCAGGGAATATTGCTCCTTTTAAGGTCCGATGTACTATACACAACAACTTTCGGGCGAAGGTAGGGGCAGTCTGATGAATCAAGCTTTCTGACACACGGATCAAGCTTGTCTTGATTTTGCCACACCTGCACAGATCTTGCAAACACTTATATAAGATAACAAAGTGTGAAGCTGGATGAACACAGCAGGCCAAGCAGCATCTCAGGAGCACAAAAGCTGACGTTTCGGGCCTAGACCCTTCTTCAGGGAGGTCTAGGCCCGAAACATCAGCTTTTGTGCTCCTGAGATGCTGCTTGGCCTACTGTGTTCATCCAGCTTCACACTTTGCTTTCTTGGATTCTCCAGCATCTGTAGTTCCCATTATCACTCTTGTAAACACTTGGTGCTTTATTGATCACAGTGCAAACTGGTGTTTGTTTGAACGTTGTTGTGGACAGCTTATTGCAATTCTGCTCAGTATCTTAAACCTTTTTCCATTATGATCTATAACATATCCCCCATAGTGCTGTTCTTACTGCTGTCCATTCAGGAGAATGATCTCAAGCGCCAAACAATGCGTGACCTATGCCAGCTAGAAGGACAAGGGCAGCAGATGCATGGGAATGTGACATGTGGAAGCCCCACTCTGATGTACTGCAATGCAATGTTTATCTGTAATCTGTTTATCTGACTATAATGTTTATCCCTTGAACTTTGGTTCTTCTTTTCTAATTTATACTATGAATCACTATAAGGCAATGTAACTTTTTTCTTTATTTCTCTATTTTGTACCTAAGATTTGTACCTAGGTCCTTTGTACCTAAGTTGGCACAGTGAGGGGTGGCACTATAAACTTATCACTGTACACCTGTACTTACTTGAGTACATGTGACAATAAAATGTAACTCTTATTCTAAAAGCTTCCTCCAAATCACTCACTATCAGAACTTGGAACTATTATACTCTTCCGTCACTGTTGCTCGGTCAAAATCCTGGAACTCCCTCCCCCAACAGCACTTCAGGTGCCAAGGACCACAGTGTGGTTTTAGGAGGTAGCTCGCCAACACCTCCTCATGGCTGTCAGGGATCTGGAACAAAAGCTGCCCAATCCATCTGAATAATTTAAAAATTTTTTTTAAAAATTGCCACTGGATATTGACTTCTCCGTGCCTGTATATTGGAGATGTACATTGCAACATTGGATGGACGCCACTGTTAATCATTTTCTTTCCTAAGCTTGAAAACTGGCCAAGAATCTGTTTTTCTATTACGAAAGTCAACTGAAGGCAGGATTCCATCCTTGGAGGATGGGAATTTCATGCTCGGATGCTGGATTTGCTGAACCATCTGTAGCTGAAAGAGAAGAGACAATCTCCTTTCTTCATTTTGGATCCAAGCCCAATTTCCTGTGGTCTAAAGGGCACTGGCTAAACCTGCTATTTCTAATGAAGTTATGCACTCAATAGCACTGGTTTTGTGGTTGCAGTAAACATGAAACTTCCGGCTTTCAGTGTCATTACAACTAGGAAACTGATAGCAACTCCTGGTATTCACTTGTATACAGTTAAGTATGAAATCTGAGACACCCTGTTCCTCTGACTGTGCTGTTGTCAGGGACGTCAATGTTTTGAAAATTAATGACTTGGCACTTTTAAACAATTAGTCCCTCCTGCAAAAGCTCTTTGGGGGGTAAAATGTTGTACCATGTTGCAAGAAGTGTAACTGGGTTTTTAATACCATATTAAAGTTAGTGTTACGCTTGAATAACATTTGTGGCCCTGAAAAGCATATTTTATACTGTAGACCACTAAATTTGTCAATTACGATAAAATTCCAGAGATCACATTATTTTAAAGTAAGTTTGATAGGCTAACTTCTATCTTAATCTTGTGTGCAAGTCTCAATCTCTGTTTCACTATTATTAAAGCTAACTAAAACGTGAAGGATAAACAGCACATGTTTAATTTCCTGTCTGTCTATCTGAGCCAGTTCTTCAATGTGACTGGATGTTTAGCTTTTATTGATGCTATACAGTTGAATGGTAGAGATCTGCCCCCAACAGGGGATCACTTCAGCATGAAATTAATATTGGATAACTTCAAATCCAGCGATTACTAGATAAGCTTACTTCGATGTCAGCCACATGTGTCACCAGCCCACCACTGAGACTGAAATCTGTGTCGTTTATTCTGTCTTTCAAAACTTTCCTTGCAGACTGTTTACAATAATGTTTCAGTTTTCACTATTAAAACCATTTCTGCAGTACTTCGAAACAATTGTGCTTTTGCATAATTTCTGAGTCTATTGATTCTATTGTAATATTCTATTGTGACTATTGATTCCCATTTATATTTAACACTTGGCTGTTAATAATCCAAGATGACTGATGATTACTTGTCGATTAGCTCTTGGAATTTTATAATAAAATAGCTTAAAATGTAGAGTATTCTTGACGGCACCAAAGGCTTTCAATGTGAGCCCTCAAAATTCAGACACATGTCAATCTAAGCTGATGATATCATTACTCATTGCTGGAAGTCCTTCCACCTTCTCAGTAGGATGTTAAACTGGGATGGATGCAAAAGATTCCATGGCACTATGGCAAGACCAGTTTAAGGGAATTCTCTCCAGTGCTTTGCCCAATCATTATCCCTTAAACAAATCTAAAATACATGATGCAGTCGTGGCTCTCATTATTTGTGAAACCTCGCTGCCGAAATTGATTGCCAAATTTCCCCACGTTGTAAATATGATCAAAGTTGGATTCAGGACCTTGTGGGCCTGTGAGCTAGAACTTTGAGTCTGTGAACACTGGGGCAGTAGTGGCCAACCCTGCTCTTATTGGTTGTCTCATTGCCACCACACCCCATCCCTCAGCCCCTCACCAAGGGGTCATGACAGCGTTCAAGGCTCAAAGTGGGGTGACTGAAGGAAAATGTTTAGGAACCAATTGACTATGGTGTGACCCTATTGAATATAATGCCATCTCCAGTAACGAATGAGAAACCTGTAATACAATATCTCCTGGGAATACTTTAGAGAAACTTTTCTCTTCATAAGGAATGAATTTTAAAATGTCTTCACAAGCTTAAATCACCCCTTCTCCAACCACATCCCAAAACCAGCCCAGCTCATCCCGGCCTCCCTAACCTCTCCTTCCACCAATCCATTCTTCCCACCTCAAGCCTCACTCCCATCTCCTACCTACCAGTCTCATCCCACTTCATTGACCTGTCCATCCTTCCTGTACTGACATATCCCCACCCACACTCGCCTTTTACTGGCTCCAACCCTACCTCTTTAACCTTTCTTTCTCCTCTCCATCCATCTGCTCCTTTGTCCATCTACTATCCGCCTCCCCCCCTCTCCCTATTTATTTCAGATTCCCCCTCCCATCCCCCATTTCTGAAGAAGGGTCTCGAACCAAAACGTCAGCTTTCCTGCTCCTCTGATACTGCTTGGCCTGCTGTGTTCATCCAGCTCCACACCTTGTTATACCATAATTTTTAAAATGTCAATGTATGTATGTTGATGTACTCATCAGGTTAATGCCATTATGATGTACTAATGTGATTAATACCTTTGCATTGTATGCGGATAACAAACAAAGTTTATCGATTGTGATTTCCTGAAAAACGGTCAGCTTGAGCGCAGGACTTTGGTTCTGACACAATGTCATGCACATAAGCCGTCAAAATGATGTGCACGTCTTTTTAAGTTACATGACAAAGTTTAACGAGAGGGTGAGCAGATATAATTCGGTACCATCTTTAAAAGCTGCATGTTCTGTTTATTTTCATGTAACGCTTTTGATTTATTAAATGCCAACACTTGTAACATTTTAGCTAACTCTGAATTAGTAGGTTAATTAATAACGAGATGGAAAATGTATGTAGTACGGTACCCCACTGGCAGGAAGGACTGGTTTACATTATGAACGTAGGTTTAAAAATGAGAACAGTATTGATGGAACGTGTATACAGACTGATTTCTTATGATTGCCAAGTCAACAATGCAGATGCCACAGGAGGTGATTTCCTCAGAGAAGTTTGTTGCTGAGAAACTGAGTGGATATATTTTCTGGTTTTACCTGTTTTGTTAGTTGGGCCTTGGGCAAAGTTCATTGTAAGTTAAACAGAGTAGAAAAAAAGACCCGTAAATGCCACATTCTGTTCTTGAAATTTGGTGTTTTAGATTCTTTAGCCAGGACGTTTTTTGGGTAATTTGTGCTAAGATGCTATTAATTCAGCTAATCAACAGTCAATTTCATGACAGTTTTAAAAGATGCGGATTAGGAGTAGTCAGGTCAGGAATGGAAACATTTTACTCAGGATGGTACTTCACACCAGCCAACTCAGTTTGATAGTGTGTGATTTACTCATTCATCTAGTATAGGTAAGAGAAGGATGTGGTCCTTTTATGAAAGTCTGTCAAGATTTTAAAATTAAAATATGGACTATTGATTTTTGTATTCAACTATCCATTTCAATACCTGGGACTTTCAGGGATAGAAATAGTTTTAAATATAGATCAAAAACACTGACTTCTAATTGTCATGGCATTATACACAGTCACATTTCAGGAAACCCAGCTGGACCAGGCAACAGGTAGCTAAACTGGAATTATTATTTTATTTGATTTAACATTGCCAAAGGCAACAAAACCATCTAGCAAGTCCTGATTGAGGAGGTGCCCTATTTTGAAGAATTCTGAAGAAGGGCCCAGACCCGAAACGTCAGCTTTCCTGCTCCTCTGATGCTGCTTGGCCTGCTGTGTTCATCCAGCTCTACACCTTGTTATCTCAGATTCTCCAGCATTGGCAGTTCCTGCTATCTCTGTTTATTCGAGAAGCTGCTTTTTGCAGAGAGGGCTGAAAAGAAGTTTAGCACTCTTTCTCTTTCTCTCTCTTTCCTTCTGTTTCTCTCTCTTATCCTCTCTCACTTTTTCTCTGACTGATAGAGAAAGAGAGAATGTGGTGATATCAATGATTAAAAAGAAACATCAGAACACAAATCAAAGGATAACTGCAATATTTTGCTATTACAGATGGTCCAAAATACCAGTTAAAGAACCATGATCTCACATTAACACCTTCTTCTATGTCAAGAACAACCTGAGTACTTTAAATGGCTCTTCCTTTTAACTTCCTTTTAGACTGCACACCGCCTCTTTTTCAAGGTTGTACACATAAGCGAATCTGCATGTGATTTCATGGAAGCCATGTCCTTGCCATCATGCTTTTATTATTTTTATTGGGGTTAGCAATTAGTAAACTTGCCCTTTCTTTCACTTGCAAAAACCGTTTAATTGGCTTCTTATTCTTTCTGGTATAAACAGTTTGCTATGTCTTAAGCGGGGAAAAAGATACAAGCTAAAATCAAAATGAACATGTGAAACCAGCCGGGGAATTGTAAATAGGTGAGCTGATTAATTCCCTCCCCTTACTTGGTCATAAGAGAATTCCCAAGGCTGTGAAAGACGCTATATAAATGCTAGGTCCTCACTTTTTATAATGTCAACAACCTGTTGCGCAATATAAATAAGTACTCTTAATTTTAAAGTTTATTTGCTGAAACTTTTAATTAGCAAGCAATGACAAAAATATACTGTTTCCTACAGTTGATCATGAGGGTGAGCTTCCTCTTTTGCAAATTTGGAGGCCGTTTGCTCAGTAATTGCAAATGTTACAAACGTGGCCTAACTTTGTTGATTTTTAAGTTATTTTCAATGTTATGATGGACATCAAAGATTACCTTGAGTTCCAGTCGATTTGGACATGATTACTTAACATAAATTGTGTGAAAGAAATTGCGTTCATTTTGCCGTATCTTATGTGTGAGAAGTGGTTTCGTAATAAGACTTCAGCCTCTGAGTCAAAGGGTTGTCGGTTCAAGTCCCACTCCAGAAATGTAGGAATATAGTTCAGACTAATAACTTAAAATAGAGGGAGTATGCCACACGTTATTAACAAAATATTTAAATATGTGGCCGCATCTACCTTTTGCGAATGTAAAAGATTACAAGTCATTGTTTTGTTGGATGGAGGTGAATTCTCCACAGTGCCCATATTTATCTCCTTTTGAACATCGGAAAACATTATTGGATTATTGCTTGTGGGAGCTTTATATAAACAAATGTGGCTACAAATTTTCCTATGTGGCTACAGTGACCACATTTTAAAAGTTCTTTGCAGTGTTTACTCGGGTAAATGTCAGGATTCTGAAACCAGAGCCTAGCAAAAAAGTACTGGGTAGTCTTAGACATTAGTAATATTTTGGAAACCCACCCTGTCCCCTTCTGTCACTCCCTACTGATGGTGGTACATCAACTGATCAGAGTCGTGAGGATGAAGACTTGTTTGTTTGTATTTACCAATCCTGCCCTCGAGTGCAAAAGAAGCAAAAATATATTTTTATCATTGAATTTTTATTTATAAAATAATAGCCCCCTTAGAAACACATTCTGTTCTTTAAACCTTGGTCACATGCCTGGGACTCCCTCCCTCTCAGCACTGCATGTACCAAAACCATTTGGAAGAGGTAGCTCACTATCCCCTTCTCAGGAACAGTTAGTGATGGGTGGGAAATTCTGACTGAACCAGTGAAACCCACGCCTCGCGAATGAATAAAGAAAATGCCATCCTGGGCTAGCTTGTGAACCTGCTATGACCTTTTTTTTTGCTTATTTCAAGGTGAGTATTCAATTAGATCCTTGAGATATAGAGTCCATTTGGGTAATTTTCGATGGCGCATTTTACAGCTTCATTTTTTATTTTAGCTGCAGCAATGTGCTTTCATCTCTTTGATTCTTCAGCATCTTCTTAAGCTGTACAAAAAATTTCCTCCAACTTCTGTTGTTTACTGCTGCACCATTATTTGTCTGATCTGTAATTTTCACACTTGAAGTTTAAACTGGCCTCTGTATCTGTCCCTTCTTGATGCCATATTGTCATAGTTAGAGAAGGAGATTTTCCAGTATGAAGCATAGACCAGTGAATGGTATGCTTGACAGCACTTGCACAGACACAGAGCTGAACACTTTGAATGATTAGCTTTGCGTTAGGGTGAGTCTGACTTCAGTGGCGAGTGGGCAGACAGAGTCTGGGTTCTTTTGGCTAAAATAATGGTGTTATTCTTTACACAAGATCCTGTTACTCAAATATATACAGTAAAGTTTGGAGGTGCATTCATGGAAAATGCTGCAAATGGCACCTTTGAGAGCAGTGAACATGCTCTATAATGGGAAGCAACATGTATTCGAGTTGCAAGCAAGCAGAATTTTGATAGCTAAAGACCTTGTTTTAGCCGAAAAAAATGGTGTTAATGGAACACAATATGTTACTATTTCTAGTTTACTTCAGTTTTGATGTTCTATTCTTTTCTTTTGAGTCAGCTTGCAACTTAAAATGAGTTTGAGATCAGCAACTACAGTTACAACCTATTTAAATATTACTTTATTGATGGTAATTTATTGGAACTGGAAAGCAATGATACCGAACACTTTTTGACTTTTGTTGAGTTTCCTCACTTGCTGTTTCGTCTGGCTTATTGCTGTCTTGCACAAGATAGTTTCACATGAGTAAACAACAGGACGACAGAGGGAGCACGTTACACTTCTGCTTTTAGTTGATTGGAGGATCTGAAGAGTGTGAGGGATTTTATAATGATTTTGCTTGTGAAATCACTCCGTATGTGGACTGTTGTATCCCATGGCAATAGTGGATAAGTAAACACCATAGATGTAGCAGGGCAGAGAGTACATCAAATGCTCTGTTGGGCTAGGTGATTTGTGAAGGTGGGACTTTACTGTATTTGCTTTAAAGTTCTTGGGGGTATCAGATTGTGACGTGCTGCTATAAATAGAAGATCTTTCTTGAATGTAAATTATTGCACCCAGTTCACATATACGATGTAACATTACTCCACT
This sequence comes from Stegostoma tigrinum, assembly GCF_030684315.1. Classification (NCBI taxonomy): domain Eukaryota; kingdom Metazoa; phylum Chordata; class Chondrichthyes; order Orectolobiformes; family Stegostomatidae; genus Stegostoma; species Stegostoma tigrinum. The sequence continues at coordinate 29,000,111 of NC_081382.1, forward strand.
AAGGATCACATTTAATTGTTAGTTATGAACTGTAAAGGTAATTTTTTTTTGCTGTAGTGTCGTGATGCTCTTACAGGAGAGACTGAACCTGATTTTGAATTTATAGCTTTCAGGACTTAAGCTAATTGTTAGAATCTGATGTTTCCTTTCATATTAGCTATAATGTCTTGTAAAGGAAGTGTTCTGTTTTGTTATGACAGGATTAGGAGAGTACACTTTTTCTCTTTCTGGCCTCACCACTCCACTCTCTCCATTACACTTTTTTTTTAAACCTCTATTGATATGACTAATTATGTACTTTATTGGGTTCAGAATTTTAAAAAAAATCAACCAGGTTTCTTAAATCAGTTTTTGTTTGTTGATCATATTGGGTTTTGTTTGACAGAAATGCAAAGTACACTTACATACAGTTTGAAACATGTGTTTTCATTCTTTACCCTTCCTAATAACCCCAATACAGTCATGCAAATGCACAAGTTGATGAAAGAGATAAGAAATTTCCTCTTCAGTTGTCCGGGAATTAAAAGATTGTTTTCAGTCCCGTGTCCTTATTGACAGGTCGTTAAACACAAATGGTGTCAGTAGGCAGATATGATTTTCTCGCTGGGATCTCTTCAGATACAGTTCATTCCAGATGTTGGGAGGAACTCTTCAGGAAGACTTTCAGAGAGAAAAGGTATTTTGGCTTTTCATGGGATCCTTGAGGTTTCTCAATAAACTGGAAAAGGTTGAACAGGAAATATTATTTCTTCATAGCCTGCACCTCAACTGAACTTCACAACAATATCAATTAGCCACAGTTCTGACAGCCATAAACTCAGACATGTGACTTCCAGTAAACATTTTGTTTTCAAACAAAACAGTGTCTCATGGTGTACCTTCAGTGACATTTTAAGAAAGCAAATGATCCAGGTCATGGAGTCTTTATTGTACAGCATGGAAACAGACCCTTTGGTGCAACATGTCCATGCCGTGGTCTGTCAGTCAAGAGTCACATGTAGGCCAGACCAGGTAAGGATGACAGTTTCCTTCCCTAAAGGAGATTAGTGAACCAAGTGGGTTTTTCTGACAATTTGTGATGGATTCTTGGTCAATTGATAATGAAAGGACCTTTATAATACATTCATCATTAACTTATTTTGAACTGAAGTGACAGCAGAATTCACCAATTGTACACAACTTTGTGATGAGCAAAGAATTCTTTGGATTCTGTCAGCTTAGTTTACAAAATGCTGTAAAAGTAAAAATTCTTGTCTCCTATAAAGATTTGTTTGCAACAACTGTTTGGCTATGATTTATACAGTTTTGATCAGTAAGCATTCTGCAGAAAACATGTTCTTGTGTGGTTTCATAGCCTTAAGTATCTAGAATTAATTTATGTTCGATGTCATTTTACCCATGAGTCACTCACAGTGAATGTGCGAACATTCACTAGTGTTTGTTTCGATTCACTGGAAGACAGAATTATTGAGTCATTCTAGCGTGGTGGGAGGCCATTCAGCCCTGTGCAGGCTCCATGTGCAACAATCCACTTAGTCCCACTGCCTGCCTCTATTCCCATAGTCCTTAAACGTTATTCCTGTCAAGTGTCTATTCGGTTTCCTTCAGAAATCATTCTTCCTCTCTCCCTGAGAATTTAAAAGTGCATAACTCCTGTGGTTGCATTGCTGGGGGGATAAGTTGTTGCTGAGGTGAAAATGACAAATTGATAGTATTCAGTTAGTACATAATCTTAGTCATTTCATCTGGGGTTCAATAATAAAACTTTGTACTTTGCTATCTAATCAACTGTAAAGGAACTTTATAACATATGCCATTGAAGTTAAATCATTGTGTACATGGAAAACAAAACAGTATTTTTCATAATTGAACTGATTTGGTTCTAGCCATATTTGAAAGTGAGAACACTTGGCCTCAGGGGTCAAAACATTTTACAGATTTGACAACTTGTATTTCTTATGAATTCCTGGGTTATGCATGTAATATTCTTGAGAGGCACGTTTTTCAGAAAGAGTAACTATTACTGTCTTTCAACACTGACGGAAAGAAAACAATGATCTATTCCCTGACACCTTGTCCCTACCCATGAACACTTTCTCATAGAATTGCAGGAGATGCATCCCCTTTCCAATTTAATTCCTCACTCTTTTGCCAGCGAGACCTCAACCACTTCCAGGTAAAGCAGCAGTTTAAATTTGCAAACAGCAAATACCATTATCAGAAGGAGCAATGTGGTGTGCTGTACTTTGAAGTCACCACAATCAGACTGGATGACTGTTTTGTTGAATATAGTCTACAAAGCTCTTCCATTCCTCCTGTGGTTTACCATTTTGATTCACCCATTGCTCTCTCACTCTGATTTCAGTCCTTTGCCCACTACAGTGAATTTAACACAAGCTTAAGGAATATTTTGTTCTGATTATGTAGGCACTTGTGACTTTTTGCACTCCTGAGTTCAATACTTTCAGGCCATGAAATCTGTACACTTTTTGTTGACTTTGTTTTCTTTGCCGGTTTGAGCTTTTTTTTTAACGTTTATGCTTTCAGAGAGATCTGTTCACTATTCCAGCATCTACACTTTCACTCTGGACAAATGCTTTTCCACTTTCATGCAACAATTGCCTCTCTATTTACCTTTTTGTCCCATCATCTTAATCATTTACTCGGTCCAACCCTCCACCCTGTCCTAGACTTCCCATTTTGCTCTTCTCCCACTGACACCATAAAACCCATTTACATTTTTTTTGCATCTTTCAGTTCTGAAGAAGAGTCCTCTTCAACCTGAATCATCAATTCAGTTTCTCTTTCCATGGAATCTACCGGCCCTGGTGAAGATATCCAATGTTTTGTTTTTATTAGTTATTATTAACCCTTCATTCCTCTTTGTTCAAAGTTGTTACATTCGTATTGTCTGAACTTAATAATTTTACACTAAATTTGTGCTTTTGTGTTTTTACATTATATAATTTAAAATTACTGGAGCATTCATTTATTTTCTGGCGAAAAGTTGTATTCAGGAGTATATTGTGAGAACTACTTTCAGGTCAGCATAATGTGTAATAGCTACTTAATGCAGAAATTTGTACAGTTTGCATTATGTATTTGGATGGGTTTTGATTTTTGTATAGCATCCACTGAAGCTGACAGCACTGAACTTAATCTGCTCTGATGTCCATATCTTTTTTCATTTTCCTCGCAGTATAAAAGTCTTCAAGATAAAGCTTTTACATTTTATCTTTCTTTCTAAAAAAAAAACTTCAAGGTGTTCTCGTAGCTGAAAGGAGTAATGAACCGCAGTTGCCAATTATTGCGGTTGTGACCCTTAGTTGCAGTGTTATGTTGTACATTCATGATCTAAAGCCAGGGAAATATCAGTGAAGAGATTCTGAGAGTAATGTTTCCAAAGGGTGAACAAGGATGAATTTCAGAAAAACATATTATAAAAGAACATTTAATTTATAGAACAGGCAGTTTGTTTTGAGCTCTTTAATAAAAAATAAAAATTGAAGCACTCGAATAGGTGTAGATTCAGATAGGGGAACAGTGAACCATCAGGATGGAATGAAGCTGCACAGGCAAGACCTAGCTGAGCATCTCTGTAGTGGCTGTCTGCTTTTTGACCTGATGATACATTTTATAATTTATTCCCGTCTGGATAAATGTATCAAAATATCAATTAAATTTAATGACATATATAGAGAATCACTTTGTGCTAGCATTACTGCAATTGAGCATTTTGGGGTTGGGATGGTTGGTGTCATTCTCTTGTGCAACTAATTATTACAGTAACGTTTTCATTCAATGCCTTTTGATGACCATAGTTAAGATGTACCATTCAGTGAAGAGCCTGCAGCAGGTCAGTGGTCTGACACTTCAAGTCACCTTGGATAACTCCACACAAAAAAGCAAAGTCACCATAGTGACCAAAGTCACCAAAGTCTCATCAGAGTGACCTGATTGGTAATGAGTTTCACTTGAAGATCATCATGCCTCAAGAGATGGTAGGATCTTCATGATGATCTGAGCTACAGCAGGAATTGAACCCATGCTGTTGGCATCACTGTATTACAATGCATCTATCCAGGCAACTGAGGTAACTGGTCCCCTATTATAAAGGTCAGTCTGTCCTGCTGACCAATTGGATGATGTGTTCTTTTCTATTTTAAAATGGAGAATGCAGCAAATACTCTGCTGGGAAGACAACACTGGAGAGAGAAAAGAAAATGAACACTTCAGATTGTTGTCTTTTCAGCAGAAAGGGGAATTGTTGTAGAATGACAGGAATACTATGTGATGTTACAAATCATGCATGATTCTGAAGGTAAGGGGACCAAAGGCCCTGTATCCAGGTTTGCTGATAATGCTGAACTTGGTGACAAAGCTGTGAGGAAGTCAAGAGGCTGTAAGGAATTAAAGACTGGAAAGACAGTTTTTTAAAAAAAATAATTTATAGTCATCTAAATATTGGTACATAGAGGTATTTGGATGTCCTTGTACACAGACCATGAAATGAACATGCAGATCCTAACAGCATTAGGGGCGCCTTTTCACTCCAAGGACTGCAGTAGTTTGAGAATGCAGCTCAATTTCACCACCTCAGGGGCAATAAAGACTAACACTTCAACAGCAGCATACTTCAACATGGGGCTAATACATTATACATGTATCTAGTTTAATTTGTGATATATTCTAATTAATCTGTTCAGAGATGTCTTCTCCAGAAGACGAGACTTGAACTTGGGTCTCCTGGCTTAGAGGTAGGGATGCTACCACTGCACTACAAGAGAACCCTTCCAGTTTAGTTTGCGTGGTTGGCTAGTTCAGTTGCCCAATTGAACTTGTCGATTGATCTGCTGCTTGTGTTGTTGAGCTGCCCTTTGTAAGGGTATAGCCTGCATTGTCAAGATATTATTAACATTTCCTGGGTAAGACTGCTGATTCATGGTTGTGTGCAACTTCGTCCAACTAATGTTTAATCTTTGTATGTTTAAAAGCTCCTGAAGCCTGATTTCCAATTTTGAATTTGAAGCAATCGGAGGCACATAAATAACAAGTGGGACAGAACACCAATGCTTCACTGGAGGAGCACCGACAACGTTGCCTAGCAGGGTGAGGAAACGTCTGCAAACAAATGCACTGGCTCAGTGAGCAAGTCTACAACCTCATTCACAACCTGAGCTACAAGTCTTCTCAAAAACTATGAATTTTGAATTCCTTTAGAAATGTACCTGTCACTAATATTTTTCAAATGTCTCAGATCCTTCTCAAGACATTATCGACATGCATTAAAAAACGCATTCTAGTTTTTCTTTCCACTTTTAGTCAATCTTTGCTGGATCTGCTTTTAGTTGAACACACTTTTTAGTAGGATACTGCATTCTGAGTGCAGAATTTAACCCAAAGATATACACTGCCCTGTAATTTCCCTTCAACATCACCAACTTCATTTTGGAGGTTTTAAAAATACTTCTGTTTGAAGTTGTTTGCCCTAGCAAAAATGCTGCTTTGGCATCAATGTATTTTATGTGCCCATAACTGAGTCACAAAGTTTTGAAAAATCCTCCAGCTTACTCTTCCAGATTCTGTTAAATTTTTCTTTTCTTTATTTGCGGGATATGGGCTTTGCTGGCTAGGCAGCATTTATTCCCATCCTCAATTGTTCAGAGGGCAGTTACAAGTCAACTGTATCGCTGAGGGTCTGGAATCATGCCTAGACCAGACCAGGTAAGGATGGCAATTTCTTTCCCTAAAGGACACTAGTGATCTAGATGTGCTTTGCCTGACAATCAACAATGGATTCACAGTCATCTTTAGGCTCTTAATTCCAGATTTTTCTTCTACTGAATTCAAATTCAACCATCTGCCATAGCAGGATTCGAATCCAGGTCCCCAGAATGTTATTTAGGTCTTTGGATTACTCCTAGTCACCTAATTATTCCTCAAATCTCTGAGCTGAAAATCTGGCCTTGACTTTATGCTTATCATTGGTAAGTAATTTCTCTGTGCTTGTCCTTCTATGGGATCACACTGGTGGTTCTTTATCTGGCAATTCCTTATATACCACAAGCTCTTTCCAACAGCCATACATCTTTTGTTTTGCTTCCTTCACCAATTTCCCGTTTGGCTGGTTGATAGCCAGTACAAGTTCTCTCACGTAAGGGCTCTGACTCCTTGTGATAATCTTCACTTGTTCTTTTGTCCTTGTTCTTGCTAACCTGTGCCCTCTGGGGTCTCCTGTCCCAATCTGGATGACTACTTCTTAAACTGTCATTCCTGCCATCAAACTTCTTTCAGAAATACTTGATCTTTTCCCTGAGGTGTGAGCAACCCTGGACTCACTGTTTCAGTTTAAACCATGTCTCTTGGCATTTCACGTTTTCATTTTCCTCATTCAAATATGAAGACTTGATATTTTTCCCCTTATCTTGCATATTCAACCAGTTTTTACATTGTCCTGTGGCCTCTTCTGCTGTTCCAACTATCAGGTTTCCTTTCACTCAGTAGCACCCTCAAAGTCAACACTGAAAGTCAACTTGGGAATTGTTGTTAACTGATCCTTGTGCTACATGGCCTTGTCCTGATCTTCTACATCACTTAGTCCATCCTCGATTAGCTCCTTATTTCTGCAATCTCTTCCTTTTTTTCCCTTCCTTCTTGAAATATTCTGTATCTGCGTGATTAAAATACTTTTCTAATGGCTTGATTTCATCGCAAATCTCTCTATCTTATTGTAAGACTTTCACTTCAGTACAAGCTCTTCTGCATGCATGATATTTATAAAATATTCTGCCAAAAATCAACCTAATTGTAGTTCCTGGGGGCCTCCCCACATTTGGGATTTAGAGTTACACAGCATGGAAACAGCTTTCAATCCAACTCTTCTGTGCCGATCAGATATCTCAAACTGATCTAGTCCCATTTCCTAGCATTTAGCCCTTTTAAACCCTTCCTGTCATGTACCATCCAAACACCTTTTAAATCTTATTACTGTACCTGCCTCCAGCACCTTCTCTGGCAGCTTGTCCCATACATGCATCACTCATTTGTCCCATGAACTAATTGGTGGGAAGCTGTAGCCTCTTAATCATCTGAGGATATTTGGCACATTTCACCAATTAACGTGTGATTTATCTCTCAGATTTTCATATGGAAAGAACTTTTCTGCATAATATGAATTGCTACAATATTTATTTTCTTACATATACTCCTGAAAGCTTCAGGGACAATTGAGAATTTGCCAGTCAGGAATTTATTCAGTGCTGTTAGCCTTGATTCTATCCAATATTCCAGCATCCTGTCTATTTTTTAACCATAAATTAACACAGACTATATCTCATCAATATGTCCACAAAATGTGAAATGTTTTTTTTCTTTACTGCATATCTTAATATCTATCATCATTAAAAAGTCTCCGTCAAGACAGATTGGTCAGAATGGAAATCTTCTGTACTTCTTGCAAATGTCATAATTTTAATTAATATCCTAAGTTTAGGATGGCCTTAACTGACACCTATGTGCCCTTTCACAGAATTTTCAACTTGTGACATGATGGATGTTCAAACTGTGCAATTTTAATGCAATCGGTTTCTTTTCCTTCAAATTCTTATTCCCTGGTGCCATTAATATTTTCCCGTCATTATGTTTAGAAAAGGTAGTTGTAGTTAAGGGTATACAGTACGTCTTGATTCTGTAAGCCAAAAATCTATAGTTCTCCCAAAAACCAGTGCTTTGCTGTGTCTCATACCTAAATGCATTTGGGCCACTATAGATTTAAGGATTACTAAACATAACAAAGAAGATATTTCACTGCAAACCACATCAGTACATTTGATTTGATTTACCCTGACACACTTGCATGGAATTTTAACTGAGTGTTTTCAGTGATTTTAGTGTGTTTTCTCTACCAGAACTAAAATGAATAGAGCTGTCATATTGTTTGACCTTGCTTTGTTCTTCCTTACTCAATAAATCTATGTAGCACTTTAATCAGTCCATTCCATACACTATAGGTGTATACCTGCGATCTAGAACCACCTAATTGAGCAAATATTTGTTTGGCACTACAGAACTTGAGTATTGCTTTTTAAAAAAAAGACATTGTGTCAGAGCTTTATATCTTGCACTTATCAGGATGTTTTGCAAGAATACCTAATCAAAGGAAAATCCAACATTTATACTGCATGAGGGGCAGTGCTGATTGGTTGGCACATGGATTTTGAAAGGGGCATTTCCAAAGAGAATGTACATATTAATGCTGATTGACAGTTAATTGACGGGGTTTGTTAAATTTTAAACTAGGAATGTTGACAATGATTAATCAGAGTATTACTTTGAGAAATGAGCCAGAAAGTGTCTGTCAGAGATTTTCTTGAGTTGAGACAATGGCAGTGTGTGTACATGTTCTTTCTACGTGCAAAGAACAATTCCTTATGTAGTTCCAGTATGCACAGATACACCACTGTGAGAATGATTGACAATGCTAAATTGTTTGTCAACATAATTCTTTGAACTCTCAACATTATCCAGAAAACATTGTCCAATTGCAGAACCACAGCTAATGTTCGACATGGTTGCAAGTTTTCTAAGTGTGAACCGATTAGATACGTCTGTATGGTTGCTTGTTTTGAAAAGTTGAATGGGCAAACTGTTTGATACAATCCACTAGTGACACTGAAATTGAAATACCACGTTGCTCACTTGTGATAGGTAGGTTGACCTTTTGACTTGGTGGCAGCATCCTTTATGTGGCAAATGTGACTCATTGTTACTCTGTAGTCAGAAATGTGAAATAGCTAGCTTCATTTATGGCTCAAGATTGTGAGATACCTTGACCTTTTGGGATAACCTGAGACAGACTTGGAATTCCCCAGGACCTGGGGAAACTCCTTTAGGATCTTTCATGAGTTTGCGTGATGGATGATGATCTGACCAGGTTAGCCACAACTTTGCAGAATGACTTTGGCCCACCCTACATCAGAATCAGGTTATCAGGCTGAACAAATAACTCAGACCCTGTTTAAGAGATTTCTGGTAAGGCCAAGCTTATAGCTTATGGAGCTGTGTGAATCCCAAATGTGTATGCTGCCCACTGAATGTAGCATTGAGGTAGACTGTAGTAGGGAAACTTGCTGGCCTATTTCTTAATAGGCCATTAGAAAAGAGGAAGATTGTTTAACTGTTCAGTTTCAAAGCTTGACTGTTAACTCTGAATCAGCATTAATGAGTGCATTCTCCCATGCAAAATCTCTACCAATCAGTGTTTGTTTGCCCATCGCTACGCTTCCCTTGTGTCATATAAACGTTGGTATTCTCCCCCGACTTGGAATTCTTGTGAAATGTTCTGATTAGTGTGAAGTTTCAACAAAATGGCTATGCATATCGTCAAATTGAACAAATCTATGACTAGGACACTCCTTAACGGGCTAAAAGATCTGGTGACCTGTAAAATTCCTTTTGACTGTCAGTGTCATCCTCCTTTTCATACTTTCCATGTCACTGGCCATCCCAAAAACCTTGTTATTGCTTTTTGGACAATTTCCCACATTGATACTTTTGTGTCCTATCTGAAGCATCCACAGATTATCCCTTGGTTATTCCTGGGGTTTTTCCTTCTTCCATACTTGCCGAGCTGTTGCTGCCTGTTATAGAAGACTTTTTGACAACTATCTCATTCTTATTCATAATTCCCCTCTAGTGCAACTGTTTGATATGCAAATGGACTCAACACTGCTAGCATTATATTTTCTGTTTTTGCTGTCAGTACTGATGGGCATTTTTGTCTCATAAAAGAAACTGCTGATGAATACTTTCCCAAGATCTATCTTTTAAAGTGTCAGCCATCCGATCTAGAAGTATGTCTGTCTTTTTGAACCCCTCTCTGTTCAGGGCCACGGGCTTATCCATGTTTGACATTATTCTCGTACAATCTACCAATCTGAAGGCAAGTACAGACGGTATGACTTCCAACTGGAATCGCTGCAAAACTTGTGCACAATTAATTCCATGCCATGATGGATTCCTTGATGGAAAGATCAGCTCATTGTTTGAATTTTTCAGATTCTGACAAAACCTCATAGCCATTCACAAGTCACCTTTCAAATAAATTTTATCCACAGAGTGGTTCAGCTTCTAGTTCAGAGAACACTGCAGCTGATTTTACTTATGGCAGGAAGCGAGTGCACCTGGGCTATTCCTTGCTTTCTCTTCAATAGAGATACCACCATGCATTGACGTTATGCTTCAATGGTCATAATGTTCCGATTGACAAAACAGCAATAAAAATTCATATCCTGACAACTTTTGTTTAGACCTGGTTCCAATTGGCTTCTCAAATATTTTCCCAATACCCATTAAAAGTCAACTTCAAACATATATGATTGCATATTCAGATCCTGTTACATATGCTTCATTGTGACACTTACATTTTTGAGCTTATCGGAGCAGCTCTTTGTGAACAGGTATAACACTTCTGTTGTGGAGAATTTACAGTACTAATGAAACTTAGTTTGTAGGAATATAGCAGCTACGCCCTTGGGTTTTGAAAAGTTCTCAAGGCAGCTTTTTGAAGAACAAGAAATGCTGATGTTACTTTTGCCTTGGACAGATGGGCCAAGTGCCAGAAAAGGGGATTAGAATAGTTAAATAGGTGCAGACTAGATGGGCTGAAGGGCCTTTCTCCGTGCTGTAGGTCTCAGTGACTCTGTAGGTGACTTGATTCTGGTTAACCATTGATCGATTTGTTAGCTAAGATCTTCTGCAACACGCTATTTTTGACATTTGCTCGAGGAATGCTTTCCCATCAGTAGCTATTTAAAAATAGCATATTATTTCGGGGGAAAAAAGTACATCTAACTGGATGCAATTTTTAGTCAGTTTACTATTGTTTATGTTCCAGAAAGTGTATGGAATACTTTAAATTTAGACTTGACTTTTAATTGAGTTCTTAATTATATCCAAAATGCCAGGGTTTGTACTGTGGCTGCATTTATCCAGCAGCAGAAATTAGGCCCCTTGAGGGAAGCATTGCAGTGGAGGAGTTTTAGTTGTACTAAAAGTTTTTTTTTAAATGATGCTACAGTCTCCACTAGCGAGAGGAACATCTTACCGATTTTCTTGATGTCCTCCCACAGCAGAATCTGAAAACTCAATCACGTGTTCAAGTTGATTTTTGTTGGGTAATTTAATATTTTGGAAATAATTTTTCAAAATTTGTTTAAAAGGATAAGTTGGATTTATGGCAATACAAAGTTGGTTAATATTGTAGAGATTTATGTAGAATTTTATCAATGGAAAATTCAGCATGATCAAATCAAATATTATACTAAACAGATGCTGAAAACCCAAGCTCAGTGATTTTTAGGCCTTATGTTGTTGTATTGATGTTAAGGTAAAAGTCAATAGCTCAGAGAATGAGCTTTAACATTTTGTACACCCAGTTGCTCCACCAAACTCATATGCATTGTCATGTCGGTGCCTAGCATGGAAACAGTTATTACCACTGCATGGCCAAGCCCATGTCCGTCTTCTCTCTACAGCTTCATGGCTCCAGTCTATTGAGCGAGCAGGCATGGAATTTATAAAACCCTCGACCCTTTGGAAAATATTGCCATGTTCGTTGTCTATTGGATTGCCTCAGAGAGCAATGCAATTAGTGAAAATAAACTCCAGTCAGGGCAAAATAGATCTCTGAAAGCTACTTGCACTAAAATCTGAAAATACGTTCGTTTGTAAAGATCAAAATATTTTTGTGTATCGGAACACAGGAGACCAAGTTATCCCTTGAGGCTGCATCATCCAGTAAAATCTGATGCTTAACATCAGTTCTCTTCTATCTATCTCTCTCTAGATTTTCCTTTAATTCTATAAAATCTACCAACCTCAGTGTTGAATATACTTGACAGGTGAGCATCCTAACCTTTCTGGAACAGACAATTCCAAAGTATTTCCTTCTGAGTCCTAATCCTTATCCTGAGACTATGACCCTGATATTGGACACACCAGACAGGGAGAACAGCCATTCAACAAACCCTGTATTGGTCCATACATTTCAATGAGATCAGATCTCCAAGCTTGCAAAGAATTAAGCCAGAGAACTTTTAAGTTCTCAGTTAAATTATGCCCTCCTGCATTTGGATCCACCCTACCTTGTCAATTTCTGAATTCAGCTTGTTCCTTGTGTGTAGCTGCCTTGAGTTCAGCCAGATTTGCAGTAGTTCTGGAACCTGAAGAAAAACCTTTTGTAAAGTTCTGGTACATTCATGCAGAGCCCCTCACAACAGATCAACTTTTGATAGCGAGAGATAGTAGGAACTGCCAATGCTGGAGAATCTGAGATAACACTGTGTGAAGCTGGAAACTTTTGATGTCTCTTTTTTTTTTCTTTTTTCCAAAGCAGTGCTGTATACAATAAATTAAAAGGCGGCTCATTTTATATGCATATTGACCATAAGGGTTTAAGTAGCAGCTCTGGATAATCTGCTGATCCTAGTTAGTTATACTGTTTTATTTTGTGAATTGAATGGGCAAAGAATTCATCCATGAGTTTCTTCTAGTCTTCATTCTCTTGAAACCGTACTTCAGTCTGTGTTCAAAGAAACATCAATGAGCCCCTTTACGTACTTTATAAAAAGATATGTGCGTCCTTGAACCTTTTTGAAGACCTTGTATACACCATTGTAACAGAACATAATCTGTAGACCATCAATCACTGGTTTTCTATTTCTGTTGCGTTTGACAAATTTGAATGACACCAATACTTACATAATTCAGCTTGTTTCTACTGTATTTTGAGTTGGGGCTAGTAGAAATTATATCTAACTCCTGAAATAGTCCACAGTGTGCTGAGGGAGATTCCAATTTTTGAAATGACTATTGATTGATATCAATGTGATTTTATTATTTTAACATTTACACAACTGGCTGGATTGTTTCTGCAATATTTCAGTATGTCTTCAAGGATGTAGCTGATAATACGAAAAGTTGAATTTATTTGCTGTTCCTACTTTCTCTGCAGTAGGCACAGGGGAGAGGGATCAGATTCATCAAGGCTTTTAAAAAGTCTCTTTCATATCAAGAATGAAATACAGAGAGGAAGAGAGGGTTTAAGATCCACTGAAGCTACAGAGTAGATAAAGTAAGGCATATCTAATCGGTCTGACTGTGTATTTGATTACCTTGCCTAAACTACAAAATAATTTTAGCATGCAAAAGAACAGTTGAAATGGGTACTCTACAGTTGAGCCTTACACCTGGCTGGTTTTCTTAATTTGATTAGAGGTTGTTTTAAAAGAATTTTTGAATGCACCAAATGCAAAAGGGCTCTAGGCAAATAAATTGCAAATGTTTTTAGAAGAGAGAAGTTTTGAATTACCTTGACCCTTTGAACTGGTCATTTGTTTGAATTTAGTGGTGAGCGGCACTGACCTAGAGAAAAAGATGAACTCCAAAGTCTAGCAATCCCCACGCCAACTATTTTCCCTTTAACTATACCTCCCTTTCCAATCTGTCCCTTCCACTTTTCCCCTTCAGCCTTTTCCCTGTCCCCCTTTAATCCCATTTCCCTTTCCCTTTCCCTTTCCCTTCTCCTTTTCTCCCCACGCCCTGCCACTTCTCCCTTTCTCCTTTCTCCCCCTTCCCTCTCTCTTCTATCCCTTTTTCCTAGCCCCTTTCACCCCTTCCCTCTACTTTTCCCACCTACAATGAAAACAAACGTTGGATAAGAGTGCTGATTCTCAACTTGATATATTTATTCCTTGGGATAAAATCCAATGATTTCGCTGACCAAGCCGATTGGTAAAATGATTTAAAGTTGAATTGTATATGAAGATCAATAAACTTCTGGACAGGAAAAGTTTATTTCTTTTAATCACAGAGATGCATTGAAACTTTCTAACTGCTTTAAAATATTGTTGAAGTCACTTTGCCTTCATTCAGTTAAACATCTACCAAATTGTTAGTGAAGATGCTTGTTTTTAAGTAGCAGAGAAACAAGCTTGAATGTGAATTAATTGTTGTCATAGAGTCATACAGTACCAAAACAGACCCTTCGGTCCAAATAGTCCATGCTGACTAGATATCCTAAATTAATCGAACCCTATTTGTCGGCACTTCTCTAAGCCCTTCCTATTCATATAGCCATCCAAATGCCTTTTTAAACGTTGAAATTGTACCACCCTCCACTATTCCTCTGGCAGCTTGTATCACACATGCAGCACCCTCTGTGTGGGGTGGGGGGGGGGGGAAATTTGCCCATTGGGTCCCTTTTAAATTGCTTTCCTCTCACCTTAAACCTATGCCCCTCATGATTTTATAAACCCCCATAACGTCAGCCCTCAGCATCTGACCCTCCAGGGACATTAGCCTTGGCTTATTCAGTCTCTCCCTATAGCACAAACCCTCCAACCCTGGCAACATCTTTGTAAATCTTTTCTGAATCCTTTCAAATTTCACAACTTCCTTCCTTTCGCAGGAAGACCAGAATTGAATGCAGTTTTCCAAAAGTGGTCTAACCAATGTCTCCGTACAGCCACAGTATGAGCTCCTACAACTTGTGGACTAATTTCAGCTGAAATCGAAATGACTTAAAATAGCTTCTTTGCTAATGGACAGTGTTTATTCTTCTGCTGTACTCCAGACAATAAGAGATAGAAGCATATGTAAACCATTCAGCCATTGAGTCCACTCTGTCATTCAATAAAATCATGGCCGATCTGATCATCCTCAATTCCATTTGCTGCCTTTTCCCTACATAAACCCTGATTCCCTTAACTATTACAAATCGCTCTGTATCGGCCTTGAATATACATGATAACAGACATTTCGAGAAGATGATTTCTCAGTAAGGGGGTTACGGTTTGATGGTTCAATTGTTGCAAATTTTCTGAGATCATAAACTGTTGTATAAATGGAGGTTTTTTTTGTAATAATCATGGTTGAAGTATTTTAATATTTGTGGCAGCCTAATATTTATCTCATTGTACTATTTAGTTTTGTGAGCGTAATTGGCAGCAATGTGTGCTCCATAATTTGCAATTACTTCACTGTAGGAACATTATAGTGTGTTGTGGCTTTGAGTTATAATAAGTGATGTTTAGTTAGCAGATGGTTCTGCTTTTTGCCTTTCTAAATTTTTGTGATGGGGGACAAGAAACACGCTGTGGTCTGTATCACTGTGGAATTATGAAAACCTTGGTGCAGCTGCTTTTCATCTGTAATGTGTTTAGTTGGGAAATGGGTTAATTCTTAGCAGTGATTTCCTGGATCTTTCTACTTAAAATGTGAGAGAAAAGAAAAGCTGAAATGGTACAGTAATACCATTATTCTGACTGATATTGCCTATAACGATTGCTACAACCAATGAATAGACGACAAGAATATGAAACTGATGTGATGTTCTAAATCTGATTATTCAGAAAATCAAAAAGCCTTGCATTTGGTTTATGTAAATATTGTGAAAGTACAATGTCACCTTTTTATTTTAGCACTATTATAGGTGTTCTGTACACACCAGGAAATGCCTGGAATGCTTTGTGCAAATGTTAGCATGTGGGGTTAAAATGTTTTGCAGTACCTTTCTGACAACAAAACCTGGTACAATTAGTAACATTTGTAATTAATATAATACATTGTCAAAGTCATTTGCCTTTTAGTTTATTAATAGGATAATATGTGTACTTTGCTTTTGATTTACTGAATAACTATACAACATCACATCAGTTTCATGTTCAGGTCCATTCATTGGATGTAGCAATTGTGATAGGTAATATCAGTCAGGATGATATCACAGTACCATTTCAGTTTTTTATATTTTATATCACCCTTAATAATTAAATTGATTTGAGACGTGATTTAGCATATGAAATTCAGTATTCAGGTTTTTATCCATGTAACTTTGAAAAATGCTCATGTATATGAAGTGCTTTGAGATCTTTTACAGACTTCAACAAGGTCTTCGACAAATACAAATATTTTAGTTTTGTTTTGATTTTGAAAGTCTGTGTCGTTTAGAAACTACAAATTAATTCTTTCTTTCCGTCTTGCCGTCTTTCTGTCTTTCTTTCCATCTTTCCGTCTTCCTTTCCATCTTTCTGTCTTTCTTTCCATTTTTCCATCTTTCTTTCTCTCGCTCTCTCTCACTCTCCAGGAGCTTAAATAGGGCTCTTTGCATTAGCCACGAAAGGAAGGAGACAGAGGTGCATCTCCTGGCATCAGATCTAGATTTTCTTTCACAGGCCCTTAATCTGTCAACTTGGTTGCAAAGTACTAATTTGCCACATTGGTGACAAGCATTGGATACTTACCTCAATTTAACTCAATCAGTGGAAAAAGCATTAGCTCTTGTGGATAAACCAGGCTGCTGAAACTCGGGTTAGAGTTATTTGGGGTGTTTTCAACCTTTTCACGCTCATCGTGCTTTTCTGAGGAGCAAAAGATAGCATTGCAAATGGACCCCAGAGGAAACAATTATCCTCTGGGTTTTGAATTCAGATTGAACTTGACACCATCCCTTTTATAACATGCAAGAACCAACTAATGGCTAGAGTCATATCAATGTCGGAAAAAATCACGTGCTTGATGATGGTTATAAAGTGGAAGTTGACCACCCCGCCTCCTGTCTGAGAACTAAAACTGAAACCCCCCAAAGAGGAGTGCCTCGTCCTATAATCTAGGAGCGTGAAAAGTAGTGTAACTTGCCTTTCAGCAACAACTTCTAGTGCTTAAATAAAATAAACCCCGACACTCACTTTATAATCAACAAGTAGCAATTTATTTATTTAACTTTAACAATGAATAAATTAACTAAACTAGTAACAAGCTGAATAAGTCCCTTTTAACTACTAACTATTCCTGAATAAAACAAGATTCTAATGGGTATGCTGTTCCAATAAATACAAATCTCACTTGTATAAAATAAAAAAAATTAGTCTCTCAAATCTACAGCCAGGGTACATGTCTTCCAGAATGCTCTCTGCCTTCTCCATCAAATGTTTTGGCAGGAACACCTTTAACTGTTGATTTTTCGGTAAGTAATATTAATTAATTTTGCTGTAGGTATCTTTTTGATAGTGCATTCTCTAAACCTTAATAAAGTGTGAGGGCCAAAAATTCTCTCTCCTCGAGTTAAGCCCGAAAGATTGCAGTTTTTTTCTCCTATCTTTGACCAACTGATGCCTTCTTTTATATCCTTGATGACATGTCAATTTCTTAAAATAGGATTAGTCCTAGTTGTTAAAACCCTCAGATTTAAATTTAATTAGATTTTGGTATCTCAGTGCCTGGTTCAAATTGTTTGGCTAAATTCAAAACATATTGTTCTGATAACAGGTAGCTTAGCCTGTTAATTATATGGCCTTTTTGATCCAAATGTTTCAATATCAGTGCTCTCTGTACTTGTAAACTTTTAAGCTGCTCACAGATCTCCTTTTTGAATCTCTAAGCATAGAAAAAGCACATCATCTTTTAAAGGGACCACACACTGCTTTCCTCCTAGCATTTTACAAACACTGATATTTTTACAAATGTGATACTTGATCATCATGCCTCCCATTCCACACATACTCTACCCAACTTCTCAACACAAGTTGATGCTTTGGAACAGAACTTTTATTCTTACAGATGATGTAGCTACTGCCCATCCCTAACTACCCCTGAAGTGATTGGTACTCTGGGCCATTTCAGAAGGTAAAAGTTAAACATGTTTCTGTGGGTCTGAACATTGAAGGATGGTAGCTTTCCTTATCTTCAGCATTGGTGAACACATTGTATTTTCATAACAATTGACAATGGTCACTATCAACCGAGCTTCTTCTTTAAATCCAGATGTTAATGATAACAGATTTCACCATGTGACATGGTGGAATTTGATCCGGCATCCAGACAATTGGCATGGGCTCTAGATTACCAGTTAGCTCTATACTACCACACCCCAATAGTCAATAGTATCCTAAGTGTTTTAAAATTGGCTGAGGGTCATTACATGAAATTAAAATTCTGATCGAGCGGGTAAGTTTATAGCTCCTGGGTCGCTTGGTGAGGGGTATGTTGTGGAGGTGTGGAGTAAAGGGGCAGTACACAAGTTTGAACTGCAGCCCAAATTTGAAGACCATTCCCCACTGTGCAGGCCAACAAGGTGAAAGAGAAAACACTCCTTATATATAATAGATTTCAGAATCAAAGGACAGACTGTAGTCAATAAAATGACTGGCTGATCAAATTGGAGCCCAGTTACTGCGAGTTGCTATTTATATAGCAGTTGGAACACCCATCAAAACCAATGTGGTGATGAATAATGACGAGAGCTGTGAAGTCATGCCACAGAATGGGGGAAATAGAATCAAGCAGGCTGACACCTGATCTTGGTTTGTGGTAAATTGAACAAAACGGAACAGCATCTAGCATATGGTTAATTATGTATGCGGTGTTCAAAAAAGATGGAATATGCAAAACCAAAGCAATTCCATTTTCATCTGCCCAGGAAATTGCAGGGTTCTGGCCCAGCAATGATGAAAGTGTATAAGCTATAGCCAATGCAGAATGCAGAATGCTATGTGACCAGTGGGGAACCACTTCAGTGCTGTGCAAGTTGCAAACACCAAAGGAAATTGTGCATTTACAGCATATTTCACAGCTGAACTGTTTGGTTGATGGAGCGGCTTTAACCCACCAGGAAGTGAACCACTCATCACAAAGTATTCAACCTGTGCTCTCTGGTGTTTATGTGGCAAGATCTGTTCAGAACTGGTCAGTGCTGTCGAGTGTATACGTGTATTTGTATCTCAGTATGGAATAGGGAGAGGTGTGCAGACAGTCTGTTTTTGAAACTGACTGCAAATAGTTATAGTCCCACAGCATCATATGACAATGTTATATAGATTGTCCTCACCTCTAAATATGCATTGCCTTGTTAATTTATTTTTCCTGTATACAGTTAAAAGAGTAATTCAGTGCCTCCAGTTCTGAGATTTATTTTCTGCAAGATTTCCTGAGGGTTGCCATGGAAATCCATCAAATCTGAGTTGCTTGTCCCTCTGCGCTTAACTCCAAATAGATTGCACTGGTAGAAAAAGCTGGAAAGAATGCATTGATTCCAGTTGGGCATCAGGGAAAAGCAAAGCTGCCTGGCTGGTGTTTTGTTCAGTAATGCTGACAGTAGCTCAGTACGTGGAGCGCTCAACTAAGTTGCATTATAAAAACTGGCTTCTGGAAGTAATTTGTCTAATCGGGAGAGATTAGCCAAAATTGAAAACATTCCCCCAGGGAATGTGAATTTACAAAACTGGGATGATAAAGTGGTGTGATAACAAGTTGTAGAGCTGGATGAACGCAGCAGGCCGAGCAGCATCATAGGACCATAGAGCTGACGCTTTGGGACGGGAGAAGAAGGGCCTAGGCCCAAAACGTCATCTTTCCTGCTCCTATGATGCTGCTTGGCCGGCTGTGTTCACCTAACTCTACACCTTGTTATCTCAGATTCTCCCAGGATCTGCAGTTCCTACTATCTCTTTATAAAGTGGTGTGCTTGCTCTTAACAGAAAGGTGTGTTTAATTGTTTTCAGAATGAACCTATTTCAAAGTTGCTGTTGGTAAGACCTGTGTTGTAAGGTTACAATTGGTACAAACTGCTTTGACAAACTCTGAAGGTGGCCGTGATTATTGCAGCTCTGTCAGTTCTTTCTGTGAAGTTATAGTCACTTTGTACTTCTGGCAATCACCACAAATCTATACTGGGCTAGAAAAGCACAGCAAATAATTTGTACATGGACTAAGCATTTCATTGGAATTAGTGGTTGACAATTGTCATGATGATATGAGGTGTGCCAAAAAAAATGAAGCCTGGAGTAAATCAAAACTGAAAGATAGAGAAGCAGGAGGCACTAAACAATGTATGATAATGATCCTCATCAAATATCTCTTGGAACTCTGGAATTTGTCACCAGTGAGTATGCAGTGAGTTTACATGCTACATCCGAGGTTCCCAAATTTTTTTCTACTGGAAAGACAATGTCTTTGTCTTTTTTTGGATTTTTTTTTAAAAACAAAGACAGAAAGAAGGAATTTTATAGATCAGTTGGCCCACCATCTGTCATAGCATCTATTATTATGGAGATTATAACAGGTCATTTAGATAATCAATGCAATCAGACAAAGTCAACTTGGTTTTGTGAAAGGAAAATGGTGTTTGACTAATTTTAGTTTTTTTTGAGGGGAGTAACAAGCAATGTAGTTCAAGGAGAACCTGTGGGTGTGGTGCATTTAGATTTCTCATCAAATGTGTCCTATTAAAGATTATTGCATCAGCGTTCTTAGTACGTGGGGAATATATCAAAAGGACAGCGGATCAGTTTAATTCAATGTATGCAAAAGTCCCAGAAGCCTGACTTCCAACTTTAAATTCTGCTTTAACCCTACTTATGACAATGTTTTTACATTTACTTCTCCCATTCTCCCCCGCCCCCCAACTCCCAAATCATCTTTGCAAAGTCCAATATTGTTTGGTACGTCTCTGGAGGATTTGACCAAACTCTAGAGACATCATTTAGGCTAAATACACATTTAACTTCCAGAATGTCCTCACTATGTTTGGTACCCCTATTGGGGGATGAATAAGCACTTCCTTCTTGAGCTGATCTATAATATATCAATTGACCTATGCTACTGAACATCTGTTACAAACAAGATCAAGAAAATTTTGAAACTTGCTTTCCCTTCCATTTGTGAATCTACTTTTTATTTAGTTTCCCAGTTTTGTTTTCCATGCTACTAGCCTTAGCTTGTTAATTCCCTGAACCGACACTTTTTCTATATATACCAATCTCCTTTACAGAGCTTCTTGCCCCCTACCTGACACTTCTGTGTATGTCCCAAATTCTCTCCAGTTTTGTGATTCTTCGCTGGCATCTTTCATTCACTTATCTTCTAGGTTATACATGGCCACTAAGACTTTGCAATCACATGGCCTCCGATTCTGACGGTATTCCTGGCTTCTAATGTATTTCTTGTCCTTGTTGGACTGTATTCTCTATCTTGCTTTCTGTCTATTTCTGGACTGCTACTATTTGATCTCCCTGTCTTATTAATGCATTTTTTTTTCTGGTTCATGATCTCATTCAAGGGACATGTTCACTCCAGGACCTACTGCTTAAACTTACACTGTGTTTACTTGTGCTGTATTGCTGTACTTCATGTTCCTAATCTGTCATCATAACCTCCTGACCATCCTCCTGTACATTCACCAAGACTTTGCATTTTCTCGTGCTTTTCCCTGCTCTACTTTATAATAGCTGCAATTTGTCCGTTGACTCGACCTTTCTGTTAAGTATTTGATCTACGCGCACACTTTTTTTTTGCAGTTGTCATTTAAGATCAATGGTGTCATATTGACCATCGGAACTGATATGTCCATCATAAGACAGACTCTCACTTTTGGCATTTGACCCTCATAGCTGTGCAGCAATTGTGTATGAGAGGTACCTGCTCCTTGTTGTTTCCTACAACTGCTTCAGAATCTGCAAATTGGTAATCTATATCAAACAACATTGAAAAGTGTACCTGAATGGTCTGAATAACATACTGTACAATTTTTTTAATTGTTTTTAAAAATAACCATCCCTGGTATTCTCCATTCTTTTAAGACTTCTCTAACTTATCATAAACCGTATCTTACTGATTGAAACTGGTTTCCAATGGCCTTACTTTATAACTTAAGACTCACTGAAATATCTGAGACTTTGGCTGTGATGAAAGCTTTCTTCTCTCTGCATTCTGTGCATTCAAATAATCCAACAAAGTAAAATTAATTGTAACCCCTTGGAAGCTGATCATATATTACTGATTGAACTCGAGTATGCCTGCCTGTTCCTAACTTACTGACATGGACAGTTTACTTCACTCATCTATAATGAATTCTTAACACTTACAGTAACTAGTGCAGGAAAGTTTGGCTGATCTACCAACATTTTATGAACCATTTTGTCTACTACTGCACAGTTCCTTTCTCATGCTCCATTGCTAAAAGGGTTTTCTGCAGCACATTTATATTATGTTCATCGACACTGACATTTCTAAATTCATGTTAGAAAATTCTCTCCTTTGTCAGTAGTCAACGTCTAGTCCCTAGCCACTTTTTGATGACTGCATCCACAATTATTTTCTTGTCTTTACTGTGAACGATTGTTGACTGACGGAAGCTTAGTTGCCAAACCAACAAAGTGTAGTATTAAAATAATTTTCTTCTTTGTTCCATACCTCCTACATCTATAGCCACTAACTCCTTGAAATATAGTTAGACTTACTCTAGGCCTACATTGTGTCCTTAGACATTTCTTACACATCTCGCATGCATCCTTGTTATCTTGGATGAGTTTATCATACACCCAATCCTTATTCCTCCATCCTTTATTAATCCTTGCAGAGGAAAAATGGGGGAAATTGCTGATGTTATTTTAACACAATTGATTTTGTCTTCTAAATTTCTGATTTGATGTCAATAGCACTCCTTTAGTGGAGAGATTACCTTCCATTAAAGAAATTCAATTGTGGCCTGAATAAGTAAATTGCAAATTCATAGATTTTCCAAATACAAAAACTCAATTTTCCAACTCAAGTGTCATTTGTACTTTTTACTGATAGCCTATTTAATGATAATAGTTTTTCACTGGGCATTACATCCATGTTAACAAAATGATTGATTCAGACTATTTTACAATGAATGACCACCTCTTTTAGTAGATTTTAGTGTGTTATGATCTCCAGATATGGAACTAGTGAACTCTCCAATTCCTTTGTCCCAAATGACTTGTAGATGGTGGAATGGCTTCAGAGAGCCTCAAGGTCAGTTTATTGTAGCAGAATTCCCAGCTTCAGGTCTGCTCTAGACAATATTTACTTGGCTAATCCAGTTCAGTTTCTGATCAATGGTACGGTTGATATTAGGGGCTTCAGTACTGGTAATACAGTTGATGTCAAAGGGAGATGATAAGAATCTGTTGTTGGAAATTGATCCTTGTGCTGACTAAATGTTACTTGCTACTAGTCACCATAATGCCTAAATATTGTCTAGCTAATGAACAATGACACAGCAAGTTATACTTGCAGATAAAAGAACAGGTATGCTTGAAAGAGCCAGCCAATTTTAGCCTACCAAAAGAAAATTTAAATTGTGGCTGTGTCATCCATGTGTGCATTAAAGTACACAGTAAAACATTATCTTTTTGCTGCAAATTATGGTGATTGTCTTGGAATTTGTTGTCCTATTATAAGGAATAATGAGCATGAAAATATTTGTGATACACAATGGTTCAGGTGATTATGTTGTAACTCCTATCCCTTTTGAGGGCTGGGAAATGGTAGTGCACCAGAGTTTCCAGTGACGATAACCAAGCAGGGGACTGTTTAATTGAACGTCACGTGCTTCCCCACTGGAACATTGTAGAATAAATCATTAGAAATGGTGACCATGAAATGATGAGCTTGTCTTAAAAACCCATTTTATTCACAAATGTCCTTCAGGGAAGAATATTTTCTGTGCATCCCTGATTCAGCTTGTATGTGACTTCTGACTCTCTTAGCAATGTGACGGACTCGGAATAGACCTCTGAAATTGACCAGAAAACAACTCCATTGTATTCAGAAGGGTGGCTTAGCATCATCATGGACAATAAGTTGATGCCTCGTCAACAATGCCCACGTCTCATGAAGAGATGATTGGAACAAAATGAGTTTTTTTTGTCACAAGTTCTCTGCACAGGGTATTTCTTCTTCCATTTCATTGCGTGTTCTTGTAAGCTCCAAGGAGGTATGCAGTGTGTAGCTCAAGAGTTGAGAAGTCATTACTCTCCTCGATGTCTCAAATGACTTAATTGAGGATTCAGCTAGAAGTCATTTGTATTGTCGGTTTACTGAGAACTAAAGGAATATTTATTTGGCTATCATTCTCTGTTGAAAGGAGTTGCTTGAAAGATTGTCAATGTTTGTTGGCCAGATATTGCTCATCAGTCACCATGTTGAGAGAGTCTGCCATTTAGTCTTGAGATCTGTTTATAGGATGTAACACCTGGCTGTAACATGATAAACAGTAATGCTTCTAACAAAAGTAGTGGAAGAACAGGAATAAAATGCAGGGCTTAATAGTACAACATTGATTGAGGTATATGATGAATTGCTTTGCTTGATTTGAGGTACATGAAATGTTTTAGAAGGGTATAGCAGTTAAACTTTCTAAATAAAAAGGTGTCTTTATGTTCTATAGAGTGTTACACTGTAAACAATCCAAAACTAAACTCAGAAATGTTGCATTTGGTTTGAACTCCTTTCAACAACTGTTGATAGACACTGCTGTTTGTATTGATTTCTCTCAGGCACCAGAATTAAGTTACTTTTTAGATGCCGTGGCACAACAACAAATTAATGTTGTCATGGTGAATGATGATGTTGTGTCTTGAATGTGATCTAACAATCAAGATTGTGTGTTTGACAATCTCCAACAGAAGAATGAAATCAAATTATGCAAAGGACGAAACTCACTGATGATGAAGCTGCTCAATCATAGATAAATAAATATTTATTTGCCCGAGCAATGAGCACATTTGTTTCATGTTAAATCCCAGGAAATTCTAGGTGAGGGTAATGTTCCAATCAAAATGGAGCAATTCTGAGCTTTCACTTTGGAAATGGTGGTCTGTTTTCAATCCAAGTACTAAACCTGCATAAGAAGTGCAACTTCACCCATCAGAGTTTTTACGTGCAGAATTCCACGTTATTCTTCCTTTTTTTTGTTTCAAGTATTTTGTAAAAATCAAACTTAATCTTTGTAATAGGGAAAGGTCAGCCTGCGTGCTACTCTGGTTCCTCTTCTGACTGTGTAATTGTAGTTTTAACAGGTTTCCCATCTAAGAAAAACTGTTGCAAAATTTTTACGTGACCCTGCAAAGGTATTCAACTAATTTGCCCAAAATATGCCTGTTGTTAAAGCTTGATTAATTGCACTTGACTACTTTACATCCCTGCATAACCAGAAATTCCAGAATTGTTGTAATCCATGCTGCTTTATCTATTTACACTTGTCCCTGTATCTATTAATGCAATCTTGATAGATATTATTAGCTATGTGGTGCAAGCCACTTAGCGACTGAGATTGGATTGAGTGGTGCAGAGATTAGTTTAACAGACATCTGAATGTTTGTTTATTCATCCTTTCTTCTGTCTGGATATCTCTGAAATCTGAGGCACGGCATAATGTTTCAGTAGGCCAGACATCTCGGGCCTGATATCAATTGTATTTGCTTATTTATTTCTGTAACTATGATTGCACTTAGTAACAAAACATATATCCTTTGGAATTTCAACAGTTAAAATTCCACTGCAATCAACACTAGTGTGAATTGGTGCATTGGTTAGAAGTACAGTTCACCTTGTGGTTTTCTGGTTAACCAGATGTTTACATCAGTGACAAATCAGTAAGTAAACTTTGTTTTGACCTGTTCTCTGCTCTCTCAATGCAATTTTACATTTGTGAGTCGGTTGACACGTTGTCAATGAACTTGTTCTCAGAAGCTTGCAAGTTATGCCTTCTTTCAGTCTAACTTACTAATACAGAGATAATGGGAACTGCAGATACTGGAGAATCCAAGATAACAAAGTGTGAAGCTGGATGAACACAGCAGGCCAAGCAGCATCTCAGGTGCACAAAAGCTGACCTTTCGGGCCTAGACCCTTCATCAGAGAGGGGGATAGGGAGAGGGTTCTGGAATAAATAGGGAGAGAGGGGGAGGCAGACGGAAGATGGTTAGAGGAGAAGATAGGTAGAGAGGAGCGTGGAGGTGGGAAGGGGATAGGTCAGCCCAGGGAGGACGGACAGGTCAAGGAGGCGGGATGAGGTTGGTAGGTGGGAAATGGAGGTGTGGCTTGAGGTGGGAGGAGGGGATAGGTGAGAGGAAGAACAGGTTAGGGAGGCAGGGACGAGCTGGGCTGGTTTTGGGATGCAGTCAGGGGAGGGGAGATTTTGAAGCTGGTGAAGTCCACATTAATACCATTGTGCTGCAGGGTTCCCAAGTGGAATATGAGTAGCTGTTCCTGCAATCTTCGGGTAGCATCATTGTGGCACTGCAGGAGGCCCATGATGGACATGTTGTCTAAGGAATGAGGGGGGGGGGGGAGTTGAAATGGTTTGCGACTGGGAGGTGGAGTTGTTTATTGCGAACCGAGCAGAGGTGCTCTGCAAAGCGGAGGCTTGAGGACGGCTTTGCAGGACACCTCTGCTCAGTTCGCAATAAACAACTCCACCTCCCTGTGGCAAACCGTTTTAACCCCCCCCCCCCACCCATTCCTTAGACGACATGTCCATCATGGGCCTCCTGCAGTGCCACAATGATGCCACCCGAAGGTTGCAGGAACAGCAACTCATATTCCGCTTGGGAACCCCGCAGCCCAATGGCATCAATGTGGACTTTACAAGCTTCAAAATCTCCCGCTCCCCCACTGCATCCCAAAACCAGCCCAGCTCGTCCCTGCCTCCCTAACCTGTTCTTCCTCTCACCTATCCCCTCCTCCCACCTCAAGCCGCACCTCCATTTCCCACCTACCAACCTCATCCCGCCTCCTTGACCTGTCCGTCTTCCCTGGGCTGACCTATCCCCTTCCCACCTCCCCACCTATACTCTCCTCTCCACCTATCTTCTCCTCTATCCATCTTCGGTCCGCCTGCCCCACACTCCCTATTTATTCCAGAACCCTCACCCCATCCCCCTCTCTGATGAAGGGTCTAGGCCCGAAATGTCAGCTTTTGTGCTCCTGAGATGCTGCTTGGCCTGCTGTGTTCATCCAGCTTCACACTTTTGAACTTACTATTACATACCACTTCATGTACAGGAAGGCAATTCTGCAAAATCTAAATTTGGAACTATTCGGCATAAGATTTTTACCACAGTGAAAATATTTTCCATGATATTTCACAAACCATTAAAGCCATCAGTCTATCACTGTAGCTACTTAATGTCACATCACTTTATTCAACCTTGCAGAAGAAGCATGCATTATACCTATGGGGCCAGCCTGAAGGAAGATTGGTTTTAGTCAGAATACATAGCGACATTGTTAATGCATTCAACGAGAACATGTCTGTTGCACCCAGTAACCTTGCTCTGGTTGCCAATGGATACAAAAGAAAAAGATGACTTTAAACACAGCCTTTTGCTACATTTAAAAAGTAGTTCAAATCGGCAATTCAAGGATGAAGGGGATTGCAATCCTGATTAGATTAACAGAGGTATTCATTAACAGAGACTCTGCCTGATCTTTGGCTGAAAGAGAGCACGTGATCAGTTTTCACATTCACGTGTGTGTAGTAGAGATGATTGTTTGAAAATTCACAGCTAATGGCAGCCATCCAGGCCCACTTTGGCCTTGGACACACAATTTCATAACAAACTGGTTTTGTTTGTGACACTATATTGAGGCACTTAACATGATTTTTATTCCTGCCACTTGTTAGCAAATAAACCAGCAAAGAAGATACTAACAAATGCTTACGGATGTTTTCTTAAATTCTGTCTTTTCAGATAAACGTTTTAGACAGAACATCAGACAGTTTTGACAGTTATGTTTTTGCATTTGCAGTCGATGAGACAATAAATATGTTTTAAATAGAAGAAAATATTTTCAAAAATCCTAATTTTGGCAGAATGGTAGGTACCTACATTTGAGTCGTCCAACCTGGTATTAACTACACAAACAAAAATATGAAACTTCACATTTACACGGAGGACAAATGCACTTCCTATTTCAGCATTAATGAACTAGAACATGTATCAACGTTACCACGGTTTTAGGAACAGCTCTAACAACTCAAACAAACCATTTGCTCAGAATAATAGCTATATATAGGGACACAAAATTATTCTGTTTCATGTATTGGAAATAATGCCAAGAATGTTGGAAATTCAATTAGGTTAGAATCTGATTTGTTTGATACGGCAGAATTCTCAAGTGTTCTGCTACTTTTTATCTTAATTTTAGCTTTACTTTTAACTGTTCAAGTCCTTGGATAAAATTTCACTATTTGAGCATTCATGTATATAACAACTAAATTTCTGGGACCTAATTCACTCTTGTTGATTGCAATTCTGGCGGTATCCTGCAATTTCATGTTCTTCACCTGGTAGTGTAACTACTAGTGTAATGGTGAATTTTTGCCAGCTGACAAATGAATTTTTTCATAATGTTTTCTTCTTTCTTTGACAAAGAGATTTTGAGAATCTGTGCAATGCACTCAATGATTTTTCTATGTGCTTTGACTTTGTTATGCGTATTTCCAGGCTCCAGGTCAGCATGTGTGATCGACTCAGCCAGTTGTTGAGCTGTTGGTGTTTAATATTCATGGGGGTTTGTGTTTTCCTCCTCTGTGTCATTGCCCTGTTGTATCCTTTTCTGTTCCTTTTAATCTTGGAGGATTCCCATTGCATTCTGATGAAATGAGATTGTCCATGTGTTCACATATACCTTTGCCTCTGATCTGGAGAGTCGCCGTTTGGTTTGTTAACGCTGTTTTTCCCCAACTTAATTTGCATTCGTTGTCTTCTCAGCTTTTGCCAAAAGCTATGATAAGATGCCATGGAGCATCTTTCTGACTCAGTCACACTTGGTTCACGGCCAAAGCAAACGTGTTATTGTCGTAGTGGTGATCTTTGACAGTGACCTCAGCCACTAGAATGCTCCAAGCCCTTGGAGCTTGGCTTCAGATTGTTCATCCGGTCAGGGATTTGTTTAATTCTAACACTTTGCATATTGTGGTTTGTGTATTTTTGTTCCTGTTTATCCCAGCAATTCTTGCTAGAACTGAAAAGAAATACCAAGAGAATCAGGGGCTTATAAAGAGAATCAGCTAATTCTTACGGAACACAAAATGATTAATCACCAATGTTTATAGTTAGTGACATTTTTATTTTGCCCCCCTTTTTTGTTTTATTTCTGTTGTCAACCTTTTGTTTTTCAGGAGCCAACAGGAAACTTGATTGCTTAATTCAATGCTTGAAAATTTGTTGGCATAAGGTAAATGTGGTGGAAGGATTCACTCCTTATCCAAAACTTATTAACCTTCTACATATGTGAAATGGATGAGGCAACATACACAAATTCAAGTGAGCAAAGAAAGATTTAAAACGAGATCCATAATAACGATACAGGGGATGGGTTTACTGCATGGATTCAAAATAATGTGACGTGGATGTACAAACGTGATATTTGGGCAATCCAATCTTTTAATATATTTCTGGAGTGAACTGTGTTAATGAAGGGGGAAAATTGTAAGATCCCACATGACTAATTCTGCCAGCTGCCATTTGGTTTGATGATAACACACCCACAAATGGAAAAGACAAAAACCACTTACCTTCGTTAGCATTACTACTTTGCCTGAGGTGGTGCTCAATCTATGGAAATAGTTCCTCATGCCAGATATTAACACCGGGCAAATCAGACCATTGACCCTCTCAAGGTAAACAGACCTATGTGGTAATGAGAGGTATATGCAGGCATATATTGCGTTTAGCTGCTAGATTAATGGTGCTTTGTAAGTGATCATCAGAAGGACCGAAACCACAGGACGTTATGACTAAGTGAAGGAGAAATGAATAGAGAAATGAATAATAAAATGTGACGCTGGATGAACACAGGCCAAGCAGCATCTCAGGAGCACAAAAGCTGACGTTTCGGGCCTAGACCCTTCATCAGAGAGGGGGGTGGGGGGAGGGAACTGGAATAAATAGGGAGAGGGGGGGAGGCGGACCGAAGATGGAGAGAAAAGAAGATAGGTGGAGAGAGTATAGGTGGGGAGGTAGGGAGGGGATAGGTCAGTCCAGGGAAGATGGACAGGTCAAGGAGGTGCGATGAGGTTAGTAGGTAGGAGATGGAGGTGCGGCTTGGGGTGGGAGGAAGGGATGGGTGAGAGGAAGAACAGGTTAGGGAGGCAGAGACAGGTTGGACTGGTTTTGGGACGCAGTGGGTGGAGGGGAAGAGCTGGGCTGGTTGTGTGGGGTGGTGGGGGGAGGGGACGAACTGGGCTGGTTTTGGGATGCGGTGGGGGAAGGGGAGATTTTGAAGCTGGTGAAGTACACATTGTTACGTGGAACAGTCCCTCTTCCGCACCTACACAGGCCCCAAACCCCACCTCTTCCTCCGTTACATTGATGACTGTATCGGCGCCACCTCTTGCTCCCCAGAGGAGCTCGAACAGTTCATCCACTTCACCAACAACTTCCACCTCAACCTTCAGTTCACCTGGGCCATCTCCAGCACATCCCTCACCTTCCTGGACCCCTCAGTCTCCATCTCAGGCAACCAGTTTGTAACTGATGTCCATTTCAAGACCACCGACTCCCACAGCTACCTAGAATACACCTCCTCCCACCCACCCTCCTGCAAAAATTCCGTTCCCAATTCCTCTGCCTCCGCCGCATCTGCTCCCACGATGAGGCATTCCACTCCCGCACATCCCAGATGTCCAAGTTCTTCAAGGAACGCAACTTTCCCCCCACAGTGGTCGAGAATGCCCTTGACCGCGTCTCCCGTATTTCCCGCAACACATCCCTCACACCCCGCCCCCGCCACAACCGCCCAAAGAGGATCCCCCTTGTTCTCGCACACCACCCCACCAACCTCCGGATACAACGCATCATCCTCCGATGCTTCCGCCATCTACAGTCTGACCCCACCACCCAAGACATTTTTCCATCCCCACCCTTGTCTGCTTTCCGGAGAGACCACTCTCTCCGTGACTCCCTTGTTCGCTCCACTCTGCCCTCCAACCCCACCACACCCGGCACCTTCCCCTGCAACCGCAGGAAATGCTACACTTGCCCCCACACCACCTCCCTCACCCCTATCCCAGGCCCCAAGATGACTTTCCATATTAAGCAGAGGTTCACCTGCACATCTGCCAATGTGGTATACTGCATCCATTGTACCCGGTGTGGCTTCCTCTACATTGGGGAAACCAAGCGGAGGCTTGGGGACCGCTTTGCAGAACACCTCCGCTCGGTTCGCAATAAACAACTGCACCTCCCAGTCGCAAACCATTTCCACTCTCCCTCCCATTCTTTAGATGACATGTCCATCATGGGCCTCCTGCAGTGCCACAATGATGCCACCCGAAGGTTGCAGGAACAGCAACTCATATTCTGCTTGGGAACACTGCAGCCCAATGGTATCAATGTGGACTTCACCAGTTTCAAAATCTCCTCTTCCCCCACCGCATCCCAAAACCAGCCCAGTTCGTCCCCTCCCCCCACCACACCACACAGCCAGCCCAGCTCTTCCCCTCCACCCACTGCATCCCAAAACCAGTCCAACCCGTCTCTGCCTCCCTAACCTGTTCTTCTTCTCACCCATCCCTTCCTCCCACCCCAAGCCGCACCTCCATCTCCTACCTACTAACCTCATCCCACCTCCTTGACCTGTCCGTCTTCCCTGGACTGACCTATCCCCTCCCTACCTCCCCACCTAAACTCTCCTCTCCACCTATCTTCTTTTCTCTCCATCTTTGGTCCGCCTCCCCCTCTCTCCCTATTTATCCCAGAACCCTCACCCCATCCCCCTCTCTGATGGAGGGTCTAGGCCCGAAATGTCAGCTTTTGTGCTCCTGGGATGCTGCTGGGCCTGCTGTGTTCATCCAGCTTCACACTTTATTATCTTGGATTCTCCAGCATCTGCATTTCCCATTATCACAGAGAAATGAATAGTTTCTCTCTGACCTTGTGAACTGCAAAGGTGGCTCACCGTAACCTTTACCAGAGACCATGCTAAACAAATGCTGACCTCACCACCAATCCTCACGTCCTGTGGAGGAATGAAATGAAACAAATTTAATGAGAATTTCAGTGGTTGACTTTATCTAGTTTTAATCATTGCTTTAAGCCACAAGTGTGTAAAGTTATCCTTTAATATACCCAGATAAGTGTGTTTCAATACGTGCTAATGAAAATACAGTGTTGAATACTTTCTTGAGCAATAACTATTCAAGATTTGATCTTTACATTTGTTTTGGGGTTTTAAAAAAATAACCACTGGTTTGAATTCAGATGTTGTCTCGTCATAAATTGCAATGGAAGCATTGAACAGCCCTCCAAAATGTGATTTTTTTTTTGTTAGGGATCTATCTATTGTTCAGTAATAACAAATGTTCAGATCACAGTTTAAAAAACCTAGCTAAACCTGATTGAACAAGATAAGTTATGGCATGCCCAGCAGCTGTGTGAGTGGGATGGGGAAAAACGGCAAGATCATGTTGATTTCATGGATTGCTAAGTCAACGAAGTGTGTTGCAGTATAGCTCAGCCTGTAGTGGAGGAGAGAATGACAGACTGTGACTTGAGGATTTCTGTGTTGGTGCTGAGTCCTGATGTTGTAGTCAGTTTCAGATGTCTAATAACAGCTGATGTGGAAAACACACACTAACCTGCTTGCAGGCACGACACAGCGTGGACTTGCAGACCCTATTTTGTATTGTTCTATGTCAGGTGGTTTGTTAAATTGGCTGCAAGTAGACATGACGTTCTTGAATTAATATTAAGAAAATATATTGTCATATTCACGTCCTGTTTTCCCAGCACTTACTTTCTGCTTTTTGATTTCAGTTTCAGAACACCCATTGCATGATCTTTCTCATACATTTCATCAGAAATTAACCTATATTGTAGTACTGAGGTAGAATTTTTTTTTTAAATCCCAAATTGAATTTCTGACTGGATCAGAAACCCTGAAAAAAAGGGAACTTTTCTTTAAAGCTTGAATATGTGCCACATTGAAGCATATAACCGTAATACAAATGATTCCTTAACAAAAGTATCAGGGAATTGCTCTGCCCTATATGTTGTATCTTGTTGGAAACACCTTTTGAGCATGTTCCTCGCCACTTGCAAAACCTTCACCCTTGATCATGCCTGTACTTCTCTAGTTGTTCCTGAGATGAAATGAAGCAAATGCACTGATCCTAAATATAGTCACTGCTGTCCCTTGCTGGTTGGTTTAATATCAAACAGAAGCTCAGTATGAGCTTCTTTTCCATGTCCTGTGACTATGAATGAATAAATGTTTGTTTATCTGCCAAGACTGGCAGTTAGGTTAACTGTGGGAGTACTTATTTTCTTCCTGTACTGTGAGGGTTGTCTTATGAGTGCCAGCCTTAGCTGATGGGATTGAGCCTGCAGCTGTGAGTTAGACAGCTGTAGGTTCAAGAACCATCCCCCCCACCCCAGGAGTTCCTTAATAACATGTATCCTATTGCCAGCAATGCCAGTGCAGTTTATCTGTTCAATTATCTCGTTGCAGCTTATGGGATCCTGCTGTGTGCAAATTAGCTGCTGATTTGCCTGCAGAGTCGGTGCACTTTTGAGAAGAATTTGTTACTGCGAAATATTGGCTGGGGATATGAAAAGTGCTTCTATCGATGCTAGATTTTGTTTTAGTGAAATGGTCACTATTAATTATACTATCTGGATATAACACTTCAATGGGGTCTTCCCTGACAGCTGCCTGGAGATCTTTTTGAGGGAAGTCCACAGAGCCGCACTCTGATTAGGCAGTAATCAGGTCACCAGTGGGCTTTGGTCTGGATTGAAGACCCGGTGGAGGGGGCAGGCAGGAGAAAATCCTGTTATTGAGTGTTGCCAGCCAATCAAAACCCCACCCACCCAGAGGATTCTGGTGACTAATGTGGGTGAGGGATACATTTTTGCACAGTGGGCAATGCAGAGGGAAGGGGTGGGCCCTCTCTTCGATCCATCCGGCCACATCTCCGGTTCCTTAGCTTGATTGCCTTTGCTTGAGGGACACACCAGTTAATAACCAGTTGTCCCTCAACCCATGGTGACAAGTGGCCTGCACAGTTTGACCATACGCAACAGGCTGCCTACAGCTGGCTTCATTCCAGTGATGGTAGGATTGGGCCCCTTAAGTGGTCTTTAACTGGGGGTGAGGGGCAGAATCATTGGCCGTGAATCTTCCTGGCCAGATCTGTGGAAGATGAGAATGCATGGCATTCAGCTACAATGCCTGGATCTAAATGCATTCTCCTCTCCAAGTTCACCAGCTTCAAGAGTAGAAGATTCTACGCTAAGGGTTGCTCTAAGGTTGCTGCGATTTAAATAAACGTTTGATTATATCTCCCATCTGCTTTAAGTTGTTTATTGGAAAGGTTATAGACGTGAGCAGAAATGTCTGGTTTCACAGAGTCTGAGGTGAATATTCATGTCTCTAATTTGCCTATGGCAGCGATCCCAATTCCAGGACTGTGATGAGGTAGAGAAGATGATGGCTGTGTTCAGGACAAATTTTTATGGTTGCGAATTCAATCAGAGAATCAAGGTTTCCTGGACATGTTCCAGGGCTAGCTCAGAGTATCTGAAGAGACTTGTGTGTTTGCAATTAGTCTGTTGTCTGGAGAATGAGGAGAAAGATTTTTAATAATCAATTTTACTGCTATTAAAAATCCTGCTCCGTTTTGAAATCAGGTTTCAATCTTCGATGAGAAAGCACACATTTTGTTGAAGGTTAGAGCAATGTCAATGGGAAGAACATTTATTCTATATGAGAGGACAGTGCTGAATGGTTGGCAAGTTTACTCTAATTGGTAGAGGTTTTGGCACTGCTTAGAAAATGACTGACATTTAACTGCTAAACTTCCTTTAAATTTAAGGAATCGCCTCGTGACACAACTATTGCATTCATTCTTTTTGGGTTCCATGAGGAACATATGTGATTGCGTGACCCCTCATTTCCACTTCACCTAAACAGTTGTGAACTGGTGGAATTCTCTGCCACAGAAAGTTGAGGCCAGAACATTGAATATTTTCAAGAAGGAGTTAGATATAATTTCTTAAGGCGAAATGGATCAAATGGTATGCAGAGACAGTGGGAACAATATACTGAATTGAATGTTTCAACCATGATCATATTTGATAGCAGAACAGGCTTGAGGGGCTGAATGGCCTACTCCACCTCCTATTTTATGTGTTTCTATGTTTACTCCTTACTAGGTAATATGTTTGGTATACTTCAGTTTGCAGCTGAGTATCAGAATTTCCTCAAGCATCTTAATGCATTCTGTCCTGTGCTCAAATTCTCCTCTTAAAATGGAGAAATTAACTAATCATCTTTTCCTTGATGTGCCATTGAGAAATTTGACCATGGATTCTCTACTACAGTCTGCAAAACACCTATCTCCACTGGTCAGCATACACACTGGGATTCCCGCAGCTATACACGCTGTCACACTGTACGATTGGCAACTTCATAAAAAGCCCTGAGCCATTTATTTACCCTGCAGACTTGAAGCTGAAATAGGGAATTTAAGTTATCCTGGGTGGTGAAGACTACTCTAATCAGATCATTTCTAACTGTCCAGGATGCAAACACATGAGCCTAAGGCAACTGCTTTCAGTCCTGAGAATTGACCAGTCCACCTTTAATTACTCTGGAAGGTCAAAGTACCTCTCATACTTCAGCAAAAGCTGAAGCTAAATGTCCTGACCTCTGGGGCAGAAGGCCATGTTCAAGTCCTAACTGGTCCAGAGTTTTGTCATAATACATCTGAACAGGTTAATTAAAACAATCTTCTGCAGCCAAAAGTTGATGCAATTCTATGGTGGGCGTTATTTGTCAATTAATGTTGAGTGCGAAGAATTATGTTCTGTACCTGATAAAGATTGTCACCTGAGCTTGCAGTGTGCACTTAGTGGAATCAATTGATTAATACACAGGCTCCTGCAATCTGCAGATAGGAAGTACGCACGTTGTGCTCCTTTCCACTTAACAAAATCAGGCGATAGCCATTCTCTGATTAATTCTTCAGGGCAATATGACAAATTCTAATTTATCTGCCTGACTGAAATGTAAACAAAGTTTGGCAGTTAACTGCCAGCCACCATCTAGCCGATGCGGCAGGATGGCACAGTGGCTTAGAGGTTTGCATTGCTACCTCACAGTGCTAGGGAACTGGGTTCGATTCCAACCTCTGTGCGGAGTTTGCACATTCTCCCTGTGTCTGTGTGGGTTTCCTCTGGGTGCTCTGGTTTCCTCCCGCAGTCCAAAGATGTGCAGGTCAGGGGGATTGGCCGTGGTACATTTGCTCATCATGTCCAGGCATGCTTAGGTCAAGGGAATCAGCCATGGGAAATACAGGACTGGGGTGGGGTGGAGAGGGGACGCTTTTACTCTGTAGAGTTCTTTGATTAATCTCAATTGGAGTTTCAGATTAGAATGATGACCATTCTCTCAGTGGACAAAACGTTTGGGCTGGCCACGTAGAGGGCATATTTAAAATGTTTGCTTTAAAAATCTGGGCTCTTGCAGATTTGTAATGGTTGCATTGCATCTGGTTTCCCTATAATCTCCACAACCTATCATTGCTCAAAGGTTCTCTTCCCTAAGCAACAGAATATCAAAATGAAAAATTGCTTATGCTCATGACATCTGCAATTTCAGTAACTGTGGTGATTATCTTGAAGTTGTCACACATTAATTGAAATAAAAGCAATCAATTAAGGTGCAGTACGATTGTGCTGACACTTGTATCAATGAAGTGAAAGAATCCATGTACTTTTTGAGATTGTAGTTTAACACTAAAAATGTAACTATCACATTATCTATCCAATGGACATTTGCACTTTTTCAGGTTAGCTTTAACTTGGGCATCTGCAAGTTTAAGTCACTGCCTTTGGGAGGGTTCAGCCAGGTTTATGTACACTTTATGTAGCTGGCCTTTCTTTGATTTGTTTGTTACTTGGTCTCATGTCCTGGGACAATGTAGGACATTTCCCACGGTTTGTACAGTAGCATAAAGCAACACAGCATAGACTTTTCCTTCATAAAACCCTCCGGGCTCTCAACTGTTCACTTGTAGGTTTTTTCAGCTCATCAACAAGCACTAACGAAGACTCACTTCCTAGATTTTAATAACAAATTCTGCTGCTTGGCAACTGTGTTGGCTAGGGTAACCAGGTTTGTTTATACGTACCTGTGGTTGGCGTGGAATGGCTTGGCTTATTTGCATTGCGGTACAGCAAATTGAAGACTGTTATGTTTGTTTACTGGCTCTAATGTGAATGCTGTTCCTTTCGTAGAACACCAGGGTTGCTTTTTATATATATATATTCAGAAACCTTGTGGCTTGGTCACATTTGTGAAGTTTCACATTCATGTAAAAGTAAGATGAGAGGGGTGTATGCATGAAAGTGTTTAGTGCCATTTCCAGTTTGGGACTGTAGTGGTGCACATTAGGCCACGTAATAAGTAGGGGACGCAAGCCAGGAAACTGTCACACTGAGTTATTTAAGAGTGCCTCCCATTCGTAACAAGCATCGCAGCCCCAGGACTTGCAGGGTGTGCCAGGCACAGGCTCATTTTCCAGAACTTAATCCTGCTTCAACATCTGTTTTGTTTACAGCCAGTGTTCAAAGATGGCCGATTTTGTTTTGCTGGTTTCTTGTTAGGTTTCAGATTATCAAGAGTGCTAACGTATTTGCTTCTTTCTAATTGAACGTGGGGAGACTTTGTTGTGTCCCTAGTAAAGTACAGATGTATTAGTTGCTGGCTTGTTTTGCATAATACTGGATTCTCCTGTACACAATAGAAACAGCAGGTCTGATTGTCTAATGACATCAATGTTCATTTTCCGCCCAACAATTTTGCTGAGCCCCTATCCACCCATTGGAATTCTGCGGATAATGAGAGGTCAAATGCTTGGGTTCTCCTGTAGGATAGTAATTGTCTGATGGTCATGGTTTAGATACAATTCTGTCAGAATAAAATGTCATTCAGCATGCTACGATTTTTCTGCTGGTTTCGTCTTGTTGCCTAGGAAGTGAAATGAATGAAGCATATTTTCTGTAGAATTGACTAAAGCAGGTAACAGGAGATAACAGAAAAATAATAAGATGTGAGGTAAAGCTCGTAAGAGAATACATAAAATGGGCAAGTGGATGTATGAAATCTGAATTGTGTGTAGGATTGACAAGGGAAAAGAAAAATTCTAATAAACAAAGAATTGATTTTGAGATATACTATAGCATACCCAAGCAGGGAGGCAAAGGGGCTTTGAGATTTCAATCCTGAATCATAAGAGCAATGCTGCAGGGTTTTGCTGATGATCCTGTGATAGGCTCGTGCCTTGAAATATATGACCTGTGTTAGCGCAGCCAGATTCTGAATCATTTTGTTCTATCTTTTTGGATGAAACTAGCATCAGGGTGGACAGTGACAGAAGTGGGACAACAGCACTGGAAACAATTTAATTCAACGGGATTTTGAGCACATACTACAATACAACAATTCTGTTTGGATTTGTTTAGCACCAACAAAATAGAACGCTCTGTATACACCAGTAAATGATGTGTTTCTTTGATCTTCAAGGTGTCAGTTGTGATCACTGTAGCTAGAACTCTCATGTTCTCTCTTTCTCTTGCTGTCTGCTAACTAGAAAGCACCTCGGCTGGAGTAGGTGCTTGCAAAGAGCTTATTAACTCCCTTGTATTTAACGGTACAAACTTACTCTTGCATCATTGCCAAACTCTAATTTTAGAAAAAGTTCCTGCTTTGGGACAAACTCTATGTTGAACACAGGAGTGGATCTCAAAACAGAATCACAGCAAGTTTGTCAGCTCCTGTTGCTTTGCCACAGGGATGTGTAATTGTGGAAATTTACTGAATAGGAATGGGTGGCATTTACCTACAAGCACTGCATAAGATCTTCACTCCTTGCTCAAGCATTTGAGATGCCTAAGCTTCCCAAGTAATCTGAGGCAGATTGACAATCTTTCAGGCTCAGCCATGGGTTTGCAGGATATACAGTGAGAAACAATCTGAGGGTGGCTGCATTTTTCATTTTTTTATGGGCATCTCTAATTGCCCAAATAACAGTTGAGAATCCGTCCCATTGCTGTGGATCTGGAGTCACGTGTAGGCCAGACCAGTTGAGGATAACAGATTTTCTTCCCCAAAAGACACCAGTGAACCAATTTTTTTTTTAGTAGCAATGACATTATCCCACTGCAAACTTTTGTGGCATCAGCATTTAAAGAACCTTATATGGTGAAGAAATGTCTTGCGAAGTTAGCCTGATTGGTAATCTTAGAGGCCACAACACTATAGGAATCCCAAAGTATATCCTGGCCAGCAAAGAAATAGACAGTCGTAGAGAGCCCCTGTCTGTCCTCAACTAGGACATTATAGTTCAACTAGGACATTGTAGAACAAGATGTCATTGCTTTTCTTGAAATGCTGAATCATAGAAACCAACCTTGAATTTATTAAATGGGGGAGCAGACTTGAGAGGCTGAATTGCCTACTCAAGCTTCTAGTTATGTTCTTAAATCAAATGGCCTTAATTGAATTATTTTACATTTTGAAACAATGCAATACCACAAGAATATGAGAATTAGGAGCAGGAGCAGACCATATTGCCCCTTGAGCCTGTACCACTGTTTAAACCAATCATAACCTATCTTCTGCTGGAATGCTACTTTCTCACCTATTCCCTTGGTCCTCATTTCCTCGAGATTCAAAAATGGATTCACCCCAAAGGTGCTCAATGATGGAGTGTCCATTGCTGTCTGAGTGAGACAATTTTAAAGATTTAAATCAAGAAAGGATATGTAAACGTTGGAGATCTGAAATAAAATTCCTTTCCATTCAAAGACTTATCATGTTGGACTTGAGATGTTAACTCCGTTTCTCTCTTCACAGATGCTGCCAGACCTGCTGCATTTTCCTACCACTTCCTGTTTCTGTTCCAAAGTTTCAGAAACCTCTGAAAGAAGTGTTGTTTCCTCATCTCAGACCAATGGTCTGATCCTGAGACTGTACATGTTCTAGGATTCCCAGCCGGAAGAAACCACCTCCAGGTGTTTACACTTGAGCTATCTCTGGAATCTTGCATGTTTCAAAGATTCTCATTCATTTAAAGTCTAGCGAATACAGACTCAATTTATCAAAACAACCCCCAAAGAACTGTAGATGCTAGATATCAGAAATAAAAACCAAAATTACTGGAAAAGCTCAGCAGATTTGGCAGCATCTGTAGAGAGAAAGCAGGATGAACACTTTGGGTCTAATGACCCCGATCAGAACTGATTCAGGCTCAACTTCCTCAGCTATTCATAGGGCCATCATCTTGTTTGCAGTACTGCCCCTGTAGTCTCGCCAAAGACCTGTGCAACTCTAAACAATACAATAATACCTCTTCAAATTGTCATTCCTACCGAGGAGATTTTTAAACTGATCAAAAAAGCTGGTTGGGAGTTGTGGTCGTGTACAATCAGAAACAAAAAAATTGGCCTAGAATATTTTTGATGCTGGCCATATATGGTAATATAACTAATCAACGTTTCACTGAATGCAACTTGATCTATCGTTACAGAAGACAGATTTTAATGCAAGACCCATTCAGCTGTTAGGGGGAAAAGAATCCCTTTGGCACGCCATATATCTCAGCTGTTACCATAATCCCTGTTTTGCAGTGAAATGGGACACTAACTGTGATACTAGGGATCTCTGAAGGTGGTGAGGCAGGAAGACCATGATTATTTTCACCAGACTATTAATCCAGAGACCCAGACAATGTTCTGGGAACCTTGGTTCAAACCCTGCCAAGACAGATGGTTGAATTTGAATTCAATAAAAATCTGGAAATAAGACTGTAATGATGACCTGTATTCATTGTCGAAAAAACCCATCTGGTTCTCTAATGTCCTTTTGCGAAGGAAACCACCATCCTTACCTGGTCTGGCGTAAATGTAACTCTGGACCCACAGCAATGTGGTTGGCTTATAACTGCCCTCTGAGCAATTAGGGATGGGCGATTTAAATGCTGGTGCGGCCAGTGACACCTATATCCTGTAAATGAATTTAAAAAGATTGTGAAGACTATTTGAAAAGTGATCAACAACTGTAGATTGTAAATTTCCTGATAATACATCAGTGCAGGCCCCTGCAGTTTGTGTACCTTGTGTTAGATAAAGGACCTGAGATTACTGTGAATGAAACTTTCAGGGCTATTGTGATGTCATCATTACAGAACAATGCTGCCATTTGATTCA
Organism: Stegostoma tigrinum; assembly: GCF_030684315.1. Classification (NCBI taxonomy): domain Eukaryota; kingdom Metazoa; phylum Chordata; class Chondrichthyes; order Orectolobiformes; family Stegostomatidae; genus Stegostoma; species Stegostoma tigrinum. The sequence continues at coordinate 29,041,189 of NC_081382.1, forward strand.
GAGAATACCTATTTTTCCAAAACAAATTGTAAATGGAATGAGAGTATTTATACAGCAGAGATTGAAATATAGATTAATCGAGGAACATCAGAAAACTGTGACATTCAGCATTGTTCATTTCCAAAGTTGTGAGAAACATAACTGTGTATTTGTTTAGTCTCTGGCTGTGACAGTTCCTCATCTTTGTCTCAACCATACAGATGTCAAAGCAAAACTAAAAGAGGGATATGGGTAAGTGCAGTAGTTTCTATTCTAAGATAAAATGTTGAAAAAGCTTCCTGGTACTAAAATCGCCTTGCACCCAAACCTTTACTGTTGATCCATTCTTCTTTAACATGACTATTTTGTTACAAGAACATAACATGCTGTGTCAGGGGCCCAAGATAATCTTCCTGTCATGTTCCTATTTCTGTGCATCTAGCCTTTCCTCATTCAGTTCAATTCTCTGTCATCAGCTTTTCTCTTGATAGCAAGATTTTTCCCAAATTCTGTAAACTCTGGGCCAATTGCAAAACATCCTGAACAAAAACAAAGTTGAAGAAGTTCAGCAGGTCTGGCAGCATCGGTGAAGGAAAAGCAGAGTTAACGTTTCGGGTCTGGTGACCCTTCCTTAGAACAGTGTTAACGCTGTTTTTCCTTCACAGATGCAGCCAGACCTGCTGAGCTTCGCCAGCAACTTTGTTTTTGTTCCTGATTTACAGCATCTGCAGTTCTTTCAGTTGCAAAGAATCCTGGCCTTGAATGAGCTGTACATTTTCTGGTCAGACTTTGAAAATGCTTTTCAGTCACGGCACTGTTTTCCAAAGTGGAAGTGTGAAAATATGCTTTCTTAAAAAGAAAAATCCTGCTCTGGATTTATTCAATCTACTACAGAACTCTCGTTGCCAGTGTAGCATCGTGGAACCATTTAATCCTGAAGAGGCCCTATGTATTATCCCCATTATCTCTGTATACCCGAATGAGATGTTATCCCCGAATGAGAGGTTGGATAGTAGCTGACATGAATAGAATGGTATCCAATTGTAAGTTGCTATCTTCAGGGAAGAAAGGAAATTTGCGAGGAATAGGATGATGTGAAATGGTATATTTTGTTCGTAATATTCATGGTTTTTATGAAAATAGTGAACAGCAGAACTCTTTCTTCATTTTAACAAAAACCCCATCATTTCAGTTCCAGAAACACTGTTTAATGTTTTCCATTCAGAAGGTCTGCTATCCTCAGTGGACAATACTACTTCATCTTATCCCAACTGTTTAAAACATATTAATACCCCATTAGGTATTTCATTTCCTCCAGCTATATCTACTTTTATAAATACCAACATGTCTTGCCACAAATATTTGTCCAGCTCCTCGAAACTGATACAAAGCTGCTAACTTAATGCTGTGGGTCTGATTATTCACCAGTCTAAGAGATTAGAAAAGTTGCAGATAAGCAGACTCAGCAAGTATGCCCTGTATATTTCTCTAGTTAGCTATATTCTGTAATCTCTCATGTATTTGTGTGTTACCCTATCTCCTCCAGCCTCAGATACCTGCACTCACCCTCTTCTGGCACCTTGCATATTCCTGATTTTAATTATGACAATGTGGTGGCTTTGCCTTCGCTTTTTGAAACCTTAAACTCTAGACTCTGCTTCATAAGCCTTTGCAAATCTCTGCCTCCCTTTTTTTCCTTTTAAGCTTCTCCCTGAAACCTACCTCTGTGACCAAACTTTAGGTCATATCCTCTTAGGTGGCTTGTTATTGAAATTTATTTGACAGTGCTTCTGTGAATCAATTTGGAATGACTTTCTCCATTTGAAGGTGCTACATAAATGCCATTGTTGTGTGTATATACCCGTATCTTTGGAAAGTGGCTCTTAATTGGGATAACTAAAATACTTACTTTGATTGCTTCAGTGTGATTTCAGCTTCACAATATCCTAAGACTACAACTTCAGCTAAACTGGCCGTCATCTGAGATGGTTGCATGATAGTAAGTCAATGGGCCAGCAATCCTAATGTTCACGCTAATGCTTTGGTGACATGGGTTCAAACCCAACAATGGCAGCTCATTGTAGATTTATTCATTGTCTTTAAATTCAATATAAAACTAGCCACCATCATAAACTGGTGACCATGACAACTATCATTGTTGCACAAACTCATCTGTTCACTAATGACCAATAGGGAAGGAGATCTGTTATTCTTCCCTCTGGCTGACATGTGACTCAAGACACAGCAATGTGGTTGACTTTTAACTTCCCTCTCAAAGTCAGCCATTCTGTTCAAGGACAACGAGAAATGTGCAACAAAAGGAAGAATTAAAATTAAATGAAGGCTCTCTGACAGCCACCTGAAGCTAACATCAGAATCAAATGGTTACTGATGTATTGAGTGTGATTCTTGTGTGACCCATTGAAACCCAAAGGCAGGTTGAGGGAGTCAGTACAAAATAAACAATATGAAAATAATAAAAGGTCGTACGATAAACTGAGAAATAGTTTCTATACCTCTTGCCAACTTTCACCCTTTGTCACTTTTGCTAGAATATGGCTGCACAGACACTAGGCACATTGTCACTCTTCCTGTGGTAACTTCGAGAGAGAAAGCCACCATCTATCTGTTCAGTTGCTACACACGTTCACCACATGCAAGGCAAGCTTCATTCATGAATATTTCAGTTTTTGAATAGGATATATTTTCATCATTACATTTAGAACATATTTTTGAAGCATTTGCAAGTTGTTATGAAGCTTCTGATACTTTGGGGTTTTTTTTAGATGGGGCATCCCTGTGATTAGAGGTCTTTGGCATGCTCACTGTATAATGAGAGACAAACCCACCCCAACAAGCAGACTGAATGTCCAGCTGAACAAGCATGATTTACTGTTGGGAACAAAATAATAGGGTGGGATAGTCATTTTTAGACCTTGACTTTGGACGTGGAATGAGGAGGCAATGTGATTCATATCAAAGCTGAAGCCTTGGGTACGCACCTCTTTTTTAAGGGAGAAGCAGTAATCAGCATGATTTGAAAGACAAGTCTGCAAAGAGAATAGCTGAAACTAACTGCTGTACACCTTTTACTGCTGATAGTGAGATTAGCAGGCTCTGTACAGAATTAGAATTGGATGTTTGAGCGAGTTTTGAGCTGAGGGGTCACCATTCATTGAATACCCGATGTATTTGTGGAAAAGGTTACCCTCTATCAACTTGCCCCCAAGACCGTTTGGCTCTTAAGCCATAACTATTCATATACTATATTCAAATTTGACCCTCGCTTTTCTGAGATCGCAGTCCAAACATTTTAGAACCAATGGGTAACCCTACAGAAGTTCATTATCTCAGTTCAGTGTAAATATGTAATTTGTATTGAAAATATAGTACTGGTAAATTGTTAAACATCAGATAATTCAATTGAATTCTTCGGCATTGGTTTTACTTTGTTGCAATGGAATAATCTCTCTTTCTGGGTTTAACCAATGAATGCAAAGTCAATTCCTCATACACATTGTGTTTCTAAAAGTCAATCCTGTGACATTTGCCCTAACAAAAATTGGTCTCAAAAATTGGTTTTTATGTGAGTGTATATATAGTAAATGTGGTGAACAACCATAACAGGATAAGAAACTGCGCAGGAAACTGTTTTTAACCAGCTGCAACAACAGAGCTACTCCCAATACTATTTTTTATTTTTTAAAATTAGTTGTCTCTGCAGAAAACAATATTTCTGCTCACTGTGTATTTTTTTTGTCAGATTTTAGCAACTTGAAAAATGTCCAAGCCAGCAAGCTTTGTCTGGATGATTCACAACTTTGTATTTCCCTCCCAGACTAGGCGCAGCACGGTGGCTCAGTGGTTAGCACTAACTGCCTCACAGCGCCAGACATCCAGGTTTGATTTCGGCCTCGGTGACTAACTGTGTGGAGTTTGCATGTTCTCCCTGTGTTTGTGTGGGTTTCCTCTCTCAGCCCAAAAGTGGGCATGTTAGGTGGATTGGTGTTGCTAAGTTACCCCTAGTGTCAAGGGATGCCCAGGCTAGATGGATCAGCCATGGAAAATGCTGGCTTACAGGGATAGGGTAGAAAGGGTGGTTCGAGATTGGATGTTCTTCGGAGGATTGGTGTGGGCTTAACGGACTGACGCGCTGTTTCCACACTGTAGGGATTCTATTCTTTGAATAGCCAAGGTGAAATTGTATTGATTTCATAGTGCATTTAGCAATGCAATGTTCACTCTGAACTTACGCCAGGGATATGTGTGTGCGTGTGCGGAACTGCTACTTGCTGATGAATTCTTCCTTTTCTTGAAAACTAGCCACAGGGACTTTTGTAGCACAGGGTGCAGGGATGCATTTTCACTCAGCACCTCCATTATAGCCCGTGATGCATATTGCTAATGTATTGATATACTACAGAACAGATTAAGTTGCATTAATCCAATCCCAGTGTCTGCTACTTCTTGTGGATCTTGGATTGCTCTCAAACACATGTTCATGCTGTTCAGTATCTATATCTAACCTGAGGTCCATCTGGCAGAAGCTTTGAATGATCATCCTGCATTCTATGAACCTCTTTCCCTTGACTGACTGAACAGAAATTTCTCCGGCCTGTCTGGGGGAAAAGAAATTTAAATATTGCTGCAACAAAGTTGTATGCCTTCAAGGAATTAGCTCAAATGTAAATCATATATCTTTTAGCCATGTTCCGTTTATCAATATCGGTATCTAAAATTGCCTGGATCTCTGATTTTCATTCTCAATAGTCCACTTATTTGGACTTGCTAATTTTTGCTGGATGTTCAGTTTGCTTGACGAGCAGAGCACTGTCGTGTGCCTGCTGACGCAGACGAGGAAAATAAAACAGTAAGGAAATCTCAGTAGTACTGGAAAGTGAGCATGCCTGCTATTTGGACCTCCATTTTCAATAATACAGGTTGCATTTGACTAAAATGTCTTATTGGTGTGTTTCACTGGTTTTTCCTACTTGGGGAAACTACAAGGGTGCCTCATGTAAAAAAAACCATTAGAAGGTTTAAAAATAAAAAGTTAAACTTTTGTAAGCATGTTATAAATGTTGCTGTTGAAATATATCCCATTCACACCTGAAAAGCCCATTGATAAACATTGTTACTGAGGCAGAGTGAAAAACAGGATAATGTGACAACAATCAATCAATATCTCACAACGCATTGTACACTCTGTGTGCTGTTTTCCTGGGAGGTAGTTGCCCAGCCCACAGCAGTTATATGAACACCACAGTCAAATTTGGATTCTCTTTAGGATAATCATTTTGATGACACATGTATCAGTACTTGTGTTTTTACCAAAGGTTCCTCACCGAGAGGTTCTATTTTGTTGCTAATTTTAAATATTCACTGAGTTTTGCAAGTGTCTACATAATTGCTCAACAACTAAGTCTTTTCGAGTTACAGAGATAATGGGAACTGCAGATGCTGGAGAATCCAAGATAATAAAGTGTGAAGCTGGATGAACACAGCAGGCCAAGCAGCATCTCAGGAGCACAAAAGCTGACGTTTCAGGCCTAGACCCTCTCTGATGAAGGGTCTAGGCCAGAAACGTCAGCTTCTGTGCTCCTGAGATGCTGCTTGGCCTGCTGCGTTCATCCAGCTTCACACTTTATTATCCTTTAGAGTTACACTTCCCTTTGCAGGCGTAAGCTTTGCATGAGTGTCTTGTTTTGACAAAGGAAGGAGAGCATTAGATTTTCAACTTTGCCACCTTAAACTGTTTCAATAAAGTCCAAAAGAACTGCAGATGCTGTATATCAGGAACAAAAACAAAGTTGCTGGAAAAGCTCAGCAGGTCTGGCAGCATCTGTGGAGCAGAAAACAGTTGACGTTTCGGTTCCAGTGACCCTTCACCCAGACCCGAAACATTAACTCTGTTTTCTCCTCCACAGATGTTGCCAGAACTGCTGAGCTTTTCCAGCAACTTTGCTTTTGTTCCTTTTAAACTCTTTCAACACCACCTGTTCAATGTAAACAGTGTGTTGCATCAGTGTTGTTTTGTGCTGCTATTTTTGTGTAGCTATGCATTTAAATTTGAATTTGTTCAGTCACAGTCTGTTTTCAGAAAGAGGTCCTCAGTGCCTGTGAGGAATCTGGCTCTTACTGTTTGTATTTAACTCCAGATGGGTTGTTACTTATGTGTGACGTTGGATCAGGTAGAACAGTGCTCAGTCCTTTGGATCTCTCGGGCACTTTATAAACTTTAGAAAGCTGTAAATTTCATCACACAGAGAGCTCAGGTTTCCCAGAACGTTTAAAATTTAATTACTGGGCAAAGCCATATGTTCTTAAAATCATCTGGAAAACTGCTCTTGCTCTCGCTCTCGCTGTCTTGGCAATGAGCCAGTTATTCTCAGCAAGGTTTTTAAACCCAGGGCCCTTTTACATGAAAATTCTTCACCTGTGTTTTATCTCTGTTTTAATGCTTAGCAAAGTGTTTCCATTGTTTTGTGTCCTTTTTTTCAGAACTTCAGTATTTGCAAGGTTTTGCTTTTAGCTCATACTCTTCATTCCTGTTGTCCCAAATGCCTGCTTTGAAGAACCTCTGGCATAGTTCTCATTTCTATCTTTCACTTGATTAAATTTCATTGCTGTTCCTTTCCCTGATTGCATTCTTATGAGCTGCAGACCCACATTTCTGCTTCAGCTGTGCCATTCTTCATAGAATTGAGAGGGTCGGTTAACTCTTCGCTGCCCAGATGTGAAGTGATGCCAACAGCTTGGGTTCAATTCCCATATTGGCTGAGGTTACCCAAATGGACCTCCTTCCTAACCTCTCCCATCACCTGAGGCATGGTGATCCTCAGCTTAAGCCACTATCCGTCATCTGCCTCTAATGAGAGAGTGCTATGACCAATTTACCTCTGAATAGCATCCAGCTCAAATTTCGCCTCGTCCATTTCCCTGCTATTCATGATCATCAATAGTGTTCAGCATTTCTCTAACCTACAGCACTGTACACTGCTGCTTTCAGTTAGTCTCTTCAGCAATGTGGATTCATTTTACGTCAGAGCTACAATAGCCCTGTGTTCCATGTCATTCTTCAACTCAGCAAGTGGCTTAACACCAATTTCTGTCTGCATTTCTGTCTGCCTGTCTGTCTTCTCTTGCCATTTTCCCATCCATCTTCTTCACTTGCGCCGTCCCAGCTCTTCATCCCTCTACGCATCCATCCCTTGGCCATTCCCCCTTCTCCTTCTATCTCTCCCACTCTTCTACTCCTCTTGTCTTTGACCCCATCTCGCCCATGTCATTAGCTATCTCCAAACCACTGAGACCCTGGGTCTGGTTTTCTAAATTCTCTTGCTCCTTTTGATATCACATTCATTGGATTTCTTTTTCACCCCCTTGCACTTATCTATCTTGTTTGAACTTGTAGCTCTCCGTTTTTTCAGGTCCAAACCCAGCAGCATTATCAAATCTATTAATAAAGATGCCACTATTTTCTGACAGAAAGGTCATCCGATTTCTTTGCGGTGAAACGCCCAACTCTGACAAATCCTCTCATTTTTATCCGTGCATGCTGTTATTTCTCAAACCATTATAGCCCTCATCTACTCTGGATGAGCCTATATAATCATTCTCCCTATCATTCGTGCACTGAAGCTGTAGTGTGGACTGTCTGCAGAACGTACTATTGCAATGCTTCTTCGACAATGCCAACACCTTAAAGGACAATGGCATTATATGTGCTTATGAATGTTATCTCCCGAGTTCTTTACCAGAAGCGCACCTAACAGAAAAAAGAATCATCATTCCATCATCGTTGCTGGGGCAAAATCATGTAATTTCCCACTTAAGGGAGTGCTTACAAGACACACTTGCAGCAGTTTCAGAAGGGGGCAACAAGGGATGGGCAATAAATTCTAGCATTGTCCTTGACACCTGCACTCTGATTTTTATTGAAAGAACAGAGCTGAAAACATGCCCGTCTCTAATTTATTCTGTAATATTTATTTGGACATGAAAATAGGATAAATGGTGAGTAAGTTTGCAGGTGACACCAAAATTGGTGGTGTGGTGCACAGCTATTTAAGTACAATGCGACGCTAATCCAGCTGGGCTGAGGAATAGCAGATGGAGTTTAATTTCAACAAATGTGAGGTGCTGCATTTTGGAAAGGCAAATCAGGACGGGATGTATATGCCTGGTGGTAAGGCCCTGGGGAGTATTGATAAACAAAGGGACTCTGGAGTACAGGTTCATATTCCCTTGAAGGTGGAGTTGCAGGTAGGTAAGATAGTGAAGAAGGCATTTGGCATGCTTACCTTTGTCAGTGCATTAAGTATAGGAGATGTGAGGATCATGTTGCAGCTGTACAGGACATTGGTTAGGCCACTTTTGGAATACTGCATTCCGCCTGGTCTCCCAGGTATAGGAAAGATGTTGTTAAATTTGAGGGTTCAGAAAAGATTTACAGGGATGTTGCCAGGGTTGGAGGGTTTGAGCTATAAAACATTGATAAAATCCTGAGGGGCATGGACAGGGTGAGGCCAAGGTCTTTTGCTCAGGGTAGGGGAATTCAAAACTAGAGTACATAGGTCTAAGGTGAGAGAGGAAAGATTTAACTGGGACCTAAGGGGTACATTTTTCACACAGAGGGCAGTACACATATGGAGTGAGCTGCCAGAGGAAGTGGTGGAGGCTGGCACAATTGCAACATTTGAAAGGCATCTGGAGGGTTTAGAATGGTACGAGCCAAATGCTGGCAAATGGGTCCGGGTTAATTTAACATATCGGGTTTATATGGACAAGTTGGACTGAAAGGTCTTTTTCTGAACCATACATCTTTAAGACTATGTATAGATTTTTTCGAGAAATGACTTAGGATCATTTTTAGCTTGCTTCATGTGGCAGAAGGTTACACAAAATAATGTGATCTTATGGAGTAATTATAGACTTACTTTGTAAATTGACTAATCTTTACAAATGCACACTGATTTGATGCCATTGCACATAACAGCCTGACTTCATAAAACAAAATGTTGACACAGCAGTTGCGGAACCTTTCACCAAATGGTTAATGACCGGTTCAATGTTTTATTATTAGTAGTGAGTAAGTTGCAAGTCCCAGTATTATGCAACAAAACTTATAAGCAAACTGTTAGGTGGGAATTTATAGCAGTAACAATGGCTAACTGTCAGTGTTTGGTGTCATCAGTCATCTAAAATTGACAGCAAACTCTCTGCATGTGTGTTATTAAATGTAGAAATCCAAAAGGATCTGTTTTTCTACGCTTCTTTATATAGTTCTGCTGGTAAAGTGCTCCAAGACTCAGTTAAGTAGCACTTACTGAACTGATGAAAACTAACACTTTTAACTATTAGTCTTGGTGTAAAAGCTCTTGAGAAAGTTGCATTGTGTTGTGTAATAGATAACTAGGTTTGCAATTGTGCACTAAGTTCACAATACATGCTGGCCAGCTTTACAGTTTCTGAGGAACCTAATTTTATATTTTGTGGGCTGTCAAATTTCTTCATTTTGATATTTTTTTTGAGGTGGATAATTCTGGCTCAGTGGTTAGCACTGCTGCCTTGCAGCTCCAAGGACCCAGGTCCGATTCCACCTTTGGGTGACTGTGTGTGTGGAGTTTGCATAACCTCCCCGTGTCTGCGTGGGCTTCCTCCAGGTGCTCTGTTTCCTCCCACGGTCCGAAGACGCGCAGCTTAGGTGGATTGGCCATGCTAAATTGCCCATAGTGTTCAGGGAGGTGTAGATTGGGTGGGTTTTAGGGGGATGGGTCTGGATGGGATGTTCTGAGGTTGTTGTAGACTTGGTGGGCTGAAGGACCTACTTCCACTCTGTCAGAATTCTACGTAATGTATGAAATTACTTTAATTCCATGTGTTTGTGACCTGATCGTTGAATTCACCCTCCATAAAATTGTCACTAAAAGTGAAACTTGTAATTACATTTTATTTCCTGTTTTACTGGCTATGATGATGCTTCAATGTGATTGGCTGTTTGGCTGCTTCATGATATTACTGATTTGGGACTCCTGGGGATCTCTTTGTCTTGGTGCCAGACAAAATAGATGTCAGGAAATGGACAAGACACGTCCCGTGGATTACTTGATATTTTTTTCAACAGCTTTCTTCAATGTGTTTGACTGCACACTTTGTTGAAAGCTTCTAATAAGATAAAATTCTGATTAGTCAGACTAATGGACAGTTGTTTGCGTAATCAGTGAGTGAAAATTGTCCACTCTTTTGACTTCAGAGTCAGACACAAAGTGCTAATGAACCTGTGATATATATGGCTTGCAGACAGTGTTCATTACTGCTATGATAAATTGTTTTAGCTAGACAAGAATAAAAGCTATATTTGGGCTGGTGCGAAGTATCTCCATGGAAACAGAAGAGAACTAGAGTGAGAAAGGAAAGCACAGTGCACTTTAGCTCAAAGGCTTTGCTTTGAACCAATTATTTTGATATACATGCTTTTTACTTGCAATTTGTTCTGCAAATCTATTCCCTACAGGTTATTTTTCTGTTATTCATTTTGTCTTTAATTTATAAATGAAATCTTGCCACTAGCAAATAAATAGAATTGCATTTTTTTCTAAAGTAATTTAATGGGAAACGGAAAGACATTTTGAACAAGTGGAGATGATAATTGTTCAATTTTGTTGTATTCTGTTACCATGCTTCCTACAAAATGTCACTTTGTTGCTATGTCAATAAGTCATTTTGAAAGGCACAATAATGTGCCACACATGGATGGAAAACTGGGAGTAGGAATAAATGATTTATTTTTTGAATGGCAGCATAGAGTTTGGGATGCCGCAATGATTGCAACTTGAACCTCAGCAATATTTCCCTTCTGGAAGATCCACTGCAGCAACTCACTAATGTCCCTTCAACATCTCCTTCCAAGACTCTGGCCTCGAATAGCTCGGAGGACAACGACAGTAAGCGAATGGGAGCCCCATCACCTTCAAGAACCAAGTATCTGTTCCTTCTCTGTCATTGGGTTAAACTCATGAAATTGTCTTCTTGACTGCACTTTGTATCTGCACCAACTGAACTGCAGTGCTTCAAGAAAGAAATTCATTGCTCCCCACCAATTGACCTGAAGAAGGTAGCAATCAGTGTGGCCCAGGGGTGATAATCATATTAGACGCATAGAAACTTGGAAAATTAAGTACAGGAATAAGCCATTCAACCCTTTTGAGTCAGCACCACCATTCAATGCGATCATAGCTGATCATGCAGTTTCAGTATCTCTCTCCCGCTTTCTCTCCATACCCCTTGATCCCTTTAGCCGCGAGGGCCATGTCCAGCTCCATCTTGAATTTTTCTAATGAACTGGCCCTGGCAGCTTCCTGTAGGAAAGAATTCCACAGGTTCACAACTGAGCGGAGAAATTCTTGCTCAACTCAGCCTGAATGGCTTGCACCTTATTCTTGGACTGTGGAGACAAACCAATGGTGAAGTTATATTGAGACGTAATGATCATATGAAGGATCAGGCACATCCCATACACAAGTATTTACTCCCTCCATTACCAATGCTCAGTCGCCTTCAAGATTATCTTTAAGGTACTCTACCAGTATTCAGAAAGGCTCCTTAGACAGCACCTTCCAAACGCATGACTACTGTCATCTCAAGGGACAAATGCAGCAGCTACATGGTAAGACCATCTGCAAATTCCCCTCTAAGCCACTTACTGTCCTGACTTGGAAAATAAATCACCATATCATCACTGTCATTCGTCAAAAGCCTGGCACGCTGTCCCTAAAAAGCGTTGCAGATCTACCCACACCAAATGGATTGCAGCAGTTCAAGAGAACAGCTCACCACTGCCTTCTCAAGGAGCAAGCTGGGATGGGCAATAAATGCTGGCCCAACCAGCAAAGCATATATCCCATGAATGACTTTTTTTTTAAAAAGTGCAGGCTAAAATTTTGCTTCTGGTATAAGACTAGGTGGGAATATAGCTGTGAAGAAGCAATAAGGTTGCAAAAGAATATAGTTGGGTTCAGTGAGCGTGCAGTGAGGTGGCAGATAAGGTACAATGAGGATGGAGTGTGACATGATCAACTTTGGTTGTAAGAATAGAAAAAGATAAAGTTTTTAGAAAATTACACTATTAGAAATTACAAGGTTGTGATAGACATTGGTACAGAGATCGAGAACGAGCTAGATGACGGGTCTTACTCCTTCAGGATCCTAACTGTTCTCCTGCCAAGTCCATATGATGACATTAGAAAGGGCAGTGCTTAAGGCACTCCTCAATATTAGTTATTTCAGGCACACAGACATTTATACAACATTTACCTTTAGGGGGAATTCTCATGAATTGAGATGAAATCTTGCCTACATTTAGCAAACTTACACTGAAGATTTCCACAGAATATGTAAAATTAGCTAATATTTCAAGGTGTTACTTGTGACTACAAAAGTGAAACTGGAGAGGTGTTCCTCATTCTCGCAGTCTCTAAGGTCCAATTTTGCTGCTGGTCCAAGACACCAATTTAACAAAATAGTCTTGATTTAAATTTTTTTACGATTCAAGGAAACCCTGAGGACTTGAAGCTGCCCATTCCTTTCATCTCCTTTTTCCAAGACATGGCCCCAGCGTAATTTTGTACCTGTGTAGGTATTTGTTTGATTTTGCATCTTTATCTGCTAGCCTTGAGAAGAATAATAAACCCGCCCTTTCTTCCACTGGAATAAATTGCAAAGGACCCCTTTGTTGATTCTGGTGAAAATGGCTTCACTGCATTGTATTTATGGAAAAGGTACAGCCACATATTGAAAAGAACTTAGCCTGCTGCAGCCAGCTGGCAAATTTGAACACAGGAACTCGGCCCTTCTTGTTAGTCATAACAAGTCAGAGTCCAAAAATGCATTCCAAGGGCTAAGTGCCTGGACATTTGTTTTATTGTTCCCTAAGAAATCTCTGAGTCTCACCCACCAAGACAATGACTACAGATATTCGGGTACAAAGGGTGGAATCTGATACTTGTATCAAGAGGTGGATGGACCTCTTTCCCTCACCCCTTTGACATCAAAGATCACAGAATCATGCTGATAATGGACATTGAAATTCTTTTTAACAATTAATTGCCCCCATTGTGAGCTAAATGCCAGTTTTGATACATCAAAACCCTCCTCTGGAGAGAGGCTATCATTGGAAGCTGTGGTTCTTGCTATATGGAGATATCTTTGCAAGTTGCTTGTTGTACATCCAGTATGAAGGTGATGCCCTGTTCGCACTATTTCCCCGTGTGTGTGTGTGTGTATGTGCACATACACACCCGTGTGACTGCATGAAGGCTTTATGCTTAAAATTGCATTTGTTTGTCTTGTTTAACAAGTTAGAAATTTGCTCAGACACCTAACTGAACAGCAAAACACAGTTAGCAGTACTTTTAAATAAGAGTCTTGCCTCCTGCAAAAAAAGAGAGCTTGCACATTTGATGTGATTAACTGAGAAAGTTGAACAGAGGGGAGCCGGTTTCCTTTTTCTCACCTGGTTGTAGGAAGCGTTGTTTAGTGGGTAACTAATCGTGTAGCATACAGAAAAGGTTATTCACGTTTTAACGTGACTGATAGTGCCACCGCATTGACAGATTTTACAAAATGCACACATGCATCTATGGGATTAAAGTATGGGAAACAAAACATTGTTCCGTTTCCAATGGATTCATATCTCCACTGTTTTGCTGAATTGTCATGTCAAGTGACTGTCAAAAAGAATTTCCCCATGTTTTTGGAAGATTTCCAGACTGACTATCACCAGCCGATTTCCCTTCCTGACTGCAGTATACATTCCAGAATCTTCAGACTACCATGGGATGATCTCTCTGAGCAGATAGTCTGGCCTCCTGCATTTTGCCTGAAAGTTCAGTGAGAACTCTCAGCCTTCTCCACTTCACTGACCACAACCTTTTATCTCTCAGATCCTTTGTCTAGCTGTTCGAAGACAGAAAGCCTGCTCTCAGTTAACCAATCGCTGATTTCTTTATTTCCGTGGTGTGAACAATTTGCACCTTTGTTCCTTGTAAATTCTAACCCAAGCTTCCTTTACTCAATGGTAACCAACTCAGAGACTTGTTGGACAGAATTCAAAAGAGGTTTCAAGATCTTTAATTAAATAGACACTTCAAAATATAGTCATCCTACAACTCTAAGAATTAATTCTTGGGCAATAAGGAAATCAAGGGATAGAGGGTTAGGGTGAGAAAGTCGAGTTAAGATAGATGATCAGCCAAGGTTTTACTGAGTGGTAGCAAAGCTTAAAGAACCATATGCCTACTCCACTGTTATTTATGGTGCCCTTGGTCCATAAGATCCAGGAGACATAGGTGCAGAAATTAGGCCATTCAGCCCATTGAGTCTGCTCTGCCATTCAGTAATGGCTGCTAAGCTTCTCAACCCCATTCTTACATTTTAGATCTTCGAATCCCTACAGTGTGGAAACAGGCACTTAGGCCCAACGACTCCACACCAACCCTCAGAGCATCCCACTCAGACCCATCCCTGTATAACATACCTAATCTATACATCCCTGAACGCTAAGGGCAATTTAGCATGGCCAATCTACCTAACCTGCACAACTTTGGATTGTGAGAGGAAACTCGAACTCATTCTCCTGCTTTCTCCCTGTAACCCTTGATCCCCGTGACAATCAAAAACCTATCTATCTCTGTCTTAAATATGGTCAATGACCTGGCCCCCTCCGCCTTCTTTTTATAAAGTGTCTGCTGACATCACATTTGCCAACATCACTGTCCCCTGGGTCCAATGACCACAATCTGCAAAGACTGACTTGTTTTGTCAAGTGACACAGTTCACTTCATAATTATTAACAAGTATATGAAGTTAAATGCATCAGCATCTGATAAATAAAAAGTCAGATAAAAGAGATGAATTGATGGACAGGAATGGAGTGTTTTAGATTAATACGTTTAAAGTAGGAGTCCTCTGATAAGGTGATAAGTGTGGTATTAATAATGTGGTGCTGATAAACCCATTTCCCACAGCAACTGTGTTTAGCTCCACAGTTAGCAGCCCAATTGTAAGGAGGTGTTATAATGGCCATGTTCGGTATATAATAATTTTGAAGTTTTAAAAAGCAAGACCATTCACTTGTAAATCACATTGCATTTTACTTGTTCCTGTTTTGTCATTTGCCCAATAAATCATATACTTAAGAAGGACTGTAATGCTAAATTTTTCACTTTACTGCTTTCTTTTCTACTTTTATATTTTATACCTAGGCACTTTTGTACCTAAGATGATACGGGAGAACGGTGACTTTGTACACCTTTCACTGTACTCCTATATCCCTGAACCAGAGTGCACGCGACAATAAAACCTAATTCCAGTTCTACTTGTGAGTTAATGACTTGTGTTTATTTTGCTGCTTCACTGTTGAGGGTGACATTTAGCTGTCACTGTCTCTAGTGTTTCGAGTTTAGTCGAAAAGCTATGGCGAATCCTGCAGTTTTTGTTGTTTGCATTCTTGATTTTAGAACACACCAAAGATGATTTGTGCCAGGTTTACTAATTTATTTTAAATTAAATGTAGGTAGAAAATTGTATTTTTGCTTTTACTTTATGACTAAGACTAAATTGTAAAGTATTTGCATTCATGATTAAACTTTAACATTCTCAAACAAGTTCTGGTGGAAGGAAATATTTCTTCCAATTATCTGACCAAATTTAGTGGCAGTTATAAGCTGACTAAAGTGCAACAGAAAGCTTAGATTCCTGTGTGTGTGTGTGTATGTGTGTGTGTGTGTGTGTGTGTGTGTGTGGATTGTTCCAGAAGAATATTATTTTATGCCCTGTGCCACACAGATATTCGGTCTACTTATACATGATACCACCCTTCACTTTGCCATTGTGCCTTGCTATTAATCCCAAGCTGCAGCTTGCTGTTTAACTTGAGAACTCGTGTGACCCAACATTTTACCCATTGAATTTCACCTAAATCAAAACTCTTCTGATCTGATCTACTGCTATATTTCGTATCGATTTGGCTATGCACTGAATCCACTACAGTTGAATATGGAGAATTCCAGCTCAAGCTGAGCTTCATCGTGTATGTTAATT
This sequence comes from Stegostoma tigrinum, assembly GCF_030684315.1. NCBI lineage: Eukaryota > Metazoa > Chordata > Chondrichthyes > Orectolobiformes > Stegostomatidae > Stegostoma > Stegostoma tigrinum. The sequence goes on from NC_081382.1 coordinate 29,057,269, forward strand.
CTGCAACTCAGCTATTCTGACTGCACAACAGCACCTATCTCCATTCTACGCCTCGCCCTTCCTTGCCAAAATCTTGACCACCCTCGTGTTCTCCCGGCAGCCCTCAAGTACCCACAACATACAATCCAGAATCTTGCGGGCCTTTATCTTTGTGTACCATCTCACACCTAGTTAATGACTCTTTCCAACTCTAGACTCTCTTCTCCCTTGTCTATGCCCTGCTTTTTCATCCTCCCCCCCACCCAAACTGACATCATTTCACAGAGTCAGAATCACTGAATTGTTCTGGTGCAGCAGCAGGCCATTTGGCTGATTTATGTAGTATCTGCTGTTCGATTGAACATTTTGACTTGATGTGATCATTCTGCCTTTTTTCTGTCACCATGTAGGTCATTTTCAATTCAAATAATGACCTAATTCTCTCTAGAACACACAGGTTGAACCTGCTTCAATTACACTTCTTTGCAATCCATCCCTTTTATCTCTCAACGCATTTGCTTCAAGGAATTTGAATTTAATTTTCATTTGAGATTTGAATTTCACAAGGAATCTCATTTTCAAATTCCTCTGATGTTCTTCCAAATGACTTCATTGACCTCCCAGCAGTATTGTGTTGCACGCTGTTGCAAATATCTGTTCATTATTTATTCTGCATTGGGCCATCAGTGTTCATTCTGCCAGTCACCATCTTTGTGCCCAGTTTGCAACTTTTTCCTTTGGTAGCTGCTGCTCATTTGCAGTTGAAGCCTTTCCACTTTCGCATGGCTCAAGTTCACTTCTTTCAACTGGACCTTTTGTTCACCACCTCCTTTCATTGTTCGACTCCGTTCCTCCACCTCCCCTCACCCACTCTGTTGCTTGGAAACTATGATGTTTCCTTTTGCCTTGCAGGCATCACTGTGCAATCAAAGTGTTGTAACTCCATGTGGTGCTCTGATGTTTACTTTGGGACAGGTAAACATGAGCATCAAACTTTCAGCATACCAGCAAACTCTGCCAGTTTTAAAACCATATGAGCCTTATCTGTACATTCCGGGAACTTGAATTACAGGAATTACAAATCAAAAGTTCAGTCAGAATAAATGTATAAAGGGATTTGAATTATTTGACCATTTATGACATTAGTTTATAAACAGTAGAGAGAAGAGGCACTTTTTATGTTCGGTGTGTGTGTGTGTGTGTGTGTGTGTGTGTGTGTGTGTGTGTGTGTGTGTGTGTGTGTGTGTGTGTGTGTGTGTGTGTGTGTGTGTGTGTGTGTGTGTGTGTGTGTGTGTGTGTGTGTGTGTGTGTGTGTGTAGTTGGTACGTTAGATTCAGGGCTTTATTTAAGTGCTTCCAGCAAATCTGTTTTTTGAAGAAGGGTCTAGGCCCAAAATGTCAGGCTTTCCTGCTCCTATGATGCTGCTTGGCCTGCTGTGTTCATCTAGCTTTACACCTTGTTATCTCAGATTCTCCAGTTCCTACTATCTCTGAAACAATTTTAACCCCACCAGAGAACCGATTAGTCCCAAGCTCTCATCACCAAGTTGCTCTGTCAAATTCGATGTCAGTTGACATTCTTTTTAATGTCAAGCAGGAGGTGTCTGAGAGTAAAAACGGTCTGGTCATGAATTCACTCAGCCGGAACAGAATGCTAGGCAGGGTTGGAGTAAAATAAAATCAACAAATTTTCAACTCTCTGACTTAGCAAGTCTAGACAGGGGAGTGATGGCTGTGGTCATTTTACTCCCTCCAATATGAAAACCTCTTGTATATCTAATTTTAAAAGGGCCTAACTGTAAAGAGAATTTTGAATTAGGATAATCCCACCCCATGTAATTGAATGCATTAACCCATTTGTCACAACACACTTTTATTTACATTTGATAGTAGAATAGATATTGTTTTAATTATGATGTGAAACAGACCTTCACATAATATATTGTTCTTTCATAATAGTCAGGTCATGTGCTTTGGAGCTGAGAGGTCAGAGAAAATGAAAGGAAGATTGAACAGGATGATTGAAATCGGTGCCAAGCATAGGACAAGGGAAGATATCAGGTTGAGGGATGAGGAATGCCAATGGTGTCTTTAGGCATTCCTGAGGCTAACTGACAAAAGAAATAAATTAAATAAAAAGCAGCTTAAATCATTAATTGACAAAAAGAAATTTAAGGCATAAAAAAAACTTTCCCCCTAACACTACAGTAAACATTATCTCAAGCCGCTCTGCAATTAGGGTTTGGAGAATGAGTTAAGATGATTGAAGTAGTTCAATGTCTTGCCAAAGCAGATTTTGTAATATAGTGGAGATGAATGCATTAATGATGATAAGACATGTGATCAGGACTTGAAGTGGAAAGGAATGGAAATGCTGTATGAGAGAAATGTAATCAGTTTCAGGTAGAAGCAAATTACTGGAGGTGCTGGAATCTCCTAAAAACAGCGAATGCTGGAGATCACAGCAGATCAGACAGCATCCGTGGAGAGACCAAGCTAACACTTCTGATGAAGAATCATCTAGACTCGAAACATTAGCTCACTCTCTCCATGGTTGCTGTCTGACCTGCTGTGATCTCCAGCGTTTGTTGTTTTCAGTGTAATGAGCATCATGTATGTTAGAGCATTAATGAGTGTATAGGACTTAGTGATCAGAGTTTTCTAGAGAGTGAGGGAGAGGTATTATCGGTAAGGATCAGATAAAGATGCAGCAGACATGGAGCAGGAACAGTTTGCTGAGAGAGACAGTACAGTTCAGACACCCAGCACCCAAGAGGACTCATGGTAGGTAGAATCCATGGAGGGTCACTGCAGGATTAAATGTTAGATTAGGGCTCATACAACTAATGGTAGGGCCTTGGGAAGTGTTCTGGAACAGAAGGACCTAGGAGTGTGATACATAATTTCTTAAAGCTTACATCACAGAGATAGGCTGGTTTAAAAAAAGCATTTAGCATGCTTGCCTTCATTGGCCTGTCTTTTGAGTACAGGAGTAGGGATGTCATGTTGAGGTTCTATGGGACTTTGGTGAGGCCTCTTCTGGAATACTGTGCTCCATTATAGGAACAATGTTATTAAGCTGGAGAGGGTTCAGAAGAGATTACCAGGATGTTGCTGGGTATGTTAGGTTTGAGTTGTAAAGAAAGGCTGTAGATAGGTTGGGTCTTAGTTTAACTAGTATTTAGACTGAGAGGCGACTTTATAGAAGTTTATAAAATAATGAGGGGTAGCGATATAGTTAATGGTATTTGTCTTTTCTGCAGGATGTGGAATTTCAAGACTAAGGGGCATATTTTTAAGATGAGAGGAGAGACATTTTAAAAAAGACATGGGGCAATTTATTTTAGAGGGTGTTTCGCATGTGGAATGAACTTCCTAAGGAAGTGGTGGATGCGGGTACAATTAGAACGTTTAAAATACATTTGGGTAAGTACATGAATAGGAAAGGTTTGGAGGGATATGGGCCAGGAGCAGGCAGGTGGGACTAGTTTAATTTGGGATAATGTTCAGCATGGACAAGTTTGGACCGAAGGGTCTGTTTCTATGCTGTATGACTCTGACTCTATAATAGTTGAATTTTGATGATGGAGACGAAATAGCCCAAATCACATCACAACGATGTTCAAAATCTCTTCTCGGCTGATCTTTAACTATTGAAGTGTAAGGAAGGAGGATGCAGCAAGCCCACTTGCGATCAAACAGAAATTACCACAGCTATACGGTCTTGTTAACACATACATACAATCTTGCCTGATAGTTGTTAAAGTTTAAAGCCGTGAGCATGGTAAGAGTTAGTAGCATGGACTGCGTGCTGCTTCAATAAATCAGGATTAATTCTGTACAGATCTAAGCTTCTTTGCATGGAGATGATATAGATTTTCCCTAGCTTTCTGTTGGCGATCTCTTCTGTAATGCCCTATTTCATGATAACCCACTTAGTCATGAACTAACAGTACTTAGAGTGAAGCCATCCATTCATGAAACCATCAGTCCTCAATGGGATACCATGATAGTTGGATGTCATCTTTGTTTGCCACAACAAGATCAAGGCCTGTTTTTGGAAATGAGACATGATGGAGAGAATGATGAATAATGACAGTAGAAGGAATAAAACAGGACAGTTGACCAAAAAGTAGAAAAAAAACAAATATTTACTGATGAGAAAGTATAGTTTTGAATGTCCCCAAAACAGATCTGATTTTCAAGTTAAATTTCTAATTTGGAGGAAGGCCAATTTTGATGGCATTATGCAAGAACTTTCAAAAGTTGATTGGGGGCAGATATTTGCAGGTAAAGGGCCAGCTGGAAAGTATGAAGCCTTCAAAACTTTTGTTTATTGTTTTCTTGAGTGTGTCAGCATGGCTGAGTGATCTCAGGCGCTGGGTTCAGTTCCATTTTGGGTGGCACGGTGGCTCAGTGGTTAGCCCTGCTGCCTCGCAGCTCCAACGACCCAGGTTCAGTTCTACCCGCGGGCAACTGTCTGTGTAGAGTTTTCACATTCTCCCCCGTGTCTGTGTGGGTTTCCTCCCAGATTCTCCGGTTTCCTCCCACAGTCCAAGGATGTGCAGGTTAGGTGGATTGGCTATGCCAAATTACCCACAGTGTTGAGGGATGTATAGATAAGGTGGGTTACAGGGTGATGGGTCTGGGTGGGATGCTCTGAGGTTCAGTGTGGACTTGTTGGGCTGAAGGGCCTGTTTCTGCACTGTAGGGCTTCTATGATGAAGAGGAAAAATGAGATAATGAAAGTCTGGGGACCGTTAGAGTGAAGGGCAGTGCTGGCAGGTGTAGCGAATGCTAGATGATGAGAGAAATTGACGTTTTGGTCAAGAGAAAGAAGGAAGCATATGGCAACTATAGACAGCAGAAGTCTAGTATAAGGGCAGTCAGAGAATACTTAGGAGGGAAATCCAGAGGGCAAAAAGGCTAATGAGATAATTTGGCAAATAGGGAAAATCCAAAGGGTTTCTACAAATACATTAAGGACAAAAGAGTAACTAAGAAGGGAACAGGGCACTTTAAAGATCAGCAAGTCTGCCTATGTGAAGTTTTCTAATTCCAGATGAGAGAGGGGAAACCTCATTGATTTTTGCCTCCAATTTCCACCCTGTCCTCACTTTCACCTGGTCTATCTCTGACTCCTCTCTTCCCTTCCTCAACATCTCTGTTTCCATTTCTGGGGATAGACTGGCCACTAATATCCATTACAAACCCACTGACTCCCACAGCTACCTGGGCTATACGTCCTCACACCCTGCTTGTCATTCTCTCAGTTCCTCCGACTCAATTGCACATGTTCAAGTGAGGCCAACTTCGACAAGGGAGCCTCAGAAATGTCCACCTTCTTCCTCAATGAAGGATTCCCCAGCAACATTGTCAACAGGGCCCTCAATTGGGTCTGACACACCTTCCGCATTTCGTCCCTCATTCCTTCTCTTACCTCCTGCAACAGCGATAGGGTTTCCCTTGGCCTCACCTACCATCCCACCAGCACCCACATCCAGAAGATCATCAGATGCCATTTCCTATAGGTCCAGCGAGATGCCACCACCAGACACACATTTCCATCCCCTCCCTTGTCCACCTTCCACAGAGACCATTCCCTCCGGGACACCCTGGTCCACACTTCCTTCACTCCAACACTCCCGCACAGCCCTACAGCACCTTCCCCTATAACCAGTGAAGGTGCAATACCTGCCCAATTATCACCTCCTTCCCCAGTATCCAAGGACACAAACGTACCTTCCAGGTGAAGCAACACTTCACATACACTTCCAAGAATCGAGTCTACCGCTCACAATGCGGTCTCCTTTACACTAGGGAAACAAAGCACAGACTTGGCGACAGCTTTGCAGAGCATCTACGTTCTGCTCACAAAAGAGGCCCTGAATTACCTGTTGCCTGCCACTTAAACACACCACCCTGCTCCCTGGTCAACATCTCTATCTCTGGCTTGCTGCAGTCTTGCAGTGAAGCTCAATGCAAGCTGGAGGAACAACACCCCATTTTCCGCTTGAGGACCCTGCAGCCCTCCGGACTCAATATTGAGTTCAATAATTTTAGGCCCTAAACTCTCCCAAGTCCCAGCCCCCTACCCCACACACCGGGCCTTGTTACCAGATAGCCTGCCGTTACACACCTGCTTTGTTAGTCACTAACAGTCCCCATCAACAGCTATTCACGATCAGCCTGATCGTTAGCAAACTCCTTTGTCTGTCCAATTGTTCTTCTCTCTCTTTTGGGCTCTATCCTATTGTTTACTCTCTACCCCACCCACCTCGCTATTTTCTACATATAAACTGATGTTAGTGAGTTTTGAGAAGATTTGTAGCTCGGGTTGAGGTTCTGGATGTGAGTTTGCTCGCCGAGCTGGAAGGTTCGTTTTCAGACGTTTCGTCACCATTCTAGGTAACATCATCAGTGAGCCTCCGACGAAGCTCTGGTATTATGACCCGCTTTCTATTTATCTGGTTAGGTTTCCTTGGGTTGGTGATGTCATTTCCTGCATTGGTGATGTCATTTCCTGTTCTTTTTCTCAGGGGATGGTAGATTGATTTGGAGCCAATGTGTTTGTTGATGGAGTTCCGGTTGGAATGCCATGCTTCTAGGAATTCTCGTGTGTGTCTCTGTTTGGCTTGTCCTAGGATGGATGTGTTGTCCCAATCAAAGTGGTGTCCTTCCTCATCTGTATGTAAGGATACGAGTGATAGTGGGTCATGTCGTTTTGTGGCTAGTTGATGTTCATGTAACCTGGTGGCTAGCTTTCTGCCAGTTTGTCCAATGTAGTGTTGGTCACAGTTCTTGCAAGGTATTTTGTAGATGACGTTCGTTTTATTTGTTGTCTGTATGGGGTCTTTTAAGTTCATTAGCTGCTGTTTTAGTGTGTTGGTGGGTTTGTGGGCTACCCTGATGCCAAGAGGTCCGAGTAGCCTGGCAGTCATTTCGGAAATGTCTTTGATGTAGGGGAGAGTGGTTATGGTTTCTGAGCCCGTTTTGTCTGTTTGTTTGGGGTTTGTTGCTGAGGAATCGGCGGACTGTGTTCATTGGGTACCCATTCTTTTTGAATACGCTGTATAGGTGATTTTCCTCTGCTCTGCGTAGTTCCTCTGTGCTGCAGTGTGTGGTGGCTCGTTGGAATAATGTTCTAATGCAGCTTCGTTTGTGGGTGTTGGGATGGTTGCTCCTGTAGTTCAGTATTTGGTCAGTATGTGTTGTTTTCCTGTAGACGCTGGTTTGAAGTTCCCCATTGGCTGTTCGCTCTACTGTGACATCTAGGAATGGCAGTTTGTTGTTTTCCTCCTCTTTTGTGAATGTTATGCCAGTAAGGGTATTATTGATGGTCTTGAAGGTTTCCTCTAATTTGTTTTGTTTAGTGATGACTAAGGTGTCACCCACATAGCGGACCCAAAGTTTGGGTTGGATGATTGGCAGAGCTGTTTGTTCGAGTCTCTACATTACTGCCTCTGCTAAGAACCCTGATATCGGAGATCCCATGGGTGTACCGTTGGTTTGTCTGTAGGTTTTGTTATTGAAAGTGAAGTGGGTGGTGAGGCATAGGTCCACTAGCTTGATGATGTTGTCCTTGCTGATGAGGTTGGTGGTGCCTGGTGTATGTGTCTTCTGTTCTTCTAATAGTGTAGCCAGTGTTCCTTTGGCCAGGTTGATGTTGATGGATGTGAACAGGGCTGTTACATCAAAGGTGACCATTATTTCATCCTCTTCTATCTTGGTGTCTTTGGTGTTCAGGAATTCTTGGGTGGAGTGAATGGAGTGGTGGGAGTTTTCTACTAGGTGTTTTAGTCTTAGGTGTAGTTCCTTGGCTAATCTGTAGGTTGGTGTTCCAGGTAGCGACACTATGGGTCTGAGGGGGGCTCCTGGTTTGTGAATATTTGGTAGTCCGTAGAAGCGTGGTGTGTTGGATCCATCTGGTTTCATTTTTTGCAAGAACTGTGACAAACACTACATTGGACAAACTGGCAGAAAGCTAGCCACCAGGATACATGAACATCAACTAGCCACAAAATGACATAACCCACTATCACTAGTATCCTTACATACAGATGAGGAAGGACACCACTTTGGGACAACACATCCATCCTAGGAAAAGCCAAACAGAGACACGCACGAGAATTCCTAGAAGCATGGCATTCCAACCGGAACTCCATCAACAAACACATTGGCTCTATCCCCTGAGAAAAATAACAGGAAATGACATCACCAATGCAGGAAATGACATCACCAACCCAAGGAAACCTAACCAGATAAATAGAAAGCGGGACACAACACCAGCGCTTCATCGGAGGCTCACTGATGATGTTACCTAGAATGGTAATGAAACGTCTGAAAACGAACCTTCCAGCTCAGCGAGCAAACTCGCATCCATAAACTGATGTTTTCACACGTCCATCAGTTCTGAGGAAGGGTCACTCGACCTCAAATGTTAACTCTGAATTTTCTTTTATAGATACTGCCAGAACTGTTGAGCTTATCCAGCAACTTTGTTTTAGTCACAATGATGTTGGCTGGGTTGGACAGTTTCTGCTATAGGGAGAGACTGCATAGACTGGGGCTATTTTCCTGGCATGTTGGAGGCTGAAGGGTGACCTTATAGAAGTTTATAAAATCATGAGGAGCATGGAGAAGTGAATACTCAGTCTTTTCCTCAGGTTAGGGGAGTCCAAAACTAGAAGACACAAGTTTCAGTGAGAAGGAAAAGATTTAAAAGGGACCTAAGTGGCAACTCTTTCATGCAGAGGGAGGTGCCTATACAGAACGAGCTGCCAGAGATGATGGTGGAGGCCGGTACAATTACAACATTTTAAAAAGCATTTGGATTGTCACATGAATAGTCTTAGTTTAGAGGAATATGGGCAAATGCTGTCAAGTCAGACTAGATTAATTTAGGGTATCTGGTCAGCATGGATGATTTGGACTGAAGTGTTTCAACGCTGTACATCTCTGTGACTCTATGTCCGAAAACTCATAATGACCACAGAGATGCGGGTTGAAACTGAACTTGCACACCTGATGGGAATCCTTGCTTTCCAGTCATGTGCACCAGGAAATTGAGGATGGCTGAGCCATAAGTACCATAACATGTGACCAGCACCTGGTCCATAAACTGGTTCAATAGAAACTGATCAAACTCCTGAATTAATAAAGTCAAATATTTGAGCTTCTCAGATAATAAAATGTGAGGCTGGATGAACACAGCAGGCCAAGCAGCATCTCAGGAGCACAAAAGCTGACGTTTCGGGCCTAGACCCTTCATCAGAGAGGGGGATGGGGAGAGGGAACTGGAATAAATAGGGAGAGAGGGGGAGGCGGACTGAAGATGGAGAGTAAAGAAGATAGGTGGAGAGAGTGTAGTTGGGGAGGTAGGGAGGGGATAGGTCAGTCCAGGGAAGACGGACAGGTCAAGGAGGTGGGATGAGGTTAGTAGGTAGCTGGGGGTGCGGCTTGGGGTGGGAGGAAGGGATGGGTGAGAGGAAGAACTGGTTAGGGAGGCAGAGACAGGTTGGACTGGTTTTGGGATGCAGTGGGTGGGGGGGAAGAGCTGGGCTGGTTGTGTGGTGCGGTGGGGGGAGGGGATGAACTGGGCTGGTTTAGGGAAGCAGTAGGGGAAGGGGAGATTTTGAAACTGGTGAAGTCCACATTGATACCATATGGCTGCAGGGTTCCCAGGCGGAATATGAGTTGCTGTTCCTGCAACCTTCGGGTGGCATCATTGTGGCACTGCAGGAGGCCCATGATGGACATGTCATCAAGAGAATGGGAGGGGGAGTGGAAATGGTTTGCGACTGGGAGGTGCAGTTGTTTGTTGCGAACTGAGCGGAGGTGTTCTGCAAAGCGGTCCCCAAGCCTCCGCTTGGTTTCCCCAATGTAGAGGAAGCCGCACCGGGTACAGTGGATGCAGTATACCACATTAAGCAGAGGTTCACCTGCACATCTGCCAATGTGGAATGTCATCTTGGGGCCTGGGATGGGGGTGAGGGAGGAGGTGTGGGGACAAGTGTAGCATTTCCTGCGGTTGCAGGGGAAGGTGCCGGGTGTGGTGGGGTTGGAGGGCAGTGTGGAGCGAACAAGGGAGTCACGGAGAGAGTGGTCTCTCTGGAAAGCAGACAGGGGAGGGGATGGAAAAATGTCTTGGGTGGTGGGGTCGGATTGTAAATGGCGGAAGTGTCGGAGGATAATGCGTTGTATCCGGAGGTTGATAGGGTGGTGTGTGAGAACGAGGGGGATCCTCTTGGGGCGGTTGTGGCGGGGGCGGGGTGTGAGGGATGTGTCGCGGGAAATGCGGTCAAGGGCGTTCTCGATCACCGTGGGGGGAAAGTTGCGGTCCTTAAAGAACTTGGACATCTGGGATGTGCGGGAGTGGAATGTCTTATCGTGGGAGCAGATGCGGCGGAGGCGGAGGAATTGGGAATAGGGGATGGAATTTTTGCAGGAGGGTGGGTGGGAGGAGGTGTATTCTAGGTAGCTGTGGGAGTCGGTGGGCTTGAAATGGACATCAGTTACAAGCTGGTTGCCTGAGATGGAGACTGAGAGGTCCAGGAAGGTGAGGGATGTGCTGGAGATGGCCCAGGTGAACTGAAGGTTGGGGTGGAAGGCGTTGGTGAAGTGGATGAACTGTTCGAGCTCCTCTGGGGAGCAAGAGGCGGCGCCGATACAGTCATCAATGTACCGGAGGAAGAGGTGGGGTTTGGGGCCTGTGTAGGTGCGGAAGAGGGACTGTTCCACGTAACCTACAAAGAGGCAGGCATAGCTGGGGCCCATGCGGGTGCCCATGGCCACCCCCTTAGTCTGTAGGAAGTGGGAGGAGTCAAAAGAGAAGTTGTTGAGTGTGAGGACGAGTTCAGCTAGGCGGATGAGAGTGTCGGTGGAGGGGGCCTGTTCGGGCCTGCGGGACAGGAAGAAGCGGAGGGCCTTGAGGCCATCTCCATGCGGAGATGATTGAGGTGATGAGGTCGTGAATGCTGTTGGAGATGATGAGGTGATGAGGTTGTGAATGGTGTTGGAGATCATCTCCAACACCATTCACGACCTCATCACCTCAGGGGACCTCCCACCCACAGCCTCCAACCTCATTGTTCCCCAACCCCGCACGGCCCGTTTCTATCTCCTTCCCAAAATCCACAAACCTGCCTGCCCTGGTCCACCCATCGTCTCAGCCTACTCCTGCCCCACCGAACTCATCTACACCTATCTGGACTCCATTTTCTCCCCTTTGGTCCAGGAACTCCCCACCTACGTCCGTGACACCACCCACGCCCTCCACCTCCTCCAGGACTTCCAATTCCCTGGCCCCCAACACCTCATATTCACCATGGACGTCCAGTCCCTGTACACCTGCATTCCGCATGGAGATGGCCTCAAGGCCCTCCGCTTCTTCCTGTCCCGCAGGCCCGAACAGGCCCCCTCCACCGACACTCTCATCCGCCTAGCTGAACTCGTCCTCACACTCAACAACTTCTCTTTTGACTCCTCCCACTTCCTACAGACTAAGGGGGTGGCCATGGGCACCCGCATGGGCCCCAGCTATGCCTGCCTCTTTGTAGGTTACGTGGAACAGTCCCTCTTCCGCACCTACACAGGCCCCAAACCCCACCTCTTCCTCCGGTACATTGATGACTGTATCGGCGCCGCCTCTTGCTCCCCAGAGGAGCTCGAACAGTTCATCCACTTCACCAACGCCTTCCACCCCAACCTTCAGTTCACCTGGGCCATCTCCAGCACATCCCTCACCTTCCTGGACCTCTCAGTCTCCATCTCAGGCAACCAGCTTGTAACTGGTGTCCATTTCAAGCCCACCGACTCCCACAGCTACCTAGAATACACCTCCTCCCACCCACCCTCCTGCAAAAATTCCATCCCCTATTCCCAATTCCTCCGCCTCCGCCGCATCTGCTCCCATGATAAGACATTCCACTCCCGCACATCCCAGATGTCCAAGTTCTTTAAGGACCGCAACTTTCCCCCCACGGTGATCGAGAACGCCCTTGACCGCATTTCCCGCGACACATCCCTCACACCCCGCCCCCGCCACAACCGCCCCAAGAGGATCCCCCTTGTTCTCACACACCACCCTACCAACCTCCGGATACAACGCATTATCCTCCGACACTTCCGCCATTTACAATCCGACCCCACCACCCAAGACATTTTTCCATCCCCTCCCCTGTCTGCTTTCCGGAGAGACCACTCTCTCCGTGACTCCCTTGTTCGCTCCACACTGCCCTCCAACCCCACCACACCCGGCACCTTCCCCTGCAACCGCAGGAAATGCTACACTTGTCCCCACACCACCTCCCTCACCCCCATCCCAGGCCCCAAGATGACATTCCACATTAAGCAGAAGTTCACCTGCACATCTGCCAATGTGGTATACTGCATCCACTGTACCCGGTGCGGCTTCCTCTACATTGGGGAAACCAAGCGGAGGCTTGGGGACCGCTTTGCAGAACACCTCCGCTCAGTTCGCAACAAACAACTGCACCTCCCAGTCGCAAACCATTTCCACTCCCCCTCCCATTCTCTTGATGACATGTCCATCATGGGCCTCCTGCAGTGCCACAATGATGCCACCCGAAGGTTGCAGGAACAGCAACTCATATTCCGCCTGGGAACCCTGCAGCCATATGGTATCAATGTGGACTTCACCAGTTTCAAAATCTCCCCTTCCCCTACTGCATCCCTAAACCAGCCCAGTTCATCCCCTCCCCCCACTGCACCACACAACCAGCCCAGCTCTTCCCCCCCACCCACTGCATCCCAAAACCAGTCCAACCTGTCTCTGCCTCCTAACCGGTTCTTCCTCTCACCCATCCCTTCCTCCCACCCCAAGCCGCACCCCCAGCTACCTACTAACCTCATCCCACCTCCTTGACCTGTCCGTCTTCCCTGGACTGACCTATCCCCTCCCTACCTCCCCAACTACACTCTCTCCACCTATCTTCTTTACTCTCCATCTTCGGTCCGCCTCCCCCTCTCTCCCTATTTATTCCAGTTCCCTCCCCCCATCCCCTTCTCTGATGAAGGGTCTAGGCCCGAAACGTCAGCTTTTGTGCTCCTGAGATGCTGCTTGGCCTGCTGTGTTCATCCAGCCTCACATTTTATTATCTTGGAATCTCCAGCATCTGCAGTTCCCATTATCTCTGATACTATTTGAGCTTCTACTTCAGTTTTACAACATAGTCTTCAATCGTGAGTTATTTGCTGCTTGTGAATGATCTCATTCGACATGGAATGCCAAATAATATGGCACAATTTTTCAAGAAGGGTGGTAGGGATAAAGCAGGGAACTGCAGGCCAGTGAGGATCATGTCCCGTAACCTGCGGAAAAGACTGACCATTCACCCTACCTCTGCCCCTAATGATTTTATGAGCATCTATAAGATCATCCCCCAGTCTCCAAAACTCCAGGGAAAATAACCCCCGTCTGTTCAGCCTTTCGCTATACCTCAAATCATCCAGCCCAGGCAATGTCTTTGTAAATCTTGTCTGAACCCTTTCAAGTTTCCTATAGCAGGGAAATAAGACACATGAAACAAAGATGATAGGAGCAACATGTGTGACAAGTTTGATTTAAGTTTCTGGAGGAGCTGACTAGATGTGTGGATGAGGATAGAGCATTGAATACATTTTACATGGATGCCAGTCAGGATTATAGCAAGGTCTCAAGGAAGCCTGGTCAATAATACAAGCCCCCCAGGAACCAGGGCAATTTTGCTAATTGGGTCTAAAATTGGCTTGGTAGTAGGAGGCAGAAAGTTTTTGTTTGCGTGACTAGAAGTCTGTGTCTAGCTGTACCAGAGGGTTGATGCTGGGCGCCTTGCTGTTTGTTGTGCACATTAATGATCGAGAGGTGAATGTAGATGGCGTCTTGAGTATGTTGACAGAAGACACAAAAATTGCTGGTGTGGTAAATATTGAAGAGGAAAGCCTTAGACTACAAGCACAATATAGCGGGGATGGTCAGATGAGCAGAACACTGGCAGATGGAATTTAACCCTGTAAAGTTAGAGACGATGCATTTGGTGAAGACTAATAAGATAAGACAGTACACAATGAATTGTAGGATGTTAGGAAGTACAGAGGTTCAGAGAGACCTGGGTATGCATGTCCACAGATCCTTGAAGACAACAGGACTAGTGGATAAGATAATAAAATGTGAGGCTGGATGAACACAGCAGGCCAAGCAGCATCTCAGGAGCACAAAAGCTGACGTTTCGGGCCTAGACCCTTCATCAGAGAGGGGGATGGGAGGAGGGAACTGGAATAAATAGGGAGAGAGGGGGAGGCGGACCGAAGATGGAGAGTAAAGAAGATAGGTGGAGAGAGTGTAGGTGGGGAGGTAGGGAGGGGATAGGTCAGTCCAGGGAAGACGGACAGGTCAAGGAGGTGGGATGAGGTTAGTAGGTAGCTGGGGGTGCGGCTTGGGGTGGGAGGAAGGGATGGGTGAGAGGAAGAACCGGTTAGGGAGGCAGAGACAGGTTGGACTGGTTTTGGGATGCAGTGGGTGGGGGGGAAGAGCTGGGCTGGTTGTGTGGTGCAGTGGGGGGAGGGGATGAACTGGGCTGGTTTAGGGATGCAGTAGGGGAAGGGGAGATTTTGAAACTGGTGAAGTCCACATTGATACCATATGGCTGCAGGGTTCCCAGGCGGAATATGAGTTGCTGTTCCTGCAACCTTCGGGTGGCATCATTGTGGCATTGGGGCAAGTGGATAAGGTTGTTAAGAAGGCATATAGAATACTTTTCTTTTTAATCAGTTATCGTATTAAATACGAGAGCAGGGAGTTTGTCATGGAACTGAATATAACATTAGTTCGGCACAGCTAGAGTTCTATGTGCAGTCTTGGTTGTCACACTATGGTAAGGATATGACTGTGCTAGAAAGGGTGCAGAGGAGATTCACCAGCATGTTGTTTGAGCTGGAGTGATTCAGCTACCAAGAGAGATTAGTTAGGGAAAGGTTTGTTTTCCCTAGAGTAGGAAAGGTTGAGGGGAGGTCTGATTGAGATGGACAGGATTACGAGGGGCATAGATAGGGTGGATGGGAAGAAATGTTTCCCCTGAGTAAAGGGACCAACAGCAAGGGACCATAGATTTAAGGTAAATGGCAGGACACTTCAGGGCAATTTAAGGAAGAATTATTTTGCATTGAGACTGATGGGTATCTAGAACTAACTGTCTGAAAAGGTAGTTGAGGCAGGAGCCCTCACAACATTTAAGAGGTATTTAGATGATACGAAATTTCATAGTCGTCAAGGCTATGGGCCAAGTGCTGAAAAATGGGACTAGAGGAGATATGTTCTTAATGACCAGAATGGAGTCTAATTCAGTTGCACAAAATGTAGATCAAATCAAGGTATACTGGTTACAATAACATCTGTTTAACCTATTATGTTGACTTGGATACGTTTTACTTGTTGATTAAACAAGTTATTTTTATTGCAGAAAATCAGACATGAAAGTAGTGATTCGGCAAGTAAGCTGCTTGTTAGTTTGATGACACTCACTCCTATAAGTCAGATGTTGCGGTTCCTAGCCCCATGTGGGACTTGACACACACATTCCACCTTAATGGAATGCTGCACTACTGCTGACACCATTGTACAGAGGAGACATTCTGGAATCATGACATCTGTTCCAATCATTCAAAATCCTGCAGCACAGTCCAAAAAGAGGAGTATCATGCTGGTGAGATAATGGGAACTGCAGATGCTGGAGAATCCAAGATAATAAAGTGTAAAGCTGGATGAACACAGTAGGCCAAGCAGCATCTCAGGAGCACAAAAGTTGACGTCTCGGGCCTAGACCCTCTCTGATGAAGGGTCTAGGCCCGAAACGTCAGCTTTTGTGCTCCTGAGATGCTGCTTGGCCTGCTGTGTTCATCCAGCTTCACACTTTATTATCTAGGATCGTGCTGGTGTCCTGGTCAGCATTCTCAGCATTCAGTCGCTGCTTCTTTTCATTGTTATGGTACATCTTCTTGTAGAAAATGGCTGTCTACCTCAGTCTAATCATTGGCTTTTAAAACAGCTCATCGTATGTTAAATGCTTTGAGATGAGACAGAGAGGTGTGGTAAATTGATGTTGAATGCTTTGTAAAAATATTTGCACACAATATGTTTAAAGATGATCGCAACCATAGAATTGTAATATTTTGTGCTTATCAACCAAAATAATTCAGCAATTAAAAATGAGATCTAGAGTTGTGAGAGCATGGAATGCGTTGCCAGCAGCAGTTGTGGAAGCAAGGTCATTGGGGTCATTTAAGAGACTGCTGGACATGTATATGGTCACAGAAATTTGAGGGTGCATACATGAGGATCAATGGTCGGCACAACATTGTGGGCTGAAGGGCCTGTTCTGTGCTGTACTGTTCTATGTTCTATGTTCTATTTTGTGGCATCAATGAAAATCATTCATGTTTGCCATGAAGTTTTATATCTGCAGAGGTTTAAGGCTGTTGGCACATACTGAAATATTGCATGTTACTGTTGCTGCTGAATCAATGCTGAGTTCTTCTGTTTTCTTTCTTGGTCCTACTTTATTGATGGCTGAAATCCTGAGGTTGCTCTCACAGCTGAGTCTCCAGTATTAAAGGAAAAGCAAACCAGCAGTGTTGCATTTCATTACTCTCTGAAAGACCTCTGGAGGAACTACACATGGCAAATAATCAATAAATATATGTTTTAGATACAACAAGCATGCTGTAAGTTCTTGGTTGTCAAGCGCTTGCAAGATTTTTTTTGTGATTCAGCATTACCCGCTTCAAGGAAAACAGAACAAATTTTGTAAAATATAAAATGACAGACACATTTTTCTAATATTGCAGCAGTGAAATAGAACAAGTTATGTAGGTACAAGGAAATGTTGAATTCCAGATCACCATTATGAGGTGCTCATAGTTCTACAGGATGGTTTAGTTGTTACGATATCTTTGAAAAATCATTAACCACATTACATCGTCCTGATATGAGCATTTGCAAACTATCGAACAGATAACGTGCAGAGATTAATAGGACAGTTAGGCATTTTAAATCAATAGCAAGTGCTGTCAGCTTCATATCTGTATAATGTGTAGCTTAGCTCCAGTAAATTCAAGTCAAATGTAGGCAAGTCATACAATATCACCCTGTGTATTGTTAGACCTCTTTGGCTTCACGCTATCGATATAACTGCATCTGAAGCTTTAGAAAGCACCCAGGCAGCCCAAGTTTTAGCCTTCAATTTTATGTATTAATGATAGCAGAGAGCAATCATTTCAAAGACGCTTACTTTCAAAAAATACAGTTTTAAATGTGAGTTAAGTGTGTAGGCTGTCAGAATTGCCCCTTGTGCCTTTCTGTTCCTTCCAGGGCCTGGCAGATGCCATTTTCTGATTCCATGCCGTTTTGGATTCTGTGAACATGCCAGTGCTATCATTTGTCTTCTCTTGGGGAGTCTGTTTGTCATCTTTCTTTTGAATAGCTCAGGATGCACTGTAATAACTTGCCAAACTTCCTTCAGCACCTGCCAAAGCTCATGACACTCTGAAGCCTAAAGGAAAAGGATAGAAAACTCGGAGAATGCTGGAGAAACTCTAAAGTTCAGATGGCATCAATGGAGAGAGAAGCAGAGTTCATGTTTAGAAACTGGTATGATGATTCTTCAAAATTGAAAGATGTTGGAAATTTTATTTTTAATGCTTTTGACAGAGGCAGAAGTCCAATGCAAAAGACGGAAGGATTATTTATAATGGAGAAAGAGAAAAAGAGATGTTAAGTTGATATAAATTAAGGTGTGGAAGGGAGAGAATGAGCCCTGAGCATGACTTTAAATTATAGAATGAATATAGAACCTATTTTACCCATTTCAGGATGTCAGTATGAACTTACCTCCAGGCAGTGTGATCATGGTTTAATGAGTTTAAAATGTCACTGTGTATTCTAACTGGAGTTCTTCCTTTAATTGATTTGATTCGCTTTCTTTCATTTCTTTGTCTTCATTTTTTTTCTCTCCTTGCTTGTTCCTTGTTGTGGAAGTCAACTGTCTATTTTGTTATATTTTAAACAGTCGAGTTGGCAACCCTCTCCTTTGTCCCTTTGTTTCTGTTTACTTTGTGGCTGAAATTCTCCCCCTTCTCAATGTAAAGTCTATTATGTCAAATCAGTGATAATGAAGAATTCGATGCATTCGCTTTTGCGGGTCAATCCTTGCAGTACCTCCTTCTGGTGTTTTGAGTTGAGAGAATATCCCTACGTGCTTTGCTTTGTCATTTTGGCTGTATGGGCAAAATGCTAAAGTCTCCAAACTATGTTTTGAATAATGGATTGGTTGCTAAGAGACCCAGAGCCTAGTAAGCAAGGCCATGTTGTGATAACACGTAGGGAGCCAGACAATTACAGATAAGGGGAGAGGACAACATTTTGGACGTTGCGTAAACCTCATCCTGCTATTACTGGCTTGGTTGCAAACTGATACCAGTATGTGAAGTCCAAGGTAGCGAATTAAAGATAAGAACAAGACCTGTTCCTTCCAAATGTTTGAGCTCTCTCAGGACAGGCAAACTCAACTAGCTTTATGTATGACCAACTGAAAAGGCAAGTCTGATCACTTTAAACGGATTCAGGAAGATGCAATTGCTCATTATCGCCATTTTTGAAAAACTGTAGAACGTTAGAATGCACATTATACATTTGAGATATTAACGAATGCATGTTCTTGTATAAAGCCTGTTTAACTTGAATCATGTGGAAGTCAGTTTTGCGGGACTGACAGTTCCTCATTGCAATCTGAGCCCATTAAGAGAAAGTGCAAAACCAGTTTTAGAATTATGGAATTGAAATAACTGCACAGAGGCCAGTATCCTGTCACCAATCACCCGTTATTTACACGTGCATAGTATATTGGCTGTGACCAGCCAGCTCAAAGCCAGTCCCTAGACTGAGGAGATCTTCTGAATCTCCTGCTTATATCTGTCAGCCAGAGCTCCCTGATTGGGATTGTTAACCTGGGCCAATCAACAGTCTTTATAGTCAATGAGGTCTGCCTGACCCTGGTTCCAATCACTTCAGAAATCAACCAAAACTTTACAAGTTTCTTACAGCACTACGATATAAATAGGCCCGAAAAAGAAATGCCAAATGTATAATCAGCTTTGTCTACCTCCAATGTACATTTGAAGCGGATATTTGAAAATTGACAATAACCTGTGCACTATCTTGCAGGAGTGTTCATCTTTAACACTGAGGCATCATACAAGTAGTCTGCTAGGCCATGCCATGTTCGTAAATTACTTTTTAAATCAGTTTGTCTGTTCAAAGTCTTTAATGGTACAAAATGTGCTAATGCTGTTTTTTGCTTCAGTTGTATAACTACGCTGCAGTTTACTTCCTGTTACCACATACAGAATTTATACTGACTATTATTCTGTAATACTTGACCACTAACAATTGGCACCATATGCTAAACACATTGTACTGGATAATTTTTCAATGTCTTTCTGAACCTATGATACGGAGCAAGTTTCCTCTAAGTATCAGTGCTTACGATATTTTGTGCAAAGAAAAAGTCAATTTGGAAATTCTATACTGTGTGTTCTATGTAATATAAGAGTATGATTTTTCAAGGTTAAGATTGCATTGGTTTTACAGTTCAAAATATAATACTTTACTCTAGTAGTTCATCTTATCCTTTGAACAAGACAGTATGACAACCCTGCAATTCTCCCTAGATATCAATAGGAGAGAACACTGCATAGTTCTTGCGGAGGCCAAGTCCTGTGTTCACCCTGAGGACTAGCCTATGTCCCTATCCTAACTGATATTGTTAAACTGCCACTTTGGTAAATGGGACAGATTTTGCAAAGATTAAATTGGACAAGTCTGAGCTGCTGTGGGCTATCAGTGACAGCAAAGTTGTATTAGTCCACAATCTGTCATCGCCTGGCCAGGCTTATCTCCCACTCCATTGTAACCCTCCGACTAAAGATCAACCCTGGTTCAAAGAAAGCTGTAGGAGGCCATACCTAATCCATGGCATAGATTTGAACTGATGTGCAAAAGAAACAAGGGTGATATAAGAAAGAAGCTTTTGCACAATGAGTAGCTACAGTATGAATGCATTGCCTGGAGATATGGCAGAATCAGGTTCTACCAAGGTGTTCAAGAGTGCACGGGATGATTACGCAGATTGAAATAATGTGGGGATAAAGCAATAGGTTGCTGTTAGGTAATGATGAATGTTTGAAGAGCTGGTACAGAAAGGTGAGCCAAATGGCCTTGTTCTGTATTGTAACTATTGTGATTTTGTACCTGGACTATCACTAGGCGTATCCAAACTATAATTTGAAACTGCAGTGCTGAAATATATGGGTGCTGATGCAGCACGCAGTAGGCACAGTTAAGTGATCCCACAACCTAACTAATCAGATCTAATCTCTACTGTCTTGCTGTATTCTGTCATGAATGGTGGTGGACAATAAAACAACATCAGAAAGAGGAAGTAGGAACTGCTGATGCTGGAGAATCTGAGATGACAAGGTGTAGAGCTGGCTGAACACAGCAGGCCAAGCAGCATCTTAGGAGCAGGAAGGCTGACGTTTCGGGTCTAGTTCCTTCTTCAGAAATGATAGACCCAAAATGTCAGCTTTCCTCCTCTGATGCTGCTTGACCTGCTGTGTCCATCCAGCTCTATACTTTGTTGTCTCAGAAGGAGGAAGCTCCACAACTATTTCCATCTTCACCCAGAATTTCAAGTAAAAGAGAGGGGTCTGGTGGCATGGTGATAGTACTGTAGCTCTGAGCCAGGGAACTTGGGTTCAAGTCCCTCCTGCTCCAGAATTTTATAATGACATCTCTGAGCAGGTTGATTTTTAAAAAATGAATGTCTATCAATACAATAGATAAAGCTGAAGCATTTTAAAACCATCTTCAGTCAGAAGTGCCGAGTGGATGGTCTATCATGGCCTCTACAGAGGTTCCCAGCTTCACAAACACCAATCTTCAACTAATTAAATTAACTCAACGTGAAATGAAGAAACAGCTGAAGGCACTGGATGCTGCAAAGACAATAGGGCCTGACAATATTCTGCAATAGTACTGAAGACCTGTTCTCCAGAATCAGCCATCCAAGCTGTTGCAGTATAATTACAACACTGGTATCTTCCCAAAAGTGTAGAAAATTGCCCAGGTACATCCGATACACACAAAGCAGGACAAATACATCACAGCTAATTACTGCCTCAACAGTTTACGGCCAATCATCAGCAAAATGGTGAAAGGGTTTGCAATTGAGCAGCACTTACAAAGCAATAACATTCTAACTAACACTCAGTTTGGGCTTCTCTAGGGCTACCCAGCTCCTGACATCATTACACCCTTGGCCAAAACATGGAAGGAAGAGCTGAATTTTTAGACTGCCCTTCACATCAAGGAAGTATTTGACTGAATGGAGCGTCGGACTCTGGGAAAACTCTCAATTGGTTGGAATCATGCTAAACACAGAAGATGATGGTTGGGTGGTTGGAGATCAGCCATCTCAGCACCGGGACATCAGGTTTGAGTTTCTCAGGGTAGTGTTCTAGGACCAACTACCACTAGCTGCTTCAGCAATTCACTTCACTTTTCTCTATGATCAGGTCAGAAGTAGGAATGTTTGCTGATTTTGGTGCTCAGCGCCATTTTCAGCTCCTCAGATGCTGAATCAGTCCTTTATCAGAAACTGAATAAGGCTGGCCACATAAATATTATTATTACAAGAGCAGATCAGAGGCTAGGAATCCAGCAGTGAGTAACTCACTACCTGATTCAGTCTGATCACATCTCCTGAGAAATAAAGAATATTGAATCCCCTCAGTGTTAAACACTGGCCAAACTTAAACAATAATGATGTGGTCACTGTAGACGTACATTTAACACCAATATTTTAAGACATGCAAGATAGTCCATATCAAAGCTGTCGTTTTTAACCTGTGTGTTTTCTCTCTATGTGCCAAGCATTCCAAAAATTAAAAAGTATCTTTGAAATGTTCAAGACCTTGGCATGCTGATTAACAAGGATATAAATGTGCTTTGTATACAGTACTTGGTTTCAAAAGAGTTGGTACGCCTTTCCTCTATCTAAGGATGTAGGATTCAGCATCCTCGTCCCAGATTCCTCCAATGGTAACATTTGCATAAATTGAACATCAAAGTGAATTCTATAGAAGCAAGGGATCAGTGGCAGCCTCAAGCATCAAAGAATATTCCTTGTCACTGTTCCAGAGATTAAACAAAGTGGAAAAATAAATCAAAAAAAGGAAGGAAATGAAGTAAATTGTTGAGGAAAAAGAACTGGTATTACATTGAAACATTAACCAAAGCAGGAGTGAAATTCCAATTTTAATCCTTGCATGTTGTTCCGGCATGCACTTCGCTTTCAGAGACGTGGCAATGATTGATCAGCTTTTTGATTGTTAAGGCCCTGCTGAAAATTTCACATCAAACTAACATTTTTTCCTAAATCAGTTGCACTGACAGTGGGAATCCAGTGACCCAACTCTTTATTGCCCTCTGGTTGTTAGACTTGCTAATAACTTCTGATTGAACTAATGTGAACTCAGCAATAGATTTTCCACCTCGCTAGCCAGTGACTGTTGTTGTATTCTCACCAGGTTCTGCCAACTTTGCTACTGCTGGTGTCACTTCTCTATCTCAGCAAATTGAGAAAAGTTTGGACATGAGATTATTTATTATGTACAATCAACAGCAGAGAATGTAATCCAACCAGCCTCTGTGTGTAGTTAAAGTGGGCACAGTTACCAGAATAGTGCAAGATGCTTCTTGATGTGCATCTTGTCCAAGGCTTGATTTATCCCTGAAAATGAAATGTGATGAATAACTGTTTCAGGGACAGTAGGAACTGCAGATGCTGGAGAATCTGAGATAACAAGGTGTAGAGCTGGATGAACACAGCAGGCCAAGCAGCATCAGAGGAGCAGGAAAGCTGACGTTTCGGGCCTAGACCCTTCTTCAAAAATGGATTCTAGGCCCAAAACGTCAGCCTTCCTTCTCCTCTGCTGCTTGGCCTGCAGTGTTCATCCAGCTCTACACTTTGTTATCGGTGATGAATGATGTGTGCTGGGGACAAATGAAGGAATAACAATTGCAACGTAATTTAGTCCAAAGGCAAAAGAATTTATATGGAAAATTTGAAGCTAAAACAGAAAACAGTGGAAAGCCTTAACGTCCCAAATGTTTTGTGTCAACAAGCTGATCTAAAGAAAGCTCAAGGTGGGAAAGGAAAACATTGAGAGAGACTGGAAACCAAGGAAACTGCAGTCCGTTGCTTTGGGCCTTCAAAATATTTTCTAATAAGATCCTGATCTACACTTTGACAAATCCAGCAGAGTATTGACTGGGAACTTGAGGGCACTGAGTGGTTCATATAACACGTGGAACTCCTGTAGCAGGAAGCTGAACAGGATAGTTCTGACTCTGAGCCATACAGCATGAAAGCAGCATTTATTTAAAATAAACAAAGAACTCGAGTAAAGGATTCTTTAATTGTAAAGCCCAGAAATTCATTTTTGGACTCATCCCTTGAATTTTTGCTTTCTGAAGATGGTTTTGCAGGCATGATCACAGCTGCACAGGTCAAAATCCTATCCAAGTTGTTTTGATTTCGGAGTGTGGGGTTCCTCGACCTATAGCATGTTCACCCAACAGCCTTCTCCTGTCACTATGCTAGTTACTATGCAGCTACAACATTTATATGGCTAGTCCAATCTAATTCCTGCTCACTGTTGGCTCCATGAATGTTGGGGAATTCAGCAATGGTAATCTTATTGAACATAACAGGAGAGAGACTTCTTCCTTCTTGGTGATGGTTAAGTCTGGCACTTGTATGGCACAAATTTTATACGCTGCGTATCAGACCAATTCTGAATGTCGTCCTGCCGCGGCTACATGCAGAAGTGAACTGCTTCGGTTTCTGCAGAGTGGTGAGCTGTACACAACTCTGAACATCAAGTATTCCCCGCACTGAGTGGTTCATATAACACGTGGAACTCCTGCAGCAGGAAGCTCAACAGGATAGTCCTGACTCTGAGCCATACAGCATGAAACCAGCATTTATTTAAAATAAACAAAGGACTAATGAAGGAATAACAATTGCAACGTCATTCAGAATTGGTCTGATACACAGCATATAAAATTTGTAGATCAGGATCTTTTTAGAAAATATTTTGAAGGCCCAAAGCAATGCATTGCAGTTTCCTTGGTCTCCAGTCTCTCTCAATGTTTTCCTTTCCCACCTTGAGCTTTCCTTAGATCAGCTTGTTGACACAAAACATTTGGGACGTTAAGGCTTTCCGCTGTTTTCTGTTTTAGCTTCAAATTTTCCATATAAATTCTTTTGCCTTTGGACTAAATTACGTTGCAATTGTTATTCCTTCATTAGTCCTTTGTTTATTTTAAATAAATGCTGGTTTCATGCTGTATGGCTCAAAGTTAGGACTATCCTGTTGAGCTTCCTGCTGCAGGAGTTCCACGTGTTATATGAACCACTTAGTGCGGGGAAAAGTCATTGAAGCATCTGAGAATGGTTGGGCCTGGCATACCATTCCTGGATGTGATATCCTGGAGCGGAGATATTTTGCCTCCAGTAATCACAGCGATCTTCCTTTGTGGTGGGATGGCAGCAGTCATTGGAGAAATTCCATCCTGATTCCTCTTGATTTCAGCTTTGTTTGGACTCCTTGAGGCCACACTTGGTCAAAGGGTGCATTGATGTGAAAGGGCGGCAACTTTCATCCCACTTCACCTCTGGGATTCAGCTGCTCGAGCCATGGCTGCAATGAGGCCTAGAATCAAATGGCCCTCTTTCCTTTGTTTCTGAAATTGGGTCCTTGATCAGAAAATTAATTCTGTTTCTTTCCCCCGAGACGTTGCCTGTCCTGTTGAGTATTTTTGGCATATTCTGTTTGTTTCAATGTCTCAAAATTTGCAAGCGAACACAGTTTCTTCAATATTATGACCACTTTATATTTCATAAAATCTGTCCAGTGGTTAGTCGTTAGTGGATAGAAATGGCTAATCTGGAGTTAAGTAATCTTAACACAAGTTATTGCTGCTGACATTATCGTACAACTGTCTGGCGTGTTTCTCAATTCCTCTCCAATGTTTCACTGCAGGTGAAAATCCATTTATTAAGTGGATTAATGCCTCTTTTAAAATAACAGTGAGGAATTTGAAACAATCATGTTAAGCAGCCTTGTAGTAATTAATATCTTGTAGTCAGAGGCAGTAGCTCAAAGTGTCACTTTCAAAAGAAGAAAGCAATTAAGCAGGTTATTATATGAGCTATTATACAAATATTACCAAGGGTACTGCAGGATGTAATAAACTTTCAATCTTGAAATGGGGGATGTAACACTGAGTAACAGACCTTTAAGGTTTAGTAGCAGAAGTATGCCATCAGTCTATTGAGTCAGCTCTGCCATCCTTTGAGATCATGGCTGATCTGCTTATCTTCAACTCCATCCTCCTGCCTTTTCCCCATGACCTTTTGGTTTGTTTACTGATTAAATATCTATCTCCCTCAATCTCGAATCTACGGTCTCAATAGCTCATACCAGTAAAGATTCTCACCAAATTCACAGAGTCGTCTCCTCAACTCCATTTTAAATGGGCAACTTCCTACTCTGAGATTGTGCCTTGTGGTCCTAGACTGTCCTGCAAGGGGAAACAACCTCATTGCACCCACTGTGTGAAGCCCCCTAGGAAACTTATCATTCAACACTGTCTCCTCTCATTCTTCCAAACTGCAAGAAGGACAAGCCCAACTTACATGACCTCTTCTCAACAGGCAATCCCTCCAAACCCACGATCAAACTAGTGAACCTTCTCTGGACGGTCTCCAATGCCAGTTTATATTTGCTTAGACATTGGGGGGAAACTGTTTCACAGGAAAAACTGTTCCCAAAAAAATACAAAATTATTCACAGTATTCCAACTGTTGTCTGACTAACATCTTGAATAGTTTTAGCGATACTTCTCTTTTTATGCTGCATCCGCTTGGAAATAAAGACTAACAGTCCATTTGCCTTCCCTGTTACTTGAACTTGTATGCTAGCTTTTTGTAATTCATGCATGAGGACCCCAAATACCCCACTGTTGCTTTCTGTAGTCTGTCCCCCTTTTAACTAATATTCAGCTCCTCAGTTCTTCCTGCCAAACTGCATAAACTCATTTCCTCACATTATATTCCAACTGCCAGATTTTTGCCCACTCATTCAAACTGCCTATAACTACCTACAGATACTCTGTGGCATCCTCACTACTTTCATATTCTCAATCACTATGCTGTAAAGTCATTTTATCATCTTCTCTTTGGCCAATGATAAATGATGAGCCAGCTCAAGTGCCCTGGAACTTTTGGGAGTTTCTAGGCTCAGTGTAGAGCTTGTAAGTGTTACAGAAGCTTTCAAGATATGACAGTCCATTTGAACTGACCCAGGTAAATGTACCTTTTAGTTTACATCTTAAAAATACCAATCATTGAAATCAAGTAATCATTCTGATCTCAGCTGATGTTGTTATTGGACAACATCAGATCTCAGACTAAATCTAGCTTGATTCAATGTGATGGTCTTTCA
This sequence comes from Stegostoma tigrinum, assembly GCF_030684315.1. Classification (NCBI taxonomy): domain Eukaryota; kingdom Metazoa; phylum Chordata; class Chondrichthyes; order Orectolobiformes; family Stegostomatidae; genus Stegostoma; species Stegostoma tigrinum. The sequence continues at coordinate 29,083,872 of NC_081382.1, forward strand.
CTAAGACACACCCATACAATGTTGAAGATTTGTTTTTAACAATGAAACAGAAGTTTATCTCACAGAAGAAAAAAGATGAAATATAGGGTGTCTCAGTGGCTAGCACAGCTGCCTCACGGTGCCAAGTACCCGGGTTTGGTTCCACCCTGGGGAGATTATCTGTGTGGAGTATATATGTTCTTCCCAAATGTGTGTGGGTTTACTCCAGGTGCTCTAGTTTCCTCCCACAGTCGAAAGATGTGTAGATTAGGTGTATTGATCATACTAAATTGCCCATAGTATCTCAGCAGATTAGCCATTGGAAATGAAGGGTTGCAGGGTTAGGGTAAGGGGTGGATCTGGGTGGGATGCTCTTTGGAGGGTCAGTGTGAACTTGATGGGCTGAATGGCCTTCTTCCACACTGGAGGGATTCTATGTCGAACAGCTATTCATATATATAACACAAATTGAAACCCATCAGATCGTTTTAAGAGTCATTTATGGCACAGAAGGACACTACTTGGCTCATTGAGCCTCCACCAATCCTCTGTAGAATGACCCAGTCAATCCCATTGCCTACTCTTGCCCCATAACTCTGCAAGATGTATTTTCCCTTGAGTGTCGAGGCAATATGGTGATTAAGGAACTGGGTGTGACCAATTTTGGGACATCTTGAGGACATGAAAGCTTCAATACAAGCACACATTCTTGTTTTCTTTTGTTCTTTTATCATCTGAAATAGTGTTGAAACAATGGTCAGATTTATCATAGTGTTGCTGACTGACCAGAATGCAGATTACATAGCAACACGCTAGGCAGTTTAAAATGATAAAAAATAGAGACAGCACAGATAATAATGGCATGTTTCTGATAATTGGCAGGTTTTAAATGTGAGGATACAATCCTAAATATAACAGATTTTATATTTATGAGTTCAAACCCTATCCTTGAGCAGGCAACAACTGTCAGTGCCCCATTCAGTTGCGCAATCTGTATAATTTTCCTAATTCTATCTATTGCTTTGCATTATAGTTTTATGATTGGAACTTACTTGTAGCTTGTAATTTCCAAGTTGAGGGATTTTCAGTAATTATGGGGTTTTACCTGCCAACAATAAAATTACTCTCCCCTCTAGCTATTTTGGAGAAAGAAAACCAACTATTAACAATACCTAGCCCAATATGTTTTCTCACATTAAGGAACGGCATATGCTTCAGATTTGTTCTGCTTGTGCTGTTCTTTTATATGCACTCTCTTAGTTTGTTTCATAAATGATAGGTTTTTATTTTCCTTTTCTCTCAGTGCAGTAGTGTTAGCTGCGGTTTAGTAGGTAGCATTCTCATCTGTCGTGGGATTGCGTCTCACTCCAGAGATGTTTTGTGCACAAGTCTCTCAAGTGGGATTTGAATTCAAGTTCCAATACTACAGGAGTGTCATGCTATCAGAGTGCATCTTTAAATGAGATGTGAAATTTTGACTCTCTGCATTTTGGGACTATTTCAAAGAAGTACTCCTAGTATCCTGGACAATACTTATGATTCTTTATTGAAATGAAAGACTCTTTTTAAAGCTTTTTGTCTTTAACTCATCAGGACAATTTGCAAGAATGCCAATTTATTGGGGAGAGAACCTGTTTACACTGTATAAGAGAGTGTAGATTTGTTAACAAATGGGATCTGATGTTTTTCAGCAGTACACAAGCTCTGTGCTACCTATGATTATGATATGGAGGTCCCGATGTTGGACTGGGCTGGACAAAGTCAGAAGTCATCTGACACCAGGTTATAGTCCGACAGGTTTATTTGAAATCACAGGCTTTTGGAGTATAGCCCCCTCATCAGGTGAAAGGAGAGTGAAGCACACAGGCACAGAATTTATAGACAGAGAGGTCAAAAGATGATACAAAATGGTGTAAGTGGAGTGTCAAATAATAAGTCTCTGCAGGTGATCAAAAATGTTAGACGATGTGAGTAAAACATCAATAGCTGAGTAACAAGCGAAGGGTTGACCTATAATCTGACTATTTGAGGTAGAGAGATAATTACAAAAGTTTAAAAATAAGGTGGTCCTGGAGACAAATGAAATGACTGTAATAACATGATAGGTAGAAGTGTCGCATGCTGAGGGTCTAACCAAAGTCATAAGTAATCCAAAACTGGACAAACTAATTAAGGTAGGGGGATCATTAAAAAAATCCAGGTGATGGTGACAAAATGAACCCAAGATCATAGTTGAAGCTGCCTACATGGGGTAGGGAACTTGGCTACCAGTCCCTGCTCCGGCCTTTCTGCGTTGTTGTGTATGTCGAAGAACGCCCTGGAGGAAGCTTACCCGAAGATCGGATGCTGAATGTCTTTGACTGGTAATGTGTTCCTCGACTGGGAGGGAACATTCCTGTCAGGCAATTGTTGCATGGTGCCCTTACATCCATTGTTGTAGTGTTTGCATGGTTTTGCCAATATACCATGTCTTGGGGCATCCTCGCTTGCAGCCTATGCAGCAACTTAGTCAATGTTTCAGCATCCATCATACTCTGGATTATGAATTCGATGACCTTTTGAGAGCAGTAATTTCTCCTCTTCTCTGTTTTAAATCTGTTACTCCTATTCTAAAACAATAAACTCTTGTTCTGGATTGTCTCACATGAGGAAACATCTTCTCCACATGTACTAATTGATCCCCTTCAGCTTCCTCTCATTTCCTCTCATTCTCCTTAACTCTGGAGAGTCTGTGCTGAAGTGAGTAGGTGTGCAAGGACACATGGGATGGACCAGTGACTTGGAATTTCTCTTGTCCTTTGATTACTCTGTAGTGTCTGCCTGGTGCAGAAACAACTCAAAGGAAGACAAATGGTTTACTGTGTGGTAGCATCACTGAAGATGGCTCAAAATTACAAGGAGGTGTGTAATGTGATTTGTGAGGTACAGAGGCTGGTGCGTGAGAATTGTTTGTATAATATTGTGTTATAATTATGATTCCAAGTATTTAGCTTTCTTTAAGTTTTATCATTAAAAGGAAACTGTGAGCCATGTTTAACTTTGTTTTCTGCCTATTTTTGGGTGTGCTTGCCACCAGGATTTTAATGACTGGATATACAGTAATACTGACGAGGCCATGTGAAATAGTTATTGGGGGAAAAAAAACCTGCCATTTAAAAATTTTGACACTTCTTCAAGTGTGTTCATTTTAAAATCGCATTTATTCTTACGGATACTGATATTCACGTGCACGCTGTGCTTGGACTCCAGTGCCCTGCAGTCGGGTGTTTGAACAATGCTTGAATTAAAATAAACATGTATATCATACAAGAGTTAGATCCTGAAAGTATTTTTGCAAAGCAGCTCGAAAAGCTGATTCTTTTACTGGCACACATGACAGCCTGTACAGGTACAGGATCACAGTGTGAACTGTCCACAAGACATACAGCTAACGCATCAGGTTTTGTTTCTAGATTGGAATCTTTCACATGACAATGGCGTGCTTTGAGATGTCCAGGGGACACTAAAGACAGAAACACAGTGACAAAGTTCATTCGCTTGCATCTGGGGAAAATTCTGCTCCATTTGTGAAATGACAAGTGATAAAGCAGGATTGAATAACAATTCATATAAGAAAAGACATGCGTCGCCATTTCAAAACGCCAAGCACATCCAGGTTATACTATGTATTTTAAGTTGTTAATAGAAGCAGGTGGTTCGTTATTGTAAGAATCTTAGGCACAAGGTGCGAGTTACTGGTGTTGGAATGGTTTGTACCAGAACTGCAGGTTGTGAAAGCGTCTGTTAATCTCTTGAATTTAAATTGCTTTGTGTTATGTAACACTGGATCGACGCCGCTACCAAAAAGGCAAATGTTGAACTCCATTCTGAGCAAGCAGGTTGACTTGTTGCATCAATCCAATTTGCCAGATTGTCAATTCCTGCATGAAGTAGACCTCTGAACAGCTGCTCTGAGGTCTTTCGCAGCTGCCTGTCCAGTCCTCTGCCGGTCTGATACCTTTACTCTTGTCTTGTGATGAAATTTGCTTCCTCAATTTGTTTCCCTTTGAATCGCATTGCACGAATAACCATGTTTTCCATTAAGTCCACATACCATTGTCAAATGTAGATATGTCCCTTCATCAGTCTGATTGTGTAAGCATCGTAGAATTAGCTGATTTTGCATTGTTTCAATTTAAAGATATCCAGCAGTTTATGGATCATAGTATTTATAAAATAACCATGGAATGAACGTGAATTTTGAAAATTTTAGTTTGCCTAAGTGCTTGCATTTTGGCAATAATAAACTTGAACAATCATGAGAAATGTTTTGAAAGATGTGGTCTATCCACTGTGCATTGACTCCCGTTGTAAATGAGCCAGCAAACCAATATTGATTACAGCAGCCCAGTCTGGACCTTCCCATCCCGACACCAAAACTAACCCAAGATAACAAAGTGTGGAGCTGGATGAACACAGCAGGCCCAGCAGCATCTCAGGAGCACAAAAGCTGACATTTTGGGCCTAGACCCTTCATCAGAGAGGGGGATGGGCTGAGGGTTCTGGAATAAATAGGGAGAGAGGGGGAGGCAGACCGAAGATGGAGAGAAAAGAAGATAGGTGGAGAGGAGAGTATAGGTGGGGAGGTAGGGAGGAGATAGGTCAGTCCAGGGAAGACGGACAGGTCAAGGAGGTGGGATGAGGTTAGTAGGTAGGAAATGGAGGTGTGGCTTGAGGTGGGCGGAAGTGATGGGTGAGAGGAAGAACGGGTTAGGGAAGTAGAGACAGGCTGGACTGGTTTTGGGATGCAGTGGGGGGTGGGGACGAGCTGGGCTGGTTTTGTGATGCAGTGGGGGGAGGGGAAGAACTGGGCTGGTTTTGTGATGCAGTAGGGGAAGGGGAGATTACCAAAACCAGCCCAGTTCTTCCCCTCCCCCCACTGCATCACAAAACCAGCCCAGCCTGTCTCTGCTTCCCTAACCTGTTCTTCCTCTCACCCATCCCTTCCTCCCACCTCAAGCCGCACCTCCTTGACCTGTCCCTTCCCTACCTCCCCACCTATACTCTCCTCTCTACCTATCTTGTTTTCTCTCCATCTTCGATCCGCCTCTCCCTCTCTCCCTATTTATTCCATTTCCCTCTCCCCATCCTCCTCTCTGATGAAGGGTCTAGGCCCAAAACGTCAGCTTTTGTGGTCCTGAGATGCTGCTTGGCCTGCTGTGCTCATCCAGCCTCACACTTTGTTATCTTGGATTCTCCAGCATCTGCAGTTCCCATTATCACCAAAACTAACCCGCCCACATTTCTAAGACTGTGTAATTCTCTGCACATTTGTAGATGAGAGCGCATGGGAAGGTTTGTGTGTTGTTTCCTAGTTTGGATAAATTGGAAGCCATTTTGCTGCAGGATTAAATAATATTTAGGATATATTGTCACCTTGCGTTAAAAAGGAAATGTCCTTTTGAATAATGCCTATTGATTGACATTTTTATTAAAAGTGGAGAAGGTACAGCATTTGTAGGTAATTAAGATGACAAAATAGTAGATTAGAAAGGAACCAACATTTACAAAACTAATACTAGTAAATATTTACTATTTGACTTTAGTAATTACACCTGAGGTTAAAGTGCTTCACAGTTTATTAGCACAGTATTTCCTCCAGATGGCACCTTGGTTCCATGCATACATATTTGCCGTGGTGTATATGTTACTGTTTTCAGAACTGTAGTTGCAATAAGACGGATTAATATTTGCCGTGTGGTTATATGGCAAGAACTAGGGAAGAATTATTTTTCTCTGGCTATGTGCAGTGAAATTCTAAACATCTGTGTTTCATATTTCAGCAGATTCATGCTGTTAGAAATATGATCTGAGCATTGTTTCCAGAGTTAATCATATAAGTGAATCTGATATGAACATTTCTGTGTTAGATCTGTTTTGTTTTACTTATTGGAATACGTGCAGTGCTGACCAGGCAGCATTTATTGCCCGTCCCTAAAACTGAGTGTCTCACTTGGCCATTTCAGGGCGCAGTTGACATTTCAGCCATGTTCCTGTGGGTCTGGAGTCACAAGCAGTCCAGACAGGTTAAGGATGGCAGATTTCCTTCCTTAAAAGTCCTTGGTGAAACAGACTGATTTTTGTAAATACCAACGCTGGTTTGGGATGAGTTTTACGTTTCAGATTTATGGACCAAGTTCAAATTGCACCATCTGCTACAGTGGGATTTGAATTGATTCTCTAGGTCGTTAGCCTCTGGAGTACCTGACCAATAAGCTTACAACATTGACGCTGTTTTGCACAAGATCATTTAACTGAAAATGGTCTCCTAAAGCACTTACACTTGAAGGCTTTCTCTTATTATTTTGTTTACTGCTCTTTGTAACACAAATATCAGAACAGGCTGTTTTGGAATAATGTGTAATCCCATCCCACAATGTTAGAATACAAATTTCAGATAAGATTCCCCACACATTCAAAGCAGGAGTGGGCTATTTGGCTCCTCAAGTTGATCATGGCTGATTTGCCTGTGGCCTTTCTTCCATTTTCATGCCTAACCCCATTAATTTTTGACTCCCTTGTTAGTCAAGAATCTGTATCTGTCTTGAAAATATTCAACGCCCTTGACCGTGTCTCCCGCATTTCCCGCAACACATTCCTCATACCCCACCCCCACCAGGACCGCCCAAAGAGGATCCCCCTCGTTATCGCACACCACCCCACCAACCTCCGGATACAACGCATCATCCTCCGACACTTCCACCATCTACAATCCGACCCCACCACCCAAGACATTTTTCCATCCCCACCCTTGTCTGCTTTCCGGAGAGACCACTCTCTCCGTGACTCCCTTGTTCGCTCCACACTGCCCTCCAACCCCACCACACCCGGCTCCTTCTGCTGCAACCGCAGGAAGTGCTACACTTGCCCCCACACCACCTCCCTCACCCCTATCCCAGGGCCCAAGATGACTTTCCATATTAAGCAGAGGTTCACCTGCACTTCTGCCAATGTGGTATACTGTATCCATTGTACCCGGTGTAGCTTCCTCTACATTGGGGAAACCAAGCGGAGGCTTGGGGACCGCTTTGCAGAACACCTCCTCTCGGTTCGCAATAAACCACCGCACCTCCCAGTCGCGAACTGTTTCAACTCACCCTCCCATTCTTTAGATGACATGTCCATCATGGGCCTCCTGCAGTGCCACAATGATGCCACCCGAAGGTTGCAGGAACAGCAACTCAAATTCCGCTTGGGAACCCTGCAGCCCAATGGTATCAATGTGGACTTCACCAGCTTCAAAATATCCCCTTCCCCCACCGCATCCCAAAACCAGCCCAGCCTGTCTCTGCCTCCCTAACCTGTTCTTCCTCTCACCCATCCCTTTCTCCCACCCCAAGCCGCACCTCCATTTCCTACCTACTAACCTCATCCCACCTCCTTGACCTGTCCGTTTTCCCTGGACTGACCTATCCCCTCCCTACCTCCCCACCTATACTCTCCTCTCCTCTCCAACAATCTTCTTTTCTCTCCATCTTCGGTCCGCCTCCCCCTCACTCCCTATTTATTCCAGAACCCTCACCCCATCCCCCTCTCTGATGAAGGATGTAGGCCCGAAACGTCAGCTTTTGTGCTCCTGAGATGCTGCTTGGCCTGTTGTGTTCATCCAGCTTCACACTTTATTACCTTGGATTCTCCAGCATCTGCAGTTCCCATTATCAATGACCCTCTCTCCACTGCTTTAGGGAAGAGAGTTCCAAAGACACCAATATTTCTCTCCATCACTTCTGTGATGGAAGACCCCCTATTTTCAAACTGTTTGCCACAAGAGGAACCATGCTTTCAGCATCCACCCATGTCAGGATCCCATAAGCCTCAATAAGATCACCTCTCACTCTTCTAAATTCCATTGGTACAGGTCTAATCTGACCAACATTTCCTCCCTAAGATAAGCACCTTCACCACCACCTCTGTCCAACCCAACTCCAATCCCAGGTATCAGTCAAGTGAGCTATCTCTACACTGCCTGTAATGCATTTGTACCCTTTCTTAAATGAGACCAAAACTATACAGTACTGTAGGTGTGAGCTCACCAGTGTACTGTACAGTGGTAGTAAATCTTCCTTACTCTGATATTCTGTTCCACTCGCAATAAGTGACAACATTACATTTTTCCTTCTGAACCACTTGATGTGCCTTCTGCCAGTGTAATCCATGTGCCCTCCCTGCCCCGATTCCACTCCATCAGTTTTTCCACATCAAAATAATATGTTACTGTTGTGTTCTTCCTGCTACAGTGGACAAGTTCAGTTTTTTTTCTACGTTATACTGCAGTTGCCCAATGTTCTCCCATTCACTTATCCTGAGTATATTACTGTGCAGACTCACAATTCAGTTTTCTTTGTAACATTGGCAAATGTAGCAAGCCTACATTCTGTCCCTACATCCAATTAATTGATCTAAAGTATCAAAATTAAGGCCTCAACATTGATTCCTTGCACTCCACTTGCCGAACCAAAAATGACTTGCTTCTACCTGCCCCCGTTTGTCCTCTCTCCATGCTCTCAGCCCCTACTCATTGTGGACATTTGTGTTGCATTATAATCTTTGAAATGGCAGCTTCTCAAATACCTTATGGAACTGTAAGTGTAGCACATGCTTTGGTTCCATGTCATCCTCGTTGCTCGTTCTTCCCACAAAAAAAATCCTGTAAGTTCGTCAAACATAATTTACCTTTCTCGAGGCCATGTTGATTCTGTCTGATTGCATCAAGGTTTTTTAAGTGCCCTTTAATGAAGGATTCCAGCATTTTCTCTAATGCAGGCGTTAATTGGTCTGTATTTCCCTGCTGTCTATCCGTACAATCCTGAACTCAGTTTCTTGAGTACAGGAGTTCGTGTGCTATTTTCCAATCCAATTATACCTTGCCAGAATCTAGTACCTCTTCTACTATCTCGGTAGCAAGCTCTTTGAAGCCCATCAGGACCTAGAGACTTATCAGTTTTTAGTTCTAATAATTTTCTGAATAGTGTTTCCCCAGTGAATGTAATTGTCTTAAGTTCCTCCCTCCGTTTTAAATCCTAGTCTGCAGTTACTTATATCCTCAACAGTGAAGACCAACACAAAATAGAAAGAGGAGACTGTAGTTAGGGAAAGGTTTTAGGAAAAAGTCAATGTTGTAGAGAGCCGAATTTAAGGTGAATTAAATATTCCATAGAGCTGTCAAGTATACACTATTGCTCATTCCTCAGAGTTTGTGCAATGGATAAATATTATGAAATTGAGTTTCCACTCATTTTCTGTCTAGATTCCACTGCAATTGGCCCAGCCATTGCAAAGAATTGTGACGTTGGAAACATGGGTGAGTTATGTCCAAAGACACTTACGTTCTTATTTTCCACATGATGGATTAAGATTGATTTCGCCAGGAGAGAGTCAGGTCTGTGACAAACTGCTACACTTCCGCATCAAAGTGCCAGGGTTTCCATAGGGTTCCATAGCACTTTTCAAATTGTGCCCATTTGCTGAGGCATGGGCTTTGCTAAACAGGATTTGCAAGCTTCTGCAAAGCAAAAATCAGGAAACTGAGCAGTGTACACCAGTGAAACCAGTCAAATGGTTCAATATATAAATGCACTCTGTTGATCCAGCCTTGGGACTGAGACTGAGGAGTTTGCAACTTGCTGGTTTTCTGAGGAAATACAATTGGAACATTTGAAATTCCAATTGGAATGTTTTAATCCAGTAACTAGGGAATCCAACATGATTACAAAAATACTTGAGGTTCGTGGCCATATGTAGTTGATATTTATTCACTTCCCATCTATTGGTTGTAAGAATGTTTATGCTTTGTGTGTCCCTCACTTCTCAATATCAGTATGATAAATGATCTAATTAAAGTAGGTCGAAGTTTAAGCTAGTGAAGGGCAAAACTACAAACAGATATTGATCCATATTGATCAGGTGTGAGATCACTGTATGGAATGGATTTCTTGATGGAGAAGTGAAAGCAAAAAGTGCAGTAATCTGTCAGGAACAATGGATATGTGTTGGTTCTTTTGGATGCGTTAAATGAGTCGGATCAAGTGGTTTTCTGTATCTGTAACCGTATTTGATCTTGTGAAAACAGTAGAAGCTACTACAGACTGTAAAGCCAAAATGTCAAAACAAGAGACAATAGGAACTGCACATGATGGAGAATCTGAGATAACTAGGTGTAGAGCTGGATGAACACAGCAGGCCAAGCAGCATCAGAGGAGCAGGAAGGCTTGCTCCTGTGCTGCAGCTTGGCCTACAGTGTTCATCCAGCTCTACACCTTGTTATCTCAAAGCAAGTCTTTGTCACAACTATCTAGAAAACAAAAGCAGGCCAAAGCATCTTTGTACACTTGATACCAAAACACACATGTTCATTAAGGTACTGAAACATGCAACACCAATTTACATTTTCTGGCTTTGCACTAGTTTAGAATTTGACTTCTTTGTTAGCCATTATGATTTATTCCTGCAAAAATGCAGAGAACTCGGTGTTTTTAGTCACATCATTGTGTTGCATATATTAGCAATACAGACGTATGCTTCCAAGCATTTGAAACACTTTCTGTGAGAGTCTAACTTTACTTGGAAATGGATGAACAGGAGATGCTAATGATGCCGTCTATCATGTTTGATTTCTGAAATGGTGTGCGCTGTCAAGTTGGATGTGCTTTGTAATAAACTGTTATGGAACTGCGCTGGAGTGTTCCACAGTTATTCTTAATGCTGAGCTCACATTACTTCAAAATATATATCCAGAGCTAGTATTTGTGCAATTTTTTTCCAGATGTTCATCTCTGGTTTAGATGAGGAGGAAATGGTAGCGTGTGAAAGGCTGATCAGCTGAGTTATGTACACCATTACAGTACCTGGCACTGTGGAATTTCATGCTTTTAATTGTATGTTACATGAACTGGTCTCCTCCCTCGATATTCTGCTGTGGCATCTTTGAGTTCCCTTTGCTCAACATGGTTAGGCTATCTTGCTGAAAAAGCATTGACCTAAAAGACAAATAAAAATAAGTAATGACATCGGGACAGTTTGACAGCCTTTGTGGGTCTGTGCTGAGAATTTATCTTTTTTTTTGCAGACACTCTTGTGACATAGACCAATCAAATATGCCCATGAATGAACCATGAGGGAGCACGGACATAATTTATTTCTGTCCCAGCAGGACTGTGTCTGTAATGCAAATGCTGAGGATCGATTTTTGTCTGAACTGTCTTTTTCTCTTGCAGGGTTTGTCCATCTATCGCACACTGCCACCAGCTGAGGCAAAACTAAACACTGCACAACAAGAGGGGGAGCATGTACAAGAGGAATGGCCTGATGGCCAATCTGAGAGTCACGTCTGCCACCCCAGAGGTAAGGTATGAATGTGTGGATATATCTCTCCTCTTCAGATAGGCTGAATGAGCCACCTGTGAACAAGAGCTGTTTATCCTGTTGGCTTTATTGTCATCACTGTTGACTGCACTCCTGAGATTTGTGTAATTTGCAGACTTTGAAATGATATCTAATACACGCAGTCGTGGTTATTTATATTTAATCAAATAAGAAATCACACTGGGTCTGGGCCCGAAATGTCAGCTTTTGTGCTCCTGAGATGCTGCTGGGCCTGCTGTGTTCATCCAGCTCCACACTTTGTTATCTTAGATTCTCCAGCATCTGCAGTTCCCATTATCTCTGAGCACACCGCCCCCTGCTGATCACACTGTGCACTTGTGTAACTTGATAAACAGCCAGTGCCCAATTAAAATAAACTTGATACATGATACATGGGGTGATTTTTTTTTAATATATAAATGTCTTTCCATGTCCTTTCAGTAGTGCTTGTCCTTAGCAGCCTCTAAGCCCCACCACTGCCATAGTGTAACCTGTATGACCGTCACTGCAAGAGATTTCCCACTGCTATTTTCATCCAAACCTACAATAAAATCCCTATTTTCAAATTGGCTGCAGACTTTTCAGAAAAAGTAGCTGCAATTGTTCCACTTATTTTTAATGTTTTTTTTAACGGCAGTGTTTTTTTATCCCAAAGTGCCATTTATTTCAGTTGCGCATTCATATGGAGAGCCTGTTTATACGTATTGAGACTAGAGAATCACATTTTCAGTCTTATTTCTGGCCACGTTGCCCTGGTAGCACCCTCACTTCTCTGTCACAAGGTCCTTGATTCAAGTCCCACACTGGCCCTTGGGTACAAACATCAAAGCTGACGCTGAAGGAGAAGTGAATTACAATAGCATCCTCTTGTTTCATACATGGCCACAAGAGAATGCTATTACAGTATTTATGTGTGTTAATTCTGGAATTCTATGTGTTTACAAATGGAACATCTTACTGCAAATCTTGAATAGAGAAATTAGAACAAGAGCTGAGGTGTAGAATATTATGAGAAAAGTTGAACAGAATAACTGGATTACCCTAACATTGATCCAGGTCAGGAATCCATTATCTGAAAATCTTGTGACCAACAGTTTTTGGATAAAGGGTATTTTCGGATACATTTACCCATGGTTTGTTTGGGTCCATTTGCAAAAAAGCTGCGCTAAGTCCAAATAGGTCTAAAAGTGGAATTTTTTTTTAGAGGGCCTGAACACTTCTGTAGATACGCTCAGTTCAGGGTCTGGGGAGAAAGGAACTTTGCTTTTATGTCAGTTGATGCCCATTTGGGCCAAGCAAAGTTTTTTTCCAAAGAGCCTGTACTTGGTGTGTTCAGGGGCAGGTTAGCTCAATTGGCTGCACAGCTGGTTTGAGATGCAGAGTGGCCTGCACGGTGTGGGTTCAATTCCTGCACTGGCTGAAGTGTGGTCAGACTAGAACATAGAACATAGAACAGTACAGCACAGAACAGGCCCTTCAGCCCACAATGTTGTGCCGACCATTGATCCTCATGGATGCACCCTCAAATTTCTGTGACCATATGCATGTCCAGCAGTCTCTTAAATGACCCCAATGACCTTGCTTCCACAACTGCTGCTGGCAACGCATTCCATGCTCTCACAACTCTCTGCGTAAAGAACCTGCCTCTGACATCCCCTCTATACTTTCCACCAACCAGCTTAAAACTATGACCCCTCGTGCTAGCCATTTCTGCCCTGGGAAATAGTCTCTGGCTATCGACTCTATCTATGCCTCTCATTATCTTGTATACCTCAATTAGGTCCCCTCTCCTCCTCCTTTTCTCCAATGAAAAGAGACCGAGCTCAGTCAACCTCTCTTCATAAGATAAGCCCTCCAGTCCAGGCAGCATCCTGGTAAACCTCCTCTGAACCCTCTCCAAAGCATCCACATCTTTCCTATAATAGGGCGCCCAGAACTGGACGCAGTATTCCAAGTGCGGTCTAACCAAAGTTTTATAGAGCTGCAACAAGATCTCACGACTCTTAAACTCAATCCCCCTGTTAATGAAAGCCAAAACACCATATGCTTTCTTAACAACCCTGTCCACTTGGGTGGCCATTTTAAGGGATCTATGTATCTGCACACCAAGATCCCTCTGTTCCTCCACGCTGCCAATTTTATTTCTGCCCAGCCTGGTTACAGGGCTGTTTGAGTCCGCTCTCAAAAGGACCTTCAGATTTTAGGTCTTTTTGTTTTGTGGAAGTGTGGATAAAGGATACCCAATCTGTAATACCCAAGGCAAATGATGTTGTAACATAATGTGGGGATTATATAGTTTCTATAAATTAGGTAATAGAGTGTAATTCACCTGACATTTTGCCCAACAGGTGTGTATGCTGTTGTCAGGTGGTCAAATCTTTTGCAGAATCAAACTTGACAAATAAATGCCTTTCTATAATTTGAATTAGATGATCAGTCAAAGTCATGTTTGACCATTAATACCCACATGGGTTTCTTTCAGTTTCATAGGCTGCCATTTGGTGTTTCTTCAGCCCCCGGAATTTTTCAAGAGGTAACAAACCAAATTTTACAAGGAGTTCGGAGAATAGTTGTTATTTTGATCATGCCCTTCCTTCACAATTCAAGTAGGCAGACGCAGGATGACACACTGAAGAAGGTGCTGTATCATTAGAAAAAGCGCGAAGTTCAAGCAAAGGCAGCCAACTGCATAACATTCCAAAAGTCTTTGGGTTATTAGAGTCACTGGGTGGATAATAACGGGTTTCTTGCTGCCCAGAGGAAGATTCAAACAACGTACCCACACCCTCAGTGTTTAAGAGCTCAGATCTTTTCTTGGATTCAATGCATTATTACAGTAAATTCACAATAAATTTGACAGCCTGGTTGCGCCTATTGAGTAAAACCTTGAGGAATGGTGTTCCGCAGCTTTGGACAAAGGAGTGACAAAACAGTCAGGCTGAGTAATAGTAAATTGGAAGTTGGCACAATATTTTTACAATACGATGGGTCCAAAAAGATTGAGCCAGTACTTGATGTCCCTCCATAATGGGTGCTATAAACTCTTATTGTTGGATAATGGTGACGACAGGCTGATTGCATTTGCCTCACAGTCTGTGAGTAAAATTAAGCTCGGAATCTTTGGAGTTAGGTGATTTATTAAATACTTGTACAGTGTTAGTTTCACAATCAAAACCACTTATAAGCCACTGGCAGTTGGTTTGAAACCAAAGGCTCCAGAATTCACTATAATAGCAGCCTGAATGCAGATCTGACTTCGATTTTGATTGCTTGAAGAGTGACATTAAACACTGATGATCAGAAGATCATTGCGATGCAATGCAGTGTCTGGATTACTGTCCTTGTCTGATGCAAAACAAGACGTAGGATGTATTTTTCTTCGCACTTATAGAAATGTTGCCAGACATGGCAGATGCTTTTGCTGGAACGACTTGGAGGAGCCTGTATTATTAGGGGTTTATGATTATATCACAAACGAGCAGCCAACGGTGGATTTAGAAATCAGACCTTTATTTTACCGCAAGACTGAGTTATCAATTGATAAACACTAGGAGCTAGAGTGATAATTCATGGAAGGTACAGTGCACAGTTACTATGAGATTGATAAGGCGTTTGATAAGGTTCCCCACGGCAGGCTGATGGAGAAAGTGAAGTCACATGGGGTCCAGGGTGTGCTAGCTAGATGGATAAAAAAACTGGCTGGGCAACAGGAGACAGAGAGTAGTAGTAGAAGGGAGTTTCTCAAATTGGAGACGTGTGACCAGTGGTGTTCCACAGGGATCTGTGCTGGGACCACTGTTGTTTGTGATATATGTAAATGATCTGGAGGAGGTGTAGGTGGTCTGATCAGCAAGTTTGCTGATGACACTAAGATTGGTGGAGTAGCTGATAGTGAAGGGAACTGTCAGAAATTACAGCAGAATATAGATAGACTGGAGAGTTGGGCAGATAAATGGCAGCTGGAGTTCAATCCGGGCAAATGCGAGGTGATGCATTTTGGAAGATCAAATCCAAGGGCGAACTCTAAGGTAAACGGAAAAGTCCTAGGGAAAATTGATGAACAGAGAGATCTGGGTATTCAGGTCCATTGTTCCCTGAAGGTGACAACGCAGGTCAATAGGGTGGTCAAGAAGACATATGGCATGCTTTCCTTCATTGGGCAGGGTATTGAGTACAAGAGCTGGCAGGTCATGTTGCAGTTGTATAGGACTTTGGTTCGGCCACATTTGGAGAACTGTGTGCAGTTCTGGTCGCCACATTACCGAAAGGATGTGGACGCTTTGGAGAGGGTGCAGAGGAGGTTCACCAGGATGTTGCCTGGTATGGAGGGTGCTAGCTATGAAGAAAGGTTGAATAGATTAGGATTATTTTCATTAGACAGACGGAGATTGAGGGGGGACCTGATTGAGGTCTACAAAATCATGAGGGGTATAGACAGGGTGGATAGCAAGAAGCTTTTTACCAGAGTGGGGGACTCAATTACTAGGGGTCATGAGTTCAAAGCGAGAGGAGGAAAGTTTAAGGAAGATATGCGTGGAAAGTTCTTTACATAGAGGGTGGTGGGCGCCTGGAACGCGTTGCCAGCAGAGGTGGTAGACGCAGACACGTTAGCGTCTTTTAAGATATATTTGGACAGGTACATGGATGGGCAGGGAGCAAATGGACACAGACCGTTAGAAAATAGATGACAGGTTAGACAGAGGATCTTGATCGGCGCAGGCTTGGAGGGCCGAAGGGCCTGTTCCTGTGCTGTAGGTTTCTTTGTATTTACATGATAAAAGTTAATTTCTCATCACCCTGTTCACAGATGTTATTACACACCTCTGGAACAAGTGGGGCTTGAACTTGGGTCTCCTGGACCAAGGGTAGGAATACTACCAACAGAGCACAAGAGCCCTTAATCAACACTTAGTGTTGAGCTCGACAAAGTGCTCAGTGTGAAGTTGCCTTCGGTGGCCAGTGTTGGACAAAGACACAGAAGACCGAGTGAAACAGCTTAGAAAATGTCACAGTGTTGTAAAGAAGCTGCCGATGGTGCCTAGCTACATGGAATTGGTAGCTGGAGGCTGGCAGAGGCTGTACATTAACTTTGACTTGATAGAACTTGCAGGACAGCAGCTGCTTATTGTGATAGATAGTGATTTGTAATATGTCAGTTGGGCCTTGGTTATAATTCAGAAAAAGTCTCAGATTTAATAAAAACGAGCAGGGTAAAACACACTGGTGTTCCACTGTATCATCCTGTTTTGAATGGAGCAGCAGAACAAACAGGGCAAATTGTTAGGTGTGCTCTTGTCAAGCACATGTTAGACACAAATTGGAGGAAGTATCAGGTGTTGTTGAATCATAAACAGGTGAAATTTTTGCCAATTTATCTAAATGCTTTAATGCCAGCTTAATTGTTCCAAGGAAGGAGGTAACATCTTGGGAAAAGGAAACCAGTGGTTAAGTGAGATATTTAAACAAGTGGGAAACAAGAGATGTATAAAAATTGAATGGAATTTTGACCATTTTGTAGCGTGATCATTGAGGCAAGAAGAATGTAATAGCAACCTCTTGTGGCCATTCATAAATTGTGTATGTGTATTTCAGAATAAGCGGGTCTAGTTCAGTATCAAATCTCCATATGCTGCACACTGTATACAGTCTGTCTTGCAAACATATCACACATACCATTGCATTACTGTCTTTTTAGATATAGTGTTAAACTGGGGCCTTACCTGTTTATGGCATATAAAAGATCTCTTGGTGCTATTTTGAAAATGGAAAGAGGAATTGTATTTTATATCTCATTCAGCATTGCAAAAATCAGATTGTCTGGTCATGATCACACTGCTGTTTTGTGGGGAAATGGTGGAAAAGACACCTTCCTTTAGTAGATAGGAGTGGGTACATGTCAACCCCACCTTTAAAACAAACTTCATTGGCACAAGAGTAGTATAGATCCTTGCAGCTGTTCCTGAGCTGCAGGCTTTTCCCATGGTTAACATATAGCAGAAGCAGAAAAGTTTTAATTTTAAATTTTTTTTTCAGAACTTAGTCCAAATAAGAAAACAAAGAGAGAAAACACGAAGGAGAGGCTTTCTTTTCAAATGGCGTTTGTGGGAGAGGCCTATAGTAATTTGAATGAGAGCCAAGTGGATCCCTTTGAGTATGAGTTCCCTGATCAGGGGCTGTTAACCAGTGTTAGTCAGGGAGCCCAGGCTGACAGATATAAACAGGAGTCTTAGGGACTGTCTCCATTCCAAGGACTGTCCCATACTGAGCTGGTCAGAGTCCATGTACTCTGCGTGTGGAAATAGTTGGTGATGGGATACTGGTCTATATGGACTTATATCAAAGTGGTGGATGTGGGTACAGTTGGAACGTTTAAAAGGTATTTGGAAATGAATAGGTATGGTTTGGAGAGGTATAGGCCAAATGCAGGCGAGTGGGACATAAAGTTTAGTTTGGGAACATAGTTGGCATAGACTAGTTGGATGAAAAGGGTCTGTTTCCATGCTGCATGACCCTGACTCTATATCCAATGGTGCTGAAAAGCACACTATAAATAGTAGTCCTTTGTTTTTATGACTAACCAGTTGTCAAATATCTGCTTAGTTTGGATCAGGCTGGGAAGTTGTTTGTCACAAGTGATTTTGATGGTTTGTCTAAGTCGGAATAACATCATGAGCTATCATTACTTTTAAGATAAATTTACTTGCATTTACTAAAATAAAAATAAATTCTGCCAACAACATATCTTTGGAATTTCCTTTGAAAACTCCCACCGCACTGACATAATGCCCCTGATTATGCAGCAGAATTCCCGCACCCGTGAGTAAGCGTGGGAACAACCCCAACAAAAGCTTGGGAATACTGTAGTGCCGGACTGGTTTCTCACATTATTATGGTGATTAGTTACAACAATGAAGAAAATGTCATTTGCAATCTTGTGCAGTCTGCAGAAATTGAAAGATTGTCCAGGGAATTTTGAAAAAAAAATTACTCGTAGGGTGTGGGCATTGCTGGGAAGGGTTAGCAGCATTTGTTACTCAGCCTTTGCTCGATCTTGAGTGAGTTACAGTAATCCATGAGGTGAAGTTGCACCTACGTGCTATAATGGGGAGCTTCCCAGGAGGTTGACCCAGTGGCAGTGAAGGAAGCATTTGCAAAGTTACAAATGTTCCTCTGCTTGCAAATTATGAAGGAGAGATAAAACAAGTAACTACAGACTGGTGGTTTTTTGACTTCTCCAAGGAATTCTGCCAGGATTTGTGATTAGGGATGTGAACAGTTGGAAAAAGATGCGGGGTGTGTTGGCATGGTCTTGTCAACCAGATGAAGAGTCTTTTTAATGCAGAGCTGGTAGAGAAGGAAAAAGGAATGGATACTCTGAAATAACACAGTATGGAGCTGCAAGAACACTGCAGGCCCGACAGCATCAGAGGAGCAGGAAAGTTAACATTTTAGGAAGGGTCCTGACCTGAAATACCAACTTTCCTGCTCCTCTGCTGCCTGGCCTGCTGTGTTCCCCCAGCTCCATTCTGTGTTATCTCTGACTCCAGCATCTGCATTTCTTACTATCTCTATGGAAACTCTGAACATGTGCTTCACAAATTTCTTCGTGAGTCATACATGCTAAAATTCAGGTGCATTTGCTGCAGACAAGATGTTGGAGCAGACGTAGTTGTTCAGCCCATCGAGTCTGCTGTGCTGTTCAGTGAGATCATGGTTGATCAGATAATGGTCAACTCCATTTGAATGCTTTATTTCCATTAGCCCTGATTCCCTACACATTAAATATTGTCCACCTCAGCCTTGAGTGTACTTAACAATCCAACCTCTATAGCTCTCTTTGGATATGACTTAGTTGCAAGGATAAAAATTATTGGGAGTTGAGCTGTTGAGATTTGGAACAAAAGGATTGCTATTGTTTCCTAACGTTTTTGTTTTGAGTTTATTGATGAAGGCCATTTCATATGTAAAGTGTGCCTCCCCAAAAACAAAGTGTCCATCATAGCACATGCCATGTCTGATGCTCCATGTACAAGTTTAATTTGTCTCCCTCACTGTTGACCCGACGTTAACTGGTGCCTAACATGATTTTCCGAAATTCACCACAGACCTGGGGTTAAAATGAATTGGTAAGAATGAATACAGAGAGGTTAAACGTGGCAACAATGAATCTCCTATAATGCCTAAAACAAATGAAGTTACAGTTGGCCCATAAGCTATGTTATGTTGGTACATGCGTGAAGATGTTACAATGTTTGTAAAACTGCATTACTTTTAAAATGGACCTGGATGAACTAGTAAGATGGCTGCTATTGAGAGGAAACTTTTGCAAATGCAACAGACTAGCAAGTTTCTAGAAGGTTCTAAATTGAAATCTCACAATGAGTGGGCATGCCTAAATGATACTGCTGTATGAAACTTTACACCTGCTTTGTTAAAGCTTACTGCAAAACATAAAGACAATAGACTGAGACTTGCTGGCTCCAGATTGCCGAGGAACAAAGCTATTGAGATCAGTTAGTAATGACTGAGGTCCAAATGACATTGTATTCGTTATCCGTGGACTTTGACCTGTGTGTATGAAACTGTGTTCTCTGATACTGAAAGTACTATTTCCCAAACCCTGGAGACACCAGGCAGTCTCCAGATCAACAGCAGTTATGTCACAGTTGTAGAGAAAGGAGGTCTCTTCTTGGTTTTAAGTATTGCAGTACTTGAATTCATTTAAAAGTCAACAACAGACTTTTTCTATCAAACTCTGAGTACAATTTTAAGAAGTTGTACTTCCAGGTACAGCAGCCACGAGACCCATCTATATGACCTGTTTAACCGTCAGTACTTTGAAAGGGCCTCTGCGGTTAATCTAAATCAGACCTAAGCCATCTGAATGTAACTTGGCGACAATTCCAGAGTGGAAAACACCTCTGTTTTGCTGAAAGGCAAATGAACTGCTAACTAAAAACAAAATACTACGGATGCTAGAAATCTGAAATAAAAGCAAAAAGTAGCAGTTTCCGTGGAGCGAGAAATGACGTTAACATCTTGAGTCCTGTATGACTCTTCTTTGGAAGAGTTGTAAACTGCTCTGTTTGACTTTGATCATTGTAGAAATGATCTAGCTTCTTTTAATTGTAACTTCCCATGGTGCTTGAGGGTGATTGACAAAGTGTTAGGAGTGAATAAACAATCTTCCTTATTTCAATCCACGAAAGTCCTGCTGCTGGCAACTTAAATTGGCCTCACACTAAAGAGGATTCAGGAACACACATCTACTTTTCAAACTAAACTATACAAATTACAGACAAAAGGAAGGGGGTGTTGGGGAATTTATTTTATATCTCATCCCTGCCCACGCCAAGAATGGCATATTTTTATTAGAATGTGCTTCATGCAGAGTCTTGCAGTCACAGTTTTTGAGAAGCAGTAAGTTTGTTTGCAAATGAGTTTGTTTCTTCTGAATCACAAGTTTGACCTCAGCAAAATACTTAAGACTAACGCTTGCATGTAGTTCTGACAGAGCGCTGTTCTGTTGAAGATGTCATCCTACCGATGTGAATGAGCCCACACTTTGAAGAGCTGGGAGTTGTCCCTGATGTCCTTGAAATCCCTCGATCAGCATGACAAAGATAAATTATTTGACCATTATCAGATTGCTTTTTTAAGGTTCTAAGATGACTTAAGTGTCACTGGTTAGACCAGTGTTAATTGCCAGGCCCTCATTGTCCTCAGGAAGGTGTTGATGAGCTGCCCTTTTGATCTGCTGCAGTCCATTTGCTGTAGGTAGACCCATAACATCATTAAGGAGGCAATTTCACAATACCGACCTAGCAACAGTGAAGAAACACCAATGTATTTCCAAGTCAGGATGGTGAGTGGCTTGGAGGAGAACTTGCAGGTGCTGGTGTTCCCAGCCCTTGTCCTTCTAGATGGGAGTGATTTGTGGGTTTGGAAGGTGCTATCCAAGGAGTTTTGGTGAGTTTCTGCAGTACATTTTGTAGATGGGACACCCGCCTGCTACTCAGTGTTGGTGGTGGAGGGAATGTGTTTCGTAAACATGATGCCCAGCAAG
Source organism: Stegostoma tigrinum (assembly GCF_030684315.1). NCBI lineage: Eukaryota > Metazoa > Chordata > Chondrichthyes > Orectolobiformes > Stegostomatidae > Stegostoma > Stegostoma tigrinum. The sequence goes on from NC_081382.1 coordinate 29,105,317, forward strand.
CAGGCTGCTTTGTCGTGGATGGTGTCAAGTCCCGAGTGTTGATGCAGCTGCACTCGGCTAGACAAGTGGTGTGTGTTCCTTCGTATTCCTGAAGTGTCTTTTTAGATGGAAGACAGACTTTGGAGAGTCAGGAGATGAGCTACTCACTACAAGCCCCCCACCTCCAATCTGGTTCTGCAGCCACGTATGTAGATGGCTCGTTCAATTTCATGTCAAATCGAAACCCCCAGGCATGATGATGGTGGGAGATTCTGTGATGGAAATGTCATTGAATGTCTGGACTAAGCTGTGCACAAGTCGACAGCTGTGGTTCCTTTTATTATGGCAGTGACTATATCTCACAGCCAATGAAGTAGTTTTGAATGAATATCTTTCAGTTGTGAAAGCACTGTGTAAATACAACTCATCCTTTTTTCTCTAGTTCCAGTGCTGTTCAAAGGCTGTTTCAATCTGAGTTAATCCACTGAATTTGTAATGATTTGATGAGCATTCCCCATTGAACACTAATGATAAGGTGCAGGTGTTTCAGTTGCAAATGCCTGTTATTGCCTTCATTACATATCGCTTGGTTTACACCCGGAACAAGTTAGGTATTTGCAGACTACGCAATCGGTCTATCTGTAAGTGGTCTTGTTTCCTTTATCTGTTTTAAGTAGGTGAGGGGAGCCAACTTTCATAATTACTTAACTGTTTAACAACTTATGAAATCAAATGTATCACTCTCTTTATTTGTTGTAAGGAAGTGCCTGGATTAGCAGGAAATGATGAATGCTGTCCCACAGTCCCTGCTTTCCACATTATAGATAAGTATCATGGATTGAGGTTCTATTTGGAATGTTCACTTTTTACCTGGAGTTGAAATCATGAGGAACATCCAATCTCATGGCCGCTACTAAGCTACAAACTGGGGCAAATGATGGAGAGCCCAAATTACAGAAGGAGTAACTGAGTGGGCAGAATCATGACTGGTGCATTTCAATGCAACAAAGTCGATGGCACACTTCAAATGGTGACAGTCTGCCTGTAATAGGAAATGGCAAATCATTTCATAGATGAATCAGGCAAGTCCTTATTTCTGTCATTGATGCCTCTGACTTCTTGCCCTTAATTCCTGTCCGGGACATAGCTGGCATCCACTATCTTGGCATTTAATGCGCTTGCCTTCACTGCTCACACCTTTTAAGCATAGGATTTGGGACGGCATGTTGACGTAGTACAAGATGTGAGGCCTCTTCTGGAGTAGTGTGTACAGTCCTGGTTGCCCAGTTATAGGAAGGATGTTATTAAATGGGAGAGGGTTCAGAGGAGAGATCTGGCCAGAAATGGAAGACTTGAGTTATAAGGAGAGGCTGGATAGGCTAGGACTTTTTTTTCAGGACAAGATGTTTTAAGTATATTATAGAAACCTTTCAGGGAATGTTGATTTTTGTAGCCATGAGAAAGCATGGAGGTGAACTCGTTTTCTAATTGCACAACAGCAGCAGTATCACGTCTTTTACGTTTCACATCTGCTCTCCATCTTTCACGCACACACACAATTTCCTCACTGTCATCTTCTTATTTGCTGTTGCTCTCTTGCGTTTGATGTGGAGAGCGAGATCTGCAGTGCTACAGTGACAGTAGCTTTTTAATGAATTCAAGTTGAATGTCACTGTGTTTTTGATGAATATCTAATGCTGCAAATAAGAGCATTTAAAACTGATGATGTTGCGTGTTTTTGTTTCAAAGAATATATTAGCAAAGAAGACTAGACGTTAATTCAGACTAAAGGCCAGAAATTACTGTCAGTAATACTTGAAGACTGTTATGTTCCTCCGACATTTTATAAAAACTGTGTTAGCCAGTTTTTTTTCCAAAAATAGCAAATTGAATAAACCTCATGCCAATATATTAGGCGTCCAGCCACTGTAATTGAACAAATGAAAAAATACAGCACAGGAACAGGCCCTTCGGCCCTCCAAGACTGCGCTGACCATCATACCCTAATTAATCTAAAACCAACCAGCAATTTTTCGATCTGTATCCCTCTATTCCCTCCCTATTCTTGTACCGTCTCGGTCCCTCTTAAATGTTTTTAATGTGCCTGCTTCCGCCGCCTCTTTCTGGCAGTGCCTTCCAGGCTTGTCAATAGCAATTTCTAAATTTGAGTGTCAATACTCATAAAATATACAGCGTTTTTACCAACGACAAATGGAAGTTAGCGGTAATGGAATTTGTCAGTGAATTTACTGGATTATGTGCATAATGATCTAACTTATTGGTGGCAGCAGCGGTGGCAATCTGCATTGTTCCAGAGGAACAATAAACACTACACATCTTGATAGCGTGACTCCTATCCTCACCCCACTTCAAGAAATGTTAAATTCTGCCCAGTTTGCAACATATTGTTCCAGTCACTGCATCTTTTTCTCTCGGACAATTTGATGCTCTCCAGAGAGTGGTGATAGATTAATGCTGGCACAAGACATTAAATGAGGCTCTTATAGACCAGATCAGATCCTCTCAAAATACTTTAAGAAGGTAGACACGACCCTAACTTTTAGCCCGCATGGGCCGAAGCTACGCCTGCCTCTTTGCAGGTTACGTGGAACAGTCCCTCTTCTGCACCTACACAGGCCCCAAACCCCATCTCTTCCTCTGTTACGTTGATGACTGTATCGGCGCTGCCTCTTGCTCCCAAGAGGAGCTCGAACAGTTCTTCCACTTCACCAACACCTTCCACCCCAACCTCAAGTTCACCTGGGCCATCTCCAACACATCCCTCACCTTCCTGGACCTCTCGGTCTCCATCTCAGGTAACCAGCTAGAAACTGATGTCCATTTCAAGCCCACCGACTCCCACAGCTACCTACAATACACCTCCTCCCTCCCATCCACCCTCCTGCAAAAATTCCATCCGCATTCCCAATTCCTCCGCCTCCACCGCATCTGCTCCCAGGATGAGGCATTCCACTCCCGCACATCCCAGATGCCCAAGTTCTTCAAGGACCGCAACTTTCCCCCCACAGTGGTCGAGAACGCCCTTGACCGTGTCTCCCGCATTTCCCGCAACGCATCCCTCACACCCCGCCCCCGCCACAACCGCCCTAAGAAGATCCCCCTCGTTCTCACACACCACCCCACCAACCTCCGGATACAACGCATCATCCTCCGACACTTCCGCCATCTACAATCCGACCCCACGACCCAAGACATTTTTCCATCCCCACCCTTGTCTGCCTTCTGGAGAGACCACTCTCTCCGTGACTCCCTTGTCCGCTCCACACTCCCCTCCAACCTCACCACACCCGGCAACTTCCCCTGCAACGGCAGGAAGTGCTACACTTGCCCCCACACCTCCTCCCTCACCCGTATCCCAGGCCCCAAGATGACTTTCCACATAAAGCAGATGTTCACCTGCACATCTGCCAATGTGGTATACTGCATCCACTGTACCCAGTGTAGCTCCCTCTACATTGGGGAAACCAAGCGGAGGCTTGGGGACCGCTTTGCAGAACACCTCCGCTCGGTTTGCAATAAACAACTGCACCTCCCAGTCGCGAGCCATTTTAAGTCCCCCTCCCATTCTTTAGACGACATGTCCATCATGGGCCTCCTGCAGTGCCACAATGATGCCACCCAAAGGTTGCAGGAACAGCAACTCATATTCCGCTTGGGAACCCTGCAGCCCAATGGTATCAATGTGGACTTCACCAGCTTCAAGATCTCCCCTTCCCCCACTGCATCCCAAAACCAGCCCAGTTCGTCCCCTCCCCCCACTGCATCACACAACCAGCCCAGCTCATCCCCTCCCCCCACTGCATCCCAAAACTAGCCCAGCCTGTCTCTGCCTCCCTAACCTGCTCTTCCTCTCACCCATCCCTTCCCACCTCAAACCCCACCTCCCATTTCCTACCTACTAACGTCATCCCACCTCCTTGACCTGTCCATCTTCCCTGGACTGACCTATCCCCTCCCTACCTCCCCACATATACTCTCTTCTCCACCTATCTTCTTTTCTCTCCATCTTCGGTCCGCCACCCCCTCTCTCCCTATTTATTCCAGAACCCTCTCCCCAGCCCCCTCTCTGATAAAGGGCCTAGGCCCGAAATGTCAGCTTTTGTGCTCCTGAGATGCTGCTGGGCCTGCTGTGTTCATCCAGCTCCACACTTTGTTACCCTAACTTTTATCGTTTATTTTGAAGGTAGATGGCAAGTACCATGTACCAGATGTGATGTATCTGGTCAAACCACTCGATAAGCCAAACGCAATTTATTTAAACACGACAGTTAACATACATACAAAAGAAAGAGGAAGTTAAATAACTTAGCCATTGGAAAACTTAACCAAATAATAGATACAGTGCCTATTACTAATTAACTGTTGCAATATAGTAACATTCCATAAACGTACTCCTTGGCAAAAAAGCAAATTCAGGCACAGATTCTTCACTGAATTTCTCCAATCCAGGAGGAATGAAATGTCAAGAGAAAATAGCAGCTAGGAATCATTTACTGAAGCTTCCAACTCTTCTGAGGCCCACAAAAAGCTTTTGATGCTACTGAAAAACACCAAAACCCAGAAATCTGGATCTGAGAGTTGGTCACACCCATTCAGGCTGTTTTGAAATAAGAACCCAAGGCCTCCAAGCTGTTTATTTAAGCCGTGTTCAGTACTCAGTTCAACCTCTTACAACCTCTCCAAAAGAAAACCCGGGCCAAAATAACCTTTTAAAGTAATGGCATGGTCACAATGTGGAGCTAATTAAAGTGGGTAAATGTAAGTGAGGTATAGATCTAATCAAAAGGCAGACTAGGACTAATACGTTGAAAGGCTTATTTCTGTGTTCTCGTTTAATGCAAAATATACATTGGACAGGAATGGTACATTTTACTACTGGCTGTTGTTACCAGCGTTGCGTGAAACCGATGAGCATTTGCGCCTCAGAAGAAGTTGCCAATGAATATATCTTGATTGTAACAGCACCAATGTTGTGGATAGTTACAGTTCCTTTCTGTGTCTTGGTTAGCTGAAAGGGAGAAAGGAAAGAGAGTACAAGGTATACTGTTTAATGGAAAGTGATGAAGAACTAAAGTACAGAGGAACAAAATAGAGATACAGACAGAATAATGAAAGATTCAAGCAGGGAGTAGAGAAATACCCCATAATTAAACTCTAGTGAGAAAAATTTGCAAACTAGAGTGATAAGGAAAAAATGTATCTTTTGAAAGGCAAAAGTAGAAAGAGTGTTGTAGTGATTGGAATGAAGTCATCAGGTGGATCTCAGAAATATGAGCTCCCTGATTAGACTAGATTAACAGCCCCAATCGGGGAATCCTGACACTCCTGTTCATATCTGTCAGCCAGAGGTTCTGTTTAGTCTCGGAGCTGTGGCTCTGAGATTGCTGGGTCAGTGTCATGTACGATGCACATGTACAATGGAGTCTTAATGTAAAATGGGAGATGTGCCAAGTTTTCGTGAGAGAGAGAGAGAGATTTTATTCTTTCTATGTACAATAATACACATAGTGTGACTAATTGAATAAGTAATCTGTGAGCTCCTCTTCGCACTGATTTAATTAACCCAACTATTAGTTTTGGCTGGAATCCGAAATTGTTGTGATGGTCTCTTCAAACCTTCATTGTTCTGAAATGTCTCCTGTCCATTGAATGCACAAGGTCAACAAAAGACAGAATATCATTCACCATTTTCAGTGGAAGCTGATGCTGCCATCATCAAAATCTTCTTGGTTGGCTGTTATAAAGTACTCTGTCTGCACTCCCAGAATGTCCCCTAGTTCTAATTTCAGGACAGAAATCCTTAAACACCAATGTGAATCCTCATTCTGTCAGCAGGTATCTTTGTGGCGTTTCTTAACAGTTCTAATTTGCTGACAATCTGTGAAGAATTATGATCATGTCAATATTGTAGGATCCTTACGGATGGCTTGAACAGGAGAAAAATTTTATTCCGTGTCTCTAGGTTGTACTCAAAGCCAGGTCCCAGAGGTGAAAGTGCAGTCTACTGATCCACTATGCCTTTGAGATCTGAGCCTTAGTATATTTAACCATTTGGGTTTATTCCAATTCAATTCCAATATCAATTTCTCTGCTGATGAAGTCTACATGCGGAAGGACCTAGACAACACCAGGGTTGCATCAGATAAATGGCAAAGTAATACATGCACTTGATGAATGCCAGGTAATGATCGTCTCTAACAAGCAAGAATCTAGTCTCCATTCTTCGCTATTTATTTGTAGTCATTGTGGAATCTCTCTCCATCGATGTCTAGGGGTTCTCCATTGCCCAGCAACATAACTGGACTGGCTACAAAAATCCTGTGGCTAAGTGCAGACCAGAGGTTGGATATGTCTCAGGTGATCTCCTGACTCCCCAAAACCTTTCCACAATCTGCAAGGCCCAAGTCAAGAGTGCAACAGAATATTTTCTACTCGTGTGGATGACGAATAAGACTTAAGAAACTCGACACTATCTAGGGCCTGGCAGCTTGGTTGATTGGCATCTCATCCACCACCTTTAAGCATTTACTTTCTTCAGCTCAGAATGGCAGCTGCGTGTACCACCTCCAGGTAACTTCCATCACCCTACAAGGCTTTGCTCACAGGACCTCTAACACCCAGAAGTAGACCGTCCCAGCCAGTTGACTGAGGGGTTCGGCAAAACCATCACCTTTTAAGTTCATGTCCAAGTTGCACACCATGCCGATTTAGAATTATATTGCCATTCCTTCTCTCTAGTTGGATCAAAATCCCGAAACACTCTATCAAATAACATTGTGGATGTAACCGCTATTGATTTGAGGGCATTTTAAGAATGGACAATAAATACTGGCCTTGGTAGTGATGCCTGTATCACATGAATGAATCCATTTTTCTTTTTTAAAAAAAACCTCTAATTTCCAAATTACAATTCGATAAGTTTTTTTAAGCATGGACAGAAATCGGTTCCTGTTACTTCCTTGACTTTAGGCTGAGATTTGTACTGATTTCTGGATTAGAGAGAGGCTGAATGGCCTCCTTCTAAACCTTAATTTTCTCTGTCCAGCTTATGCTAGGTGAAAATCTAATCTGATCCCACTTTCCAGTCCTTGGTCATAGCCCTGTGGGTTATAACCCTGGAAATTTAGTTGAATGCAAGGGTGAGGGGGTGACAGGAGCCCAGGTTTGTGCAGAACATTTCTACTCCTTCTGTTTGTAAATTTAGAGTTGGAATTTGAAGATGTTGTGGTTTGGGCGAAGAGTGTCAGCAAGAGCAGTAGAACAGGAAATTGGTTGTTCAAACAATGGAATAAACCCCCAACACCATGCACTTGCATTAACATGGTTATCAACGGCCAAAGGTTCAGTAAAAGTACAGTAAAAGTTCGAGAGTGAACACATGTGGAATGAAAATTATAGTCAGACCCTGAAATCCTTAAGGCCCTTGCTATCTTTTAGCTTCATGACACCATCCAGCCAGTCGTCCTAGATTAGGCTTAACTGAACGCCATTCCTACATTATAACCTGCTTTCAAGTTTGTTCCTCTTGGATGCAGTGTTGCACCAGTCATTTCTGCTATTAGCACCTGCACTTTTATGGCTAGATTTCATTACTGATTAGAGATAATACTTGGTGAGACCCTAAACTTGTCCGAGGGAACTAGCCACAAGTTCTGTTTTACCTGGAGAGGGCCCTGGATGTGTCACTTCTTGCTGGTGTTTGCATGCAGAGTCACTAATCTATTGTCAGGGTCATGATAATAAAATGTGAGGCTGGATGAACACAGCAGGCCAAGCAGCATCTCGGGAGCACAAAAGCTGACGTTTCGGGCCTAGACCCTTCATCAGATGATCATCTGATGAAGGGTCTAGGCCCGAAACGTCAGCTTTTGTGCTCCCGAGATGCTGCTTGGCCTGCTGTGTTCATCCAGCCTCACATTTTGTTATCTTGGAATTCTCCAGCATCTGCAGTTCCCATTATCTCTGATACTATTGTCAGGGTCATCTGGCTCTTCCATCATTCTGGATGTCTTTGGAGAGGTTATGCCCCCTATCCACATTAGATGAAGCTGACGATGCCCCCACTTAATTTGGCTCATCTCTTGTGGTGCCAGTTCATGCTCGCTTGTGTGTGTTACCAGCTGCTTGCAGGCAAACGTAGGCGAGAAAATGAGGAAAACCAGTAAGCCTTGCCCACAATCCCAGCCAATTGACTCTGAGGTACTCACCCTGCCTCTCTATTCCTCCATAAATCCCATCTTTAGAATCTAGTTGATGAAACTGAAATGGCAATATGAATCATGTTCTAAGTTCTGTCTTTGCATTGTGTGTTTGGTTGGCCAGTATAACATGGGAATCCAGGGTCATAAAGTTGTAGCCTAACTAGGAATGAAAATCAACTTTTTTTAATGTGGAAATGTAACGTTAACTTTAGGACTGTGGCTGTTCAGTCTAACAGCGTTTTTAGTTTTAGGAAATTTGCTGAAGTTTCTTTTCCTACCTAACAGCCCTGTGGGTATGCCTTCAGTACACAGACTAGTTCAGTTTAAGAAGGCAACTCACCAGCGCCTTCTCTTTGGCAATTAGAGATGGGAGTGAAATGCTGGCCCTATTCAGTGAATGAATTATTAAAAGATGAGTTTTAATTTCCAAATTGGAATTTAACAAGCCTGTTTTTAACTGAAACATTCTCCTCTTTTATGTTGGCTACTAATGAGTGAAACTTGGGTTAGTTTCTTGTGTAAATAGAGAGAGGAGGGAGATGTATTTTTACAGAGAAGAGTTGTCCTTAGTAAGTTGAGGAGCAGAATACTTCATTGGTGCCATTATAAATTTGACATGACAAATTCCAAAACACATTCCCTCTCATAAGACCATAAGAAATAGGAACAGGAGTAGGCTGTTTGACCCCTTGAGCCTGCATCACCATTCAGTAGTATCATGGACGATATAGAAGAGGAGTTGTTTAGCTGCACCTGAAACGGAACTGCCACCCTTTCTGCGCCCAAGATACTGAAACACAAACCTGAAATCAGCAAAGCTTTATCGCTCCTGAGAAGCGTTGCAGGCCACCGTGTTCAAAATGAATTGCACTGAAATAGTATTAGAGATAATGGGAACTGCAGATGCTGGAGATTCCAAGATAATAAAATGTGAGGCTGGATGAACACAGCAGGCCAAGCAACATCTCAGGAGCACAAAAGCTGACGTTTCGGGCCTAGACCCTTCATCAGAGAGCACTGAAATAGTGACATGTGATTTTAAAAGAAGTGAATATAATAATCATAAGATCTGCCTTGGCATTATTTTACATTGAACATTGACTGAAGATTTAGCCCTGGTTTGGTAATACAATTTGTCGGAAACATGATAATGTACATCAAAGAATGTAAGACTGTTTATACTCATAATTTCCCACCCACTTTCCAACCTGTATAGACATCTGTGTATTACTCCTGACAGCCAATTGGTGAAGGAAGATACCAGAGTCAGTCTTTACTCGCAATAGATTTACTCACAGAGTGAAATGTTACAGGTATATATATATATATCTTCAGATTCCACACTATTCCTCTGTTGGTAAGTGTCTCTTTAAATCTGCTTAAGTTACTGGTGGTCAGCTCAGTTGGCAGGATGACTGGTTTGTATTGCAGTGTGATGCCAACAGCGTGAGTTCCTTCCCAATTAAGTAGGGATCACTGTGAAGATTTCACATTGTGAGCCCAGCTCCTTGCCTGAAGCATCCTGACTCTGACTCACCAGCACTGCCTTGAGCCGATGTAGCCTATGTGGTGAATGTACAGCCACTGGGCTGCCCAGGAGGGACTCCCAGGATTTTGATCAATACTTGGGGGAATAAAAACACCTTCTTATGTGAGCAAAATTCCCAGAACTAAAAACTCTGCTAGATTCAACAGCCACTCTCCTAAGGTTAGTTAACTTTCATTTAAGCATTTAGGTTAAGTGAGGGTCTGCATGCTTTAGGTGAGGGGCTAGGTTCAGAAAGTGAAGTCTTTGTGGTGCCTCCTGCTGGTTTGCAAATTGAGCCCATGCTGTTGGCGTGTCTCATTAATGAGCTTGTAGTGCACAGTCCTCTGAGATGATGGAGCCTTTCACTCTCATCCACATTTCTCATGTTTCTTGCTCCTTGAGAATGCTAAATAAATGTGAATTATCTTTGTTAGTTTGTTGCTAAAACACTGGGTCTGTATGGCAGCATCATCCAAGGGAAAGCAATGCAATTGTGGTGAAGATGAGGTTGCAGTTGCTGCATTGGAGTTTGAAATGAAGATCCTGCAGGCTACAATATGGTTATTAGTTTTATCTGTAGGGCTGTTACCTTGTCCTCCAGCTGTTTTTGCTTCACTTAAAGGAAGGAATGTTTTTACAGACATATCTCTGCCATTAAGGCTAAATGTTTCAAGTTATAATTCTGTTCAACACTAACCATATTAACCTCAATGTTATGTCATGTGTTAGTCCTTTGCCATGTCATTTCCTGCCTTTTTCCCATCGATTACTTTATCTTTGCTCAGTAACTATTTCATAGAAATGCACATGGTCACCCCGATCCAAATTAGAAAGGTCATTGAGTTTTCAAAGTATTTTGATCAGGGAGCTGTTCCAAAAGGAACACAAATGTATCTTTAGGGGTGTAAATGACCCTCCTGAGATGGAAGATAAAATATGATACTTAATAACTTTCAGACTGATGTAAACCTGGGAGATGTCTGCATATGTTTGTTTGGTTTATGTCCTGTCTCGATGCCCGTTACAATCTGGCTAGGGGATCATGTCCTGAGATTTTATTGTCCTACATAATTTGTTCCTTACTTCTTCACAAAAGGACTTTTTTTTGATTTCCTCCCCATCAGATGTTACTTGTAAAAACTGCATTGATGTTTTACTACGTTGGAAGTGATTTTTGGATTCAAGTTACTGCTCCAGATCAGATACTTGTGTGAAATATTACTAATGCTAACCATGTTACCACTTTGTTGTACCTGGCAGTTTGGTGGATGTGCAAACTTTTGGCCACCTTGAGAAGGTTAATTGAACTTTTATTGATGTAACCTTATGTACAGCATGAAGTGGATTTGATTAGAGAGGAGATTGCCCAAAAACTTCAATGTGATTGATGTTTGGAAGTCACCAGGTCTGAAATCAACTGTTTTCATGCACGTGCCTCATTGCTGTACTTGGCTGGACCCGAAGATGTGAAAACATTGCACATTCGGATAGAGTATGACTTTTAAAACAACAAGAAATGCATCCACCAATTCCAATAAGCTGGTAACAAATTCAGAGTTCTTTCTTTGGCAGAAACCTATTAAGGGATGTGGAAATTGTTGTTATGTTAAAGTGCTGAGCTGCCATAGCTTCCATGGGAGTGCATCTAAAGGGCCACAGCTTAGACAAGGAGTTGGTCATGCTGAGGGACCTGACCTCTGGGAATTTGCTGCACAACCTCATGTACAATCCTGCTGTATAACCAGCCTTAAGTAAGATGGCCAATAAATGAGCAGGTGAAGCTTGTGTCAGGCCTACTTTCCAGCCCTCAGATTGATAAAGTGTCGGATTAGGAAAGGTAGGCTTAGTTTGCCAAAAGTGGAAGTTTTAAAACCTTTTTTTAAATGTGCTGGATCTAGCCCCTGTGTTTCCTGAGTGAGGGTCTGAATCCTAGGACTCCACCTGCTTAGTTATTCTCCGGTCAAAGTTCTTGCCGCTCAGACAGGTCGCCTGAGATCCAGCCCTCCCAATAGAACATGGTGCGTACGTTTGCAATTCAAAACAGGGTGAGATTTGCTGGTCCAGTGAACATTGGTAGGTTCAGCAACAGAGACTCCCGTTGTCTGAGCAATTATTACATTGAGTTCTGAGGAAGGGTCACTAGACCCGAAACATTAACTCTGATTTTGTTTTCTTCACAGATGTTGCCAGACCTGCTGGGCTATTCCAGCAATTTCTATTTTTGTTTCTGTTTACAGCACCCGCAGTTCTTATAGGTTTTATTTAGTATTTAACTCACTGCCACATCCTTTCGAGGCATGCCCACCTTGAAGAACTTCTGCTCCTCTCTCCAACGGGATTTCTGTTCTAACCTTTCCACCAACATTAATTTCACTGTCAGTCCCGGTGTTTGACCAGGTATCTGCTAAAACTCACTCCCACAGCCATATCACATTCCTCAGTGACTGCCTCCGACACAGACTCACCCCCACATGGATTCCAACGGAAATTTCATCCCTCGTGATTTGAATCCTCCCAGGATCTCTCGTATCTCTGCGGTGCTCAACGTTCCACGGACAGCTGCTCTCGCTGCATCCTGAGATCCATGCTCAGCGCCACATGCACACACTCAACCTTTCTCTACAACAGCATCGTAACACACTGGCTCAGGGCTGCACCACTCTGCAGTTCCACTTCATCCTCCGGCTCATTTGTCGTGCTAACAAGAAACCTTTTCATATCCTTTCTGGCGTCAAGGCCCACAAGTTGCCCACGGCCCTCTGGAATGTTCTACCCTCTCCTCTGACTCCATCCCCTCCCCCAACCCCACCTCCTGTCGGGTATTCGCTGCCCCTCCTGACCAAGTTCTGAGGAAGGGTCATCAGACCCGAAACATTCACTCTAATTTTTTTTTCCTCTTCATAGATGCCGCCAGACCTGCTGAGCTTTTCCAGCAACAACCTCTGGTTTTGTTTGTGACATTGTGATTTGAACCATTCCCAATTCTCTCTCTTCTCTCTTTTGTGAATTCTGAGGGTGTAAAAATTGACTTCAGTTTTAAAGAAGCATCCATGTTTAACCATTGAATAATAACATGTCAACTTCCCCAGTGACAGCCCAAGAAAAGAGAATGAGGAGCTCCCTGCGGTCTGCTCTCATCTAACACTCAGTAACAATATGACCAGTGTCTCTATCCTGGTGAATTCTGAACAACACTTTAGTTTGTCAGGGTCTGATTTGGTTTCTGGTTGAATGACACAGAATTGCCTCTGCATAAATTTGAAAAAAAAAATCCCTTTCAAATTGCTGAATTCTTTGTGGTGTTTAATTCTCTGTAGAATGTTTACTGTGGTGGACAGTTCCACTTGCTGTATCTATTTGAAACGACACAACACAGCTGCAGTTCAAATTGATCTTGCTGTACCCTACCCTTATTCCTCCTAAAACTCTTCTCCTGTAGGTACACAGTGAGGTCCTGCAAATCTAGTCTAAGATTGAATCTGTTGCTGGGTGTATTGGCATTGGGATCTCGGCCCTTAGGATATACCCATCTTTCTGCTTAATAGGTCAACGCTTTGGGACTGAAACTCTGCAGATGCCATCCTTGAGCTGATATATCTGAAAATTTTCATTGTTGTTTATCTACATATCACCACTGCCTTCAGAGGAAGGGCACATGTGGAGTTAGCATTGGTCATTACCTATATCAAGGGCCATCTAGCGGGACCTAACACATGGTTGGCAGACATAGTTCTACTTGGACAAGGTGTATCTACCCACTGAGAAACAGAATTGGTGCTCAACTTTTATGCCATCTTTACCTTTGGTAGCCATCATTATCATACTGGGATCCCAGATGCTGCTCCTGATGGAGGAACAAAGAGGAGAACTCAGTTAGATATGGTCATAGAAGGAGCTTTGAGCAGATGAGGCTTGGGACTTCCTCCATCTTGCATTCAGTGCTAGAATTATGGAGCTGTTGTATTTGAGTGTCTGTGCCATTCTCTACCTCATCTCAAACTCTCATCTTTTGCCCTTAGCTCTCCAAGAGCTTTGTCTTCAGATTATTATCTAGTTCTCTTTTGAAAATGTCTCCTCGACTTCTCAGCAAATGAATTCAGATCCTAACTGGGTTAAGATAGCTCTTATTTTGTGTACATTTCCTGTAATGTTGCCCACCGTCTGTTGAAATGTAGAGATTTGCAGTGTACATAACAGTTATTGCAGAACCTTCAGAAGCTTTTTTAACAAAGCCAACTTGTCAGCAGTAACCTCATTAAAAACTGCTTTGTTTGTAGGAGATTCATTTAAAATCATGATGAAGATTTATGATAATTGGAAGTGTGCTGTTTTTGATTATATCATGCAGTGTCTAATGATAATTTGATTTAACTGTTTTAAGAAAAAACTTCCATTTCTTTCACTTGATGATCCTTTCTGAAGTATTTTCACACATGAGAGAATTTTGCAAGATGACGTATTTGTTAATGCTCATTCAAGAGAGTTACATTTAAAGTTCTCCTGTTTTCTTTCAGGGCAGTAGTAGTTCAGACTCTCTCGAAGGACCCTATGCAGACTATGCAATGAAAAGCTATGATGCAGTTGTATTTGATGTGCTTAAAGTAACACCTGAGGAGTTTGCAGTAAGTGTACATTTTCCATGGGGTTTATTTCATGTGCCATATCTCATTTCAGGCCTGAGTTTCTGCAAATTCTGAACCATGATGTAATCTGTTCGTAATTTGGGCCTCAAAGTTTATTTACTGTCGAGTAGGTCTGGTGGTTTTTGGTCTTTATTTTCCTTTTTCTCTGGCCAAATAGAAAATCAATCAGAAAACTGGAGTTCAAAATGTTCATTTAACAAAAAGAAATTCTTGAATTTTAATTGTACTTTATAATCATTCAAAAACGCTTCACAAGGTGAATTGATATTGGGCTGTAGTAACTGCTGTGAATGGCACAGACTTGAGACATCAGCCCTGGTCTCCAGTAGCTGCTGTTTAGAGGACAGATCCAGTGCTAGATTCATAAATTCGTCCCACATTTTCTACCATGACAACTATTACTCTTCACCCCCTTCTCACATCATTCCCAACCCCTCTGGCACTGCACACTCATGCCTTGTCCAGTATCTGATCCATGGCTGGCTGCCTTTTGGTTGTCCACTCTGGGCCCCCTTTGTAGATCAGCTACTGTCCTCTACTCCTCAATAGCTGACATTCTCATTTATTTTCTTACTGCCTGCCCCGTTCCTCTCTGTTTTCTCTTAATTCTTGTTTATATTTTTTTCTCTGAATCATGTTTCCAGCGATTTTAACAGCCCTTGTTGTGCTGGTATCACTACTTGAAGATCTGCTGAACTCTAACCTCTCCTGTTTTGCCCTTGAAGGTATTTGCCCACTAAATCCCCCTTATTTTCACAGCAAACTTCATTTGCAATCTTTCTTTCAAATGAGTTTATTTGTCTTTGTTCATCACTCTCTAACAGTGCAAAAGACTCCATCTTGTAGCATCATAAAAATCACCAGTTTTGCTGATTCGGTCCAAAAGTGATGCTGGCAAGAAAGACAATATATTATTTTAAATTGTTGGCATCCCATCTTTCGAATGGAGTTTCTAATTTTGTTGTGTGAGCACGGATGTGTTACAGGACATTCTTATAGCATAATATTTTAAAATTGTATACAGCAATGCTTTTGATAATCCTAAATGTGCAATCTGACAGAACTTGAAAGAGCTGCTTTTCTGGATATTCACTTCTCGAGCCGTACAGAGCAGCAATTTGCAGTTCCTATCCTACCACTTTTCCTCTTAGAAATTTGGGAACATGTTAGAAACATTTCAACTTGAATGTTTCATGGCACAGACTTGGTTCTATGAATTTGCCTATTCAGCAAGTTAATTTAAACCCTGAATTGTTCTATTGTAGCCATTCTGATAATGATACAATCATGCAACTGAATACAAAAAATGATATAATTAGATATAATCTAATACAAAGCAAATGCTTTTTAATATCTATAAAGAAAAGTAAATAAGGAGACCCACTTCTAAAATCATGAATTGTTTACAAATATTTTCCACAAATGAAGAGCTTTAAGTTGGTTTATACAGACGACAATGAAATTGTGTAAGTTTTGAAATTTCCACAAGATGTTGTGCACCTATGGCTAAAATAATGCCAGGATTAAAGAATAAATGACTGACTTACCTTGTGTATTACAGAGTCAAATCACTTTAATGGACATCCCAGTATTCAAAGCGATACAGCCAGAGGTAAGGCATGAGATTATCTATTGTACATTTCAGGGAAAAGCCAGAGCAGAGGGTTAAAGCATAATGGCAAGTACAGGGGTAATAGGACAGATCATGGTGTGAATCAAGTACAGGGGTAATAGGGGGACAGGTCGTGGTGTGAATCAACACGCCGCAGAATTTTGGGTGACCTCAAATTTGTGGAGGGTGGAATATGGGAAACTAACCAACTGTGCATTGGCAAGGTTAAGTTAACATGGGGAAAACAATAGCCTAATGTTATTATAGCTGCACCATTAATCCAGAAACTCCGCTAATGTTCTGGGGACCTGGATTCGTATCCCGTCACGGCAGATGGAAGAATTTGAATTCAATAAGGAATATGGAATTAACAGTCTAATGAGGACCATGAAACAATTGCCGATTGTCAGAAAAACTCATCTGGTTAAGAAAGGAATTCTGTTGTCCTTACCTGGCCTGATTTTCATGTAATGCCAGACCTACAGCAGTGTGAGTGACTGCCAACTGCCCTTTGGGAAATTAGATAGGCAATAAATGCTGGCCTGGCCAAAGATACCAACATTCCATGAATGAATTTTAAAAAAGCCTAGACCTAACAAAGGCACGACTGAGAGGCCTAAGGTTACTCCAGCCTTCCTGTGCTTTTTTGATTTTTTTTTTTAAGTATTCGGTTCACACACCATAGCACTAAGATAAATCCTAACACAGTCCTGCTCAAAGCCAAGAGTCGTTGTTTTGTTATTATAATCCTGAACAATTAAATAACAGCAAAAATCTGTCTTTGCTATTCTAGCCTTCCTTTTACCTCAATTTGTCCTCGCAACCGTCCCTTACTTTTTACAATTTTCTTCCAAACTGTTGCTAAATAACACACCGCATCCTTACAATTGTGCAAATGTTTGAATTTATGCATTGCCCATTATGGGGATGCTTCTGGAGACTAGAGACGTCCAAGGTGGTGAGCAGGTAATGGCCATGACACTTCAGTGAAACAATACACTTGGAAGTAAGAATATCGATTTGAGATACATCTTAAGTAGGAAATGAAGTGGAACAGCTATAGGCTGTTGTGGTACAAAGCACAGGTCATTAAAGGTGGTGAAGTAGATAAAGGTAAGAAAATTTTAAAAAAACTTTTTATTACAATAGGGCTTCTTATGGCCTTGAACCATCTAAAAACACTTAGGACATTAGATGTGCAGTTAGTGCTGGAATGTAGGAAGAGCTGTAAAAATAGGAATAGAACCTGATTTGTTTTTTTTTTAATTTAAATGTGCAGAATATAGAAGAGTAGGGAGAGAGTTGAACTTCAACAAAACCTTGACTTAGACCAGAGTCTGAATGTCCTGTGCAGCTTAGGGCTCCCCATCATGATAAGAATAGAGAAATGGAAACTATTCTCCAGCATGTTATTAGGATGAGGGTTACAGTTATGTAAAGGTATTGAAAAAATGCTTTTTATTAAAAGCTCGATTATCCAGCACAGTAACACAAACAAAGATGGTACACCCAGATGGAGAAAGAGTACCTGGCCACAAGTGTTTCCTTACTTCCTTGGAAAGTGATAGTCAAGTTATAGATAAAGTTATAGTCAAGTCTGACCACAAGTCACTTCAAAGTTCTTGGAGGATGTGACTAGAAAAGTTGATGAGGGTCAAGCTGTGGATGTGGTGTATATGGACTTCAGCAAGGCATTTGATAAGGTTCCCCATGGTAGGCTCATTCAGAAGGTCAGGAGGAATGAGATATAGGGGAACTTAGCTGTCTGGATACAAAATTGGCTGGCCAACAGAAGACAGCGAGTGGTAGTAGAAGGAAAATATTCTGCCTGGAAGCCAGTGGTGAGTGGTGTTCCACAGGGCTCTGTCCTTGGGCCTCTACTGTTTGTAATTTTTATTAATGACTTGGATGAGGGGATTGAAGGATGGGTCAGCAAGTCTGCAGACGACACAAAGGTCGGAGGTGTCGTTGACAGTATAGAGGGCTGTTGAAGGCTGCAGCGGGACATTGACACAATGCAGAGATGGGGTGAGAGGTGGCAGATGGAGTTCAACCTGGATAAATGCGAGGTGATGCATTTTGGAAGGTCAAATTTGAAAGCTGAGTACAGGATTAAGGATAGGATTCTTGGCAGTGTGGAGGAACAGAGGGATCTTGGTGTGCAGATACATAGATCCCTTAAAATGGCCACCCAAGTGGACAGGGTTGCTAAGAAAGCATATGGTGTTTTGGCTTTCATTAACAGGGGGATTGAGTTTAAGAGTAGTGAGATCTTGTTGCAGCTCTATAAAACTTTGGTTAGACCACACTTGGAATACTGCGTCCAGTTCTGGTCGCCCTATTATAGGAAAGATGTGGATGCTTTGGAGATGGTTCAGAGGAGGTTTACCAGGATGCTGCCTGGACTGGAGGGCCTATCTTATGAAGAGAGGTTGACTGAGCTCGGACTTTTTTCATTGGAGAAAAGGAGGAGGAGCGGGGACCTAATTGAGGTATACAAGATAATGAGAGGCATAGATAGAGTTGATAGCCAGAGACTATTTCCCAGGGCAGAAATGGCTAACATGAGGGGTCATAGTTTTAAGCTGGTTGGAGGAAAGTATAGAGGGGATGTCAGAGGCGGGTTCTTTACACAGAGTTGTGAGAGCATGGAATGCGTTGCCAGCAGCAGTTGTGGACGCAAGGTCATTGGGGACATTTAATGAGAATGCTGGACATGCATATGGTCACAGAAATTTGAGGGTGCATACATGAGGATCAATGGTCGGCACAACATCGTGGGCTGAAGGGCCTGTTCTGTGCTGTACTGTTCTATGTTCTATAAATGTTAGAGAAACAGTGACAAGATTAATAAAATGGTAACAAATAAATTTAAACAGAAGACATTAGAAAAACAGCTGTTCACACAAAAGATGCTTCAATTGAACATTTTCCTGCCACAAACTATTGAAAAGAAAAATGTATTAATTCTTTTAATATGTTGACAGGAAGTGATGGTTGCAGGTATAGTTACAGCAGACAATGGGATAAGTATATGAAGAGGAAAAGTTGGAGGGAAATGGACTAAACAAAGGAGGTGAGATCAGATTAATTTGGGAAGATGGTTGGAATAGACTGGTCTGACCGAAGGGTCTGTTTCTATGTTGTATGACTCTCTGTCCTAAGACGTAGTTAGCGACGGCAGTGATTATGGTCATGAAGGAGCCAGGTAACTGAGTTGTTGTTTTAAAGCAATGAAAGATCTTGTGGGTAACCACTGTGCATACTTTTGAGAAGTGTTTGTAATCTCACTGCACTGGTGATCCAGACTAATGCTGTGGAGACATGGGTTCGTTATCCTGCCGTGGTGACTGATAGAAATTTAAGTCAGTTAAAACTGAGAACTAACCATCAGTAATGGAACAATCATTGTTGTAAAAACCCACCTGGTTCCCAGAAGGCAGCAGTGCCCCCACCCTGCATCCCCTCATACCCTCCCTAATCCCTGGGTAGAGGCAATTAAGTTCTACCCAAGATGTGAGCGATAAGAAATTGTGCAAAGGCACTACATCTGTGACATCAGCGAATGTTTATTACCCTGAATATACTCTATTTTTTTTCCCCTTAAGGAAGAGGGGATTATCCTACTGTTGAGCAATGATTGCTATGGATCTAGTTCTGGCAAACAGAGCAGAACAACAGTTGTCAGAACGTGTGCTGTAAGTGCATAGCTCATACAGCCCGAAACGAAGTTGTGGTGTGCTACCTTCCAATTAATCCAAAACTTGAAAGCTAATTTATTTCAGCTGTGTATCAGTGGTTTTCCAGATTACTGTGGATCATTTAAACTGGTTGCAGTATTCCCATGGATCATGGCAAGAAAAGAAAATTTGTTGATTTTTTTTTTCCCTTCCACTACTTTGAAGGCAGCTGTTTTCCTACAGACAGATGATGGCAAATTTTCAAACCGTATATTTAGGTGGGGAGGGGATGCAAATTTGTTACTTTTTTTGATCTGTTCACAAATCTCCTTTTAATTTTGGTGTTTTAGTGTTCAGAGCTTGACGTGACTAAAAACAATTTTATGAAGTGCAGTTACAATAGGCTACTGAGCTAGTTGTCTTTACCTCCCAAGGAAGAGTTTGTGCTCCTAATTAAAGTTGAACCTTGATCTCCATCATTACTGTGGAACAACAATAATTATAGTAAAGATAGAATAATAACTTAACCAATAATTTTTAAAGTAAGTAAAATTGAAAGAACGTTGAAGAACAATCATGCTGACATTTAATTAGAAACCAGATAATTCCAAAATCTCAAAATATACATCAACATCAAAGGTAGCAAGACAACGACAGTACAACTTCAAATGGAGTTAATTGTTTGTCAAATACTTTGGGACATCATGGGGTCATGACAGACACCAATAGAAAAATAAGTCAGTTCCACCTTGTTCTATTTAGTTAGATAGCTGTCTAGAGGCAGACTGCCCAGCTGATTTAAAAACATTCCATTTTAACAATTAGAATTAGGCTGATGACAAATCTTAATGTTAGCAGCAGCATCTATCCCTAATTTCATAGGGTCGTAGAAGGATTGGGACAGGACATTCAGCCCTTCAGACCTGTTGTCGTATTCAGTTAAATCTTGACTGATCTATAATTCAAATCCATTCTCTACCTTTGCTCCAGATTCCCTATCCAATAAAAATCTCTTTATCACTGTCTTGGCAATTTTACTAAATCTAACATCCACTGTCATTTGGGGTTGAGTTCCAGATTTCTACCATCCTTTATTGGAAAAATTCTCATTGTTTGCAGTCCTAGATCATCAGCTTTGTTAAGAATTTGCCCCTTTGTTTGGGTCAGGCTGTTTCATGACAAGTAATGTTCATACAGTCAAATACCATCTCCAACAAGAGAGGATCGAACCATTGCCTCTTAAAATTCAATGGTATTACCATTACCGAAATCCCCAGTATTGTCCAGGGATTTACTCTTCACCAGAAATTCCACTGGACCAGTTGTATAAATAGTGTAGCTACAAGAGTAGGTCAGAGACTGGGAATCCTGTGCCGAGTGAAATACCTCCTTACTTCTCACAGCCTGTCCGTCATCCACAAGGCACAGTTTGGGAGTCTGATAGAATATTCCTTGCCTGGAATAGTCTGGCTCCAGCAACCGTCACGAAGCTGTACACCATCTAGAACCAGCTCTTTAGATTGGCGTCTGTCTAACACCCCTAACTCAGTAATGTGGACCACCTACAAAATGCATTGCAACAACTAATCAAAGCTCCTTAGCACTTCCAAAGCTCTGATTTCGACTGCCTGGAGGGGTAATGGCAGCAGATGCATGGTATCTCAACCAGTTGCAAGTTCCCTTCCAAGCCTCCTGACTTGGCATTATACCGCTGTTCCTTCACCGTTGCTGAGTCAAGATCTTTGAACTCTCTGAACTGCTATTGAAGCAGCACTTTGGGTGTACTTTACCCTATAAACTATAGCAATTTAAGATGGCACCTCACCCATTGGGAATGAGCAATAAAAGCTATTCTAGCCTGTGTCAATCCAATCCTGTGAATGAATGAAAAAAATACCTCCGGCAGAGGAAAGCAACTCTCAGTATTTACCCTTACAAATTTGTTCAATATATTAAACCTGGGATGAGAGAACTTCATAATTCGACTGTTCAGCTATGCACTGTATAACGATAAACCCTTGATGTTTAGAATCTGGAGTGAAACATAGTTTCCTCTATGGTTCCGATTTAAAGCATAATTTCCACAGACTGGTATTCCAATCCCCTTGAGATAAAATTTCAAGTTCCATTTGCCTTTCTGATTACTACTTTTCTCTGTACACTAGTTTTTACTTTTTGGCACATGGTGTACTGCCTTCCAGAAACTGTAGCAAGGGCCAGAAGATGCCCAAAAAGGTGTTTTTTTTTAAATAGGTGGTATCTTGCTGCCTCTTGAGCTCCAGGAAACATGAGGTCACCTTACTCCTGGGCTCCTCCACCCACACATTTCCCTGACTTGAATTGCAGTCATTCCTGAACTCCGAGATAGCAAGGTGTAGAGCTGGATGAACACAGCAGGCCAAGCAGCATCTTAGGAGCACAAAAGCTGATGTTTTGGGCCTAGACCCTTCCTCAGAAATGGGGGAGGGGAAGGGGGTTCTGAGATAAATAGGGAGAGAGAGGGATGCGGAACGAAGATGGATAGAGGAGAAGATAGGTGGAGAGGACACAGACAGGTAGTTGCAGTGGGAGAGACTTTTGTCCAGATGGAGGACGGTAACTTCTTCAGGGTAGGCGTCCTTAGAGGCTTCACAGTGGGATTACAAGTCATCTCTGATTCTCCAGCACCTGCAGTTCCTGTTATCTCTTATACAATATTAACCCCACTTTATTGGTTTAACATTAGTAGTGGGGAAAATTACTGAAATCTATCAGAGACATGAATCCCTTTTGCAGGTAAAATTGAGACTTGTCAGGGTGAGAGCAAGATTGCACTCGGAGGCCCAGAGAGATGTTAGCTACCTTTCTCAGTTTCATACGCACAACTGGATTTTTAAAATTTATTTGTTAATGGGATGAGGGTGTTGCTGGCTAGGCAACATTTATTGCCCATCTCTAATTGCCCAGAAGGTAGTGGGGAGTCAACCACATTGCTTTGGGTCTGGAGTCACGTGTAGGCTGGACCAGGTAAGGATGGCAGTTTCCTTCCCTAAAGGACATTAGCAAACCAGGTGGGTTTTCCCTGACAATCGACAATGGATTGACAGTCATCATTAGATTCTTAATTCCAGATATTTTATGGAATTCAAATTCCACTATCTGCTATGGTGGGATTTGAACCTATGTCCCTCAGAACATTATCTGGGTCTCTGGATTAACAGTCTAGTGATAATACCACTAGACCATCGCCTCCCCTGCTTGGATCTTAAATCTTAAATTCATTAAGATTCCCTCCTTAGATTGGTTTAGGTCTTCTTACTGCGCCACTAGCTTACTTCCTTTGTTCACTGTGAAATGGATACAGCATCGGCAATAGTCTTTGCCTGTTCAACTGATCTAATTTGTTGGAGAAATTCAACACTACAGATGATCCTATTGTTTCCCCCATGTTGCTTTGCTTCCCAGGCACTACTTATTGCTCATGTCACTCAGCAAATGGCACTAATTTCCAAAAGAGACTCCAAGTGACAAGGAGTTACAGAGCACCGTTACTAATTGTCCTCCCTAGAAATAGAGATGGGAGTAAGCCATTAAGCCTCCCTAGCCCCTGTTGTCATATACTGAAATCATTGCCAGATTTGTATCTAAATGCCTACACCCGTTTTGGCTCCATATCCCTAAATATATTTAGGTTGAAGCTATTGATCTCATTAGTTAAGCTGGTATCTACTGTTTTTATTGCGGAAGAGAATTCCACACTTTTACCATCCTTTATACAAAGAAATGTTTCCTAATTTCTTTCCTGTATGGTTTGGCTCTGGTCCTTATGGTATATCTGCAAATTAACTTTCAAAATTACAAGGATAATGACAAGATTTTCTAATTTTGTTATGTAAATTTGATTGGAAATGTCATTTTAGTTTTACAATGTAAGCAGACTCATTCAAACTCAATGAATAGCAGATGTTTAGGAAAGATGTAATTTTGCTTGCTTGCAGAGTAGTAGCTAGCCCAAGAGAGATCCAGAGAAAAAATGTTACACAAAAACTTCACTGTCTAAGTGAAAAATTACCTGTAAAATTGTTTTAAGTCGAACTTCCTTTGACTGTTTATGATTGAATGAATGGTTGTTTTTAGCCATATGCTTGCTGTTATTGGAAGATCAAACAGGCAGGCAAATTTAATTTAATGTAATTAGAATTTAAATTACATGGTATGGATCAGACTTTATCGATTTGTAATGATTTCTGACTCTTTCACTATAACCAAAGCAGCCAGATGCTGGAATAGGCAGCTAGCTTTTCCAATTCTCTGCGGATCAGAGGATTCGGGGCTCTGAGTTTATGAACATTCCAAAGTGCACACATCAATGTTGGATAATGTACAGATACGTTGGTTGACTTTTATGTCTGCATAAAATATCAGAAAAATCTGTTTTCAGTCTAAATGATGAGATGTTATACAACTTTTCCTTTCAGCATAAAGTATTTAGCCAATAATATTCTGGGTTTTATTCTGGCAATTTTGTTTCTTACTTTAAAATGTGTTGCTATTATGCAAATATCATCAATGAATCATTTCCCTACGCAGAAATAGGCCTTAAAATTAATTACATGCAGAATAATGAGTGTTATCAGACTATCACACTGCAACGACATGGCTGGCAGTCTTAGACAGCTTTATAAACTGCATGAACTACATCTGATAGGTTTCTGCAGTCACTTGAACTATCCAAAAGATTACACTGTCTCTCCAGAGACTGCAATCAATCTCCAAAGGAGAGTATAGATTATCTGCTTCAAGACATCTGCCAGTGGCACAAGAATGACATGGACATTTGCAAAACTGAGCTTGAGTCTTAACTAAATAATCATTAGTCCTATCTACTCACCTTTTGTTTATTAAAGGTAAATCCCCAGCTTAGTTGTAAACTTACTCATTTCATCATTGAGGCGTTCTTCTGTTTTGTAGTTTATCCAGAGTTTTTTCATTTGCCCATACAATTTAAGCTTTCACTGATTTTCAAAACAATTAATGATATTTGCAACATGCAAAGTACTCTACTCTCCTCTCACTTGTAGTCCAAGTCACAGATTACTCAGATACTGTTTATCATTTCTGAACAATTTACCAAGACTTTGTTTAAGCTTTGTACATTTAAACAATATGGCAAACATTTCACAGAAACCACGCAGTCATAAAGCAGAAAATTTTCCCTGTCTCTTTTTATCATCACCAGCACGTATCGCAATTGATAAGATTAAAATTTCATATTTCATGATTCTTTCTTCTCCCAGAATGAACTCTTTGCACATTTTGGCAATAGTGAAAGCACTTAGCTTCAAATTACCTGGTTTAAACTGTGCAATTAACTGCCAATTCATCATTCACAGAGGCTTGAATATTATAGTTTGAGCAAATGTGCATCTGTTTAAAATAGCAAGGGTTGGGGGCTCAACTGTGGTATTGGTTCTTTACAGAATGCCATGGTATTTTCTTAATCTAAATGTACAAAAGGAAAATATCTTATGGCAGTAATAATCTGCATTTTACCGATATTTAAAGTTAAATGTAACCTGTAGAATGGGAAATCCAATTAAATCCATTTCAATTCAATGGAAAAACAGTAACAGAATTTTAAACATTAATAAAATGGAGTCAATGAGTTATTAGATTAAGGCTAAATAAACTTAAGTAGCCCTAATTTCACTAAATGGTCAAATCTGGTTTGGGCAACCATGTTACTACTTGGAAACTAATGAAACAGATCATCAGGAGCAAATTTGAGTACCTAAATTGAAATAATCTAATCAATATTAGTGAACCCAGTTTAGAATAGGGAACTCCCACAGGTTGAAACTCTGACGTCTCTCAGGAAATAGCATGCCTAGAGGAAAGTCGTAATCCATATGTACTGTACCTAGGTTTAGACAAAGTATCTTTGACAGCGTTTCCTGTGAAAACTGCATTGAAGTTGAAAGTGGTGGGAGTTTGAACTAAATCTGGCTAGAAGGACCTTGTTAGGGGAATTAATTTAGGGTTCGGTTACTGACTGGAGTGTCACAGACCTGGATGATGGGATTCTCATGTTTGTATGTCGGTACGTCACATGTCTGGGCAACCACAAGAAGATATTTTATGCAGTCACGACAATGACCTACCTCACCTTTTCAACACTTACGTACTGATTGCTTTTAGTTCCTGATTTTTCAATGCGGAGAGCAAGGCAAAGTAAGCTGAGTCACCCAACTCTCCCTGTAGATCAAAGCTGGCTGATGTTTGCAAACGTGCCAAAGAAATTATAAATCAGTCTGGTCTAACTTCAAGCCATTTCTGATTTTGTGAATGGATAAAACGGAAGAACATGTATAGAAGAACATGTTGTGTATTGATTGTTTTGTGGGTGAATTGCTGCATTTTGAGGGAAAGTATGTTAATACATGGCTTGTTATGATTCTTGTTTTTTTTTGAGGTTTAATGGTTTTCAAATAATTTTCTCAGTGGTTTTCTCACCACTTTCCATAGCTTGTTTGAGAATCCATGAATGCATTATCATGGTTGCATAATGTTAATCAAAGCAGAAACTAATCATAGATCACCTGAAGATCGCAATTTTCTGACAAAAATTTACAATTTTTTTGGAATTGTTCAGGAGCTTAATTCTAAGTCTCAATGACCTTTTTTATTGTAATTGTAGACCAGTCTAAATACCTGATATAAAGTTGAATGATTCTTCTGGCTTGTTGGTGGTAAGCAACAGTGCAATTCAAAATAATCATTCTCGCCCCTCTCTGCCTTCTTTCTTCAACTTGGGATTTGCCATTGCTTTTTTTCTCCTCTGTTTTCCTTTGTCATCTGCCCCTGGGCCATTTGTAGCTCTTTCCTCAAATCATGGGCTCAGTGTCTGTACTGGAGGTATATTTTAGTTCCTTCGTAATATATAACTAAATAGTCAGAATATGACTGATCTTACTTTCAGGCAGCAATGACTATTTGATTGTTGCAATAAGTTTGAGTGTTGGCAATGCCTTTTCACAGATTACAATACAGTTTTACCACAGATGAATACCACTACTGAAATTAGATATCGGGAATCCATTCTACGTGGACAGATCCAGTTTATTTTAGCACCATTAGATTTCCTAACATTATGAAAAAAAGCCGATACACCATTACTGCCTGAAAGGAAGATCAGTCATATTCTGACTATTTAGTTATATATTACAAAGGAACTAAAATATACCTCCAGTACAGACACTGAGCCTGTTCTTGGACTAGGTTAATGATTACCATTGGACTGAAGGCAATAAATTTGTACTGCTTCTATCCTTTAAACACAATCCTCACAATTTCTGAGGTACGTGTTTTGGTGATCTGTTCCAAAGCATTGCAAGTGATTTTTCTGACATTACCATTAGCTCAACGTGCAAACTGAACCACTTCAGTTATTTTATTGCTGCAGCTCTCTGAACAGAAGCAAAAATGCCACAACTGCAATATTAGGTTGAAGATTATTTATATTTCCAGTGGCAGTGCCAGAGTTGCAGTTGCCATAAATATCTTGATGAAAGTGTTGCCATGGGAATATCTCACCAGGATATTCCATTGTTCAATACAGGATTTACTGCATGTCCTAGGGTTGTGAGCACTGCACGGAAGATCATTTATTGGCCTGCCTTGTGTGCTCTGAGAAGGCGTCAATGGACCCAAGTCCCTGCAGTGATGAAATTCCAATGACTATACTACAGGGAATTTTGGGTTTTTGACACTGTGATGGAATACAGCGAACGATGTGTTGTTAATGTCAAACAGCTGCCATAACAAATGCATACAATCAATCATATGAGAGTGTTTCCTGTGACTTAAAAAATTTCAATGGGTTTTTCAGACTTTACTTATTTTCTTGTAAAAATGTATTGCCCTTCAAATGTTGTCACTTTTGTTACTCAACTGGCTTCCAATACATCAAATTTATTGGTCATTTTGGCAATGTGCTTGAATATCAGGACACCTGATAAAGGAATGAGCGACTATCTGTGAACTTGAGCATGACCATATTTTAGGTTCAATAGGGATGTCAGCTGTATTCAAACCCAGTAGATTGCTTCAATATGTGTTAGTGCCAGTAATATGCTCCACTCAGCATCCCATTTACAGGGATCGTCTTGTGATTTGTTTAGCCTTCTGTTACTATGTTAATTAATTTCACCATTCTCTGCTTGAAACATTTCCACTGTTTGTATGCACCTTGCTTAAAGGAGATCATGGCCCAATGTGGCCCTGAACGTGCTGTGGGCACAGATTTCCACATTAAATGGGTCCACTGGCCGACGTGCCCTGGCTGTTGTAGTGATGGCCACACCCATGGCAGTCAGAGGGTGTTATATTATTCCCCAACATTTTCTGGGTGTTTCTATTACTTCTGCCATGGAGGGGAGACCTCAATTCTCCCCCTTACCCCCAAAAAATACCTTCCTGGGTGTGCAGAGGCAGGCCTGAAGGCAGGACCAGGTGATACTTCTGAAGCAAGGGTCAGCAGCCCAATCTGTTGCCACTTCTCGACCTTCCTGATGATGGGTCATCCACAGTACAGCTTGCCCACTCAGCAGCAAGGGATTTGCAACTTGCATAACTAAGTACCCACTTGTGGGCAGATTGGCTGCCTAATGTGGGGGTGAGGACAGGGTGCTGAAGTCCCACAGGGAAGGTGTCCCCCTCCACAACAGTTGGCCTGAAAGCTGTGGCCACTGTTCATTGTTTAAACGTTGAGACCTAATTCAGGCGGTGCCTGAACATGGAGATACTCTCCTGGTCCCCGAGATCGCCTATACTTACTGTTGGGGAGCTGCTGTCCACCCAAGATTATTGACTCTCTCTGATTCATTCCTGACATGGAGATTGCTGCCTAGGAAGATCTCTTAGGTGAGCATCTGGGAATCGAGTGTGGGATAAAACCCACGTAATGGTAAGAGCTTCACTGTTTAATTCGATCTCTTCCAGTTATGGACTTGGGTGGTTCGCAATGAGTCACAGTGTCAAAGTGGCTCAGCCGAATAGATGCACAGAGTTTCCTTCACAGCTGCTGCTAAATCTGCTGAGCGTTTCCAGCAACTTTGTTTTTGTTCCTGTTTTAGATCCAGTGTGAGCTCTGTAAGCTGTTTAAACAATAACACCTGGTGGTAAACTGCGAGTGTCGGGAATTCATTGGCACAATATTCTCTATGTAATGGATAATTTGCTACTATATGCTGAATAACTTCTGGGAAGTAACTAGTGAATAGTTATTCACCCCCAAGTTACAGGAGAATTGAAGACCTTTTGGGGAGCAATGCAAATGTTTTGTTTCAAGTATGTTTGTTTTTTTCATAGAACGTGGCAATGGCATTTAAGATCAATTGTTACCTACAGCTCATTGTCCTTTGACGGCAGCTAAGAATCGACCGCATTGCTGTGAGTTTGAAGTCACCTGTAGGCAGATTCCATCCCTAAAAGGCCCTGGGTGAACTGGATGAGTTCTTTTTCTTCCAAATAATCAATGATAATTTCATGGCCGCTGTTACTGAGTGTAGATTTCAATGCCAGAGATTTTTACTTCAGGTGGTATGCTAATTGAATGTTGTTGGTGTATGGACAATGCGATGAAATAGGTTAGATTTGAACAATGAGCCGATATGGCAGACTACTTTGTGCACAGCAAGTTGCTACAAACAATGAATGAAAGGCCAGATGATTTATTTTGATGTTAGCTGAAGTGAAATCTGAGCAAGACATGGAGGGACTGAAGAATGCTGGGAGATGCGTTATGTTTGGTTGGTCGATGATTGATTGCATCCCAGATTTGATGGTGAAGCTGTCAGCATTCCCTGTAATTCTGCTACGACACTGACAGCAGCCTCTATTGTCCACCTGTGCAGTTACACGTGAAACTTCACAGCTCACTGCCTCTGCTGGCCTGCTACCGCAGGGGTGCATTGTTGAAGCCCTGACAGTTGGAAATCAATTGAAATCAGAGATTTGGTACTGTAAACTTCCATTTGTATGTTGCAACCCTTTGAAAAGTTCAGTGAGATATAATTTATTAATTAACTGCATTGTAAATATTCATTACAACGGAACCATCTTCTTGATGTGATTCCATAATCTTTCCATTCCATGCACTAATTTTATTTTTATTTTGTTTATGTTTGTTTATGATGTACCAGCTATTGCTTTCATACTATTTTTGTCATTGTGTTTTCTATGAAAAATATTATGAAAAGTGCACGACAAAATGCAATTGTTAAGTTTCTGGCGTTCCAACAGTGGTGATTTTTAAAATGTGATTCTAAATGATTCTGAAGGTTGAAATACTCATGTTACGTTGGCACTACCCAAGTTGTTGACGCTAAACAAGTAGAATTGCAGCAAACATTTTATTAACTGGCGCCCACGAGTCCAGGAATGTGCCGATTGAACACACATTCCAGTTGATCAAGCGGTCCACATCATCTATGCAAAAACACAAGCTAAGTAATAGAAACATAAAGCAGGGGATATGCCCATCACCATTATACTCTACCTACAGCATAAATCACTTTACTCATGTGAAGCTGGAAAAGCGAAGCAGGGAAGCCAATGTTTCAGGCCAAAACCCTTGGTCAGGACACAAAACATTGACTTCCCTGCTCTTCTGATTGCTGTCTGACCTGCTATACTTTTTCCAGTTCCACATTTATCGACTCTAGCTTCCGGCATTTGCAGTCCTTACTGTCTCTAAATAAAAATGCAACTTTGACTGAAAACTTACAGGCAGACAGCCTTCTCACTCGCACCCTCAACTGATTATTTGGACACAGTACAGGTTACGATAATACAGCAAACTTTGCTGTATTTGAGGTGTATGATTTTTGCACGTTTATCGAGGGTGCCAGTTAAAACAAAGTTTGCTGTAGATAGCAGTATGAAAGGCGTGGATCGCGTAGATAGTCAGAGACTTTTTTTCCTTAAGTGCAAACATCAAAGACTAAGGGATATTGGTAAATTGGATATAAACTCGGCTTGGTCTTAGACAGAGGGTGGTTGTGGATGGGTGTTTTTCTGACTGAAGGTCTATGACCAGTGGTGTTCCACAAGGCCTAGTGCTAGAGCCCCTGTTATTTGTAACATATCTAAATAATCTGGATGGATATGTAAATGGTCTGATTAGTAAGTTTACAGATGATACGAAAGTTGGAGTTGTGGATAGTACCAAAGATTGTCAAACTGAAGCCTAAGATGATACTTCCTCTAAGCCTCGGTCCTCCTGTCCTCCGAGGCCAAGGAGGTAGTTTCGGACAGAGCCGGCCATTTCATTGCGGACTTGGTGGAGATTCTGACAGTGCCTATAAGACAAAAGGGAGAGAATGTGCCTGGGCCAGTGGTTCGAGGTGGTGCACAATGAATGAGACTGACGGCAGAGTTACTGAGGGAGTTGCAGTGGAATGAAGAGTAGTAATTACTCAATCAGAGGGGCATGGATATCTCAACATTCCCAGAGGAGCAGTCCCCATCTTCTCCTGGGAGGATCAGGATTCTGCCCTCCTAGGGACTAAGGTGGTGAATGTTGGTCACTCCCTACCCATCTCGGCCCTTCCTGCCCAATGGAGGGCTACCTTCCCCTCGGATAAGAAAAAGAGCTGAATAGAGGGAGTTGAAAGCGGGTGACCTGACTGGTGTTGGTGCGACTGGGGAAATCTGGTGAAGTGCCTGGAGGAGGTTGTAACATCAGCATTGTGCTGGAGTTATCTGGGGCCAAGTACTCAACTGGTTAGAATTTCTAGGTGAGCAATGAAATGGCTAACCTACACCAGTGTTTTGGTGTTGGTTAGAGTTTTCCAATGCCAAATTATCCTATTGCAAGCGTATAAAACCTGTCTTTGTTTCTAGCCAACTCCCTCTGAAATGATGGCTGACCAAGTAGCCTGAATGACCCAGTATGATGGCAGGGGCAGCACAGTGGCTCAGTGTTTAGCACTGCTGCTTCACGGTGCCAGGGATCTGGGTTCATTTCCAGCCCCGGGTGACTGCCAGTGTGCAGTTTGCAGATTGTCCATGTCCATGTGGGTTTCCTCCCAGATGCTCCAATTTCCTCCCACAGTCCAAAGATGTGCAGTTTAGGTGGATTGGCCATGCTAAATTGCTGATAGTGTCCAAGGATGCCATGGTAAATGCAGGGTTATGGGATAGGATTGGGGGTGGGGCTCGCGGCAGTGTGGTTCTGGGTGGGATGCTCTTCAGAGGGTCAATATGGACTCGACGGGCCAAATGTCCTGCTTCCACGCTGTGGGTATTCTTTGACCTGGACTAAAAGCTTCACATTGGGAACGAGTGTGGGTTACTGAGGCAAATTAAAAAATTGCTTCTTGTTTAAAGTCTTCAGATAACATAGTTTTCATGAGCGATAATTTCTATTTTTACTTGATATTAATAATCATGTAAATCTATTTTGTTCAAAACTTCTACAACAACCGAGAAACAGTCTGTTTTGTTATGAGTTTCCAGCATTTTCTCTTTTGACTTAATATTTTTCTCCTCTTGTGTCATATCTCGTGCCACCATCTTTATTTTGAAGCTTTGCTTCATTTGCAACCCAGATTGCTTTAGGAGTGTTGCAAATGATGAGAATGTAGGACTGAGCCAGTTTTCCATTTACTGTATTACATATTGCTGACTCTAATTTAATAACTTAACCAAGAATTGAAGAAATGCAACGCAAGGAGTGAAATTAAATGTTGATGGCAGTCGCCCACAGCAGCACAACGATTACCTCATTTGGAGTTAAGCACAGATTGGCATGTGATGCCAAGTCTTGCATGATTATAGCAAGTGGTTAGGATTCATCTTTCTTTTTCTCAGAAAAAGATTCGATGCATTTGAAATAGATCCTTAGGCAAAATGACTTTTTTTGAGACAAAAACACTGGAAAAGGTCTGCAATTATTTTTGCCAAATTCTTAAGCCAAAAATAATGGGTTGAATTCTGAGCCACCCACAGGCTCGATTTCAAAACTGGGGCAATGTGCCATTGGTCCAGCCATTCCTTCCACAGTTTTATGGGAGGAGGGAGTTTCTGATGAGTAACCGAACTGAAAGGCCCCATCCTGTCACTGCTCTGCTGTTATACACAGTCTCAGTTAGCTCAATTGGCTGGATGACTGGTTTGTGATGCGGAGTGTGATGGCTATAACTTGGGTTCAATTCTCACACTGGCTGAGGTTACAGCAAAGGGCTCTCCTTCTCAACTTCACCCCTCGCCTGAGGCATAGTGACCCTCGGTTTAGACCACCACCAATCTTCTCTCTCCAATGAGAGAGTATCTCAATGAGACGATGGTGACTTTCCCTTTCTTACAGATGGCAGAGGGCTCTTGTAACACAACGGTAGTGCTCCTGCCTCAGAGCCCAGAAGTCTCAGGTTCGAGTCCTGCCTGCTCCTGCGTTGTATTAGCACACGTCTAAACAGATTGATTAAAAGCCAACTATAATGGATGGCAGGCAAGGCCAGTTCCCAAATGCAACCTAGCCTCTTTAGCCCTGGTTGTGCGTGGTCGTTGCAAATTGATGTGGTATGTGAGGGCGAGGTTTCTTTCCTGAAGCTTTGAACACACTCACACGTGCACGCTGGGTCCTGTCATTCTGGCAACAACAAAATTGCCACATTACCTCAATGTCAAGGTGCGTTGCTGGACTCCATCTTTTTGTCCTATCTGCAGGACCAGAGGTGACCACCGCTCCTGTTTGGTGTTGCCATTGTGCAGAGCTGTAACATAGGAACAGCAGCTCAGAGTCAGGACTTCCTTTGTGAGCTGGGCATAAGTTTCACCCCTAATTAGAGAACAGAATGGCACATTGGTAGTGTCTTGATCTGTGGAGTAGAAGTTATGCTTCGGAGTTATGTAATAACCTCTCTGGACAAGTTGGTTAGAAAAATAGTTCACTTAAAAAAAAATTAAAGGATGCGCAAAAATATCCAAGTGTGGCAAAACAGAAGGTAGGCTCACCCACTCAGTTTGATCTATATTCTCCTCAGTTGATGTATAGTGATTAGAGAAGGACGCTACAGAGTTGAATCAAATCAGCTAACAGACAGTGACAAGATGGTCTGCTGACTATGTTGGAATTTGAAAATGTCTCCTCGAGCATGTAATTCTTTGATCGTATAGTCAGGAGCTTTTTATATAACACCTGTCTGCGAAAATAGACAAAATGTTGAGGAATATTGTAAAGCAACACTTAGCCTTTTCATCAAGGCACCTGATCCAGAGGAATAAGTAATGGTGCCATGCAATGAAACAAAATAAACCAATTAAATTCTAATTTCATCAGTCAGGCACAGTTAAAGTTTCTCATGACTGCTGAATCCTGGCTCTAATTCGACCAGTTTCTGGAGGTGAGTCGTGCTGCCAAGACCCAAATGCAAAGTATATTGTAAACCACGGGACACGCAACATCACCGCAAGTCCATAGTTGAATGATTGTGCTGTGCTGTTGGATGACTGGAAAACCTGTCTCTCATTGTTACCTCCCACCGAATCATTTGAAAATAAGGCCTGACGTTACCTCGGGATGAACAAAGGCTTAGAGTCTGTGCTTCTTAAACATCTCTATTTTGTCACTTCCTTTTTCAGGATATTGCAAGAGAATGTAGGGAGAGATGGTGGTGTAGTGGACTCGTAATCCAGATCTCGGGCTAATACTATGGATGACATGGGTTCGATTCTGACCCAAGCACCTGGTGGTGTTTCAATTCAGTGAAGAAAACTAGAAAATGAAGCTCGTCTCTGTCATGGCAACCATGATAGCTATGATTGCTGTAAAAGCCTGATGTCCTATTGGGAAGGCAATCTGCTGTCTGCATCCAGTCTGGCCTATGTGTGACTCCTGACTCTCAGTCATGTCTTTTACGCTTAAATGTCCTGTGACAAGTCTGAACAGGCTATTCAGTTCAAGGCCAATTAAAGATGTCCTACAAATGCTGGCAATATCCACGTTTCCTGAAAGAATAAAGAAAGCAAAAGCCAAGCAATACAATTTAGTTTATCAGTCATTTTCTATAACTACAGATAATAGGTTTAGTCAAAGTGTTTTCACAAATGATGGTTAATGCAAGGAGAGATGGTCCAACTGAGTTGGTTGAATTTATCTCCAGAGCTGAAAAAAGACAAAACAATACAAGCTATTAGAGCATCGATATGCTTGATACTGTCATTATTGTGGATAATAATCAGTATATTGATAATAAGCCTAATGGACATTCACTAGTCTGGAAATGTCACTTTTGGTTTCTTGCAAAAGCATGGTCTACAGTGATATGTGATTTGATTTGATTTATTGTCATGTGTACCTAAGGACAGTGAAAAGCTCTGTTTGCAAGTAGTACAGGCAGCTCAGATTAAACAAGGCCAGACAGATCAAAGGGTGAAAAAGACTTGAACAGAGTGAGGCCTACAGATTGCACTTAACAGGACACGAGAGAGGCAAGATCAACATTATTTAGAGTTAGAGAGACCATTCATTAATAATGGCCAGGAAGAAGCTGTTCTTGAACCTGTTGGTGCAGGAGTTCAAACTTCTGTGTCTTTTGCCTGACTGAAGAGGTTGTTGGAGGTCATTACTGGGGTGAGATGGGATGGGTCTTTGATGTTGGCAGCAATGAGAGTTGTAAATGGAGTGCATGAATGGGAGGTTGGCTTCCATGATGGTCTGTGCTCTGCACACGACCTTCTGTAGTTTCTTACAGTCCTGGGTAGACCAGTTACCATAACAGGCCATAATGCACCTGGACAGTATATTTTCTAGGGTGCATTTGTAAAAGTCGGCGAAGGCCCTAAGGGATATGCCAAATTTCCTGCATGTGTTTGCATATTTTTAAAGTTTTGTCCCTGTTCTACAAACTTGGGTTAAGTTGACAAGATTGACCAAACCAGTTTCACAATAGAAGCAAATACTCTAATTGCAAGATCGTTGTCCTAGTCTTTAAGTGAAATACTGATGTAATATTTTGAAATAATTATTAATTTGGTTCAATGATTTGATTTCCAGGAGCTGACTAGTTGTGGGTGGAATAAAAAAGACAAGCATATCCTGGCACCAAATATTGTTGCTTTTACAAGACGGTTTAATCAGGTAGGTTCTGCATTAGGAGTGGAATATCTTGTAGTTTGCTTGTTGGTTTGCTCTTCATTTTTCCATTAGAAATTAGACCGAAAGCTAACGGAGTCTGTGAGATGGTCCAAGTCCTTGTTTTGTAAAGTGATTTCCACTTCATATGTACTCATATGAATGACCTGTTTCTGCAATACAATGGTTGATTATTTGAATGAAACGATGGTATTTCCCTAGTACCAACACCATTTCAATCTAAATGTTTGAATTTTTTTTGACATACAGAGATTTTGAATTCCTAATAAATTTCTGATGTATTTTTCTGTTACATGTAATAGTGATGAGGGTACAGCCCCAAAATTGACCTTATTGTTCTGGGGCAAATTAATACAAACATGTATATTTATTCTTAACTTAGCACCAGATGTACCTGAGTGTGTTTTACTGGTGTTTGGATCGGTATCGGGATTGGAGGAAGACCCATACCAAAGTGTTATAGCTGACATGGAGCCATGCATAGTATTAATTCAACATGGTGATGAGCAACATTTAACATTGTAAGAGAGGTTGGATATTGTGAACTGAAATTGACGCTGTCAAAATTAAGCATTCTCTGAACAATTTCAACCATATCACTATCACTAATTTGTCAGTGGTAAATTATGAAATACCAGAAGAATTTTAATCCCCACGAACAGATAGGCTTGGGTGAGGTGGGGATTAACACATTGCCAATCTTAGTGGTACCTTGTGGTGACCCATTTCTGGTGGGAAATGAGGGGGTGACCATCCACCGCAATCCAAGGCAGTTGGTTGACACTTCACATTAAAATAATGACAAGGATTCCGATTTCATTTGTATTCTGTTAGAATATAACCATAGATACCTGGGTTTCCTAAGCCCAACAACTACAGTCAGACAGGGAATATTGAATCGAGTGCTCCTTTCCACTGATCTGCTAGGTCCAAGATATCTGCCTGGGCAGCCCTCAGCCCATCAGCTGTCTCCGTGAAACCGCTAATCCTACCTTCTAGCCTCCAACCATCTCTGTTCGAAGGGGGAACCTCTCATGTATGCTGCAAGGTTAAACTCTGTTTCTATGTTCAGGCAAGTTCAAATCCAGCCCAGTTGTGTGAATCAGATCATCACCATGAAGAGGAAAAGGAAACATATAGCTGGGAAACAATGCAGTGACCCTTCATCAGCAACACCAAGTGTGACTATTGATACCTCATTTAATGTCTAACGGAGTTTAAAAACACCAATTCAGGTTGATGATTCCATAGTATGGAAAACCGCAAATATATTTCGGCAAAATTGAACATGCATAGTGTTAATGACTGATGGTTCTGCCAAAATCCCCTAATGGAATTGCTTTCTGTCAATGAAAGTTACCAGATGTTTCTGAACTAGGTATGCTAATTATCTTTGGCATACAGCTTGTCACATCAGTTCCTAGGAACACAATTTTTAATCCTTGTGAAAATGTTACGTAGAAAAAAAGCTGTTGATTAATTAAGTGGGCTAAATGTACGTTTTTATAAGCAGAGTTTAATATAGTCAAATTATATTCAATCTGTACTCTATCAGAGATGGTATAATCAATCCAAATCTCTTCAGCAGAGATACAGATAATTGAAGAGTAATGATTTCTGCAGTCAGAACATAAGCAAACCAAAATAGAAACAAAATGAGAACTGATGAAGAGTCACCAGGCTCAAAATGTTACATGTGCTTTCTTCCCACTGATGCTGCCAGAGCTGCTGAGTTTTGCCAGCAGTTTCTATTTTTGTTTCAGATTTCCAGCTTCGCAGTTCTTTATTTTACCCGACCAAGTAAGTGTATGTTAGTATTGATTTAACATCATATCTGTGCAAGTATTGATTTAAATTTTCAGTTGTGCGGCAGTTTCAAAGTCCTATTTCCTTCATTGTTGGGCAAACACGTATGGTTGTGTAAACGCTCCTGTTTTAGAGCATTCTGGCAATCTCCTCCCACCCTTCACACTTGAAGTTCGAGGATATTCTACAGCATGCTATGCACCCTTTCACAACCATTGCTGGTGTTACTAGAACATAAAACATAGAACAGTACAGCACAGGAACAGGCCCTTCGGCCCACAATATTGTGCCAAACGTGACACCAAATTAAACTAATCCCTTCTGCCTGTCCTTGGTTCGTATTCTTCCATTCCTTACAGATTATTTAAAAATTCTTTAAACGTCCGCATCGTATCAGCCTCCACCACCATCCCAGCCTTGCATTCCTACCAGCCTGTGTGTCAAAAAAACTTGCCCCTCACATCTCCTTTTGACATTCCCCCTCTCACCTTAAACGCACGCCCCTTAGTTTTAGATTTTTCAACTCTGGGGGGGGAGAAAGATTCTGACCGTCAACCCTATCTATGCACCTCATAATTTTATAGAGATCGATCAAGTCTCCCCTCAGCCTCCACTGTTTCAGAGAAAGCACCTCGAGTTTTTTCTAGCCTCTCCTAATCGCGCATATTCTCTAATCCAGGCAGCATCCTGGTAAACTTCTTCGGCACGCTCTCGAAAACCTTCACATCCTTCCTGTAATGTGGTGACCAGAAGTGAATGCAGCACTCTAAGTGTGGCCTAACCAAAGCTGCAGCATGACTTCCTCACTTTTGTACTCGATTCCTGACCAATAAAGGCAAGCGTGCCATATGCCTTCTTTTTTTTTAAACTACCCTGTCTACTTTCATGGCCACTTTCGGGGAGCTATGGACGTGAACCCCAAAATCCCTCTGCACATCTATGCTCCGATCAGGGTCCTGCCAATAACTGTATTAACATTTGATTTCTCCAAGTGCAGCACTTCATCCTTACCCAGATTGAAATCCATCTGCCATTTCCCCATCCATATCTGCAACTGATCTACATCCCACAGACAACAATCCTTTGACAACCTTCTACACTATCCACAACTCCACTGATCTTTGTATCATTTGCAAACTTACTAAACCCACCCACCTACATTTTCATCCAAGTCATTTATACATTTCACAAACAGCAGAGGTCCCAGGACAGATCCCTGTGGAACACCACTGATCATAGACCTCCAGTCCAAAAACTTTCACCACTACTCTCTGCCTTCTATGGGCAAGCACATGCTCAATCAAATGTGGCTAAGTCACCGTGGATCCCATGCATCTTAACCTACTTTATGATTACTACGTGGAGGATTTACCTGTGACTCAAGAGATTTTTCGCAACAGAGCTCACTGCAACCCCAGTTCAGATATATCCAAATTTCATGGTGAAACTTTCTGTGTTCACTCACAGGTCAGCTTCTGGATTGTTCGAGAGATCCTCACTGCTCAGACTTTGAAAATAAGAGCTGAAATATTGAGCCATTTTATAAAACTAGCTAAGGTAAGAAATTTGCTGAACTGCTTTGATAACTTAGCGTGTTTAAAAGTTATTTCTATTCAAAGTAGCTCCTTTCTTCTTCTAGAGCATAGCGTTACATAGCACAGAAACAGATCCTTCGGTCCAACCAGTCCATGCTGAACATAATCCCAAACAAAACTAGTCTCACCTGCCTGCTCCTGGCCCATATTGCTCCAAACCTTTCCAATTTCATGTGGTTATACAACATTTAAAAGACACTTTAATTTGTACCCACATTCTCCATTTCCTCAGGAAATTCATTCCAAACGTGAACCACACTCTTGTGTTTTAAAAAAGAAACAAAAAATTGCCCCTCATGCCTTTGATAAATCACTATATCCTCTCAGAAATGTGTCCATAAACTTGTAATCCCCTTTCCTAGGGAAAAGGCACCTAGCAATAACCCAAACTACACTTCATTTTTGTCTTTACATTTCTTATATACTTCTGCTTGGGTACTTTCATGAATTGTACTCCAACTGATTGGATAAAATCCACGAGGTGCTAATATGATAAAATAACTCTTAAATTACGTTATGAAATGATGTGAAATTGAACATTAAGAACAAATTTTATTTATTTATATCAAAAACTCTACCCTTGCCTGTGACTCTATTACTTTTACAGCTGCTCTCTCACACAAAGCAATGCAGGGGGGAGGGTTGGGTGCCCTGTTTGACCCCATTTACAGCGTCAACCCTATATCCTGTCCATCACAGAGGCCACTTACTTCTACCGCATCTACATTACCTGGTTCCTAACTGCACAGAGAGTCAGGAGGCAGAGGACAGGATGGTAGCCATGACTAAGGAGAAGGAACTGGGGAAGCTGAATGGTCTGGAGGTGGATAAAATACCCACCAGGCCAGATGGCCCACACCCGGAGCTCTGATGGAGATAGCTGAGGAGACTGTAGAGGTGTTGGTGATCTTTCAGCAATCACTGGGGTAAGCGAGCATTCCAGAGGATTGGAAAATGGTTACTATGCCACCCTTGTTTGAGAAGGGATGAAGGCAGAAGATGGGAAACTATACGCTGGTTAGCTTGAACTCAGTCACTGGTAAGATTTTAGAGTACGTTATTAAGCATGAGATTGTGGAGTACTTGGAAGTGCACATTAAAATAGGGTAGAGTCACCGCAGCTTTGTTAGCATACCTGTTAGAAGTCTTTGAGGAGGCAATGAGTAAGTTAGACAAAGGAAAGCCAATGGACCTGCTCTATTTGGATTTCCAGAAGGCCTTTGATAAGGTGCTACACACAGGAAGCTGCTAAATAAGATAAGATCTCATGGTGTTAGGGGCAAGGTATTGGCAGGGATAGAAGATTGGCTGACTGGCAGAATGAAGAGACTGGGATCAAGTAGTCTTTTTCAGGATGGCGGTCTAATGGAGTTCTGCAGGGGTCAGTGTTGGGACCACAACTGTCCATGTTTTGCATTAATCATCTGGACAAAGGAACTGAAGGCATTGTTGCTTAGTTTGCACACAACACAAACATAAATAGAGTTACAAGAAGGGTTGAGTCAGTAGGGAGGCTGCAGAAAAAGTTGGGCAGGTTAGTAGAGGGGACAAAAAGTGACAGATGGAATGCTATGTAGGAAATAGTGAGGTTATGCACTTTTGGTAGGAAGAATAGAGGCAAGTACTCTTTAAATGGGGAAAGGCTTTGGAAATCTGAAGCACAAAGGGACGTGGTCTTAGTTCAGGATTCTCTTAAAGTTAACATACAGTTTGAGTCAGCAGTTAGGAAGGCAAATGTAATAGTAGCAATCATTTTGAGAGGGATACAGTACAAGAGCAGAAGTGTACTACTGAGGCTGTTTCTGACTATGGTCAGACCGCATTTGGAATATTGTGAGCCCTTTTGGGCCCTGTACATAAGGAAGGATGTGTGGGCCTTGAAAGGAATCTGGAAGATGTCTCCAAGAATGAGTCAGAGGATGAAGGACCTAATGAGAAGCAGTTGAGGGTTGAAACTTGCTGAACAGGGATGGGCTTGGACAGCATGGCCATGGACCGGATGTTTCCCCGAGTAGGAGAGACTAGGAATTGACGGCATGGTCTCAAGTGAAGGGATACCCTCTGGAACTGAGATAAGGAGGGAGTTCTTCAGCCAGAGAGCACTGAATCTCTAAAACTCATTCCAGCAGAAGGCTGTGGAGGCCACGTCGTTGAGCATGTCAAACTCTGAGGTGGATAATGGGAAAAGGCAGGAGAATGGGTTTGAGAATCATCAATGATTGAATGGTGGAGGAGAATTATAGGCTGAATGGCCTAATTCTGCCCTACTTATTCTTTATTTTATACAGCTGCCAACATGCACAAAATCTCGTCACTCATATTTTTTGTTCTGATGATCTATCTCTCATGTCCTCATATTCTGTTTCCTGCCTTGTAATGCAGTGAATTCCAAACCTTTTCTCTTGGTTACAAATCTTCTACCTCTGCAATCCCTTCAGTTTTTTTAATCCCAGCCTAAACTCCTCAGCCCTCAATACTAAGTGTCCTATTTACTTTCATCCCTTTCCTCAGATAGATTTGGTCCTAACCTTTGTGTAATCTTAAGTGTAATTTTACCAGGATGTACGTTTTAAACTTAAACTCTTATTTTAAACTTTTTAAATTTAACTTTTTAAATCTAAGCTTTTCCAACACTCCTTGCTGTATCTCTGTCTTAAATGATTTCTGGAAGCTTAGATATCACAACTGTATTATCTCTGCTGATGCTCCTCAAAGTCTTTTTTTCTTCTCTGTGAGGAATCCAAGATTTGTTGCTTTAAATCAAATATACAAACATTAGAAGATATAGTTGAAATTCTTGAAGATGATTCCTAATATCAGTTTACATTTTACAGGATGAATTCATTCAGTTCTAGACTTTTAATTTAAGTTATGAAAAGCTCTGAATAGGAAGGGTTTAGAGGCATATGGGCCAAATGCTGACAAATGGGACTAGATTTATGTTGGATATCAGCATGGATGAGTCAGACCGAAGGGCCTGATTCCATGCTGTATGTCTCGATGACTCTTGATTAGAATTCGCCTTGGGCTTCAACAATGACTCAACAAGTTTGGAAGCAAATTGCTGAGCTATGTCGCCCAGCAAGGCTCAAGCCTTAATTTCCATGGCTTTGTCAGTGGTGTCAGTTTCACCTGAGGTAGTACACAGGCACCGAGTTTGTGTGCTTGGGTTGGGGCCAGATTCTGAGTCACTCAAGTGACACCTTCACAAGAGGAGAAACTGAAAACCAGGTGAATTAAAAAGAAATATTTGATACTCCTCGTTTTAACTGCAGTCCATGAAGGTGGCTGGCCAAATTCGGTCAGACCAGTTGGTTGCAGTTCTTAGAGAGAGCTTTCTGGTTTCACAAGGTTTATGTTTCAAAGCAAAATAGGATTACTCCATTTCTCTGCCTATTTAAATATGTTATTAAGCTTACAATTAAAAAACAGTGCAGAATAACTTAATGGTGGAATATACCAAATCCTCTTTATCCACAGGGGATAGGGGCATGGACTTCCTTTGGGGTAAAAAAGAACCCATGGATACTGTTCCTATGTAACTCTCGCATTTACCATGAAAGATCAGACTAGACAAGTCATTGGGGGGAATAAAATGAGGTCTGGGGCTAGATGGTGAATGCCCAGATTGTGCTTTCATTAATAATGAGGAGTGACTGTATCTGTTTTGTGTTTCCAAGGGCTCAACATTTTGCAAAAGATATCACTTTAAGAACAATTTGTGCAGAAGCAGCATGTTAAGAAGATAACTGATTTGAATCTGAGGCATCTGATTTAACGATTTTGATTTGCTGTGGAGATGTTGAAGCATCAGTTGCATTTTTTTTTCCCTCTCTCTTTTCCAGAAACTGCTCGAATTAAACAACCTTCACTCTCTCATGGCTGTGGTCTCAGGTCTTCAAAGTGCACCAATATTCAGGCTCTCAAAAACCTGGGCAGTAAGTTTCATTGTGCTACTTTTGTGCTACTCTCTGCAATATGCACAAGTCCACTTCTGATATTTTCAAACCAAACATTGGAATGTTTTTGCTAATAGTTTTGGCGCTGATTGCTGAACTTTATTCTCAAGAGAAGAGCTGTGACACGTGTTCTGTGTCTATTTTATTCCTATGAATGTAACTCATTAGCAAAATAATTAGTTTTGAAGAATTGCAGAAACATTAATTTCTCAAAGAATGGGAAATATATATTTCAGTTAGGTACAACCAGGATAGCGCTCTAATTATGTAAGCTCTTACAGCATTGTACTGTTTCATAGCTCAATGCCCATGTATGTGGGGAAAGGTTGGTTGCCATTGGTAAGAAGTTGCAGGACCTTTAGAAAAGCCATGCAATCAAACGCGGTCCAGCCAACATGGTTTTGAGAAAGAGAAATCATGGTTTTACAATTCT
This sequence comes from Stegostoma tigrinum, assembly GCF_030684315.1. Lineage (NCBI taxonomy): Eukaryota > Metazoa > Chordata > Chondrichthyes > Orectolobiformes > Stegostomatidae > Stegostoma > Stegostoma tigrinum. Next base: position 29,148,909 of record NC_081382.1, read on the forward strand.
GCTGGAGTTCACTCGAGGATATAACAAGAAGAATTAATGAAGGGGAACTGGTAATGGAATTGAATTTCCAGAAGACATGCAATAAGGTGTCATGTAAAGGGTGTTGCACACGGTGGGAGTTCATGGAATTGGGGGTAATGTACTAGTGTGGATTGACATTGACCAACAAACAGAAGACCGAGTTGGGATTAACTGGTCTCTTTCAGGTTGGAAAGATTCAACTAGTAGAGTGCTACATGGGTCAGTCATAGGCTTTGAATTGTTTATTGTCTATATTAATGGTTTGAAGGAAGGGCAAAGTATAATGTATTCAAATTTGCTGCTGATGCAAAAATAGCTGGGAGAACATCCATGAGGAATGTCTGAGTGGATATGGATAGGTTGAGTGAATGGGCAAAAACTTGGTAGGAAGAGTTAAATGTAGGAGACTGTGAGGTCATACACTTTGGTAGGAAGAATTAAGAGATAGACTATTTGTAAGATGGAGAACAACTCCAAAAAAGTGCAGCATAGAAGGATCTAGATACTTTTGTGCATTAAGCTAAAAGCAAATTAGCATGCAGGGTTGACTTATCATGAGTGGCTAAACAGGTTAGGCCTCTATTCATGAGATAACAAGGTGTAGAGTTAGATGAACACAGCAGGCCAAGCAGTATCACAGGAGCAGGAAAGCTGACGTTTTGGGTCTAGACCCTCCTTCTGAAATGGTGATTTCTGAAGAAGGGTCTAGGCCTGAAATGTCAGCCTTCCTACTCCTCTGATGCTGCTTGGCCTGCTGTGTTCATCCAGCTCTACAACTTGTTATCTCAGATTCTCCAGTATCTGCAGTTCCTACTATCTCAGGCCTTTATTCATTAGAGGTTAGAACAATAAACGGCAATCTATTTGAAACGGACAACTTTCTAAGAGGCTCTGACAGGGGAGATGTTGAGAAGGTGTTTCCACTAATGGGGCCATCTCAAACTAGGGACCGTAGGTACAGAATAAAGACACACTGATTTAAAACTGAAATGCAAAGGAATTTCTTCCCTCTCAGGTTTGTGGATGGGTAGAATTCTCTAGCCAAAGAGTTGTGGAAACTAAATCACTGAGACTATTTGAAGAGAAAGGAGAAAGCTTTGGAAATATCAGGTAGTTGCAGGCCATGGGGAGTAGTCGAAGATTGGAGAAGATCACCCATGACCTTGTAGAATGGTGGACAGGCTTGAAAGGCTGAATGGTTTCTGCTACTATTTACTATGTTCTTACAATTCACAGACAAATTCTGAGGGCATCAACAATTTTGTTATGAAATATATACAAAGAGAAATCCTGACATGATGGCAAGCTACTACATCTTCACAATAATAATGACTAGATTGTATAATATAAAATTCCAACCTTTCCATCAATGGTCACGTTTACCAATTATGTGCAAGGCAATTCTTATTTGAACCAGAGCTACGTGTGTTCAATAATTTACTAATGATGTCTGTTACAATATAAAAATGAGATGATTCCTGAGGTACAAACATCCTATCTTCATATAACATATGCCATAAATGCCTGCATATGCATTTCTGGGAAGGTCAGCTAGAAGTGAAATCCAGGCTCAACTCATTTAACTCTCTCAAATCATTTAAAATAGTAATAAATATAATTAAAGGGAATACATTAGAGAAACAACTCTTGATACAGACAATGCTTCAAGTATGTATTTCCCTGCCACAAACTGTTGTGAAGCAAAGTGTACAAATTCTTTTAATATGTTGATTGGAAGCGTTGGATGCAGATACAGTTATAACAGGCATTTGGATAAGAACATGAATGGGAAAGGTTTGGAGGGACATGGGCTAAATGCAGCCAGGTGAGGCTAGTATAGGTTGGGAACATGGCTGGTGTGCACTAATTGGAACGAAGGGTCTGTTTCCAAGCTGTATGACTCTGACTCTTATCAATGATGCCTTCCGAATGGCCTGCAATGTCCATGAGCTTTAACAATGAAATGTCCCACGATGATAGGGCGTCGGTGGATTTTTCTGCTGCTTCCTAAAACCTCAACAATTCCGATGTTAAAAATGAGAATGGAATAAATACTTGAGTACATTCAGCTGGACTAAGGAGTCTAGCATTGATAGATGTATCGGTTTAGCTCGGTTTCAGAAACAGATCTTCTGTTTGTGTACACACTCCAAATGACTCCCGAACTTCTCAGAATGCTGAGAACCCTGACCAATTCTTTCCAGAAATCGCAGGCTAAACATTGGGATTGCTTATTTTGACAATAACAGTGTTGTAATGGCAATTTTTTGTCATTCATTGCAGTGGCTAGTGCACAGATTTAAAAGGTTTCCACATGTGCCGTTATGTAGTAGTTTTTCAGTCAGTACTCGTTTGAGTATTAGCTAAGGTGCAAAAGATCAAGTCATTTCTTTTTCTAACTCATATTATATGTTCAAATATGAAAATAACAGAAGTATTTTGAAGCATATATTTGGCCCCAAAAGCTGATTCACAAACTGCTGCTGGAATATGTAGCGGAAAGAGTGCTTGAGCCAGATCTCTATCCTAAATTAAGACAAAAACCATTTATAAATCTCTCATTGCAAGATTGCCCTTTTATGGAACAGCGGAGCTGTAACTTAACTCATGATAATTTTGCTTTCCATTGCACAGTTATTGTCATAGGTATGGAGATGCACGGCATGGAAACAGATGTTCTGGTCCAACTCGCCCATGCTGACCAGATAGCCTAAATTAATCTAGTCCCATTTGGCCCATATCCTCCCTATTCATGTACCCATCCAGATGCCTTTTAAATGTTATAATTGTACCACCCTTCACCGCTTCCTCTAGCAGCTCATTCCATGCACACACCACCTTCTTCATAAGAGTTGCCCTTTAGGTCACTTTTGTCTTCCCCCTCTCACCTTATGGTGTCTAGTTTTGGACGCCCTGACCCTGGGAAAAAGACCTTGGTTTTTCACTCTATCCATGCCCCTCATGATTTTATAAACTTCTGTAAGGTTACCCCTCAGTCTCTGGCACTCTGGGGAAAATAGCCCCAGCCTATTCAGCCTGTCCCTATTGCCCAAACCCTCCAAGCCTTGTAAATAGTTTCTCAAAGCTTTCAAGTTTAACATCATTGCTATATTAGGGAAAGCAGAATTAAACACAGTATTCCATGCATTGCTTATTTGATTTTATTTTGCACAGAAAAATAAACATGAATTCAAAAAGTTGTTGAAATCCAATATGCTGCAGGAAGAGGTTATAACTGATCACTTTTCAGTGATGGATTTGACTGTTATTCAGGGCTGTTTGAGAGGGAGTTTGGATTGAGTCAGACGGAACTGTGTCAATTTTTATTTAAATGAAATTGCTTTTAAGCATTCATGAGTTTAGTGGGTCGGTACATGTAGATTTTCCCCATATTGTCGAAGTTCGAGCTCCATGCTGAAATGATTGGTGGATAGTTGCTGATGGCCTGACCAAGCTACGATTTCTTGGATGAAGCAAAATACCGTGGATGCTAAAGGTCGGCCAGCATCTGTGGTGAGAATCATGTTGGATTCGAAACATTACCTCTGTTGCTTTCTCTCTGCATTCTCCGTGTTTCTTGCAGATGTCTTGGAGTGGTCTCCATTACTTGTGGTCTCTGATCAGAAACCTCCACTATGGCCTTTTTCTGCTTCCGTACAATTAGCCCAGTTTTCAATTGGGGTATCACTCTTTCTCCTCACTTTTCCCCAAACTAACTTTTCTGAAAAGTGGTGGTAGGGAGTTTGAACGTGATGTCATTCAGCACAGAAACAGACACTTTGGTCTAGCCAGTCCATGCCAAACATAATCCCAAATTAATCTCATCCCACCTACCTGCCCCTAGCCCATTTTCCTTTGAACCTTTGCTATTCAGGTATCTATCTAAATGTCTTTTAAATGTTGTAATTGTACCCACATCCACCACTTCCTCAGGAAGTTCATTCAACAGGCAAACGACCCTCTGTCTAAAAAATAATTAGTCCCTCATGCCTTTTTAAAACTTCTCTCTTCTCATCTTAAAAATGTGCCCCTTTGTCTGGAAGTCCTCCATCCTAATGAAAAGTCAACTACCATTGACTTGATCGATACCCTTCATTATGTTATAAATTTCGATAAGCTTGCCGTTCAAACTATTTATGCTGTGGTGAAAAAAAGTCCCAGCCTATCCGGCCTTTCATTACAACTCAAACCTTCTATACCCAGCAACATGCTGGTAAATCTCTGCAGAACTCTCTGCAACTTAATAGTATGCTTCCCATTAACTGGGTGACCAGAACAGGACACAGTATTCTCAAAGAAGCCCCAGAGTCAAGGTATTTGTATATAAGGTGCTCCTTCAACAGCATCTTCCAGACTCAAAGCTCTAACACCTAGTAGGACAAGGCCAAATGAAAGGGAACACCATCATCCCAATTTGGAATTATATCACCACTCCTTCACTGTCGCTGGGCCAATATTCTGGAACTCCTTTCCTAAAAGTAGTGTTCATGTACCTACTCTCCAAGGATTTCAAAGTGGTTCAGCACCTACCACACATTCTCCAGAACTATTTGGAATGGCTAATAAATGCTTGCCTAGGTACTGACACCAAGAATTAATAAAATATAAATAAACATAATTGATAAACTAATCCACGTGAGCATTCACCACTCGCTGACGAAGCTAATCATCTTTTAGTATAATGATACTTGCTTTTCATAATACAGTGATTCATTTTAATATTAAAGAATTGGAGAAATGATGACATCTTAAAAATAAATACATCAGTTTGCCTGGATATCTTCATGGGGTATTTACAGCTGATGGATTTCAGTCATGCTTGACTGAACAAAACAAGCCTTTTAAAGGTTGTTATATTTGTTATGGTGATGTGATGCCACTGGTTATTTTGTCATTGAATAGATGAAGCAATATGAGCAACGAATTTGAAGAATAATACCTTTTGGCTAAAACTGTGGATGTTTATCTTCGAGATGACAGATAATGTTCAACAGATAACATGGACAACCTGACAGCAGCCCATTAGCCTGCTTTTTATGTTTCTCTTAACATGAAGCCATGTATCACTAGTTTCCTGACCTGGTAAGCTGACACTGGGTTGATTAGAGTTACAGTACACTGTTGCAGAATTCATTTGTTTGTTAGTTCTTGAATAAGCAATAATGTTGCCAAATACGTTCAAGGAAAGTAGAAATAATACAACTGGATCAGATTGTAGAATCCCTTTTGCTAAATCTAGACATGCCTTGGAGTATCACTTTCTTTCCCCTCTAGTGCAACCCTTTTTTAAAACCGCTATAATGTATTTGGTAGAGACTTCCTGTCAAAATTAGATTTTTCTATTTTGTATTCAAATGTTGTGTTACCACGCTTGTCATGTTTCAAACACACTGAAATCCATTAGCAGAAATTATTGTAGAATCCCTACAGTGCACATAGAGGTCATTTGCTCCATCCATTCTGCACCGACCAAGAGATAGCAGTCCTCAGGATGAATGATTAGAACACAGATTGACTTTGGAAATCAAATATTTCTCAGAGCTTGCATTCGTCTGGTAGTGCAAGTTTTTACTGCAGTCGATTGCCATGCTGTCAACAATTCTACCAGCGTAACAACATTAGAATTGTAAGGTTCTGGCCTTTTCAACTAGAAAGTATTCCAATGGAAATAATTTTCTGAGATCATTTTGTTTCAGTTCAAACTTGGCTGTTAAGCTTACACGTGAAGAATATCCATTTGGGTGAGACTTTGGAGATTTCAAACATCTGTCAAACCAAATCCCAAAACTAATCAAGGAGGAGTTGATTAGCCAAAAAAGATTGGCACTTGTATAACCAGCAACTTACAACCATGTTGTACATCATGTCTGAAAAGTCTTTTGGGAGATTCAGGTGAAAAATGTTTCCCCATTGTCTCTTGGTTCAGTCTGGCCCTTGTATCTGTTACTCGTGATACATTCGCAAAGAAATAATTTTCAATAATGGATTACATCCTGGGAATGTGAGGAGGCATTTCACTGCCCCATCTGCACACTGCAACTAGCCAATCCTGGCAGTGACTAGAACCTTCTATTTCCCTCAGGGTATGAATGAACTATTTTTCTTTAGAACAATGGGGACTGCACTTTATTGACTGTAAAAGTGCTTTGGAGTATTCTGATATTATGAAAGGTTCTGGACAAATGCAAACCTTTCCTTATTTTCCAGTTAGCGTTTTAGGACAATCCAATGACCCAAAAATTTGAAATTCATAGAATTTAGTTATAGCTTTGTACATTGTTTGAACACTGGTTACAATTAGAACATTTGGACAGGTACGTGAATAGGAAAGATTTCGAGGGATATGGGCTAAATGCAGGCAAATGGGACTAGTCCAGTTTAGGATACTTGGTCAGCATTTATCAGTTGGACTGAGGGGTCTGTTTCTGTGCTGTATGACTCAATGGCACATTGCTTGATTGTTGGTCTAATACCCATTGGATTATCAGATTGTTGGTGGAGTGCACTTATAATAAATTAATAACAATCATATTTGTGGTAATTCTAAAATACTGAATCTCTGCAGGAATTTCCAGTTATTTCCCTGTAAAAAGCCCTACTTGGGCAGACATTTCTTTGGCACATTTACCTTTATTGCTGAGCCCTTTGAGTACAGGAGTTGGGAAGTCATGCTGAGGTTGTACAGGACATTGGTGAGGCTTCTTCTGGAAGACAGTGTCCAGTTCTGTTCGCCCCGTTATAGGAAGGAAATGATCACGCTGGAAATGGTTCAGAAGAGATTTACCAGGATGTTGCCAGGTATAGAAGGTTTGATTTGTAAGGAAATGCTGGATAGGTTGGGGCATTTTTCACAGGAGTGTAGGAAGTTGATAGGTGACATGATAGAAGTTTATAAGATAATGACAGGTGTAGATCAGGTTGATGGTAGCTGTCTTTTTCCTAAGAAGGGGAATTTCAAGACTAGGGATTACATTTTAAGGCAAGAGGAGTGAGACTTAAAGACATGAGGCAATTTTTTTTATACCGAGTGTGGTTCATGTGCGGAGAGAACTTCCTGAGGAAGTGGTGGGTGTGGTTACAATTACAACATTTAAAAGACATTTGGATGGATATGTGAACAGGAAAGGTTTGGAGTGATATGGGCCAGGCACGTAGGTGGGACGAGTTTAATTTGGCATTATGTTTGGCATAGCCTGATTGGATCGAAAGGTCTCTTTCTGTGCTGTATAGCTCTATGACTCTGTGACTGGGAGCACTTTGCAATGCAGCTTTTTTGGAGACCTTATTATTGGTAATTTTTTATTTACTCCTTCAGGAGATGTGGCTGGGCCAACAGTTATTACTAATGAATGAATGTTCTTCTATTTGAATTTGTATATTTTTGTAGAAAAGTTTAAATTATTCTGACAGCATTGGACCTAATAAAACTGAGCCAACAATGCAATGGGCAAAATCAACTGTTGACTCTGTTCATGGGTTGATCTGGTCATGATCTTGGCTGAGGTGAAATTATTTCTCATTTGGTCGGAGTTTAATCTTACACACAGTTCATGATGTACCACATTGAGGCCAGATTTTGTTTTTGACTTGTTGGAATGAGTTACATGTAAGTCCCTGTCAAGTGTGGATACCTATTAGCCTTCAGAGAATTGTGAAGAGCAGAAGTGGGCTATATAGCTGTCAGAGATAATGGGAACTGCAGATGCTGGAGAATCCAAGATAATAGAATGTGAGGCTGAATGAACACAGCAGGCCCAGCAGCATCTCAGGAGCACAAAAGCTGACGTTTCGGGCCTAGACCCTTCCGAAACGTCAGCTTTTGTGCTCCTGAGATGCTGCTGGGCCTGCTGTGTTCATCCAGCCTCACATTTTATTATACAGCTGTCAGGTCCTGTTCTGCTATGCAGCTATGATCTGCTTCTCACTGTCATTTTCCTCTGTTTGCACCATTTTCCTTGACAGTCTTGTATAACAAAAGCAATTGTTTAGTGGCTTGAAAGCTTAAATTGTTCACAACTGTTTTGTGGAAAGAGGATTCTAGATTCCTCTCTTCTTTTGTGTGAAATAGGCCTTCTGGATTTCCCTCCTGGTTCTTAGTTGGACCAATTCATGTGATAGTGCAGCTAACTTTCTTTCTATTTTAGGGTGATATCATGGGGTGTGTGCAGAGACAATTTCTTGAGATCCAGTTGCCATAAATGCTGTCTTTCACTAGATGTGCTCCTTTGGTGAATCTCTCTGAGACCCTGTCCATCTTGTATTGGATTGGTTTTATTGTCACACGTACCCCCATGAATACAGTGAACAGTTTACAAGTCACTACTTATGGCTCGGCCTTAGGTACCGAGGCACAGAAATAATAAAAAGTCCAACATTTCAAGCCTTCAAAAGTACAAGATCGTAGTAATAAATTAGAAAAATGAAGAAGAAATTTAAAAATTTGAATTACAATCCTTTCATGATAACAGAACTTCTAAAAGTAGAATGAAGAAGAAATGCGAACATAAAGAGAATTTAAGACAGAGTCCACTTAGTCTATTTCACGGCTCTATGGTCCAGGACATGACCCCCACCCCGTTTTTAGAATTCTGGGCCAGACCTGTCACGATGCTGAACAAAATACTGCGTGGAGTCACAGTCTGACGGAAGCCACCACAAGGAGACCCAGACTGATGCTGATGAAAACATCTGCAGATATGGACATCAGATCAATCTTCTGTAAGTTTAGATATTGAGAGTCACGTGGCCCATATCGCCATCATTTGTGCAGGAATTTAAGTTGTGGCTACTGTTTGATGGTTCGTGTAATAAATATGCACGGGGTAAACCATTTGAAATGTACTATATCATTCATTAAAGGTTAGTACTGATATTATATATCAAATCCACCTTTTTGATATACCATTTGATATGCAGTGAATAATCCCTGCTTTCCCTCTTTGTAGACAGACTCGAGCAATCCCTGGAGACTTCCTTGTCTTTTCCCCAGCCTAAGTCTGAAACATCCTTGGTTCTGTGGAACTGGCCTCACTGACCCAGGGACTATTACAGTGCAGAAGCCTGGTTGAGAATTAATTGAATTATTCTCTAAAAGAGCATCTCTATGGTCATCTCCAGTGTGAAGATTCAGGGACTGTTGCAGTGATAGACATCAAGAATGCAGCACAGTATCTTTCTGATAGCGAGCATATATTTGAGTTTATACATGCTTTAACAGCCATGAAATAAAAACCAAAAGAACTGCAGATGCTGTAAATCGGGACCAAAAACAAAGTTGCTGGAAAAGCTCAGCAGGTCTGGCAGTATCTATGAAGGAAAGAACAGAGTTAACATTTTGGGTCCAGTGCCTCTTCCTCAGAACTGATGGTAGCTGGGAAAACGTCAGTTTATATGCAGAAAATAGAGGGGTGGGTGGGGTAGGGAGTAATTGATAGGAGAGTGCCCAAAGAGCGAAGAGCAGTTGGACAGACAAAGAGTTGATAACGATTAGGCTGGGAGAGTGAATGATTGTTAATAGGGACTATTAGTGGCTAATAACAGGTTGTGTGTAATGGCAGGCTATTGGTAACGAGGCCTGGTGTGTGGGTTAGGAGACTGAGATATAGGAGAGTTTTTAGACCCTAAAATTATTGAGCTCAATACTGAGTCCAGAGGCTGCAGGGTCCTCAAGCGGAAAATGAGGTGTTGTTCTTCCAACTTGCGTTGGGCTTTGCTGGAACACTGCAGCAAGCCAGAGACAGAAATGTTGGCCAGGGAAGAGTGCGGTGGAACAGAGCAACTTGGTTAACAGCCATAGAGTCTGGTGACAACAATGACCATTCAGTCCTGCACACAGGGGAATGTTTGTGAAGTTCTCTTGCTGCACAAAATAGAGACACTTCAAAAGGGACAAAGAACAGGGATATACAAGTGTATAACACTTAACATTAACTCAGCAGCTAGCCTCCGATTGGCATTTTTACATTGCTTCTTGCAAGCTTTGAGGCCAACATAACCATCACAGTTGAGCTGCAGACTGCCTGAATAAGACAAATAGAGATTGGTTCTTGAAAATGTGTGGATGTTTACTTTTTGATGTTCAACAATGTTGTAATTATCATTATTGGGCAATAAAACATTTTCTGCAAGGCCACCGACATGACCTTTGAGTGTTCGGAGAATCGGATGGAGCAAAATTAATGCCCTTTTAAAGTCTGCTCCAGTTACTTGCTTTAGCTCCAAAGCTCTGAACTGTATATACGTGTTTCTACCTCTGTGGCTTACTTTGTCCACTTTCCACATCGACCGACATCACTGTTTCCTTGAGATTGGAGTTTGATGCCAAATTGTCAGCAGTTACTGCTGTGAGTCACACTCCAAGGGAATAGGTTGTACGTTAAGCTAATTTCACTTCAACTTTTACAACTATCAAAACAAGGGAACATATTTTTGAGTAGAAGCCCACATGGCACAGAGGTACATCTGGTTTGTGCACATGCAACCTTTTGAGAAATCACATGGGGCCATCATCTTGTCACATCAAACCATTGGCTTAGATGAGGTTGTCAGCAGAGCAGCTAGTGCTGATTTATTTTGTTCCTGATGATAGAAGGACTTAAAAGCTGTTATCTTGGTGATTCAGTAGTTCTGCACCTGATCACCGTTGATCCAGGTCAAATGGAGATCAAAATGTTGTCTGCTTTCCTCGTCAATCTAGCGGGTGGAACAGCTTCAGTAACTGCGAGACTGGATGGAGGGAAAACCAGGTCTAAAGAGCCTTTTGGTTTCTCTACTTCTGCCAGCGACTTTGTGTGCATTATGTTTCCAAGTAATTTCTCGGATTTATGCAAAAAATAAGCTTTTGTTCTCATCCATCTAGTAGGTGTACCTGTGGAATATAAATGCTAATCTGTAAAATGTTAAGTTTATTCTGCAGTTGGTCATCTATGTGGAACAGTTATTGAGATTTTGTGACCAGTGACCAGTCCCCCCCTCACTTTAGTTAAGAGCATTGGGAATGCTGAAGGAAAAATGCTCCAAGCTCCATCTCGTTTGCAGTATGCACATTCTAACACAATGTTGATTAATCCCAGTAATCTATCCCCAAACACCAGTCTTCAAGAGACCCAGACATGATGCAGGGGAAGCCCCACTGGTGGAGATTCTGGGAAAGCAAAGATCAAAAGTCAATGATTCAATGCTCCAGTTGCTTGCACTCCAAATGAAAATCCCAAAGATGGTAATCAGTAACTCATTTGCAATTGCATTTGTCAGAGTGGAGTTTAAAAAAAATTCATATGTGAGACAGCTGCCCATGAGTGTTCTGAGAACCAGTGTTCTCAGAAACATCCTGCTTTTCAGATGAATGACTTCTTGTACAATTTCTCATTCTTTCCATTTGTTGTGACTTGGAGGATTTGCTTTATATTAAATCTAGTTTTAACCTCAAAACAGAACTTTTCCTTTTCTGGTCTTTTTAAGACCTTTTTACTTATTGTCTCTACATTTCCTCCTGTCTGTTTTTCTTTCCTCTCCTACTCTCTGTCTCACTTCTGCCTTAGCCTCCTCTCTCACTCCCCTTGCCTTTTTCTTATTCTTTCCTGTCTCTCTCTTTCCAGCTTCCTGAACTCACCATGGCAAACAGTTCAGTAAAACACTGCACTTGCCAGGCCCATCTTGAGCGCAGGTCTAAACTCAGAAACCTGAAAGCCAAGTGATTTGCATTTACCTGTGTGATTTTTAAAAGATTGTCTCAGGAAATAAATGTTGCAATGAGTGGTGTCCGAGCTGGATACGTTCTGTCAGTAGTTCCATTGCTTCATGTTGAAGTTAATTATGTTTGATTAAACCTTTCAAAACGCTTGGGATTCGCATAAGGCTCTCTGGGAATGATTCAGTCCAAACTTTTAATGCTTATTTCAAAAGAGAATTACAGATGGAAAACTGTTTTGTTCGCCCAGAACGTCTGGAGCTGATCTCCATTTTGCACAACTGCAACCTCTTGTTTTTGACACTGTTGTTTCTACTGTTCCCTGTATTTTTAAGTGTAGCTTTTCAGGAATTTCGGGAGCATGAGTTTAGCTTTCCTTTTGTTTTACAAAAAGCTTGATAATTGCAAAGTGCCTTATTACAACAATATAAGGAGTTCTTGGAATGCAACGAGTAGTATCCCTGCATCTGAGTCAGAAACCTTGGGTTTGAATCCCATTCCAGGATTTGACAGTCAATCTGTTCATAACATGGACATACAGGTTAATTGTCACATCAATGGCAGTTGTAATTAGGTGGAGAGATTCCTGGTCAGCTATAAAATGGAAAGAATGTCAGAGCCATCATTCCTGAACTAGAACATGTTTGTAAAAGCTCATGCTGTCACTGCAACTCAGACTCCATGAGGGGACCTGGTTGACTCACATGCAATAACCAACTACTGTTCTGTACCAGCAGTCTTTTACTGAATGCTGAATTATCCATTGGTATTTGATCCTGTTCACTGAGAAGCTCACCCATGACATGAGAGAGGCATCACTTGCATGGTCAAACTGTACAGTGAGGGTCTTAACGCAAGAACATCTGGCTGTTTTAAGTGAGCACCTCGATCAGTGTAACATTTCTTCAGCTTGATTCCCTGGATTGTGAGCTTGGAATCCTCATGTGAGGCTTGAACTCAAAGCATTCAGACCCAGAAAGGAGTGGTACCAACTGACACAATCATAATCATCCATGCTTCCTTCTATCTCCTTTTGCTGTTGTTTCCTTGAATTATCCTGTTTTGTAACTCCTGATCTCTGATGTGCGTACTGTGTACAGCAATCCTTCTTGACCATCTCTCTCCATCTTCCTCCTTGCTGAGGGTTTCCTACAACCTCTGTCTTCCTCTGGTCTAGGCCCACATTCCCCTCTCAGTCAGCTGGCATCCTATTCAATCTTGGCACCAACTGAGCACTAGTGGATTGAGTCAATTCTTCTCGCCTGTACTGCTCTGCTTCAGTGGCATCCTGCACTGTGAACCTTCACCTTTTTGTGGAGATTTTTATAGGGGAATGAACTTCCTTTTAAGTTTTCCTGTTGAAGGTATGTATTAGTATGCCACTTCAGCTCAAATTCCAAATATTCTCTTGTGTATTCATTCATTTGTGAAATAGTTTTATTCCATTATGTAATTGTAGGACCTGTTTTTTATTAATATCTATCGTACGTGCTGTACAGTGGAACACATCACCTATGTGAATGTTGGAAATAGAGACCATTCGTGATTTCACAGGAAGTTGGGTTGGTGTGATGCAGTTTGTTTCTTTTGCAGAATGTGTGCGCTTTAGGAATCTGCAACGTGTAATATGTGCTTGATAGACCCTGTGCTGCCCTAATGACTGGAGCTCAGTGGAGTAAACAAGATGTAGATTACTGCATCTCTGAAACTATTTACAGGTTACAATAGGCTCTATGTTTGAACAAAGACTGATGGGTGGCCCTGGCCTTAGTTCTGTATCCCATGTGATCCTGGGATGTGCACTCAATCAAGTATTAACCCTTTTAGAGCTATGTGGAAGAGCACTTGAAGGAAATTAATAAGCAGGGCGACAGGGTTGGAGCAATGGAATGGGACTGACTGGTTTGCTGCAGAGAGATCCAGCTTGGATTAATGGACAGAAAGGCACATTGTCTGTACTATTGTGACTCTATGGCCTTGGTAAAGTGCTCTGATAGACGCTGTGTGTAAACGTGGGCTCACTAAAACTATCACTATCAACATCACATTATATTCCCTGTTATTCCATCTCAATTGTGTCACGTGATATGGATCACTACTGATAAGCAATTTCCTGTGGTGCTGGATGTTTGTGTTTACATAGGACCTGAATTCCACCCAAGTTAAGGAGTGGTATGAGGGCAGGGATGATATAACAAGTTACAATTAGTACTGTGGTGGAAGTTAAGGGTTCAGAAAGGGTTAATGTTGGAAACTGCATTCAGCTCCACCAGTCTGACAATATCTTGAGGACTTAGGTGGGGAAAGGCAGATCATTTTAGAACCTTGTGAGAGGTGAAGAGTTTTATCCACAGCTCTCCTCCTGGTCCAGTAACAGTAGATGATGGCTTCTTATCAGAGACTGTGCAACATGGCAAATGGTGAGATGAGTGGCCGAATTGGACTAGACCTGTCTTGACATCAGAAGCTTCTCGCTCCACCTTTTATGCTTTTCACAAGCAGCATGGGAATCTTCTCGCTAGGCAGTGGTGACTTGCTAATTAAAGAGGGATCAATGAGCATGAAAAACCAGGTTGACAGCGCAACTTGCCTCGTTAATATTCAGCTTGTCATGTTACCAAATTCACCAAACAAGCTAAACAGCGAGAAACCTCAGTGTGGGAACCAGAGCAGGTACCTGGCAAATTCAGCTCTCTGCAAACAACGCGCTTCCATGTTGGATACCAGACATCAACATCTCAGGGTATGCCCCTTGGGCACCAACCATATGCACCCCATATCTCCTGGAATCCAACATGTGCCAGTCTCTAACAACAGCCATGGCCATCTTCAATTCACATACAAGACGCTTCTGTACTCCAATGCTACACTTTGGGCTGCACTGACAACTCCCATTGTAACGCTGCAGGAAGGACATTGTAGCTCAGGAACACACACCCAACTCAGGGACTGGACTAGGTTGCATGCTCACTCTGGATGTTTGCAGCATCCCTATGCTGTGCAGGTTAGATTGGCCATGCTAAACTGCCTGTAGTGTCTAGGGATGTGTAGGCTGGGTAGATAGGGTAAATGCAGGGTTATGGGAATAGGGTAGAGGGTTGGGTCTGGGTGGGACACACTTTGGAGGATTGGTGTGGATGTGATGGGCTGACTGGCCTCTTTACACACAGTAGGGAGTCCATGATTTTGTGTATTGCTCTCTCGTGTCTTTTGTGGGTTTTGCCTCAGCCAGAGATGTGAGGTTTATATAACTTCTGTCGTGCCTTGCTGTTTAGAACAGACACAGGAATGAAGCTTGTCAAGGTTGTCTGCAGGACTCAGTCAACTCGAGGTGGGGGTGGCCTTCAGTTTGGGGGTCCTGGCACAGCAATTCAAGGGCATGCAGGGATACTCGTGTGGGGATTTGGGATTGCACTGAGCAATTGGGCAAAATGTTGTCAGCAATGTTGAGTGTGGTGGAGCATGAGTCTTGATGGGAGGGGTTAGCAGAGAGAGAGATGTCTGTGAGGTTTCAGAGAAAGGTGCCACTTACCCTAAAGGTTTAGAGAAGGTCATTTTGACATTCTTCCTAAAATACTACAACTCCTCCAGGTGGCTGAGACTGCCTGACCTGAATGGCCACCTCAGACCAAGCTGGCACGGTTTTGTCATATCACCTCTGGTTTTGGGAAAGGTGGGGGTTGGGGAGTGGGGCGTGGAAGAAGGAAGTCCTGGGTCTACAACAGTCTGTCCAGCAGGATCTTGGCTTCCTTGCTGCAAGTGCCAATAACCCCCTATTTGCCAATCTCAGGAACCATACGAAGCAGCTCCGAGCTGACCGTGCTTGTCTGGCATTTTAGAAATGACGAGCATACAAGTGACACTGGTGAATTTGAGCATATCTGATGAGCGGCGAGTAGTACTGGGAATAGCACGTGATAAAATGTGGCCGGAATCTAACAATAGGTGCTGTAGGAGTGGGGTAGGTCATTAATGTAGAGAGGTTGGTAAGATTGAGTGAGAGAAATCACAGAGAAACATTCTGAAAAGCTTGATGTAACTAAGTCTCAGTGGAAATAAAGTAAGTGTCAGCCCACTGTTTAATTTACAAATTTAATCTTTACTTGATTGCTATCATGCAATAAACTACAGCTTGTTCAAGGCAAAAATTAGCTGCTTCTTGGAATTCACTCATGGTTTACCTCTGCCACAGCATGAAAGCAAACTAGGCCTTTAGACCAGTCAAGGAGAAAGGAGATGACAGCAAGCTAACCTTGAGCACAAGCAATGGTTTGATGTGCAATGCACACAAGTACATCAGTGTTTCTGACTTGCATGCAACAGGGAACACATCATGCAGAATCTTTTTTACATCCATTTTCCATGCTTTGATGGTATCGTGATCAAAGACACCTTGCATATTTAACAGCCCAGTCATGGACTTTCTGTAAGAGCCATGATGGAAGAAGCTGAGAAACAACTTCACATAAATATACATCAAAGCAATGGGTAGCATCCTATCATCGTGTGCTCTTTGTACATAGCCATCTATAAGCAGCAAGAATGAGGAAAAAGTCCTTTTCTATGATATTTTGTTTCATCCAGTTCAAGAAAGAACAGTAAGCCTGTGACCCATAGGAAGGCCATGAAATCTGCAGGGAGTAACGTGGTAAAATTTAAATATGCGTGTCTGCTGCGATGCTGAAAGAACCATAGATGTTGTGTGCGGCAACGCTGAGTGAATGAATGAGTGAAGGATGATCTTTGTACCTGTGGTGCGTGAGACAAAACAAAGCCTGCGAGGTGAAAAATATATTGAACACTAGGAGTCACTGCAGCAACTTGACCTTCGCATTGCTGCCTATCCGGAGCATATTATTTACTTTCCTGTCAACTTCATGCAGCTGGGATTTGTAAAGATAGAGCAAATGTGACTGCTTGTAAACCTATTCAAATACATATCTGTTCCAAAAACATATGATGTAAACTAAAGGACAAATTATGACTAATTTTAGTCAGTCACTCTGAAAAAGAAGTGTAGTGTCAGAGTTCTGCAGTAATATTGCTGCTGTGGGATCTTGCTCCTTTTCAGCAAATGGTAAACATCATAGAGTAAATGCTTTATTCTCAGTAGGATTACAGAATCAGATGTCAAATTCCATGACGGGAAGAGTACTGTACAAAGTGTACTTTGGAGGTATGGGCTGGATGTTTAGATGGCCTGAGATGCAAAATAATATATTGTCCTTTTAATCCAACATGGAATCATAAAATCCCTATAGTGTGAAGCAGGCTATTTGACCCATACTGACCCTCTGAAGAGCATCCCACCCAGACCCAATCTAGCCCTGCACTTCCCATGGCTAACCCACTAAGCCTGCACACCCCTGGAGACTATGGGCAATTACGCATGGCTAGTCCATCCACCCACCCTGCACATCTTTGGACTGTGGGAGGAAACTTGAGCACCTGGAGGAAACCCACTCAGACACAAGGAGAACGTGCAAGCTCCACACTGACAATTGCCCAAGGTTAGCAGTGCTAACCGTTCGGTTACCGTCCCAATCCAACAGGTGCTTTTATACTAAACGAGCCCTTCCCCATTTGCTTCATCTCATCGTATCAATCCTTCTCCTCCTTTCTTCATTGTGTGACAACCGGATTCTCCTCAAATGTACTGTGATAATCCCAAACTATGGGGGACAAAGTTACAGAATGAGGGGACACTCATTTAGAACTGAGATACGAAGGAATTTCTTCTGTTAGAGAGTAGTGAACATTTGGGATTTGTGCCCCAGAGTGTTGTGGAGGCTAGATCACTGAAGTATTTAAAGAGAAAGGTGGACAGTTATTTGAAACCTCAAGGAATTGAAGGCGATGAGAAGCTGTCACCAAAGAGGAGTTGAGGGCTGGGGCAGATCAGTCATGGTTGTATTCAATGGAGGAACAGTCTAGATAGGGGGTAAATGGCCAATTCATGCTTTTTTTTACATGTTCGTGTAACTGTTCACTTCAACTATCCCATTCTCACCATTCTGATTTTCTGAGTGGATTTATTGGTGTTTACCCTACATTCATGGCCCTGAGATTTGGACTGTCTCAGAATTGGAAACAACACCGATTAATGTAACCTCTTGTGTCCATTTTTTTATCATGTGCATTATCACGATATACGTGCATCATGTGAGAGGGCAAATCAATCTTCTGTTCATTGCCTCATCCAAAAGACAGCATCGTCAGTATTGCACTGGAGAAGTGGTGTAGATCTTCTGCTCAAGTGTGATCAATAGCCTACTAACTGCCATGTGAGAGTGCTGTTTTGGAGATGCTGTGAGCACTGAGCAGTTTGTTAGCAGGTACAGTAATGGGATTAACAATGCTGTAATGATGTCAGAGTCACGTGGTTAGTGTAAAAAAGCTCTTAAGCTACTGTGAAGGGGATCTGGATGGATAGAGTGCTAATTCAAGAATTTCTGAGAAAATTCCATGGACTCCAACAGCATTGCTTTGGGAGGCTAAGCACACATCCAAATAGCAAATAGTTTAAAAGTTGGTATCATACAAGGCATTCAGTTGGGGATGTTGTCTTTCAGATAACATTGTCAGGTGGAACCATATCTTCAACAATGTTTGAAATGGTGGTGCTCATTCAACCATAAATTTAAAAGGTCCATGCAGGGGCTCTTAATGAATCATTTGGAAAACATGGCTGATTTACTGGTGGCAGTTAATGGGTGAAAATTGCTACAAGGTGATTTGGTGATGAGGCAAAAGCTGTTGGGTTTTTGCGTAATTGCACTTCCAGATGTAAAAGCAAAAGATAAATGAAAGCCCAGGACGAGCGCACTGGCGGTGGGCAGGAGGATGGTTGGTCTGAACTGCCAGCTGTCTACCTGTCCTCCACAGCTGTGTTTGTGCCCAGGTGTCCACCAAAACTGGGTGCCACTAGAGAGCGGTGGGCACTGCAGCAGGGTAGAGTGCTTTATGTGCCCTTCAACTCCATTTGGGTTTAGATCTCTCCCACTCTCCATAAGCCTCCTTTCATTGTGATGGCCTGCTTCACCTTTAACTAGTCTTGTGCATAAATTAATCAAACAGAAAACACAGGTGATTTACTGATGGTGACTAATAGACGGAAATATACCACGGGCGATTTGGTGATGGTGAAGAAAGCATTCAGTTACGTGTGTTAGAGCACTTCTGGACATAGAAAAGAAAAATAAAACAAGTTTCGGTGGAGGGCTGTTTTGGTGTAGTGATAGTCTCCCTACCTCTGAGCCAGGAGGTCTGGTTTGAAGTCCCACCTGCTCCAGAGCTATGTAATAACATCCCTGGGCAGGTTGACCAGAATCAACAGGTCCAGGTGGGGTATGGACTTGGTTGTATTTGCTGACTGCCTCCCTCTCTCCTACAGCCATGTTTGTGCCTCGAGGGGGAAGGACATGGTGAACATTAACATTCTTGAAGCCCTTAGAGAGAGGTGGGCACTCTGGGGGGCATAGGGAGCATTATTCCCTCTCTTCCCAACATCTCCTTATTTTGTTTGGCTTGGCACTGCCCTGGGTGGTGGTAGGTAGTTCTTGTTAATTGTTACTCCTTTAGATGGTCAAAAAGGCAATTTGGGTGGGGTTGGGTAAACAGGGGCTGATTTTCCAGAGGCTCATGCCGCACAGTGACAGCTGATCCCACAGGTCCCGGTAAAACTCCCACCTGTTCCAGAGGTGAGTGATAATATCTCTGAACACTTCGGTTCAAAAATAGTTTTAGAAAGGACTGCTTTTCCAGGGGCTATTGTGATGCGGTGGCTGTGCTCCTCCCTTTGAGCCAGAAGGCTTGGGTTCAAGCCCCAAGTGCTCCAGATACATCATAACACATCCAGACCAGTTAATCATAACACATCCAGACCAGTTAATTAGGAAATCTGATTTTTTTTTAAAAAAACTGTCTTTCCAGGGGCTTTTGTGGTGCAGTGGTAATGTCTTACGTCTAGACCAGAAGACCGCATTTCGAAGCCTACCTGTTCAAGAGATGTGTAATTGCATCTCTGAACAGGTTCATTTGGAAAACAAAATAAGAGCTGAGTCCTTTATGTTGTGGATAATTGTGGGATGGGTTCTTAAAATGAAAACGAGCTGGTTTCCCCCGATTGCTGGTTAGGGAATGGGAGAGAGCAGACTGGAGTGTGTATTAAATTATAAATAAACAATTCTGGAAGACAAGCTGACCCCTTCTTCAGTAAGTGGACGACTGGCAATATTGCATTGTCTGCTCCCTCAGATAGAAATAAAAGATCCCATGATACATTTTCCAGAAAGAACATGCCACAAACCTGGCCCCTTGACATTTATTACTAAAGCTGACTTTCTGTTGAAATCAGAAAAGTGCAAAGTAGACTTTGCAACGGAGAATAACTTCATTTCTTTCAAAACAGCTTCCCGTGGCTTACTGCATGACTTCACGTCTCAGTAATACTTTTGACTTTTAATTCTGGATATTCCATCTAAATGAGACAATATGTACCAAATGTAATGCTTTTACTTGTGGTAACCAGCTGTCAATTTTTGGCTGTTAGATGGTATAGTTTTTGTTACTAGGCAATTTCCAGATATTGTGTAGTTTTGTTTTTTTTAAAGCAACTGGAACTACAACTTCCAGTAGACATTACGCAAAGGATGGCTGCCCACATTGTTAGCCCAGTTACTGACACATTTAGTAGTTCCAAGCTTCTGAAGCAGTTTTTGAATGATCTATCGGCCTTGGATAAATTGAGTCACCCTGCTCTAATAAATATTATCTTGAATTTTTTGAGGATGGATCAGTTATTTGCATTTTATTTTTGTTTAAATTACACACTCAAGGACACTTCCCAACACTACAAAAAAAACTGCTGGTGGGTTGTACTGTTGCCAAGTAAGCTAGTTCAACTCCGATTTAAAACGATTCCATAAGCTGTGCCTGAGGCTCATGAGCCCAAATCATCTCTACTTTTAATGACTTGATAGCTTTGCAGGTTACGGTTCTCAGCCCATGTGGAGATAATAGTTCAGCACATTTGTTAAAATAATTAAAGTTAGTGTTTCGTTTGTGCATTTTCCTCTACTAGCCATGCCACTGGAGTAACTAGTTTTAAGCACAATAGTTTCCTTGTTGCAATTTGAATTTTTAAAAAAATGGAGGATTTTACATTTGTCCCCTTGTGCCTGTATTCCCTCTCATGCAAAGATTTAAACCCGTGGGCACATTCCTCTGCTTTTTCCCAGGGCGCTTCGTGAAATGCTCTGCTCATAACTAAACAATCCATGGAGCAAAGATGCAAGATTTTTAGAATGTATCCGGAGTCCCTTGCACTCGTAATGTAGTTAGATGAATGGGCATGGGATATAAAGAAAACCTATTGTAAAATATTTAAATCCAATGAGGCATGGCAACAGGATTTACATCTGTCTACAATCTCTTGCTCTCTATACTTACTTGCAGAGTAGAAGCATTTCAGGGAGCTTGCACTGCAATTACAGACTTTTGTGTTCAAAGCTGGTCTGTGTCCTGGTATAAAGATATTTTAACATTTTGAATGAAATGCTTAACTGATTTTTTTTTCTTTCTCATTGTTTATACAATTCTGGAATTTCCTTAATGAGCAAGTATTTTTCCTGTATAGGCATACAGCTGTTTGGGATAATATTTTGATAACACCCTCGTTAAAATTGTTGTGCAGTTGTGTTGTAATGTACTGGCCCCAGTGGTAAATTAGATTCCAAATGATGCGAGTCCTTCGAATGGCATATGAACAGGAGCAAGACATTGAATCCCTCACAGCTGTCTGTCATTCAGTTAGATCATGGCTGATCTGTACTCGGTCTTCATTAACCTACTTTAGCTACAGTAATCAATTTCTGTTAATGGAGAGTAATGTTAAAAGTAGTCATGGCTATGATGTTCCATAACTTCACCTCAGTCTCAAATAACAAAAATTGCTGCACACACCCTTGAGCGTGAGAAGGCACGAAGTATTTGTGTGACAGAGCTGTTGAGGAAAGAATTTATGATAATTCATTGGTTCAGATACATCAGTGTGCAGAAAGGGGTTCAGATCTTCTGAGGAGACCTCATTGAAGTGGAAGTACTACAGATTTCAATGTGAGAAATGAGCATATTTGCAACAGTGATTACTGTAACCATTGGAAATAATGGAGTGAGAATTAAAAGTTACGGTTCCCTCAGATTAGTGCTTTGTCTGCTGAGCGCTATGTCCATGAAGCATTAATTAGAGTCTGTGAGTAGACTATGTAAATCCTTCTTGAGGGAGCTTTATGTCAGCATTTGCAGCTGATTTTGCAATTATTTGATGATTTATTGTTGTTTATGGGCAGTTTCTGTTCTTACCATAATTTTAGTTGTTGACACGAGATGTTTTCGAGGGCTCAGATCTCAATTATTCCTGGAAATGATTTGTCTCCCTTTTAATCCAGACCCAGGCAACGTCTCGCCAAATAGTGGCAAGATCCAGGGACTGTAACACTACTTGGTATTGTATTCACCCGCTGCTGAGTCATATTGTGTGTTTCTGTCCTCAAGAATGTACTGAATACAAAATCTTAACAATTCAGCAATAAGCAAGGAAATGTAGACAGGTAAATGAACAGTTAGCAGCATAATCCTGTGCTTATTCTAATCTTATCAATACCTATAATAACAAAGGTCCTGTTTGGTTTCTTTCAAGACATGGACTTTTAACAGATGTTTTCAGCAAGCTGCTTGTAACCTGGATTAACTCATGTGGATTATTCTGTAAAATGTAAAGGTCACATTTCTGCATGATGATAAGGTTTAAGTCTCAAACAACAGTGGTTCTCAGGAAAAGTAGGCTTTGCTCAGAATCCTAATCTGAATTTCTGATGCTATGCAGCAAGAAAAGGCAGTGGATGGCTCCATCTATCAGTTATGACTCCAGCATGGAATTTAGTTTGTTAGTTCATCGTCAACGCTGCTGTTCTTCCACCTCAATAACCAAGCCCTACCTTGGCTTATCTGCTGTTCTGCTATTGTTGCTTCTTGAATTTTATCATTCCAACACTCCCTTTGGCCAGAAAGGTACCGCTGGCCGTGATGGAGGTGACAGAAATGATTAGTGTTTGTCCTTGTGAACACCAACAAATATCGGCTCTAGTATTGCCAAAGCTTGGATTTTAAAATGTTGTGAAATCCCCTTGATGCATTTGTCCTTTCCATCGCTGCATTCTCCTCTATCCCCACAACCCTTTGAGATCTTGGCACTTTTCCACTGCTGGCCTTCTGCATGTCTGCGTGGGTTTCTGCATGATGCTCAGCTTGCCTCGCACTGTCCAAAGATGCGCAGGTAGTTGGATAGGCTGTGCTAAATTGTCCTGAAGTTTCCAAGGATACACAGGCCAGGTGGATTAGCCATGTTATGGGCCTGGGTGGGATGTTCTTCGGAAGGTCAGTGTAGAGTTGATGGTCCGAATGGCCTCTACCTGTACTGTAGGGATTCTATCAAGTGCAATCTGGAGAAAAGGATGCAAAATCTCTTGTGAAACTCCCCAATATATAACTGAACCCATTAGCCTCTGACTTTGTGGCCATACTGCATTGGCTTGAACCAGTAACCTGAGACCCAACATAATACTTCTGTCTGTTTAAACCATTAGGAGTACAATATGTATTTGCTTGTACAAAACCTTAATCTTGAAATAATCTAATTGTAATAGTGTATGAAATAGAACTGACGGACTTTGATTTATCTTTACTTTCACCTATTTTGATTTTTGTTCTGAAATGATGATCCGTTCCATTTTTGTTCTCAAACTCGAAACCAAGGTAATTGCTCATGTGCAATAACGAGGTGCAGAGCTGGATGAACACAGCAGGCCAAGCAGCATCAGAGGAGCAGGAAAGCTATTTCCTTAGAAGAGGGTTCACAGTGGGGTTATTTCCTTAGAAGAGGCTTCGCAGTGGGGTTACATGTTTTGCTCACGTGTTTTTGTTTGTTAGAGTTAGAGCTTTTCATTTGTGATTTCCCATGGCAGAAAATCCATCAGCAGTCAATGTGTTTTCAGCAATTATGCGCTCTACACAATCACTTCTGTGGGATTTGACTGTAAATTGGACCAATGCCCAAATTCTGTCAGAAGTTTCTTTTCTGTACATGCTATCAGCAATTTGCAGTCTGACATCTTGAAGATTACACTTCTTTCAAATTCTAATCTCTTCAATTAAATCCTGGAAACTTTTCTGATGTTACACTACATCCACCATTCATGTTTCATATCTAAAACAAAGCTGCAACTTTATTTGATTAAAACTGCATTGAAGAGAGACCTTTAAAAAGGCTACCCTACTTTTGGCGAATGTTGGTAATGCAGAGCTAGTTCTTAGAGGGCAAATAAACTTGGGCTGGAATTTGACACACCGCGCCAGAGAGGTGTGGAGGCCAGCATCATAGCACTGTGTTGCCTGCCTGCCTGCTGCTGGGATTTCACCCACAGCAGGGGAGATATCAGGCAGCTTGCTCATCTTGGGGTAATTGAGGACCCAGTTTAGCCAATGTATAGCACAAAAGAGCCTCTCCCACTCCTGATGAGATTTTATATCGACATGTGTTTTGGTTTGGGGAGGTGGTGTTGATGGAAATGGCTTAGTGGTATTATAGCTAGAAATGATTAATCTCATAACTCGGGCTATGTTCTGGGACCTTATGTTAGAATCCCACCACGGTGGTGAGATTTGAATCCGGTAAAGATCTGGAAGTTATAGAATTCAGGGATGACACTGAAACTGTTGCCAACTGCTAGAAAAAAAACCCCATCTGGTTCAATAATGTCCTCCCTTTTAGGGAAAGAAACTGCCATCCTTACCTGGTCTGGCCTACGTGTGAGTCCAGACCCACTGCAATATGGTTGATGCTTGGCTGTTCACTGGGCAATTAGGGATGGACAATAAGTGCTGACCTAGCCAGCGATGTCCACGTCTTGAATGATTTTAAGTAAAAATGGGTGCCTGGCCAAATCTTGCATCCTTTGCTGATTTTGAGGTGAGGTTTGGATGTGTGTATAGTGGAGGTACATCCAATTTGTGCATCCTGTGCCCATTGGAAGCCACCTCCAGCCTTGTCAAACCTGTGGCCTTTGCCACGCACCCCGGCCCCCTCTCTGGAACCTGTCAGCCTAGCCTTGGAGAAATCCTGGATGTATCTCAAAGTCATATGATAAGCCTTTCGTCCCTGGAATCATGCTCATGAGCCTCCTCTGGACCCACTCCAGGGTCAGTACGTCCTTCCTGAGGTCTGGGGCCCAAAATTGCACTCAAAAGTCTTAAGTGTGGCCTAACCAGAGCCTTATAAAGCCTCAAAAGTACTTCCATGCTTTTATGTTCTTGTCCTCTTGAAATAAATGCCAATATTGCATTTGCTTTCCTAACTAGACACAAAGTACTTGTTCAGTTCTTCCACCATTTCTTTAGTCCCCTCTGCTACTTCCCCGGTGGCATTTTTCAGTGGCCCAGTGTCCACTTTTGCACCTCTTTTGCTGTTTATAAGTGTAAGGAAACTCTTGCAATCTTCTTTTATACTACTGGCTAACTTACCCTCACATTTAAACCTCTCTCTCCTTAGTTCTTTATTAATTGTTCTCTGGTTTGTGTAGGCTTCCCAATCCTCTGGTTTCACACTGCTCTTTGCTGCATTATATGCTTTATCTTTTGCTTTTACGCTGTCCCTGACTTGCCTTGTCAGCAATGGTTGACTTGTCTTCCCTTTAGTACACTTCTTTTCCCAGGGATGAATTTTTGCTGTGTCTCCTGAATTATTTCCAGAAACTCTTGCCATTGCTGTTCCACTGCCTTTCCTGCTCGACTTCTCTCCCAGTGAATTCTGCTGAGCTCCTCCCTTGTGCCTCTTCAGCTGTAACACCATTACCTCTAATTCCAGCTTTTCCCTCTCAAATTGCATTGTAAATTCTATTGTGTTATGGTCACTGCCTCCTCAGGGTTCCTTCACCTGAAGATGCCTTATCACGTCTGCCTCAATGCACAACACTAACTCTGGAATTGCCTGTTCCCTAGTGGGCTCCACTACAAACTGCTCCAAAAAGCCATCTCGTAGACTTTCCACAAATTCTTTATCTTGCAATCACTACCAACCTGATTTTCTCAGTCCACCTGCATATTGAAATCCCCCACGATCACTGTAACCTTGCCTTTCTCAACGCCTTTTCTACCTGCTGGTGTATCTTGTGCCCTACATCCTGACTACAGTTTGGAGACCTGTACATAACTCCCATTATGTTTTATTTTAAACTTTTGCAATTCCTCAACTCTGCCCTCAAAGACTCTACATCTTCTAACCCTATGTTGTTTCTTACTATTGATTTTAATTCCATTTTTTAACTAATAAGGCAACCTCACCACCACCCCCCCCCCCCGCCCACCTGCTTGTTTATTCAATAGGGTGTATATCTTTGGATATTTAGCTCCCAGTCCTGATCCCCTTGCAACCACATCTCCATGATGCCCACCACATAATACCTGCCAATTCCGATCTGCACCACAAGTTCATTTACCTTATTTTGTGTACTGTGTGCATTCAGATATAACACCTTCAGCCCTGTATCTTCAGTCCCTCTTCTCATTTTCATTACTTATCTAGCGTGCGTGAGGTTTGATTCCTAACCTTTTTCAAACATACTGTTCTATTTTGTGTTCTGGAGATTTTAATAACCTCTCCTAAGTTTTTTGCTTTCTTTTCATTTTCTTCATACTCTTCCATGCAGTTAAATCCACCCCCACAGATGTTAACCTTGTTGAATTATTTCCAATTGGCCATTCATACTTCTTGGAATTTTAGCTCCCCCCTGCCCACCCCACTTTCTAGTTCTTCATTAGGCTTGTTAATTTTCCGATATTGTTTTCTTCATTCAAATTTCACCATTTGCTGTGGTGGTATTCAAACCCATGTTACCCAGAACATTGGTCTGGGCTCCTGGAATACAAGTGTAGTGATGCTACAGCTCCGCTTTCACTTCCTTCTAGTTAAAGATTAAATTAGTAGTTAAGCCTGGCTTTCCTTTACAATCAGTGTCATGGAATCTTACAGCGTGGAAACAGGTCCTATAATCCGACTTGTCCGTGCTGACCAAGTTTCCCAAACTAATTCGTCCCACTTGCCTGCATTTGGCCCACATCCCTCTAAAAATTCCCTACTCATATACCTATCCAAATGTCTTTTAAATTTTCTAATTGTACCTACATCCACCACTTCCTCTGGCGGTTCACTGCCACATGAACCACTCTGTGTGGGGGGAAAAAAATTGCCCCTCGTGTCCCTTTCAAATCTTTCTCCTCTCACCTTTTTTAAAAAAAATGTTTTGTACTCCCCCCACCCCCACCCTAGGGAACACGTATACAGTTTCTAGACATGAGTGGTCTGATTTCTTTTAGGCTGTGTTCTTGTTAAGGCTGTTTCCACCATCACTACACTGGAACACTCTCCCTCAGGTGTGTGCATCTTGGTGTTTAGCAACCAAACTGATGTTTAAAATCTGTTCTAGCAGACACAGCAGAAATCCTACTTCTTCTTTTAGATTTAAAGATGAATGATATTCAGGTCCTGGTCAATTAAGCGACTGTCAGACTTTGTGATTTTGTTTAGAGATTTCTGCCTGCAAATCCTTCCCTTATAACAATCCCGACCTCGTGCCATTCCCTTTTAGGCCTTGTTACAGAATCAGGACTATCTCATTGAGAAATGCATCACTAAGGTCAGGTTCCCCATTGCAAATGAGGGACAAAATTCTGATTTAATTCCTGCACACTGACTATCCAGAGGCATGTTTTTTTGGAAGCTGCTTCAAAGCACGTCGGGTTGAAGAGTTTGCGGAGAAGATGGAAAACCTATCGAGGAGTCAGGAATATTCTGAAAGGGAAGTGCAAAGTGTTTCCTGTGACACAATTACTACAAAAGTGAATTTGTTTGTAATCCAATGATTCTTCACAGGGTACTGTTCTAGGTTGACTGGTTCATCAATCAACCTAATGTATATGCTCACATGCACTACAGTGCTTCGATGGAGGAAGCATTATAACCACGACCAATGTTTTAAAGTGCCCTGTTAGGCTGTGCTGGCATCTTTTCTACCGTCATTTAAATGGCTTTGGGTAATTTAAAGAAAAAAAAATCAGTTTTTGGCACTTTGAATGAACAATTTTACCACCTCTTTCACGGTGTCAATATTTCAGAAATCTACCTACCCCTTCTTTTAAATACTTTGTGATTTAGCCTCCACAACTCTGTGGGATAGAGAATTGTAGACCTTTGTAAGGCTCTGCCTTAATTTGAAATGAGGACATTCTGTTCAAGATGTAGTCATCCCATGTGACTATTCAGTTAATGAAAAAAACAACTATCACAGTTTGAGCTATCAAAATGCACAATTAAGAGTGAATAAAGTTGATCAGAAATTTTACAATAAAATTCTGCAGATGTTAACTGAATGACCAAGTAACCTACTTTTGATGGTTTTACTGTGGGTTGAAAGGCAGCAATGACACGGACGTCATCGCTTCCCTGTTCTGTGGTATGTAAGGCCTCAGCCTAACACACAGTCCGAAAGGCGGCATCTCTGATAACTCGTCAATTATTACGTTCTTGAGTGTTTGAAAGGTTTTGATTTCCATCTTCTGAGCTGGAGCTAAAATGTTTGACTAGTTTAGTCAAATGAACTCTTGGATGTCAGGTGGCCTGTTTTGGTAATGATGTTCATAAGAACTAGGAAATGGGTTCAAGTCCTGCTTGCTCCAGTACGCCGCTCAGCCCCACAATACTGCCTCACCATTCCATAAGGTCTTGGTTGATCCACCCCAGTCCCGAACTTCTCTTTTATGCCAGCTCAGCATAGCCCTCACCTCCCCAATATTTCAGAAATCTCTCTACATCCTCTTCAAATGCTTTCAGTGATTTACCCTCTGCAACTCAATAGGGTGGAAAATCTTGGAGGTAGATTACACTGAGCTAGGAAATTCCTTAACATCTCCGTTTTAAATGAATGTCCCCTTATTCAGTAATTATGACCCCAAGTTGGAAATTTCCCCACAAGTGGAAACGTTATCTCAACATTTACTTGTCAAACGCCTTCATAATCTTGTATATTTCAATAAGATCACCCCTCACTACTCTTAACTCTGATCAAGGGACTAACCTGTTTAGCCACTTGTGATAAATTAACCTTTTCATCTCAGAATCCTTCATCTAATGAGCCAGTCTGGGCTGGAAATTAATCACATCAATGGAATGAAAATCGGCAGGCTGTAATGAGGGCTGACTATTAGCTATCCTGTTGTTACTGTCAAAACACACTACTCACTTTTCCAGATCTTTGACATGAATTAATAATGAAGGGAAAAGATTTGGGGGGAGAAAAAACAGCAGGAAGAAAGCAAGCTTCGCTTTGCATGAATATAGTTGCTTTCATAACCACAGGATGTCCCAAAGCTCTTTACAACTAGTGAAATAGTTTTGAAGTGTAGTCACTGTTGGAGTTAAAGAAACGTGGCAGACAATTTATGCACAGTAAGCTCGCATACAGTAATGTGATGAAGACCAGATAATCTATTTTACTCCTGTTCGCTCTGGGATAAATATCGGCCAGAACACTCCTGCTCTTTTTCAAAGCGTGCCATGGAATCCTTTGTGTTGACCCAAGTAGCTGGAGCCTTGGTATAACATGTCTATCTGAAAGATGGCACTTCCAACAACCGTGGAGTCTCTGGAGTGAGATTTGAATCCATGACCTAGAGGCAAGAGTACAATATGGAGACTTATGAGAGACATTCCTGTGCTAACTGCTCCCTATTGTGTGGCAATGTGGAATTTATCTGCACAGCTTTGCATGTTCTCATTAAAAAGTGTTGAAGTTCCATGAAACAGCAGGGTACATTTGTGAGAGTTGCACAATATACATGACACTCACCAAGTATTTTTCTGTTACAGCATAAATCCCAAGGCAAATGGAAAGAATGGTTTGTTTCCATGGTGTTTGCCATGTTGACCAAATATAAATGTTTGTGATCCATCCCAACAGTTTGACGAAGTGTTGGTTCTATGAATGAGGTGGGTGATATCCTACATGTCCGGTCAGAGCAGGTAAATTATTATAAAACTGACCCAAAAAAAGCCATCAGACCGATGGCAATAAATTGTTGACCGATGCATGATACAATTGTTGCATAACCCAAAATATTTATCAAATCTAGTCTGTCATCTTATTGAAGTTAAACCATCAATGTTCTGTTTCATGTCCACTTTGAACATGTCATCCTTGTAATTTACAATTCTGTTATTTGTATCTTGCATTTATTAGACCCCCCGCCCAAAGGTGTAGAATATACAACAGACTTAATCATTACCAAAACAGAGAGCTGTAAGCTGCAGGAGAGTGCTTTCCAAGCCCCCAGATATCTGTGTGTTTTATTTCCCACAAACAAATTGGGCCTATCACAATCTTGTTTCTATCTTCTGTGCTTGTGACTGTAATGCCTTTAAGGAGTCAGCTGGCTTGTTGCTTTGGTAACCGGGCCTTGTGCGTTCAGGCCTCACTCCGGGACTGATGAACAAAACTCTTGGCTGGCATGCCAGTGGCCTACTGAGGGAGCGCTGCAATGTCGAACGTGCTGTGATTTGAATGAGGGATTGAATCGAGGTCCTGTCTGTGTCAAGGATTGTCGGGTCGTAGGGAGGCTTTGGGTAGATATAAAAGGTCACAATTCAGAATTGAGCAGGTGATTTATCCTCGTGCACTGGTCAATATTATCCATTCCCTCAACAATAGCAAACAGATTATCTGATCACTACCACATTGCTGTTTGTGGGAAGTTTGTTGTATGCAAATTTCCTTCATAACAACAACGGCTGCACGTGAAAATTTATTCATTTCCTGTAAAATGCTTTGGGACTTGTAGTAATCAGGAAAGGCGCTATGCGAATGCAAGTTTCTTTTTTTTCCCCCTATCTTGTTAATGGAGTTTATGTTGAAAGATAGAGGAAGCACAAAGATGGTGTTCCATGGCAGCTCCTCTTTGGAAGTGTTGGCAACAGACAAAGAAGAGGTGAGAAAGGTTTTGACCTATAAAAATGTTATCTTGGTCAGTGTCTTCCCAGAATGGACATAGTAGCAAGTATTATATAATTATAACTTGGAGAAATTGGCATGGGGAAGTTTTTGAAAGTTACATATAGAACATAGAACATTACAGCACAATACAGGCCCTTTGGCCCTCGATGTTGTGCCGACCTGTCATACCAATCTCAAGCCCTTCTAACCTACACTATTCCATGTACGTCCATATGCTTGTCCAATGACGACTTAAATGTACCTAAAGTTGGCGAATCTACTACCGTTGCAGGCAAAGTGTTCCATTCCCTTACTACTCTCTGAGTAAAGAAACTACCTCTGACACCTGTCCTATATCTTTCACCCCTCAATTTAAAGCTATGCCCCCTCGTGCTCGCCGTCACCATCCTAGGAAAAAGGCTCTTCCTAACCACCCTATCTAACCCTCTGATTATTTTATATGTTTCAATTAAGTCACCTCTCAACCTTCTCTCTAATGAAAACAGCCTCAAGTGCCTCAGCCTTTCCTCGTAAGACCTTCCCTCCATACCAGGCAACATCCTAGTAAATCTCCTCTGCACCTTTTCCAAAGCTTCCACATCCTTCTTATAATGCGGTGACCAGAACTGTACACAATACTCCAAGTGAGGCCGCACCAGAGTTTTGTACAGCTTCTCCATAACATCTTGGTTCTGGAACTCGATCCCTCTACTAATAAAAGCTAAAACACTGTACGCCGCCTTAACAGCCCTGTCAACCTGGGTGGCAACTTTTAAGGATCTGTGTACGTGGACACCGAGATCTCTCTGTTCATCTACACTACCAAGAATCTTACCATTAACCTTGTACTTTGCCTTCCGGTTACTCCTACCAAAGTGCATCACCTCACACTTGTCCGCATTAAACTCCATTTGCCACCTCTCAGCCCAGCTCTGCAGCTTATCTATGCCTCTCTGCAACCTACAACATCCTTCGTCTCTATCCACAACTCCACCGACCTTAGTGTCGTCTGCAAATTTACTAACCCATCCTTCTACACCCTCATCCAGATCATTTATAAAAATGACAAACAGATAAAAATGACAAACATCATACAATTTATATTAATCCAAATATCACTTTGCTATCAAGATAGTCTTCATGGTGTGGTCCTTGTGTATGGCTTTATTTTCTCAGGTGTGAAAATCAAATTATCAATTAATGATGTCAAAAATTGAGGGAAGTTAAATAAATTCTGGATGGTTTCTCACTGTGGGGCTGAGAGTCCACTAACTTTGCAAACCACTTTTGCAAGCTCCTCTCTTTACTCCTGTCGTCACCATTTTCTTCAGTTGATAAAACATTACAGACTACTCCATGACCAACTGCTTTAATTGAGTGTACTGTTATCAATTCCAGTTTCCAGGTATGGAAGACCAGATTCAAGAACAGCTTCTTCCCTGCTGCTATTAGACTTCAGAATTTAATGTTGATCTCACTCTTTGTGCACCTTCTCTGCAGCCATACTGTTGTGTTCCTTGCTCTTTTCCATTACCCTGATGCACCCATATGGTATAATCTGACGATACAGCACATAAAAGAAAACACTTCACTGTCCCTAAGTACACGTGACAATAATAAAACAAATTGAATCAAACAGCTCCAGATTACTTGCTTGCAACCTGGACGGAAAAAAAAAATTGCTGAGTGTGCTTAGGAGACTGTGGCATATTGCTCTTGAGATCAAATAATCCGGCTCCCCTTTGTTAGATATTGAAGAGTTTAAGGTGGTGTGTGCACTCTGCACCTCATACCAACTGGATAGAGTGCCCCTGATTGCCCAGGGAAGCTCCCTGATATGGATGTTAGCTTCATTGGGAATTAGGGTCAATAACCCATTTTGTGACCATCTGTGAAATTGGCCTGTGCCTTCCTACAATGAAATGGTCTGTATACGGTCATGCAGGGAGTAGACAAACAAATGGCCTTGGAGATAGCAGGAAGTGCACATGCTGGAGTCAGAATCAATACAGTGTGGAGCTGAAGGAACACAGCAGGTCAGGCAGCATCAGAGGAACAGGAAAGTTGACATTTCAGCTTTATACCCTTCACCAGGACTGGTGATGGTGATTCCTGATGCAGGGTGTAAACCAAAAATGTAGACTTTCCTCCTCTTCCGATGCTCCCCAAACAAATGGTCTTGAATGGGACTGCTGATTCCATCAAGATAGTTAAATGTTTTGCTGACTGAGGCGCCAGGAGGACCCAAGGTCTTTGTCAATGCCTCCCCTCACATCCTTCCTCGCCTTGGATTCATCTCAACTACTATTCTTACCGGTGAATCTTTGTCATCATTGCCACGTATTTCTTCCTGAGGATGCAAGGGCACCAATTAGCAGTGGTTCTGTCACACATTCATTGTAAGTGTGTGTGGGTCTGGGTGTGTGAGATGATGGTGGTGACAATTCATTAAAGTTGGACTTACTTTCATGTAAATGAGCTTCAAAATGCAAACATTTCCTATGCCTGTTTTTTTTTTCAAAATTTCTAACCTGATGGTTCAAATTAGTCTTCAATCACTATGTCTGTATGTTTAAACCACCATATCATTTCAATGTTCAGTTGGCATCTATAATCATTTATATTTATATCAGCATGGTGTAAGGTTATCAAACAATCTCATGGTTTTCGCTGTATATGATCAGCTCTGAATATCTGAACATACACAGTCCTTTGCTCTGTCCGATGAATGCTTTCAACATTGATCCATTGATCATTCGACCAGTTGTGGCCCATGTCCTTTGTTCCGATTGTCATAGTTCTCTTGATACGTTTTGTTAAAAGGCCAGTGAGAAGTTAAAACTCTTTGATGGGATTTGTTCCAATATACTGTGGCATAAGACTGTCAAGCCAAAGAAAACTGAATGGATAATGAGGGACAAAGGAGCCTCATTAGAGTGAAGCATGACAAGTCTCAAAGAAACAGCTGCTTACATTCCTCAACTTAAAATAAAAACTGTTACTTTTGCTTTGCATCAAATATTGTTAGAGATTTCCCAGGTAACACGTTTTAGCACTCGCCTACTATAGTTTAACATTTCACTGCAGAATAACTCGGTGACAAGAGACTGTGTTTGGTTCATTTCATTTAATGTTCACTGTTAATATGCAGTACACCGAGGGGCCTCCCTTTTATTTGATTCAGAATGTTGCATTGATGGTCTGTTATTATTCTTTCATGTTTGGGAATCTCATTAGCCACTAAATGCTTTGAAGCTCATCATGACAGTCTCCCAACACGAAAGGACAGGCAGAGTCATGTAAGTGCAGAATGGAAAGGCACAAATTATTGTCTTTAGTTGAGAAAAACAAGATGACGATAAGTCCAGCCTGAATCACTCGGTGATATTGCACAATGCTTTTCCACTTCTTCAGTGTAGTAATAACCTCTGGCATGGGATAGAAGCAAAATAAAGCATTTGAAAGAAATTTTAACTGAAATCTGGTCAAGACATCCACCCCTCCAAATTCTCCATTTGAGCAACTG
Organism: Stegostoma tigrinum; assembly: GCF_030684315.1. Lineage (NCBI taxonomy): Eukaryota > Metazoa > Chordata > Chondrichthyes > Orectolobiformes > Stegostomatidae > Stegostoma > Stegostoma tigrinum. Next base: position 29,183,242 of record NC_081382.1, read on the forward strand.
TCCTGTGTTGTCTCTCAACCCGGAAGTGTAAAGCAAGTGCTGAAGAACTTTCGAAGATGCTGTTACTTTGCAGCGTGGCCAGTAGGATACAGGTTTTTGCCTAAAGACTATTAAAAGATAACATTGAAGCTTTGTTTCACAAATGTAAAATGGAAGATGTTGGGCTGGGAGTTAAACCTCGTAAAATGGGACAGTGAGTTCCCATTCTGGAGACCCATGCTCTTGGATTCTGAGAAACAACAGACAAATTTCAGTAACTGAGTTAGTGATTTTAAGAGGAAAAAAAAATGTTTGCAAGTGTCTAAAATGGACATTTTATTTTATATTCATATGTTTGGAGTCTTCTTCTGCAGTGCTGGGGTCTCTACTGCTGAACCAGGAGGCCTGGGTTCAAATCCCACCTGCTCCACAGGTATGCAGGAACAACTCTGAACAGTTTGCTTAGGAAAATATTCATTCATAGGATGTGGGTGTCACTGTCCAGGCTTGTATTCATTGCCTGCCCCTAATTGCCCAGGGGACAGTTAAGAATAGACCACATGACTGTGGATCTGGAGTCAAGTGTGAACCAGACCAGCCAAGCATCATAGAATCCATACAGTGTAGGTACAAACCATTCGGGCATCAAGTCTGCACTGAGCTTATAGACAGCATCCCACTCTTATCCCTGTAAACCCTACATTTACCATAGTTAACCCACCTAGCCTTCTCATCCCTGGACGCTGTGGGCAATTTAGCATGAACAATCCACCTAACCTGCACAACTTTGGACTGTGGGAGGAAACCTACACAGACGCAGGGAGAATGTGCAAACATCATACAGGCTGTCGCCCAAGGTGGGGAACCAAACCCCGGTCCCTGGCACTGGTAAGCAGCAGTGCTAACCACGGAACCACTGTGCTCCTGATTTCCTTCCTTAAGAGACATTATTAAACTTGCTTTTAATGACAATTGACTGGTTATGTGGTGACCATTAGTCAGACTTTTTTTATTCCAGTTTTTTATCCAATTAAAGTTTTACTATCTGTCATGGTTGGATTCAAATGCAAGTTGTCATAACATTTAAGCCTGAGAGTCTGGCTGGATGGTCTACTTGCTGCGTCACTATGTCACAACCTTCTGAATACTGAGGACTTTGAACTGCATGTGCTGAATTTGGATAACACGAGGTGCTAGGCCTTGAGTGGCACTAGAAATGAAAGACATAGAAATTTGATTGTTCCCAAATCGGAGAGCAGCCTTAGTACTATAACCAAACGAGAAATTGCTGGGAAACCATAGCGGGTCTGTTAGCATTAGTGGAGAGAAAGCAGAGTTAACCTTTCAGGCCTAGTGACCCTTCTTCAGAACTGATTGGAGCTTGGAAAATGTTGGTGTATATGATAAAGAAGGGGAGGGGGAAGCAGTAAATGATAGATAGAGATGGAACCCAGAGTAAGTGAAAAAACAGTTGGGCAGACAAAGGAAAGGGTACAGGTCAGCCTGGGAGAATCATTAGCTGCTAATGGGGACTATTAATGGTTGACAAAGGGTAGTTTGTGGTAGCAGCCCATGTGATGACAAGGCCTGGTGTGTGGGGCTGGGGTTAAGGACAAGGGAGAGGGTGCTCAAGCCCTAAAATGATTAAACTCATTGTTGAGTCCGGGTGGCTGTAGGGTCCCCAAGCAGAAACTGAAGTGCTGTTCTTCCAGCTTGCACTGAGCTTTGCTGGAGCACTGCAGCAAGCCTGAAATGGAGATGTTGGCCAGGGAACACTTGTACAAGTCTCGGGCTTATTATGTGCCTCAGAAAATTTATCCACCAGCTTTGTTACAATTTGGCTGTCGACCTGTGGTGCTATTTGTGGCACCCAAGAGTGTTCTTTTGTCTGGAGGCAAGGGAAAGATTGTATGGTTCATATGTCAGTCAACTCCAAGACATTGAGAATGGGTGAGCCGTTATCAGCAGTGAGCTGTGATGTTAATGAGGAAACAGGAGGTGCAGAAGTTTAAAGCAACATTCAGCATGATGTATTTCCTGGTGTTCCAATGCATTGTCTCATAGATTTATCTGTGAAGTGTCTGAAGGAACTGAATGTTGTGTAGATAAGATAAACATGTCTGATCAGCATTGGGTAACATGTGGTGTAAAGTATTTAAGATAATAAAATGTGAGGCTGGATGAACACAGCAGGCCCAGCAGCATCTCAGGAGCACAAAAGCTGACGTTTCCGGCCTAGACCCTTCATCAGAGAGGGGGATGGGGGGAGGGTTCTGGAATAAATACGGAGAGAGGGGGAGGCGGACCAAAGATGGAGAGAAAAGAAGATAGGTGGAGAGGAGAGTATAGGTGGGGAGGTAGGGAGGGGATAGGTCAGTCCAGGGAAGACGGACAGGTCAAGGAGGTGGGATGAGGTTAGTAGGTAGATGGGGGTGCGGCTTGGGGTGGGAGGAAGGGATGGGTGAGAGGAAGAACAGGTTAGGGAAGCAGAGACAGGTTGGACTGGTTTTGGGATGCAGTAGGTGGAGGGGAAGAGCTGGGCTGGTTGTGTGGTGCAGTGGGGGGAGGGTACGGGGTATTTTGATGTTTTTATATTCGTACATCAGTTTGATTTGCTTTGCTTTGTAGAGAATAAATCAACTGTGTATGGCATGAAAGAAATACTTCAATAAGGGTAAAAAGTATAAGCTGCAAATTGTTTCATTCAATTTTACAAGTAACAAGTTCAAAATAATTTTCACCATAGTTCCGATTTGTGTTATTTGAAGCATTTTTTAACTTGGGATAAATGAATGAATCGACAAGCGGCAGCAATTCAATATAACATGAAGAAATACCAAATTACATGCTGGAAAAGGTATCGTTTGAAAAGGACTCCAAGGCAGTTGTGTGACCAAGTGACAGCCATGTCCCGCAGCCCCAGCCCAAGGCAGGAAAGTGAGAATCAATCTAGTTGTAATTGAACTCCACCCAGCAAACATGACAGAAGACAGCATGGAAATGGAAAATTCCCCAACTGTGTTCAAAGGAATAATTATTGCTGCTTCATCCTGGTGATGTTCATTGTTTAAAAAAAAACAACTGCAGTGTATTTCAAGTTAATAAACGTTCTGAGTAGGGCGAGAAATCCACTTGACTTGACAATGATCTAATAGACCTAAACATACGCAGGTGAATTAATACACAGTCTAACTCACTTTGTTGAATATATATTGTTACTTCACTGTATTAAAAGTGAATATTAATCGAACAGCTATTGAAATTTCTTCTTCACATGACTTGTAAGATTTTAGCCTAGTCTGCGGAATTTGTAAACAGTGATCAATAAATGTCGGGGCAGGCAGCCATCAGAGAGTATTTTTAGCTGCTGACTCTCTGTGGTCATCATTGATGTGATAGTTTTATGCATGAAAAATGGCAGCTGTAGTTCTGAAAGGATTAACAAGATCATTATCAGCTAACCTCAGTGTTGAATGAGCCCTGGTACAATAAGGGCACAGTCTTGGGCTGTTATCTAGTCATTTTTTGGGCCATGTCAAGATTTATTGGTGAGTGGTTATGGAAATAAAAGTGATGTTGAAACTACTTTCCTGAAAATTGGTTCATTTGAGCTTCCACTGGGCATAGTTACAGTTGCCACAAGATCATTTTTTTATTCAAAATACAAACATTAAGACAACCATTGTCGATCTCTCTTCCAATGATTGCAGTTATAATTATCCAAACTTTCTTCTGATTCAATACAAAGCTAACTGTTAGTTACATTTGCAGAGATGTGTTTGAGAGAGCCCTCACAACCTTCTGTCTCCTGGCTTTCTACCCAATGGACAAAGAAGCAGATGATAAAATTGCATACTCCCCATTTGTAGTGCTACACAGTCCCTGTGCACTGGGCAGTCATGCAATGGTATCACTTGAAACATATGAAAGGGAGACTATGTAGAATGGTAATACCTCAGGACATGTAACGCAGGGGTAAACATAGAAAATACTGGAAAAAAACTGAAGGGCTGGCAGCATCTGTGGAGCAAGGAACAGAGTTAATGCTTTGAGTTCAATATGTCTGTTCTTTCCAGCATCCACAACATTTTGCATTTTATTACATAAATCTAGAGATCGGGTTGTTGCCCTAGAGTCATGGATAGAAATCCCACAATGGCAGCTGGTGGAATTTATATGAAATAAATTAATCCATTCAATTTATTAATCAGAAAATAAAATCTATCACCGTGAAGCTGTCATCAGTTGGAATTAAAACCCACCCTACCTGGTACTTGGATGCCTTCTTTTAGGGAGCAAAATCTGCTGCCCTTACCCGGTGAAGGAATTTAGCCTCCGGGTCCAGAATTAGGTCTGGCACTTGTACGAAGCATATGTCCCTTACTACTTGACAACCTAAGCCTTGCAGGTCTTGCTGCATTCGAACATGGGCTGCTTCAGGAGTTGTGAATGGCGCTGAACATTGTGTAATCATCAGCAAATGTCCCCACTTCTGACTTTATGATGGAGGCGAGGTCATTGAAGAAGCAACTGAAGCTGGTTGGGCCTAGGACACTACCCTGAGGAACTCCTGCAGGGAAACCCATGAACTGTGACAATTGACCTCGAGCAACCACAACCATCTTCCTTCATGCAAGGTGCCACGACTCTAGCCAGCAGAGAGGTCTTCGCCCGATTCCTATTGATTCCTGTTTTGCCAACATTCCTTGATGCTGCGGTTGATCAAATACAGCCATGATGCCAAGGACAGTCACTCTCGCCTCACCTCTGCAATTCAGATCATTTGCTCATATTTGGATCAAACCTACAATGAGATTAGAAGCTGATTGACCAAAACTGACTATCAGTGAGGAAGTTCTACTTCATAGCACTGTTGCTGACCCGTTCCATCAGATGAAAGTCGGGCCCAATCCAACACCGGCATCTCCACATCTTTGATGATTGAGAGTAGCCTGAGGGGACAAGAACTGGCTGTGTTGAATTTTTCCTGATTCCTAAATGTGGGACATAGCTGGTCAATTTTCTACATTTTTTTGGGTAGATGCCCAATAATGTAACCGTGCTGGTATAGCTTGGCTACGGGCATAGAATTCCAGAGCACAAATCTTCAATACTATTGCTAGAATGTTGCCAGGACACATCACTGCAGTATTCAGCACCTTCAGCCATTTCTAGCTGCCATGTAGAGTGAATTGAAATGGCTGAAGTCTGGCACCTCAGATGTTAGGAACTTCTGGAGGAGCACAAAATGGATAATTCACTTGGTCATCATTCAGCCTGATCTTTTGTACAGAAGCACAGGGCTGCCCAATTATTCCTGGGTGAAAATCCTGGAATTCCCTCCCCAATGGCATTATGGGTAAACCTACAGTATGTGGCCTGCAATGGTTCCAGAAGGTAGCTCACTACCACCTTCTCAAGGGCACCTAAGGATGAGCAATAAAAATGCTGACCCTGCCAGTGATGTCCACGTTTTACAAGTGAATTAAAAAATATTGAGGGTGGGACAGTTGTGGAGTTTCCGCCAGCTGTTAGTTGTTTAATTGCCCAGCATCACACACAACTCTGTGTGTAGTTCTGCACAGCTTAGATCTAAAGTGTAGTTTCTGATTTTGCTTAGCACTGGCTATCTGGTTGCTCCTGCTATTTGGCGTGTATGCAGTCCTGCGCTATAGCTTTGCCAGTTTGCCACCTCAGTCTTTAGGTATTCCTGGTGCTGTTCCTGGCACGCTAATCCTCCTGTCATTGGAGCACAATTGGTCTCTTTATTTGCTGGAAAAGGTACCAACTGAATGTAACTCCGCTGCTGATAACCCGCAATGCCTTACAAATGCCGATGTTGAGTTGCTAGTTTGGTTCAATATCTAGCCTAGTAATTGCAGTGGTGGTGCCCTGGTATATTGTGTCTCACCAAAGTTCTCTTCCATTACCCTGGTGGTAATTTAACCTGAGGGCCACCATAGCTCAGGCGAGGGGAGAGGTTGAAAGAAGAGTCCTTTGTGGTATACTCTGTTGGTGATGGGAGGTGAACTCATGCTGTTGGCATCACACTGCCAAGTAAACCAACCGAGCTAAACCAACCCCCAATGATAGTGCCACACAACGTATGAAGCGTATCCGCGTTGTGAAGATGGAACTTTATCTCCCCAAGTACTGTGTGTTATCACTCCTACTCGTTAATGTTGTGGACTGTTTGGGAAATTGTTAAACATGGAAGTATGACATGAGTTTTATCACCCACTCAGTGTAGTAAGCTGTATCTGTGACAGGTAGATTCATGAGAGTGAGGTCCAGGGGATGGTTTCTGTCTTGCTGGTTCTCTTACTAACTGCCGTAGCTGTTAGACTGGCTCTGTATCATTTGGTCAGCAGTGGTGCTACTGAGGCCGCCTTGGTGATGAAGTCCCCACCGAGCATCCCTGCCACCCTCAGGAAATGTAGAAATTTACGTTGGTGTTGAAGATGAACATCTCAGTGATTGCTAAACACTGGTGTAATTTGTGAACAGTGCACAAAATTACCTAGAGACAAGTTGCAAGAATCAGTAGGGGATTGCAACTGAGAGAGTAAGTGGAAAGTCCGAAACTGGGATTTGTCAACAGATTGAAAAGGAAGTGACAGCTGAAAGAGGAGAGAGTCAGTGAATGAATGGGGAAGCCAACATTTTTGGAAAGTAAAATTTTACAGTAGAGAGGGACAGATAGAAGCAAATACATTTAAGATGGTTACAGGGAAGACAAGCTGCAGTAAAACCTTGATTCACTATCAGCTGAAGAAGAGCTGTTTGCAACGCTGAAATGAGCATCTTGTTGTACTTGTTTTTATGTTTTGGAATTGAATGGTATGTGAACATTGTCTATGTCGTCGATGTATTTTTCCCATAATCTTCTCAGTGAAAGGTCAGATATTCTTTGTATCCCCACATGAAACGGCATGAATAATATCACTGTGTATGAAAAAAAGTAACAAAATCTGAATGTACATTTTCCATGCTTAGTGATTCATCTCTCCGGAGCATTTTGAGGTTAGATGTTTAAAGGGGAAAAAAAAGCATTTAATTGTGATGTCATCCGGAAAATATCTTGCAGTCAGTTATCTGACACATGGTGCAGCTACTAAGATGAATGAAGTGCATTACACAAAGTGGTGGAGGAGGGGAATATCTATCACAATTATTAAAATGTAAATGTCTGTCTTTGAGCCAAAGTTGTAAAATGTAGATAAAGTACTGAAATGCATAAATCTCATAGTGTGCATTTTATTATCATATATAAAATATAACAGATAAATCGTTTGACAGATTAACGGTGAGTATAAGAGTTGCTAAACAACATCTGCTTAATGTTGAGTGACCTATTGCCTGCAAAGTATTCCCAAAACGTTTCCTGTTAAACCCCTCTCTTCTGTACACATTCTTCCGACGCTCTACTGAGACATTTGTTCCACATGAGGAAATAAATTTTAACCCCTAATATTCCGCCCATCAGCTAGCCTTTTAGGATGCATACTCACTGAGTTGGTGATGGTGTGGTAACTCTGTAATCAGTCGTCAGCTTTTGACACAAAGGAATCAGAGCAAAAGTGCTACCGCATTATCTTGGATCCTGAGCTGTTAAGGGTAAAGACTCTGGTGACATTGATTGTGAATGACACCATTGCCCATAGTCCTGTTCATCAATCACTTACTGACTTACCCTGGTACTTGGTCTGACAGAATTAGGGATTTAAAATTCCTATCCTGGTATTTAAATCACCTTACCTCTGTAAATTAGCCCTTCCTATCTCTCTAACCTCTTCCAGTCCTACAACCCTCCAGGATCTTCCAATTCCAGCCTTTTGCACATTCCATTTTCCATCTGATGGTAAAGCCTTCCATTGCTGTGTTCTGGAACTGTGAAATTGCCTCCTTAAATCTCCACCCTTCTCTTCCTCCTTTAAGGTAATCTACATGTCCACCTCTCTCTAAGCTCATGGTTCCCTGTCCTGAAAACACCGTACATGGTTTGGCGTCACGTGTCTGGTGACAGCACTGTGATAGGGGTCTTGGGAGCTTGTGCAATGTTAGAAATACTGTACAACAGCAAATAGTTGTAACAGTGAAAAACTGTGCTGCCAAGAATTGAAACATGGAGCTCTTGAGATAGATGAAGCAGTTTTTTTTAAAAATGTGTGAAATTTAGATCCTGAAAATCCACACAAATCAATTTTTTCCTGAATGGAGGAAAGAAAGAAAAGCTGCCCACTGTTTTGCCGCTGCTTACCTGCCAGCTCATTGCAACGACAGCAGCAACCTGGGCTGTAAAGTGACCATTGGTCATTGTTGGTCGTGAACGGTTTGCATTGCCTCTGTTAGCTTTCTTTGTGTTCTCTTAAACTGGCTGTAAATAAAATCTCATGGTTGGAATCATCTGACTGCTTGCTTGTATATGATGTAGCCATAGTGGGCAAGAACAAGCTGTGGACATTTAGTGGGCTTTGGTGATAGAGTAGTGGTGTCCTAGGGAGGGTAGCTCAGGGCAGGTAATCTCTGTGGTGCAGGCGAGGGTGGGAGCCTGGGGTTATATGTGCGACGGAGCGTCAGCTACACAGGCTTTGTGCAGTGGGCAGTGTGCCTGCTCTGCCAGTATGTTGCCAGTGAGGGGTAATACCAGACTGTCAATGCCTGCCTGTATGCACAATGGCCTCTTAAAGATGGCATGAACAATAGGGATGCCAGTCTTCAATAGACATCTCTTGAGCAGCAAGTTGCTCTGGCTGTAGAACATGATAAAATGGGGATAGAATCTGATGTAAAGACCACCATCAAAACCAGAATAGGTAATTAATGAGACAGGTTGTATAGGACACAACAAGATCACTTGCTAGACTTTGCAGCTAGAATCGCTCAAAGAAACTCATAGCAACACGCGCACAGCCAAACAAAGCATAAGATTCAGCCCCTCCTGTACTTTGGTCATTGTTTGTACACTTCCAGCTACTTCCTTTGGATAGCAGTTCAATGATCAATGTAAGAGAAAAATAACAGAAATGATTGGCTTTCCTTTTATTCAAGTGTTACCATTTGATATTTGCTGAAATCATTTTGGAGAAAAGACATGTTTGTATGTATGAACAGATTTACAATTGTGTTGCTAAGCAGGTTAGATGTCCTTTTTTAATGCTATACTGTTGTACACTTCAGATCATAATATCTGAGTTATAAAGTAAACATAGCCCCAGGTTACTTGCACGTTAACTGTGTTTGATGTGAAAACTGGGAATATATTTGTTTAATTCAAACTGTACATCAGGAGCACAAGTCAGAAGGACTGGGGACATCGGTATGTTAGACAGGTTTGCAAAAAAATTTTCTTGCAAATGCCTGTATTTCCTGCGTGGCGCAGCTCTTTTATCACATTGCTTTTGTACCTGAGTAATACTTGCTTAGAACTCCTCGGAGTTATCCACTCACTCTCCTCCCTGTCCTCCCACCATTTGTGGTGATGTGTGTATAATAGATTCCACTATCCACCCCCATTGATGTCTATTTGTAAACATCCAACGCTGTGTGCAAGGGCAGTTTGAGCTGCACTTTGGTCTAAGTTATAGTGGTGGGTTTGAAAAAACTTCGGGAAGACTGTTTGGCATTTTGTCAGCTTTGTAAGGTTTCAGAAGTGAATGGGCCTTTTTAATTGCGCAAATAAATCAAACAACTGTGAAGTCATCAGTTGAAACTGGGTTAATCGGAATTGAGCGGCTGCAAATTAATTAAATAAATAAACACAAGCTCGAGACAGTGAATCAGACCTGGGCAATGAGCCAGCATTGTAAGGCCTGAAAGAGAAAATTCTAGTTAATGGCATTTAAAAAAGGCTATTTCTCAATGTAGATTTCAGATATATTTTGCACATTTATTTTCTGTCTTATTTGCTGTGTTCATTTACGGACATTGTGCTCCAATGCCCCTCTGCTAGCTGTATTTCTGACTGGTTTATCTGTTCTCATTTTCGTAAGGCTGCTTTTCATTCACAATATCAGTGGTGTCATCTATAGTTCAGTGATAACCCTCTTGTTTCTGAGTCAAAGATTGCACCTTGAAGCTCCTCCAGGAATTTGAACACAATCTTGGACAAAACTTCAGTGAAGTGCTTAAATAGGGTGTCAGAAATGCCACTTTTCTGCTGAGACATTATTCCACGCCCTATCTACCTTTGCAAATAGATTTATACGACATCATTTTGAGAGGAGCTGGTACCCCACCCAATATGTGTTCTTCAAATAATAGCATTAAAGCAAATTATCTGGCGATAATCATATTGTAATTACTGCGTGCAAATTCACTGCTGTTTCTGACATTGCAACGATGACTACTGTGATAAAATTAATTGAAAGAATTAAACTACTGTATTTAGTAAAATGCAGCAGATTGGACGCCAGCCAAATTCCAGTTGTCTTCTCACTCAGTTATGTTATCAAAGTGAACACATACCAGGTATTGCTTCGAGCATACCTTCCCCAGTTATCTCCACAGCAAACTCAGGACTATTTCATTTCTAAAAGTTTCTTAATGAAGTTAAGAGGTTGAGCATTATTTATAAGTACACACAGGCATAATGAAAGAAAATATGAGTAAACAACTCTAATTCGTGTCCAACTGAACCCAAACTTTACATTTGTAGCCCCTTGGAATAAGCCACAGTCGAGACACTTATTACGATGTGTGTGTGAAATATCACATTTAATTTGAGATCAGCGTGTGAGAATAAATAATGTCTTTTAGCACTCAAAATCGTGATGCTGGCTGTTTTACTGGTTTGCACTCATTCAGTGTAAGGAAGCATTCATATCTCTAATCAGAAGCAGGCAGGAAGGGAACACACACTCTCTAGATCTGTGAACAATTTGATATTCCCAAACCATCAAATAACATTTTTTAATAAATATTACTAACCTGTCTATAATATGGAATTGTGGATGGAAAACTAATGTTGCCTTGATTAATTTTGTCATATTGACAGTGCATGTAAATATGGTACTACAATTCATTACTGCCTACTTGCCACTGAGTCATTTCTTTTATCAGGTGTGTAATGGAAATGTTACGGCATTAACTGCCTGGATATATTCCCCATCTCCTCACGACACATTCTTCATTGCACTCTGATGGTAATCTTGTTGTTATGAAATATTTTATCTTCTGACTGCCCAGAAAAACAATTATTCTGCTTTTACAAATGATAATTTCTGGAAGCTGTTCGGTTCTTGTGCCTCAATCATGATAAACAGCTGCTACCATTTCTGTGCCTTCCATCATGTCTTCCATTAATTCTCCTCCCAAACTATCTATGCTTCTCGTTATAGTGTAGTTTAGGAGTTCCTGGACTATGTAATCGGTCTGAATGAGAAGGGGTCCAGGGATTGAGCAGTATGTGGACAGGGAAAGATCAGAGGTGACGTGTCCAAAATTATTAAATTGTTTTCTATTTTTAGGCAGCTGCAGTTGTAATTTTATGAATGAACTGTCTAGATTTTCCGAACTACAATCAAAACCAGATTTTAGTGGTTAATGTCGCAATTTCAGCTCGTCTGATGGAAAAAAAATGGAGAAGTTTCAAGATGTTAGTCTTCACTGTGGCTACATTCAGTTCCGTTTTTCCAACTATTTAGATTGCACATCGGAAGGAATTGTACCAGATGCTTGCTTTTTCTTAGCTGAATGAGTATCTGATCATGTAGCATCTTTTAGGAAGAAATTGTCAAAAGGGAAATTTTTGTTACTGTTTCTGCACGCCACAGTGCTCCCTGGCCTTGTTGGTAGAAGGAAAGTCATCATAGTCCCAGTCTCCCAGAGACAACTGGTGGTGGTTTAACATGAGGGTCACCACGCCTCAGGCAAGGGGTGAGGTTGACAATGTGGGACTTTCGTGATAACCTGAGCTGCTATAGGAATTGAACCTCTGCTGTTTGCGTCACACTGCATGGCAAACCAGTTGTTGAGCTAACTGACCCCTTTGCTTTGTATCTATCCACTGATTGAAGCATTTACTTAATGTAGCTGCAGCTCAGGCATTTCAAATTGTCATTTGAACAAGGTAAAAGAACTTGGTGACCCGAGGGAGAATTGCTTTGCTTAGGAGATGGTGTGGTGGGGTTTCTGATTTGGTGTGTGACCAGATGTGTGTAAACCACCAGAGTGAACTGAATTCTTTTTATAATCAATTTGTTTACAAACATTGACTTGTGTAGGGAAAACCAATATGGCCTTTGGTTAGGTTAAGCCAGTGCAATGGCACTCCCAGTATATTTGATGTAGAAAAATATAGTGCAAACAGGTGTAATGGTGGTTAGCTATTTAGTAAATGTTTCAATGTGAGAAGTTAGCGCTGTGTGCTACAAAACTTAGGGCTTCTAAACAAGTCACACAGCTCTTGATCATGGAATGTAGCATGTCAGTGAACTAGTTGCGACGTGGATATTTGTCAAATTAATCTATGTTTGAAACTCTTCACACCCAAGCTTGAACTCTGAACGTTGCTGTCTGCTCCAATAGAGTTTTGGGTTTGTGATAATGGGAACTGCAGATGCTGGAGAATCCAAGATAATAAAGTGTGAAGCTGGATGACCCGAAACATCAGCTTTTGTGCTCCTGAGATGCTGCTTGGCCTGCTATGTTCATCCAGCTTCACACTTCATTATCTCAGAGTTTTGGGTTCGTTGTCTTTAGCACATTTTCCTGTGTTCAAAAAAAACTAGCTATTTTAATTTAGTTATTGTGAAATGCACTGCTGTATGAAGGACAGCTGAACCTCATAATTGCATATAATGAGACCTCTACTGTGCATTTTCCATCATACTCAGCATATTGCACGAGGAATTTTTGTTTGAGGTGTTTTAAACAAAAATTCTTGCGTATTTTCTGTGATAAAAGTGTCGTTTCACAGCAAACATAGTGAAAGCTTTAAACGCAATGTACAGCTGAGTTGATTTTAGTGGTAAGGACAACGTTTCACATTGGAGTGTAGGACTATAGGAGCTGAGTAGACTGTTCAGCCTATTGATTCCGCTCTGCTATTTTAAATTATCAACCTCAACAACACCATTTTCTCAGGCTATGCCCAAATCGAATGATATCAATAATATCTAGGAATCTGTCAACCTTGACCTTGAACATACTTAATACCAGATCTTCCCAGCCGTCTGGGATAAACAATGCCAAAGATTTTTCACATTCTGAGTAAAAATGCTGCTCGTCATCTTAATCCTAACTAGCTGTGTTCTCTGGCTCTAGACTTCCACTCCACCCCCAGCATTATCATTTAATATATATACATATAAAGACAAGACCAACTTTTTAACTTTCTAAGGCTCTCAAGGCTGAAAATTACATCCCATGGTTTGGATTAAGTTGAGAAACAAGACTTTTTTTTGCCTTGTGGTAGAGTCACTTGGATAATAAGTTTCAACTGTCTTTTCTCTGTTATTATATTGGACTCCACTATTAGACATTCTGTTTGTGCATAGCTTATGGTGTCTATACATTGGACCACCTTGTAGCTACTGGATCAGCTGTAATGAAACAGTATCTAGCACTTTATACCAACCCTGGTCTATTGTAGACAGTTCATTGACTACTCAAGAACAGCTGATTTCACACTCACTACCCTCTACCCGCTTTATATTTACACAGCCACTCTGTTATCAATTACCCTTTGTCAGTAGCTTTACTCTTGTGAAATTGACACAACAGCAAAGCCCATTTCAGGAAAGAAAAATCTGTCACTTTGTTTTTATATGTCCTAAGTTACCCATTTGTTAACATGTTGTATGATTGACAACTTGCTGTCAACAATAACTTGAGGAAGTAATTAGATTTTCGGAGAGATGTGGTTTCTAATTTTGCAGGATCCCTTTACTTGATTTTATTGTGCCCCTGCCCTTCCTCTTATTGAGAATCTGATTATTTACACACAAAATTCACAATAAGATAAAGACAGCCAGTCTATTAAGGCAAAAGATTGAGTTATCTGACTAATAATGGATTTTTACCAACTTAAGGAAAAGCAGAGCTGCAAAATCTTGGCTTAGCCATACACACAATTGACTGGCTGTAAAGGTAATAAAATAACTGGTCAGTTCTTTTTGGCTGTAATTAAAGTGCTTATTTCAAAGGTAAGGTTGCCTTGGAAAGTGCAGTTAAGACAAGTGTGAGCTTCTAACACTTCAAAAAGCATTTTCTAGAAAATTTTAATAAAATGATGTTCCTTATGATATTAATTTCAATTATTTGCATCAGTTTAACAAGAATCCTTCTAAAATGAAAAAACTAGCAGTCACCAAGGACTCTGTTTAATTACAAGTTATACAATACACGATATATAGCACATTTTCTTCAGGGTAAATTTTGACTGAATTTTAAACAACTGATTTCAATTATTAAACAAATAAATTTAAGAAGTTGAATCGCTTGGTTATAAAACTGACATTTCAGTATATGGATTCAAGTTTGGATTTCACTTAACAACTTTTCCACTTATTAAGATTGTAAAGTGAAATAAGCTTGGATTTTCTGAGGAAAGCTGGATGCGCCACCACAGAAGTGTTCATAATATGTCTAACATCTAAGTTCAAACTGTCTAACATCGTAGAATATCCCAAGCAGTTTCAGAGGAGAATTATCAAACAAGTGTTGATACTGATCTGCTTAAAGAGATGCTGGATAGCTAAACACCTGCACAATGAGGTATATTTTACTCAAAACCTCATGCAGCTAAAGCCAAGTCAGAAGGGCTCTGTGTGAAGTTGTTCTGAAGTGGAGGTTTGATCCTCTGGCAGAGCCCTCAAAAGCCTGTGCATTTCCGATTAGCAAATGTTAAATAGTGTTTGGTGTAAAGGTGGAGTGGATCCTTAAGTAACTTAAGATCAGTGCCAAGTTAATACATGAATATTCAGAATTCTTTTACGAAATATTAGCAACCCACCTAGTTGCATTTTTGAAATTTGTATCTGACGTGAAATGAGTAATTGAAAATTGTCAGAGCTATGAACCGTTTCAGAATTTGTACAAAGTATGAACACAAGAATTTATTTTTAATGGTGTTAATAGATTGTCAATTAAACACTAAAAGATTTTGCTTCAAAACACCAATTTTAAAATACACTTAAACAAGAGGATGCTCATGAAATAATTTGTTTAGGGTGTATTTCTGAGAATATATGAAAGCAATACACTGTATACACAATCTGAAATTGTCAGTAACTATAAAAATAACACTGCATATCTTATGACTTAACAGTATTTTCATTTTCATTTCGCAAAATAAAGGAGAGAAGAACTTTCACGCTGCGTAAATGAACAGCACTTCTCAAAATCGGTTTGTTCCAAAAATGTGTTAAATGCCTGTAACATGGCATAATGTACCTTGGCATGAATGAAGTTTTAGTCAGTGTCTGGAGTAACTCTTGTCTTCCTGTTTGTCATAAACGAAAGTGGTTGATGTATTTTTCCAGCCACAGTGTACTTATTCACATAATTTGTAACACTCTTCTTGGCAGATATTGAGAACATACAGCTAACTTTCAAGATTCCAAAACATAGGGTTTGAACTCAAAGAAGTGCAGCATAACTCCATTTCTATTTTGTAAACTACAAGATACTGCCATTCATGAAGGAAATATCAGAATTCTTCCCTTTGACGTCAACACAAAGTCTGCTCTCTCTCTTTTTGCTTTACTTTCCAAAAGAAATTATTCTGTTTCAGTTTGGTACCACTTACTGGGAAAACCAAATGCCAAAGCATACACTCTTGTAGAAAGCAGCTCCACACTGAGTGGCTGAAATGTCAGGTTATCTCCCATTCAATTACCAACCAGGGCCTATGTAATGTCTGACGTTTCGGGTCGAGACCCTTCTTCAGAAATTTCTTCCCAAACTGTCAATTCCTGCACATCTGATAATGCTTGGCCTGCTGAGTTCATCCAGCTCTACACCGTGTTATCTCAGATTCTCCAGCATCAGCAGTTATGACTATCCCCATACAATGTCTCATTTCTTCCAAGATGGGATGTTTTCAGACTAGTATGGCTGTAGGTAAAGTACAGGTCAATGTATCTGAGCATCATTTGAGACCTACAGCACAGAAAAGGCCTTTCAGCCCATCAAGTCTGCATCAGTCAAACCTAACTATTCTAATCTCACTTTCTAACACTTGGCCCACAGTCTTGTATGCCTTGGAAATATAAGGGGCTCTGCCTCTACCCTTACAGTGTATTCCAACTTCCCACCATCCTCTGGCTAAGCATTTATTTTCCTCACATCCCCTCTAAATCTCCTGCCTCTTCAATTTATACCCCCTCATCATTGTTTCCTATGTCAAGGGGTAAAGTACCTTCCCATCTACCCTGTCTACACCCCTCATCATTTTATACATCTCAATCATGTCCCCTGTTAGTCTCCTGTTCTTCAAGGAAGATAACCACAGTCTGTTTATGACCAAACTCTCCAGCACAGGCAATGTCCTGGTAAATCTCGTTTGCATCCTCTCCAGTTCAATGACTTCCCTCCTACAATTTGGATTCCTCAAATTTGTACGATACCAGAGACTGACTGTGGGGCTAAAAGCCATGTTAACTAACTACCAACTGAACTAATTGGGAATTGCCAAAGAATGACCTGGAATCTCCAAAAGGACTGACAGGGTTGAATTTTTACATTCCTTTCAGACTTAGAATAATTCAGCTGTGCAGCAGGG
Source organism: Stegostoma tigrinum (assembly GCF_030684315.1). Classification (NCBI taxonomy): domain Eukaryota; kingdom Metazoa; phylum Chordata; class Chondrichthyes; order Orectolobiformes; family Stegostomatidae; genus Stegostoma; species Stegostoma tigrinum. The sequence goes on from NC_081382.1 coordinate 29,199,947, forward strand.
AAACGGACCCTTCAGTCCAACTTGTCCGTGCCGACCAGATATCCTAAATAAATCTCGCCCCACTTGCCAGCATTTGGCCCATATCCCCCTATACCCTTCCTATTCGTATATCCATCCAGATACCTTTTAATTATTGTGATTAGACTAGCTCGCACCGCTTCCTCTGGCAGCTCACTCTATACCCACATGGTTTTTTTGCCATAAGTTTCCCCTTAGGTCCCTTTTAAATCTTTCCCTCTCACCTTAAACCTATACCCTCTAATTTTGGACTCCCCACCCAAGGGGAAAAACTTTGGCTATTCCTTCTATCCATGTCCCTCACGATTTTATAAACCTCTGAGGTCACCGCTCAGCCTCCAACGCTCCAGGGAAAATAGCCCCAGCCTATTCAGCCTCTCCCTATAGCTCAACCCCGGCAACATCCTTGTAAATCTTTTCTGAACCCTTTCAAGTTTAACAACATTGCTCCTGTAGTAGGGAAACCAGAATTGCAAAGGTGCCCCAACCTATGTCCTGTAGTGCCACAACATGACCTCCCAATTCCTAAGGAAACTTATCAAATTGAAATAATGTTCCCTGGGAAAGCTTGACAATTAATTGTGGCAGAGTACATGTCGGTGGCATGAGCAGCCTCTGCTGGCAGCAAAAGCTTACTGCACCCTGTATTCCCAGGGTTGTCTCTCAGCCAAGTACTAACCAGGCATTATCTTAGCTTTTAAAACCTCCTCTTGGAAGCTATCTTTGTTATGTGAGGGGCTGACAGAGTTAATGTTGACGACTGCCTGAAACACCTCTTGTCGTATTGATGTAATTTGATGGAAGAATAAGCTAAAGAGGGTGACCTGCCATCCACGTCCTTCACATGGTCTCTGTAAGCATTGCCAACCACACCATCGAAGGATAGGAATGGCAGGATCCAGGACCCATGAGTGACAAGGGAAATTGTCAGCTTTGTCAAAAGGAAAAAGGAAGCATGCGATAGGTCTAGGCAGCTGCAAACTGATGAAGCCCTTGGGGGAATATAGAGAAATTTGGAAGGAACTTAAGTGTAGAAATAGGAAGGCTGAAAGGGGCCATGAAATGTCTTTAGCAAATAGGGTCAAGGAGAATCCCAAGGCTTTTTATGCATTCACCGAGGAGAAGGACGTGGCTAATGCAGAGGTCAGGAATGAGTGTGTGAATTCTCTAGAGAATGTCATTATATTGAAGGTGAATATTTTGGGTATCCTAAATTGCATTAAGGCAGATAATTTCCCAGGGCCAGATGGAATCTATCCCAGGTTACTACAAGAGGAAAGGGAAGAAATAGCTGGGACATTAGTAGATACCTTCACATCCTCCTTGACCACAGGTGAAGCTCCAGAGGACTGGAAATTAGCCAATGATGTTCCCTTGTTTAAGAAAGGAAGCAGGGATAATTCAGGAAATTATAGGCTGTTCAGCCTGATGTCTGTGGTGGGAAGGTCTTGGAGAAGGTACTGAGGGATGAGATAAATGCACATTTGGAAGAAAATGGACTAGTTTGTGATAGGCAGCATGGTTTTGTACAGGGAAGGTCATGCCTCATCAACTGATTAAATTGTTTGAAGAGCTGATGAAGATGATTGATGGGGGAAAGGCTGTGGATGTAATTTATATGGTCATTAGTAAGGTGTTTGATAAAGTGCCACATGGCAGATTGCTACAAAAATTGAAACCACATGGCATTCGGGGTGGGCTGGCTAGCTGGATTCTTCAAAACTGGCTTGGTCATAGAGGGCAGCGGTGGAAGGATGTTTTTCAAAATGGAGACCAGTAACTAGCTCCACAGGGATCAGTCTTAGGTCCTCTGTTTGTAGTACATATAAATGATTTGGAGGAAAATGTGGGTGGTCTGATTAGTAAGCTTGCTGATGACACAAAGATTGGTGGAGTTGCTGATAGTGCCAATGATTGTTAAAGGATACAACAGGATATATAGATTGGTGATTTGGGCACAGAAATGGCAGATGGAGTTTAATCCAGACAAATGCCAAGTCATGCATTTTGGAGGATCAAATTTCGGTGTGAATGATACTGTTAATCGCAGAACCCTTAGGAATATTAACATACAGAGGATCTGGGTGTGCAGGTCCAATGTTCCCAGAAGTGGCAACACAGGTGGCCAAAATAACTAAGAAGGCAGATGGCACACTTGTCTTCATCTCCCAGGGCATGGAGTAGAAGAGTTGGCGAACATGTTGCAGTGATTATAAAACCTTTTTTAGGCCGCATTTAGAGTATTGTGTGCAGTTTTGGTCACCATGCTGTCGGAAGGATATGGAAGCTTTGGAGAGACTGCACAGAAGGATTTCACAAGCTTCAAAATCTCCTCTCCCTCCACAACATCCCAAAACCAGCCCAGCTCAGCCCCGCCTCCCTAACCTGTTCTTCCTCTCACCTATCCCTTTCTCCCACCTCAATCTGCACCTCCATTTCCTACCTATTAACCTCATCCCACCCCCTTGACCTGTCCGTCCTCCCGGACTGATCTATCCCCTCCCTACCTCCCCATCTACACTCACCTCTACTGGCTCCATCGCCACCCCTTTAACTTGTGTGTCTCCTCTTCACTTATCTTCTCCTCTATCCATCTTTGATCTGCCTCCCCCGCTCTCCCTATTTATTTCAGAACCCCCTTCCTCTCCCCTTTTTCTGATGAAGTGTCGAGAACCGAAACGTCAGCTCTTGTGCTCCTAAGATGCTGCTTGGCCTGCTGTGTTCATCCAGCTCCACACTTTGTTATCACCAGGATGTTGCCTGATTTTTTAGAGCATTGGCTATGAGGGGGGGTTAAAAAGGCTAGGATTGTTTTCACTGGGAAGAAAGCGGCTCAGAGAAGATCTGATAGAGGGCGAACGTAGAGGCGGAAGGTCAGAGGCTTTTTCCCCAGGTTGAAGTTTCAATTACAATGTGGCGCAGGTTCAATGTGAGAGGGGGAAAGTTTAAGGGAAATGTGTGAGGGATGTTTTTCACACAGAGTGATAGGGCTGAAGTGCCTGTTCCCATGCTGTACTTCTCTGTTGTTCCGTTGGTGGTTGTTCTTTGTACACCAGTTTACCTTGCTTGCTATCATGTCATAAACTAGCACAAGAGCTTTCTGTCATTACACAACCACATCCTCACACCAGACCAGACAGGCCGTGTAGATCCCTACACTGGAAGAAGCCTTACATCTGCTGTTACAGTGAGCAGTAACGTAGCACGTAGAACATGGTGAGGTACGGTGCAGCTTTGTCATCCAACAGTTACGGCAACAGGCTGTACTTCCTAATACACTTCTGTCCGTAAAGAAGAAACAAATGATTGAATTAATTGACAGTCCAAAGGGGCAGTAATTAAAGCTAGTAAATAAATTAACAGTCCCTTTTAAAAGGGAAAACCTGAATATCTAAGTTGCCATGAAAACCCTTGAGTGTGATGGTGTTTGAAAACACCATCTTATGGCTGGGAGTCAGACTCCAGTTACACCACAAAATACCTCAAATTATTTTTGACCAACCTGTTCTAAACACATTGTAGACCTCTGCGGCAGATGGGAGCTGATCCCAGATCTCTTAACACAGAGGTAGGGCCTTTTACCACTGCATGACAAGATCCTTTAGCATAAGATCCTTTGTGCAGAAGCCATGGTCCTAATGAATGCACATTTCTACAAGCCCTGCCAAAGCCTGTGAGTACTTGACCCGAATTCACTCAGTTAATATCTTGGTGGCTTTTCACATGCTGCTTGTCACCTCATGCTTTTTATTGCTATCTGTTCCCAAATTGTTAAACCCATCGTTGGAAAAATGATATTTCATTTGACTTCTGGTTCATAAGGATCTTATCAGTGAGCTTTATCTTTTTCTCACTTTGCAGCTAGTCAGTCGAAAAGACAAAGCAACATTTGAGAAGCTGGATTATTTAGTGACTAAAGAAGACAACTACAAGAGAATGCGTGAATTCATCAGCAGCTTGAGGATGGTTCCCTGCATCCCCTACTTGGGTAAGTCATATATCTGGCTTTTATTTTCTGATTACTGAAGGGCAATCAATCAAGCTGTGGGTTGATATCATGCAAAATATCTCCAGCTGCCGGTGAAAAAGCTAGATAATGTGGACCACATGCCATGTTTTGAAAAGTGTCGTTGCAAGTGCCAGGAAACGATTTTAAGCTGTACTTGTGTCTAGTGCTGCAAGAGTTTTCTCTCTTTTTGCTATTGGTCTCCTAACCACCCACCAGATGTAATTGAGAGGCTCTCGATGTAAATGAAGATTTCTTTTCATAATGAAAGGGTGCTTGAAGAAAATGAGATGCTGAATTTCTGTACGTTGTTGCAAAATCTCAAAATTTACGATTTTGATTGCCACAATTAACACAGTTAAAACAATTGGATATTGTTTAACTCTTATGTAGCTCATTATGCCCTTTATTGTTTGTAAATCTACTGCTGGACTTGCTTAATGGACAGAGGTGGCTTCCATTCACTTTGATGCTTGAAGTAACACTTAAGTACTTTAGGTTTCTGACTTGCATTTTGCACTGTTACTTATCACAACGTTGGCTGCAGATGGAATCAGAGTTCTGCCTGAAATCTCTTTGCAGGTTAAGGTAGCTAATAATATGCCAACTAATCCTCCCTTGTTCTCCAATTTTAATCAACTTTGTGGACTTTCTTGATGCGGGTGATTTTCAGCAAAAGATCCAGCCTTAATTTCAGCTTGAACTGCATTTTTATTGAGCAGCAAAGTGATCCTGAAGAAAGTTTCTGACACAGGCCTGCACACAGCAGCTGCACACTGGATCATCTGAAAAACTCCCTTTAACATTTTCAAACTATTGTATCTTTTCAGTTTCTTCTATTTCAGATCAAGAGAATTCCCAGTATACATATAATTAGAGCTTGTCCAATACTTGACCAGATTGCATCGCCATGCATTTGTTGGGATCTACAACAGGATTCAGAAATAAATCATCAGATCAGCAGCATCCTTTGTCCCACAACAGTGCTTTGCCTTTTTAAATGGAAAGTGAAACCTCATGGCCCAATGAGAGAGCCCCTGAGTTTTATGTTGAGCAGGCTAGAGACTGCACTCGTACCTTGTAAGACACTGTAATGTAACCTGGCAGCTCAAACCAAATGTTCAGGTTTCATGTGGTTACCTTCTTTAATTTGTTGCTTCACAAGTTGTCCAGACCTGAATGTCATTCTCTAAGTATTGTATGCAGCAAGTACATAGAACATTACAGCACAGTACAGGCCCTTCGGCCCTCAATGTTGTGCCGACCTGCCATACCAATCTGAAGCCCATTTAACCTACACTATTCCATGTACGTCCATACGCTTATCCAATGACAACTTAAATGTACCTAAAGTTGGCGAATCTACTACCGTTGCAGGCAAAGTGTTCCATTCCCTTACTACTCTCTGAGTAAAGAAACTACCTCTGACATCTCTCCTATATCTTTCACCCCTCAATTTAAAGCTATGCCGCCTCATGCTCGCCGTCACCATCCTAGGAAAAAGGCTCTCCCTATCCACCCTATCTAACCCTCTGATTATTTTATATGTCTCAATTAAGTCACCTCTCAACCTTCTTCTCTCTAATGAAAACAGCCTCAAGTCCCTTAGCCTTTCCTCATAAGACCTTCCCTCCATACCAGGCAACATCCTAGTAAATCTCCTCTGCATCCTTTCCAAAGCTTCCACATCCTTCTTATGATGCGGTGACCAGAACTGTACGCAATACTCCAAGCGTGGCCACACCAGAGTTTTGTACAGCATAACCTCTTGGTTCCGGAACTCGATCCCTCTATTAATAAAAGCTAAAACACTGTATGCCTTCTTAACAGGCCTGTCAACCTGGGTGGCAACTTTCAAGGATCTGTGTACACGGACACCGAGATCTCTCTGCTCATCTACACTACCAAGAATCTTACCATTAGCCCTGTAATTTGCCTTCCGGTTACTCCCACCAAAGTGCATCACCTCACATTTGTCCGCATTAAACTCCATTTGCCACCTCTCAGCCCAGCTCTGCAGCTTATCTATGTCTCTCTGCAACCTACAGCATCCTTCGTCACTATCCACAACTCCACCGACCTTAGTGTCGTCTGCAAATTTACTAACCCATCCTTCTACGCCCTCATCCAGGTCATTTATAAAAATGACAAACAGTAGTGGACCCAACACCGACCCTCGCAGTACACAAACCAAACAAAAGCAAAATGAACAAAAGTTAAACTTTTTTCTCTCCAGAATACAATATTTTTTTCTACAAAAATAAACCTTAAGATATAGAAGCAGAATTAGGCCATTTGGCCCACCAAATCTGCTCCACTATTTGATCATGGCTTAAGCCCACTCTCCTGCCTTCTCCCAGTAGCCCTTAATCCCCTTACTAACCAAGAACACATCTATCTCTGTCTTAAGTATGTCTTAATGACTTGGCCTCCACATCCCTCTGTGGCCGTGAATTCCACAAATTAACCACTCTCTGGCTGAAGAAATTCCTCCCCATCTCAGTTCTGAAAGGTTGTCCCTTCTCATTGAGGCTGTGCCCTCAGATCCAAGTCTCTCCTACTGGTGGAAACCTCTTCTCCATATTCACCTGATCTCGGCCTCTCAGCATTCTAAGTTTCAATCAGATGGGCACCCCCCTCCCCTCAATCCTTCTAAACTCCATATATTGAATATGGAGCCAGAGTCCTCAACAGCTCCTCGTTTGACAAGCACTTCATCCCTGGGATCATTCTTGTGAACCTCAGAGGGAGACCCACCCCCGCACCACACCACCGCCCCCCCCCCCCCCCCCCCCCCCCGCCCCCAACCCCCAAAAGGCTGGCAGCCTTCTATAGATGCATGGCCCATAACTATTCACGGTTTTCCAAATGTAGTCTGACCAGGGCCTTGTATAGCCTCACTAGTACATTTCTGCTGTTGTATTCTAGCCCTATTTGAATGAATGCCAGCATTACAATTGCCTCCCTAACCTGCCAACTGATCCCTAGTTAATGTTAAGAGAATCCTGAATTAGGAATTTCAAGTCCCTTTGTATTTCAGATTTCTAAAGCCTTTCCCTGCTTAGAAAGTACTCTGTGCCTTTATTCTTTTGACCAAAGTGTATGCCCTCATGCTCTGCTGCATTGTATTCTATCTGCTATTTCTTTGTTTACTCTCCTACCCTGTCTGTAGCTTCCGCTGTTCTTCAATTCTACCTATTCCTCCGATTATTCTTGGGTCATCTACAAACTTAGCAACAATGCCCTTAGTTCCTTTGTCCAGATTGTTAATGTATAACATAATTAGTCGTGGTCCCAACATGGACCCCTGCAGAACTCCATTAGTCACCAGTCGCCATCCTGAAAAGGACCCATTTATCTCTACTTTCTGCATTCTGCCAGTCAGTCAATCTTCCATCCATACGAGGACCGTGCTCCCAACACCATGGCTTCTGACCATAAGGTGCTGCAGCCTCCTATGATAAACTTATTAGATTCCTGACCCTTTCCAAATTCTCTGCCTCCCTTAATTGTTCTGGAAATTTAACTTTTTCCATAATTTGAACACCCCACCCCCAGCGATTTAGTATAAAGCAGTCGTTACATAATTTACCAGGACCCCGGTCCCGGCATGATTCAGGTGAAGCTGGTGCATTTGAACAGCTTCCTCCTTCCCCAGTACTGGTGCCAGTGTGCCAGGAATTCAAACCCATTTCTCCCAAATCAGTCTTTGAGCCACACATTTACTTTTTTTTAATCTTGCTGACCCTGTGCCCATTTGCATTTATCGTAGAACGTAATCCATACTTTATTACCGTCTTGGTTCTGCTTTTTAATGAAGCCCCTAACTGTTCAAATTTCCACATCAGAGCCTCTTTCCTCTCTACCTATTATTGTTGCCCGTATTGGTACCAACAACAATTGAGTCTTCCCCTCACACTACAAGTTCCTTTGCAGATCAGATGAGATATCTTTCAACCAGACATTAGGCAGGCAACACTGCCTTTGGGACTCTCATTTCTGGTCACATTATCTATTCCCTTGATGTATACTGTCCTTGAGTAAGATTACATTTCGCTTTCTCCTCCCTGTACCATGGTGCAATGTTCAATTTGCTCATCCTCCCTATTGTCTCCACTCTTATCTAGGCAGGGAGCAAGAATTTCAAACCGGTTCAACACACTCAAGGGCTAAGGCTCCTTCAGCACTACCTCCTGGATCCCCTACCTGTCTCGCTCATAGGCACACCTTCTTGTCCCTAACCACTGACCAAAATCAGAGTATTTAATCCAAGGGATATGACATTGTCCTGAAACACAGCATCTCCTTAATGTGTCACATTGTTCAAAGTTGACTCCAGCTCAGTAATTTTGAGTTAGAGTTCCTCACTCAATTAGCAGTTGTTGCAAATGTGGTCACTATGAAGCACATTGGCTCTACCAGCTCCCATATTATGCATTTACACCACATCGCTTCCCTGGCATCTCTATTTTAATTACTTAGTTCTTAATTTTATTTTTAAAAATTTCATACTTGACTTTTAGTTTGTAGCTTTAAGTATTTCTGCTATTTACCTTCAATCTGAGAGTAACCCATAGTAGATAGTCAAATTAGTAGCTATTGCCAACCATTGAACTTAACAGTTTAGCTGTGTGACAATATTCTAGTTTTAAGAGGTGCACTTTGTCCTTTTTTCTTCCTTTATGAAGAAAAGTTGAGACAGAGGTGATGAGTGGCCTGTTCTGTAAACAGCTTTGTGAGGTCTTGGGTTTTGTTAAATTTGGAACAATAAATGCAGCCTGAATGGGTGGAGCCAGGCTCACACAGAACCATGGCTTTAGTTTAGTTTTTGGCAGATGTTGTGGCTTTGATGCTGCCATATAACTCTCCCTGCTACAGCAAAACACTTGAGTTTGCGTTGCCTCCCAGAATTTTCTCTTGACATTCTTTCTTCCTAAACTGGAGAGGCACTGCATGTGAGACAATGCATTTTACTGAATTTGCCTTTGCCAATGGTGTGTTTATAGAATGTTACTATACTGGAGCGGTTGCTGTTTAGCAGTTAAATAATCTATTAGTCCGTTATGTTTTCTAATGGAATTAAAGCTGGACCAATACTTCCTTATTTGCATTTTAACTTTGATGTAAAAATCAAATGTGTTTTGTTTCAAGCTGAGTAGTGTGACCAATTGAATTGCACCTGGAACACATCATCTTTCTCTTGCCTTTAAATAAGAAAAGGTTGGAGTCTAGGCTATCTCCTGGATATGCTTGAAAGGGGTTTGGCCTGGCCTGTAACACCTGGGATGTCAATCTTCTGTTCTGGTCCTCGATCCTGGTCTTCAATTGATCCTGCTTTAAAAAATCCTTACAAACTATGAGCCGAAGGAAGAGCAAGCAACAAGCACCTCCTTCTGTGCAGTAAATTCCCTTAACTTTGAGTGATAATGGGAACTGCAGATGCTGTAGAATCCAAGATAACAAAGTGTGGAGCTGGATGAACACAGCAGGCCAAGCAGCATTTCAGGAGCACAAAAGCTGACGTTGTGGGCCTAAACCCTTCATCAGAGAAGGGGATGGGGAGAGGGTTCTGGAATAAATAGGGAGAGAGGGGGAGGTGGACCAAAGATGGAGAGAAAAGAAGACAGGTAGAGAGGAGAGTATAGGTGGGGAGGTAGGGAGGGGATAGGTCAGTCCAGGGAAGACGGACAGGTCAAGGAGGCGGGATGAGGTTAGTAGGTAGGAAATGGAGGTGCGGCTTGAGGTGGGAGGAGGGGATGGGTGAGCGGAAGAACAGGTTAGGGAAGCAGAGACAGGCTGGACTGGTTTTGGGATGCAGTGGGGGGAGGGGTCGAGCTGGGCTGGACGCCGACGGAACCCCACCCACAGCCGAGGACCACATCGTTCCACCCATAGTCTCCACAGCCAGCAACCCCAGAGAAGACAGCCACACTGAGCCCTGCCGCATCTTCACAATCCCCCCAGACCTCCCACTGACTGAGGACGAACGGTCAGTCCTAAGCAGGGGGCTCACCTTTGTCCCCCTCCACCCGCACATCAATGAATACCAGTCACGTTTGGATCGAGCAGTTTTTCCGCCTCCACGCTTACTTCTTTAACCGGGAGCCTAACCCTCCATCCACTGACCCCTTCACCCGCCTCCAACACAAGTCGCCTTCCAGGCCACCTACCCTCCTTCGACCTCTTCATCTCCAACCGCCGTCGAGACATCAACCGCCTCAACCTCTCCACCCCTCTCAGCCACTCCAACCTCTCTCCCGCAGAATGGCAGCCCTCCGCTCCAACCCCAACCTCACCATCAAACCCGCAGACAAGGGTGGTGCAGTGGTAGAATGGTGCACTGACCTCTACATCGCCGAGGCCAAACGCCAACTCTCCGACACCACCTCCTACCGCTCCCTTGATCATGACCCCACCCCCGAGCACCAAACCATCATCTCCAACACCATCCATGATCTCATCACCCCAGGGCACCTCCCACACACAGCCTCCAACCTCATTGTTCCCTAACCCCGCACGGCCCGTTTCTATCTCCTTCCCAGAATCCACAAACCTGCCTGCCCTGGTCAACCCATTGTCTCAGCCTGCTCCTGCCCCACTGAACTCATCTCCACCGATCTGGACTCCATTTTCTCCCCTTTGGTCCAGGAACTCCCTACCTACATCTGTGACACCACCCACACCCTTCACCTCCTCCAGGATGTCCAATTCCCTGGCCCCCAACACCTCATTTTCACCATGGACGTCCAGTCCCTATACACCTGTATTCCTCATGCTGATGGCCTCAAGGCCCTCCACTTCTTCCTGTCCTGCAGGCCCGACCAATCCCCCTCCACCGACCCCCTCATCCGCCCAGCCAAACTCGTCCTCATCCTCAACAACTCTTTCAATTCCTCCCACTTCCTACAAAGGGGGTGGCCATGGGCACCCGCATGGGCCCAAGCTATGCCTGCCTCTTTGTCGGTTACGTGGAACAGTCCCTCTTCCGCACCTACACAGGCCCCAAACCCCACCACTTCCTACGTTACATTGATGACTGTATCGGCGCCGCCTCTTGCTCCCCAGAGGAGCTCGAACAGTTCATCCTCTTCACCAACACCGTCCACTCCAACCTCAAGCTCACCTGGACCATTTCCAGCACATCCCTCACCTTCCTGGACCTCACAGTCTCCATCTCAGGTAACCAGCTAGAAACTGATGTCCATTTCAAGCCCACCGACTCCCACAGCTACCTAGAATACACCTCCTCCCACCCACGCTCCTGCAAAAATTCCATCCCCTATTCCCAATTCCTCCGCCTCCGCTGCATCTGCTCCCACGATGAGGCATTCCACTCCCGCACATCCCAGATGTCCAAGTTCTTCAAGGACCGCAACTTTCCCCCCACAGTGATCGAGAACGCCCTTGACCGTGTCTCCCGTATTTCCCGCAAGACATCCCTCACACCCCGCCCCCGCCACAACCGCCCAAAGAGGATCCCCCTCTTTCTCACATACCACCCCACCAACCTCCGGTTACAACGCATCATCCTCCGACACTTCCGCCATCTACAATCCGACCCCACCACCCAAGATATTTTTCCATCCCCACCCTTGTCTGCTTTCTGGAGAGACCACTCTCTCCGTGACTCCCTTGTTCGCTCCACACTGCCCTCCAACCCCACCACATCCGGCTCCTTCCCCTGCAACCGCAGGAAGTGCTACACTTGCCCCCACACCACCTCCCTCACCCCCATCCCAGGCCCCAAGATGATTTTTCATATCAAGCAGATGTTCACCTGCACATCTGCCAATGTGGTATACTGTATCCATTGTACCCGGTGTGGCTTCCTCTACACTGGGGAAACCAAGCGGAAGGCTTGGACACCGCTTTGCAGAGCACCTCCGCTTGGTTCGCAATAAACAACTGCACCTCCCAGTCGCAAACCATTTCAACTCCCCCTCCTATTCTTTAGATGACATGTCCATCATGGGCCTCCTGCAGTGCCACACTGATGCCACCTGAAAGTTGCAAGAACAGCAACTCATATTCCGCTTGGGAACCCTGCAACCCAATGATATCAATGTGGACTTCACAAGCTTCAAAATCTCCCCTTCCCCTACTGCATCCCAAAACCAGCCCAGTTCTTCCCCTCCCCTACTGCATCCCAAAACCAGCCCAGCTCATCCCCTCCCCCCACTGCATCCCAAAACCAGCCCAGCCTGTCTCCGCTTCCCTAACCTGTTCTTCCTCTCACCCATCCCTTCCTCCCACCTCAAACCGCACCTCCATTTCCTTCCTACCACCTCATCCCGCCTCCTTGACCTGTCCATCTTCCCTGGACTGACCTCTCCCCTCCCTACCTTCCCACCTATAGTCCCGTCTCTACCTATCTTCTTTTCTCCCCATCTTCGGTCTGCCTCCCCCCCAACTCCCTATTTATTCCAGCTCCCTCTCCCGTCCCCCTCTCTGATGAAGGGTCTAGGCCCGAAACATCAGCTTTTGTGCTCCTGAGATGCTGCTTGGCCTGCTGTATTCATCCAGCTCCACACTTTATTATCTTCCCTTAACTTTATACTCACTCAGGCTTTCTCTCTCTCTTTCCTGATCATGCAAAGTTTACTGAATTTAAGATGAGTAAATCCTAATCATCAATAAAGTGTGTTGTCTATTCTCGCCTTAAATACCATGGGCACAATGAGATTCAGGAATAAGATACTTCCTTCTGGAACTCAGTTGACACCATCTGAGTAGCAGCCTCAAGGCAAGATGTCCAAAGATGTATAGGATCGTCACAGGGCTTGAAATAATTTTGAAATTAGTTTGGTGAAAGTGCTGACTTTGTTTCCAGAGATTACAATGTTGAACATTTTCCATCTAGCTGGTTTGTAAAGGTCCTTCCCAACATCAATTTGCTACCACCACCTCACCAGCCATGTAAGCTTTCAGGGAGCAGAAACGGACTGTTGTATCAATGCTCATGCCAAACCCAATTCCTTCAGTGCAGCATTAATGAGATTTGCAACTGAAATAGAGAAGCAAGGAAACAATAAGGAAGAAAGCCAAACTGGAAGGTTATGCAAAATTAGAAGGTAAATGAGGGAAGTCTTGAATTGTGGAGAGATAAAAGGTTCATAATGTATAATTATCATTAGAAATTTGAATTTTAAAATAGAGAGAGATGAATTCTGGTCAGTTTTGTGAAGATAATGCATTTTGAAAGGTCAGAAAGTAATTTGAAACAGTGTGAATGTATCATTTCCAAGATGGCATGTGATCCATTCAAGTGCTTTTAAGATACCATGATATGGATCAACCGAATGCTTCTGCTGCTGAGTTTCGGCCTGAGCCGTTAGTTTAACTTTTGAGTTCAGTTCTGTTTCCTCCTAGCAGGAAAATTAAGCTATCAGAGCAGGGGAACCATTCACTCTGAGAAAAGTGGTTTTGGTCTGTGCAATATCATCCAGGTTGACAGTGTGTACATATAGAGGTTTCCAGCTATCCAAACAAAAAAAACGGGTTTGGAATTGGAAAAACTTCATGCCAGCAAACTCCAAATGGAATCTCAAACTGTCTCAGCAGGTCCAAGGGGGAATAAAAGAACTGGGAAGAGCCAGTTAAGTAGGAAATTCAAGACTTGAGGTGTTGCAGTGGTTATTTCTCTGGGGTTAAGTATCTGTAACGGAAAACACTGGGAAACAGGTTGAAACTTTGCTTCACTGTTTGTGTTAATGCCTTTTTTGACTTGTATTGCTTTGTTTCATACACATTTGCACAATAAATTGATGTTGTTCTGTTCACGAGCGTTTGCAGCTTGGTGTAAATACGTTCTAGTAACTAACCACCATAGTAAAGTGCCAGTTAAATACGATGCTGGGTTTCATTCTCAGATCTTATTTAAATTACAACCAGCTAGGATCTTCACATCTCCATTCATTTTAACAGTTTCCAACAAGCTTTACAAGTTCAAAAATGCTGTTTAAATGGGTTCTATTGATGTATACCTGAAATACTGTCACTTCCCCTGTTGCAATCCCAGCTGATGATAAAAGCTAACATAGCCATAGTTTTAGCAGTCCATTGGGCTTCTCTCTCATTGGAGAGAGATGACTGGTGGCAGTTTAATCTGAGAGTCACCACGCTTCAACTGAAGAAGTGGGTGAGAAGGAGAGTCCTTCATGGTAACCTCAACTGAATGAAGGAATTGAATCTATGCAATTGGCATCACATTGCTTTGCAAACCAGCTGTCCAGCTAACTAAGCTGACTGACCCTAAATGCAATTCCAGTCCGATCCCAGAATGCTTTTGAAACTTTATTCAAATTGATAATATTTACAGTACCATGCAAGAACACGCTGCATACATCATGACAAGCACAATTGTCAGGACAGTAGGGGAGAAGAGAATAAATGCAGATCCCAAGGATGAACAGCCCGTAGCTGCACTCAACTCGCTGTCATGAAGGAAAATTGATGAATTGGATGAATGGAAATTTGAACTCTTACTTTTACATTATGGCTGCTACTAAATTCTTTGCTGTTCCACGTGCTTAAATCCTTTCGTGTCGGTTTTGACAAGCGGGTTTGCAAGCTGCATCTGATTAATTTTGTGTTGCACTTAGCTGCTGATTCTAGACAGACTGTGTCTAAGAACTTTATTTGAACTACTTTTAAATTCGGAACTAGAGCAGACTTTGATTTTCCAATGCCGTCTGCCATCACAACAGAGAGGTTTGGCCATAGCCTCAACAGTTACAGAAGAGTATTTACATTAGTTCCTTTCTCAGCAGAAAATATAGAAACCCTCTACACAGATGTGTTCAGCCTAATCTCCACAGTTGTAACCAAAAATATTTGCCTCATTTCACTTTGACCAGACGCAAGCCACTGTCCCTACTTGCACCCAAGCGACCCCTGAATATAGCAATCATTGCACCAAGCCTACATCCTCTTTTAACAGTAAATACGTTCTAGTAACTAACCACCATAGTAAAGTGCCAGTTAAATACGATGCTGGGTTTCATTCTCAGATCTTATTTAAATTACAACCAGCTAGGATCTTCACATCTCCATTCAAGCCTACATTCTCTTGTTAGAGATAATGGGAACTGCGAAGGGTCTAGGCCCGAAACGTCAGCTTTTGTGCTCCTGAGATGCTGCTTGGCCTGCTGTGTTCATCCAGCCTCACATTTTATTATCTTGGAATCCTCTTTTTGTTTCTTTGTTTGCCCTGCATTGATTCTTACAGAATCTCTGATCATCAGTGTCTCTGAACCATATTAAGTTGATGACCTCAATCCCATCCCATTTTATGCATCCCCTCAGCAAAGGGAAGGATTCTGGCTCCTTGGAGTCTATTCTCATGTGTTTTTGTTCTCAAGTGCCCTGAGTCTTTTAGTGATGCTTCTTTGTTCTTTTTCCAGCTTAGCAATAGTTTCTCCCTTTGGTGTGGAGTTGCAGAACTGTGCAGTATTCCAGCTGTGGCCAGCAATCTATATTGGGGCAGCACTATTTCCTTTGATCTATACTCCATGCCTGTTTTTAGGCAACCTAACATCCCATTAGTTTTGTTGACAGCCATAATTTGCCCTGATGTCTTGAGGGATCTATCTACTGTGAGTTATAGATTAATAAATGTGCTGTCCCAGGAGTAGTTACATGCATTTTTCTTGTAAGCTAGACTTAACTTGAATGAAAGACAATCCTGGTCTTCTCTTCAGTGCAAAACCCTTTGGGGTTGAGTCTACTTGCATCTGTGGCACAGGTCAGGAGGTGCTGGGGCAGAAGTGAAAAGTGACTAGACGTTATTTATTGTTTTAGAAATGTCTGCCATTGATATCTCGTGTCACTTGATCCTTCCTCCTTCCAACTGGACTGAGGTTAATTATAAAGAACATTACCGCATGGAGAAGAAGGGATTTTACTTGCTTTTATATTGGAGATATTATTGTTTTTATTCCTTTTAAAGCATTAGTATGCTGTGTGTTAGACCAGGACTTTAGAGAACAGAATCCTCAGATATACAACAAGGAAGTGTATCCATCATCATGGAGATTTGTAATCATTCCTTTTCTTGGTGAAATCCAATAATTGTTGTGGTGATAATTCCCTATTGACTAGATCATTGGGTGCTTAATGGGCAAGTCTTGAAACCTGGTCATTGGTTAACTACTTATTGATTTCATGGTCGTCTATCAGATGGACTAGAATGGCAATTGTTGCTAACTTCCGTAGTCCTCTTCTGTGTGAAGTGCTTTCAGACAATTGGATGATGTGGTGTAACCTTTCTCCTGTACATTTTGTTTGTGCATTCAAATTACATTGATGCTAAATATTGCATTCATGATGAGGTTCTGCAATGCTTCTCATTTATTAATTAAGTACATTCATGGCAAATATGAGCTCGATTTAACTGTGTAAGTGAATGGTTTTGAATGGGTTAACATTGAGCCCAAGCTTCTCTAGTGATTGTGGTTAATGGTGGTTAATGCTTGTGAAGCTTGTTGCTTGACAAGCTGCCTATTTTTCTCCTAAATCGATCCAGACCTCTCCACCACTTTCTGTAAATAATTTCGAATTACAGGTATTGTAATTAGTTCATATTACAGTAGTTTGCAATTTGAGACTGACTTGAAATTTGAACACTTTTATGTTGCACACGTGCTTACTGTCTACTGTGAGCAATGAAGCAAACTTTCTCTTGGTTCAACAGTAATTTCTGATGTAAGATAATAAAATGTGAGGCTGGATGAACACAGCAGGCCAAGCAGCATCTCAGGAGCACAAAAGCTGATGTTTCGGGCCTAGACCCTTTGAAGGGTCTAGGCCCGAAACGTCAGGTTTTGTGCTCCTGAGATGCTGCTTGGCCTGCTGTGTTCATCCAGCCTCACACTTTATTATCTTGGATTCTCCAGCATCTGCAGTTCCCATTATCTCACATACTACAGCAGAACTACCTGTACTGTTAGCATATATACAACCAGGAGTGACTCAAAGATATTTGTTACTATCTAACTAGCACTGCATTCATCAAGACATCATTTACAGAGCTGCTATTATTCAGTAGCTGACATTTTTATTGCAGAATGTTAGTTCAAACAGAGCACATCAGAAATTACTGATCAGAGATAATAGGAACTGCAGATGCTGGAGAATTCCAAGATAATAAAATGTGAGGCTGGATGAACACAGCAGGCCAAGCAGCATCTCAGGAGCACAAAAGCTGACGTTTCGGGCCTAGACCCTTCATCAGAGAGGGGGATGGGGAGAGGGAACTGGAATAAATAGGGAGAGAGGGGGAGGCGGACCGAAGATGGAGAGTAAAGAAGATAGGTGGAGAGAGTGTAGGATGTGTTTTGTTACTGCGAATTGGCTATAACACGATTGAATAGTGGACACTTGGGATAACATAAACTTTCTGTTGTATAGGTATAGCGATTTTCCTAAAATGTGATTTTCTGTAGCAGTTTTCAACAGCATGATTTTCTATAGTGCAAGGTCACACAAGAACGCAACTGTTGCTTTATAGGAGAACTGCCTGTACTTCTGTTCGTTTCTAACAAGTGTTCATGGCTACACTTTGAAGACTTCCTCATATTGAATTATCTGGTTAATAAAAAACAAAAGTCATTTAATAATGGTCTCAAACTGTCTCAAAATGTTTGATCTTGCATACATTATTATTTCCCTAAGTTGCACTGTTATGCAAAGAATTACTTTTAAGCAATGCTACTTAAGTCTAGCAGATTTCTCTAAGGAACAGGTGTACACTGCTCACCCACCCTTAGCATGCTCTGCTGTTCTAGATCAAGCTGATCATCCACCTCAATGCTTTAGCTTTAGCTCCTCCCATTTGACCTGACCTGGAACTCATGGCATTGTGGGTGTACCAGCACACAGACTGCAGTGCCTGAAGAAGGCAGCTCATCACCACCTTCTTGGGTCACCAGGGGCAAGAGATTAAATGCTGGTCCAGCCAACACCACCCAAACCCAATGAATGAATAAATAAAAATTCCCTTGTGGTCATTGCAAACTAGAAATCTTTAAATCTCTCTCTTGAACTTCCTTAATGACTGAGCTTCCACTGGCATCGAAGGTAGAGGATTCCTAAAATGCACAACCCTCTGACTTCCTCCTCATCTTGGTCTTAAATAGCTTGTCCTTTATTCTGTGAGTTTCCCTAGTTTGTAGACCCCGTAGCCAGGGGAAACAGCCTTTTTACATCTACTCGGTCTATTCCATTAAGAGTTTGGTACACTTCTATGAAACTGCCTTTCATTCTCCAAACTCCAGAGAATACAGGCCCACTTGTCTCGATCTCTTCTGCTAGAGTAGCCCCACCATTTTCAGAAACAGACTGATGAGCCTTCTCTGCACTCCCTCTATATGCTTTAATTTTGTTTATAAACTTCCAATGTGGGACTTTATCAAAAGCCTTCTGAAAACCGAAAAATACTACACCCATTGGTTCCCTCTTATTGAATCTGCCCATAATATCAAACATGATTTCCCCTTCACAAATCCATGTTGACTATGCCCAATCACAGTGAAGAAGGCATTTGGTATGCTTGCCTTCATTGGTCAGTGCATTCAGTATAAGAGTTGGGACATCATCTTACAGCTTTAAAGGGTATTTGAGAGGGCATTTGTAGAATACTGCTTAGAGTTCTGGTCACCCTTCTTTGGGAAAGATGTTGTTTAACTTGGAAAGGGTGCAAGACTGAGTAAGCTGGGGCTTTTTGTTTAACTGGTGGCTGGAGGGTGACTCTTAGAGGTTTCTAAAATCATGAGGGGCATGGATAGGGTGAATAGCCATGGTCTTTTCCCTTGGGTGGGGAAGTCCAAAACTAGAGGGTATAGATTTAAGATGAGAGGGGAAAGATATAAACGGGACGTTGGGGTAACATTTTCATGCAGAGGGTGGTGCATTTGTGGAATGAACTGCCAGAGAAAGTGGTAGAGGTGGGTACAATTATAACATTTAAATGGCATCTGGATGGGTACTTGAATAAGAAGGGCTGAGGGGTATGTGCCAAATGCTTGCAAATGGGACTAGTTTAGTTTGGGATGTCTGGCCACGGATGAGTTGGACCAAAGGTTCAGTTTCCCTGCTGTATGACTCTATAAAAGAATATGTAACCATTTACATACATCCTTTTGACTATCAAGGACAAAAGGACACTTATGTGCTGACAACCACTCTGTAATTTGATATAAGTGTGACGACAAATGGTAAGTTATTTTACCAGCTCTACTCCGCTCACAATGCAAGTGACAGTTGGAGTAACAAACTCCCAAAGGTATCACATGTTTGATGTTTGTATTTAAACCAGTTTTATGAGCTAAGCCACCCCACTCCTATGAAATTGGACATAGTATACAACACAAGATAACAAAGTATGGAGCTGGATGAACGCAACAGACCAAGCAGCATCTCAGGAGCACAAAAGCTGACGTTTCGGGCCCAGACGCTTCTTCAGAGAGGGGGATGGGGAGAGGGAACTGGAATAAATAGGGAGAGAGGGGGAGGCGGACCGAAGATGGATAGAGGAGAAGATAAGTGGACAGGAGAGTATTGGTGGGGAGGTGATAGGTCAGTCCGGGGAGGACGGACAGGTCAACGGGGCGGGATGAGGTTAGTATGTAGGGAACGGAGGTGCGGCTTGAGGTGGGAGGAGGGGATAGGCGAGAGGAAGAACAGGTTAGGGAGGCGGGGACAAGCTGGGCTGGTTTTGGGATGCAGTGGGGGGAGGGGACGAGCTAGGCTGGTTTTGGGATGCAGTGGGGGAAGGGGAGATTTTGAAGCTTGTGAAGTCCACATTGATACCGTTGGGCTGCAGGGTTCCCAAGCGGAATATGAGTTGCTGTTCCTGCAACCTTTGGGCGGCATCATTGTGGCACTGCAGGAGGCCCATGATGGACATGTCGTCTGAGGAATGGGAGGGTGGAGTTAAAATGGTTCGCGACTGGGAGGTGCAGTTGTTTATTGCAAACCGAGCGGAGGTGTTCCACAAAGCGGTGCCCAGGTCTCCGCTTGGTTTCCCCAATGTAGAGGAAGCCATCACGGGTACAGTGGATACAGTATACCACATTGGCAGATGTGCAGGTGAACATCTGTTTGATATGGAAAGTCATCTTGGGGCCTGGGATGGGGAAGAGGGAGGAAGTGTGGGGGCAAGTGTAGCACTTCCTGCGGTTGCAGGGGAAGGTGCCGGGTGTGGTGGGGTTGGAGGGGAGTGTGGAGCGGACAAGGGAGTCACAGAGCGAGTGGTCTCTCCAGAAGGCAGACAAGGGTGGGGATGGAAAACCAGGAAGCATTTTTTACAGTTAATGTTATGGATATTTAATGAGCTTTTACCTTAGCAAAGTGATTTTATTTATCCTAGTTCAGCAGTATTGCTATTCCATAAAATTAATTAATTCACTTTGACAGATAAGCTCCTGGCCCCTATTCTGAAAACCTTCATAGGAACCTAAGAGTAGGAGCTTGCTGTGCATCATTCAACTAAATCATGGCTCATTGACTAGCTCAACAGCATTTTCAAGTCCCTAGTCTCTTGATGTTTTTAGCATTTAGAACTCTGTCAATCTATTTCTCTCGCACAATGTCCGAGGCTCCACAATCTGTTAGGACGGAGAATTCCAAAGTTTTTGCCACTCTCAAAGTAAAGAAGTTCCTCCTCCTCTTCCTCAGTTCGACACAGCCTCCTTTTTATTCTGAGACTATCCATTCATTTTAGCTATCCTGGCCCAGTAGAAGTATGTTTCCTGCTACCATCCCCTCGATCCCGATAAGAATTAGTTTGTGGTTAAAGTCGTCTTCTTATTTCAGGTTTTGAGCACCAACGACTATGAAAGCAAAGTCCTTTATAAACTGGAATCCTTTTAAACAGATGGAAATGTTACAGAAGTAGTGGAAGGTTGTTGCTATTTCTATCCTTTGAATGATGAATGAAGATGCCAATTCAAATGCAGCAATGCACTTTGAAACAGAGAGTATGGAGGGATCATCCTCTGCGATTGCTTTACAACTGGCCTCAGCTGATATAACACAAAAAAAGGGCCTTTTAGGGATCGACCAGGTGGTTACAGGAAGGATGGTTTCCGCAGTGCAGGGATATGTAGAACGAGCGAGCACAGTCTCGGAATAAAAGCCGGGCCAAATACAACTAAGGAGACGGAATTGCACCTAGCCTCTGTTCTGCCCTTCAATGAAATCATGGCTCATCTGACTGCGGCATCAATGTTGTTCCCTGCTCCTCATTAACTCCCTTGTCAACTGAGAATCTGTTTGAATTTTCTCATAAACTGATTTAATGAAGCTGCCTCCACTGCACAGTGGGGAATAGAATTCCACAGAACAGTAACTGTCTGAGAGAGGAAAAAAAATCTTCTCCTTTCTGACTTAATAGGGGGATCCTCTATTTTGAAATGGTGTCCCCTATTGGTGGTGTCTCCCAAGTGTATATGATATCTCCACCTCTGACTCCCTGTACCCCAACATCATTTTAACTCCAAAACAAAGAACTGAAGATCTGGAACTAAAGCAGAAGCTGCTGGAGGACATCAGGTCTGGCAGCGTCTGTGGAAAGTAAGCAGAGGGAACATTTTTAGCCCAGTGACCCTTCTGCAGAACTAGCATCATTTTAAATAAAGACCAAAAGAAGGTTACCTCGGAATACAACAGGACTTTAATCAGATGGGAAAATGAGCCGAGGAGTGGCACACGGAATTTAATTGAGACAAATGCAAGGTGCTGCAGTTTGGAAAGGCAAACCAGGGCAGGACTTATATACTTAATGGTAAGGTCCTGGGCAGTGTTGCTGAACAAAGAAACCTTGGAGGGCAGGTTCATAGTTTCTTGAAAGTGGAGTCGCAGGAAGACCGGGTAGCAAAGAAGGCGTTTGGTATGCTTGTCTTTATTAGTCAGTGCATTGAATATCAGAGTTGGAAGGTCATGTTGCGACTGTGCTTGACATTGATAAGGAGACTCTTGGAATACTGTGTAAAGTTCTGGTCTCCCTACTAAAGGAAGATGTTGTGAAACTTGAAAGTGTTCAGAAAATGTTGCCAATATCAGAGAGTTTGAGCTATAGGGAAAGGCTGAATAGGCTGGGACTATTTTCTCTACTGTGTTGGAGGCTGAAGGGTGATCTTATAGATGCTCATAAAAGCATGTGGGGCATGGAGAGAGTTAATAGTCAAAGTCTTTGGATAACACAACCACCCCCCCCCCCCCCCCCCCCCCCCCCCACCGTGGTAAGAGTCCAAAACTAGATCTCATAGGTTTATGGTCAGAGGGAAAAGATTTAAAAGGGATCTAAAGGGAAATGTTCTCAAGCCGAGGATGGTGCATGTATGGAATGAGCTGCCAGAGGAAGTGGTAGAGGTGGGTACAGTTACAACATTTAAAAGGTATCTGGATGGGTACATGAGTAGGAAGGGTTTAGAGGGATATGGGCCAAATGCTGGCAGATGGGACAAGATTTATTTAGGATATCTGGTCGGCATAGAAGAGATGGACCAAAGCGTCTGTTTCTGTGCTGTACAGTTCTACCGTTCTATAGCTGCAGATGCTGGAAATCAGAAACAAAAACAGAAATTGCTGGTAAAGCTCAGCAGGTCTGGCAGCATTTTGGAGAGAGATCAGAGTTAACATTAACTCCAGTTCTGAGGAAGGGTCACTGGACCTGAAACAGCATTAACTCTGATTTTTCTCCACACGTGCTGCCAGATCTGCTGAGTTTTTCAGGAATTTTTGCTTTTTGGCCTCATTTTAACACTAGTTACCGAGGACACTGGTGTTCATTTGTCACGTGTTGATGCAACTCATGTTACGAAGGCAGCGTGACGTCACTTATACTCCAGACTGGGGAGCCTGTGACCGTGTGCTTGTGACCATGCTCTCTGTCTAATAATATTAAAGCCTCAGCATGCAATGATTCAACTTAAGAAAATGTGTTGGCTATTTGCAAGAAAAGTTTTACATTCAACTTCGTGTTACTCACATCTGAGATATACCGTTTTGCTCCTTAGGTCATTGCTCTGCTTGCTTCCTTTTCTCGATTTATTCCAAACTTTGTGATATAAGTGGAGGAAATTGCTTTGTAAAATGCAAAGTTTAACTTCCTTTGTTCTAGAAAGTAACATGAACAGAAAGTTTTGGACTCTGCTTCAAGCATTTTTTTAATCACAAATATGCAGGTTAAAGGATCCAGTTCGGCACATCCTGTTGGTCATTGCAGACAGACATTACACTTGTGCTATGCTAGTAAACTTTTTAAAGCTCTGATGATCTGGAGTGGAAATTGCTTCTCTCTCTGGTTTGAAAGCACCAATTGCACCAATTAAATAATTTGATTTTCTTTCCCTCTTCCAACCCTCCTATTTGACAGTACATTTTTCAGGATTTTTTTAAAGTGTGGTCTGGGGTGAGGTGAGACACTGTTTCTCTACCCCACACTCTTTCTGAAAGGGTGACCTCCTTGCACATTTACAGGGCCGCTGTTGAAGTGTCTAACTAGAGATCTGTGAAAGAATTTCATGCCTGACCTGTTGTCTGATTTTTTTTTAAGATCTTTCGCAAGTGTCTGCTGGCTGCTTCCCAGTTGGTTCCTTTTAAAAGATTTTCCAATGCTGCTGAAAGTGCAATATTGTAAAAGAATTTTTTGTTAAAAGAAATGACCAGGTACCATAGCACTGCCAAAATAGCACTTTGACAGGGACTTGATTTTTCTGAATTGTTTAAATTGTAAACTAAATTTATTTCCAGTTGTAAACAAACTTTAAGAATGGATAACACCATCTTTCCCTGCGGTTACTCTTTTGTAACCAAAGTAAGTACATCCTAGCTTTTTTACCTTCTGTTGTCAGATCAATAAATATCAGTAAGTAACCTGACTGCCTCAGAAATTTCAACCAAGTCTCATAGCGTTAAATTATTGGATTCTACGATTCTTATCTCTTCACTTTTTCTTTCATTTGCCCTTCCTGCCTTCCTTTTCTCTCTCATGCTTTTCATTCATCCAAGTTAGCAGGTGGGCAAGGAAAGTCCATGACAAAATATGGAAACACTTGAGATAAAGTTGCTGAGCTGGCTTCCATCAGATCAGAGATTTCATTGATTGGGTGGCCTGCCCAAGAGACCTGAAGCAATAGTCTGAACCAAGGGATCTGGCAATGGTAGCGGCATTTTGTGGCACATTGCTGAATCTGATTTCCTTCGTCCTTACCCCAGGAACCATGAGATGACTTTGTTTACAAATCAGTGCTGCCTAGTCAGTTGCTTTCTGATGCCACCTTTTCTATGAAGCTCACTTATCCAGAGATTGTCCATTATCCAACATCAATGATGTTTTGGTGAGGGAACATTGCATGTGTGCTCGCTACTCCTGGAGCCGGCATTCCTTCTGTGAAGTAATCTAGATTACTAAGTAACTCGTTTTCAAGAGACAACAATAGAGCAATGTCAGAAGGTGAGTTATGTATCTGTGCCCCATGAGTTCTGATGGGGACAGCTCTGAGGTAGGCCTGAAAGAGTAGTAAATACACAGGGGAAAAAAATATGGAATTTTTGCAGATTTCTTTAAATGTTTGAACCATTCTTCCTGCCTCCCCAGTGGACGACAGGTATCTTGGCAAACTTGAGACATGTTGAAAGTCTTTGCAAATGCTTTGAACATTTCATCAGTGAACCGTAGGCTGTCATCTGAAGCCACAACTTCTCTTCCATTCTGAGGAATAGTCACTGGGCCCAAAACATTAACTCCGATTTCTTTTCTTGACAGATGCTACCAGACCTGCTGAGTTTTTCCAGCAACTTCTGTTTTTGTTCCTGATTTACAGCATCTGCAGTTCTTTTGGTTTTTGTGCCTTCTAGGTTGTGATTTTTTTTAAAGCCTTGAGCCACCTCTGCAGTAATCAGTTACAAAGGCCATTCTTGGCTGCATTATATGTGTAAGTATTCATGTTGAAACGGGCCCAGAATCTGAGGAAATTCAGTAGGAATGAGAGGTTCTTATGACCCCTTGATGTGTATGGCACATGTATTACAATTAACAATTGTATCAATAATACAAATTAATGCGATTGAGTTGTGAAGATGGGTCAGTGGACCCGAGCAGTTGATTCTGCTTTCTCTCCACAGATGCTGCCAGACCTGCTGAGGGTTTCCAGCAGTTTCTGCTTTGATTACAATTAACAAGGTCCTCCAACTGGAGATCACTGGCTGCCAAATGTCCTGATACGCTCTTGTGTTGCATATCTGTTTTATGTCAGTGTCTGTGGTAAATGCTGCTGAAGAACGGTGCTCCGCAATAAATAGCCCATTATCAGCTGATCATCGAAAATTAAGGAATCCTGAATGAGGTGCTGCCTGTATTCAAAGCAGATTTTCAGACTGAGCTCCGTACCATCCTTAGGTACAGTAATGGTGCACGTTGATGCATGCAGTATCCTTCATCTGTTCCTCTTTGATGAAGTTACATTTGTTTGGTGAAATTGGCTAAGGTATTGCTGTTTCTTGGACCTATAAGTCTTGTTCAGCCCCAAAAACATTGGTGTCAGATAAGAGTACATCAGGAATGGCTTTGGAAAGAGGATTGGCTAATGTCTGCTACTTGTTTTGGACATACTGAGTCTCTTATGAGAATTTCATGCCTGAAGCATACATGTGATTTATATATCTGTGTGTGTATCTATGTATATTTCATATGAGGAGATATTTTTGCTAATTCCTTTCATCTAGTAAGGAGGACACAGTTTATGATTGCTCTCAATTATGAATATGAAGCCCAAAATGTAATCAGAACTTTTCACAGGCCCATGTAATTACGAAAGCCCCTTTCTTGATTTAACAGCATACTATTTTTTCCACATCTTCTGACACCCTTGAAGCACGATATATGGGTTTATATTGTCCTTTAGGCTCTTCCAGTTTAAAAAAAAAACTGCCTGAGTATCTGTGGTTAAAACATCTGCAGAAATAATCAGGGGATACTGTAGTTGGTGGTCTTAATCTGCAAAAAGAAGATTTAGAAAGAACCTTTAGCCTGTGGATCATTCTTTACCTTGCCTTGTCGACCATTCTGTCTTGAACCCAAACTCTTTGTGTTTTGTGCTCAGTATCTCTGAAATGATCATGGTCTCAGGCTAAATCTAAAACTTCAAATGCTCTTGGGACTTTTTTTTAAATTGCCTGCTCTTGGTTTTTTGTACTAGAAACTGTCCCCTCTAGAAACTTTACGTGATCAACCTCATATTTCACTGTTTAAGAAAACTTTTCTTTTTAACATAGTTATAGAAAAAATAGTTGCAGCCAGTTGAGAGGTTAAAAACAGTTCAGCTGTTCTCACCTAGCTATCATAATGGGGGTAAATTGTGGAGTGGCAGGATGAAGGCCCCTGCGTGGTGCAGTGGAAGTGCTCCCACCCCAGGACTAGGAGGCCCAAGTTCAAGTTCTACTTGTTTCAGAGGTATGTAGTAACATCTCTGAACAGGTTGATTTGAAAAATAACAGGTGAAATTTAAAAAAAAACTGAGTGGTTTGATGTAACTTCACCCTTTTTCATGAGGATTTTCTCTTTTCAAATAACAAGTGGCTAGATAGCCCATGTGAAAGAAAAGTCAAATTGTTTTTATGCCTCTACCAATGATTTTATTCTAGTGATTGGAGAATTGTGATTCTTTTTGCTCCTCCCCTCTCTCCCCCCCCCCTCTCTCCCCCCCTCCTCTCTCCCCCCCCTCCCCCTCTCCCCCCCTCCCTCTCTCCCCCCCCCTCTCTCTCCCCCCCTCCCTCTCTTTACCCCCCCCTCCCTCTCTTTCCCCTCCCTCTCTCCCCTCCCTCTCTCCCCCCCTCCCGCTCTCCCCCCCCTCTCCCCCTCTCCTTCTCCCCCCCTCCCTCTCTCTGCCCCAATAACTTTTTTCTAAGTTTATTTCTCCCTGTGCAGATTGCTTGAACTGCAGTAGAAACATTATTGGGATGTTTCTGATTGGAAAATTAAGGAGAGAATGGAGTTACTGTTTGAGAAGGGCCTGGATTGCTGGGCAATAAAACTCATGTTAGCTTTCCAAGCTGAACAATTCCCCACAGCAGTACAATGTGGAAGGGACATCAAGCATGCGTGTGGGATGCTGGGAAGAAATTAATGATGTGCTCTCTGTGAATGCCCTAAAGCAGAGGGTCAGATAGTTCAGCAAACAGTAAAAGTTTGGCTTGCTGTGATGAAAAGAAAAAGAAAAAACTTGTATTCTTATTCTTAAATGTCAGAGGCATTTATTTACTTCAACAAAGTTACCAGTTTTTATATTTACTCAGTCTCCAAAAAAACCTGAGCTCCAACCTATGTAGGCTTGATATTTCCAACTGAAGGAAGAAAATTAAATGCAAACAAAAGTTAAAAATAATAACACAAAGCTATTCCTAGCAAATTGCTAACAAGGCTAAAATAATAACAGCAAAAATTGAATATCTGATTTATGGGTTTCTTTCACATCTTGTGCATTGGTGTTTGAAGGTGGACTTCCCCTATAGCACCACATTTGTTAAATTACTCCCTCTCTTAGCCAATTGTTGGCAATACTTTATTCCATTTGAATTTATTTTTGGGTCAGTTTTGTTTAGTCAGCCTGAACACAAGCGTGGCAAAATGATTTTCTCGGAAAGCAGTAAAATGGAAAACTCCTAAGCAGTCAAAGAGGAGCTTGTCATTAACATTCTTCCTAACCAGAGGAAAAGAGCCATCTCCTCTGTACAGGCCAAGCAGCCTTTAAAACTAGAGCTTGCTGAGATGCTTTAAAATTGAAGAGGTTATACATATTCAATGGACAACAGGAATCTCTGTGTGTTCTCCAAGCCACAGATGCCAACAGCCAACTATTGGGCACATGTGAAGAGCAGGTGGATGAAGTTTTAGTATAGGTTAACACAGGAATGATATTGGAGAGAACCAACATCATAAAATGGGCATTTGCTAGAGATTGTAAGGTTTGTTTCTTGCATACATTTATTACCCATCCTCCTGTCCTTAATTGCCTCAGAGCAAGAGCAAGTGGAAATGTCTCATCAGACAACTTATCACCAAGATAGGATCGGCCTTTCAGCTGCATCTCTGTGTTCCCTGACCACCACCTTGGCAACAAATTCATCGCCTGTATGGCTTTACTCCCCCTCCTGCCCTGAATTCCTGGCTTCCTTTTCACTTCTCTTCAGCCAAGCCTATGGTCTGACCAACCTCTTCATCCATTGACACCCATTGCCTGCCCATTTTCGCTGAACCTCCCCTAAAACAGCTGGAAAACTGAATTTATGTCTGGGGCACTTTTTGAATATGAGATTTTTTTGACAGGGAATGTACAGTAAATGATCAACTTCTAGTTATTTTCCTGGGTAAAGCTTTGGACTTTATTTTTTGCCTCGGTAAGATTTTGGTGGAATTGAGGTGATATGGACCCAGTGTTCCTGGTGGGGAGGACGCTGTTGTGTCTAATGTTGGCATTTCCCTAGTATATTGGGTGTGAATTGGTCTGTCAGTATTCCTTTTCTCTTGTTGTCCTAGTGTTTTATCTAATTGTTTTGCCGTTTGGTGGAACATTCCAAACAAGGCTTTGCACTTTGGTCTCATGTCAGTTGGATTTTCCTGCAGCTGATAGATTAGAGGTTCACTAACTCATAATACTAATAACTTGAGAATGTTATGCAGCCCATCCAAAGGCTTTCAAAGGATGCATCATTTTGGGTGAATGAAAAGCAAGAAATTAACTAATTTTCTGACAGAAATGCTGACCTTAAGGGAAACAGCCAGCGTGAGACAGCACCCAGGGTATGTTATTTTGTGCAAAAGAGTTCAAAAAATTGAGCCAACCTGGTCTATATAAAGGATTTTATGGAAAGTGTTATCTGCTTTTGTACCATATTAACTAATATTTGCAATGAACTAAGGACAATACCACCTATTTTAGACGGTATTTTAGTACTTTATTGCAGTGTCAAACATTTAACCAGTCCAGAGAGTGTTTTGATTTTTTTTTCAGAACATTCTGCACTTAGGTTGTAATTTGAAATATTTGTTAATTCAGTTAACGGGAACAGTAAAAGCTTGTGTGTCAAACTCTTTTGACTCTTGGTCTGTGGAACACAGTCAACTTGAAATGTTTTACTTCTTCATACAGTTTTGAGGAGAAGCATAGATCTACAATGCATAGGGAGACTGTTGTATTTGTACCAGCAAGAAAGCTATCCAGTCTGATCCCACTTTCCAGCTTTTTCTGTAGCTCTGTCGGTTGCTGCACCTCAAGTGCATGTCCAAGTGTCTTTGCAGATGAAGATTTCTGTCTCTACCCCCTTTCCAGGCGGTTAGTTCAAAATGGTATCAGAGATAATGGGAACTGCAGATGCTGGAGAATCCAAGGTAATAAAATGTGAGGCTGGATGAACACAGCAGGCCAAGCAGCATCTCAGGAGCACAAAAGCTGACGTTTCGGGCCTACACCCTTCATCAGAGAGTTCAAAATCTCTGTTATTGTTCCTCAATTTCCCTCTAATCATTTTCTTCAATTATTTTTAAATCAATTGCCTGCCTCCCTGGTTATTGAACTTCATGGTCATGGAAGTAAGTCATTCTCATCCATTCTAGCTATATGTCCCATTTTATAAAGCATAGCATTGCTGATCAATCATTCAAAAGTTCCAACAAAATGTATGTGGTGTATGAATTTCAGTGCCAATGTGATGTCAGGTTTGTAGGCTATGTGTCTAAAAGTCAGGGGCACATCAAACACCATATCCCTTCAATTGCTTGCAATAAGCATGGCATTGACTAACCCATGCTTGAGTCAATTACAATACAGTATTCAACATTAGACATGACTCTGCAAGTGTGCAAAGTATTGTATTGACAGTCAGCTTGGGGTTGTTAGCAAGACACTCACGTGTATACTGGAAGCTATGTATTAATATACAGGACCCTGTTCCATGCAGATGGTTTTTTTTTAAGTAAGTGCTCACACTGCACCTCTTTCACCTCTGTAAAATAGATGACAGCCATTCTCTTGTTCATTTTTCTGAGTTGAGCTGCCTGGTTTAAAATTTGAAGCTTGGCATTTAACTTTCAGTTGTCATTGACTGACATATCACGTACCAATCATGTTAAGTTGCCAGCTGTCATCCTTGAGTTTCTGTCGCTGCTGCGCAGACTTCCAAGACCCATGCACGGCAGCGGCCAGAGAAGATGGAAGGGAATGCCTTGGTGCACCATCGGCATGCACGGACCGTCTGCGCATCTTCGAGAGACTGTTAGTGCCTGCAGTTGGCATTTTCCTCTCATGCAGTGTAAATGCTGTTTCTCAGTTACATTTAGTATCCTTATGAATGGTCTTGAGTGGAAGACAATAACCTTCAAAAAAAAGCTTTTTATTCCAACCGTACCTCTGTACTACCAAACGAATAAAATATCCTCTCTGCCTCTTGTTTTTGAAGAAAATTACTACAGCCTGCCAAACCTTTCCTTATAGATAATAATTTTTTCTTCTTGGCAACATCCTGTGAATCTCTTCTGCATGTGATCACATCCTTCCTGCATCATGGTGACCAGGACTGCAATGCTCTAACTATGGTCAAATGGCTTCACAATCCCAATTTTGAATGTTTCTTGGGTCAATGGTATATTCTAATCTATTGAGCTACTTTAAACGAACACATCACTCCTGAGTTTATTTGATTCTGCCGGGTGTTTGTGTAGGGCACTCTGAGTGGGATACCGTTTGGAGGATCAGTGTGGACTCAATGGGCCAAATGGCATTTTCCACACTGTAGGGCTTCTATACATTGTAGGTGGCAGTGTAACTATGACTGCTAATATTTTGGATAAATTTGACTGACAATTGTTAGAGGAGCATGGAAATGTCTGAAAAGCCACGCCAAAAGCAATTTGCAGATTCCTCTCAAACTGGTGCACTCTCTAATGACCCATCTGAAAAGCCTTGGCAAGCTGCTTTCTGCTTTATTTTTGTACCTGATTTGGTTGAGTGATGGCATTTTGTGTCTAGCTTTTCTGTGTGTTTTGGGTTGTGATCAGTTTTTCTTTCCCCGCTCTGCCTCGTACAATTGGTAGTTCTGCCCACATGTGGTTCTTATTGGTGAAGGGATTTTGTTTCTGTGAAGGTTAGCCGTTCCAACTATCCCAGAATGCAGCTGTTTGGGATTCCCATCTGGACAGCCTCAAAACCAGGAAGTCACATTGATTTCTCGTCATCGCTTGCTCTTGTATTAGCTCGATCAGCTCTTTCTGTTTGCTACTTAGAGGCAGGTCTTCACCACTGTTTTCAAGATTCTCCTCCTCTTGCACAGTCCTTGATGAGTGTGGTTATTAATGAATGGGTTAGCTGATGACTGTTTCTATGATGTTGGTGTTAGGATCACTCGCAGTGCATTGTTCTTGCTTACTTTGGGCTGCTAGTGTCAATATTTGTTGTTCATGTGAAACCATCAATTTGCCTTTTTTCCCCTTCTTGGAGTCATACTGGCCTGAATCTTTCGCTCAGTGACAGAATCCCTTTTCTTGACCCCTAAACTCAAAATACTGCCTACTTGCTTACTTACAACATTGATCCAAACAAATATGCTGCTTCTGTGGTTTTCTGGATGTTATCCAGAAAACCACAGAAGCAGCATATTTTAGTTTGACATCAATAGTTGTTTGGTTGGTTGTTTAGCAGGTACATTGGTACACCAGTGGAAAGATCCCAATGGCTCATTAACAACAACTATGATACAGGATGTGTGAGGGGTAGGTTGGAAGGGTTAGGGTAGGAGCTGAGGAAGTAGTGTGCTGGATGGCTGGATAAGGGGTAGAGCGCCAGTGCCAGGGAGTGAAGGGGCAGTGTGTGTGTGCAAGTGGTTAAAATGGTAAGTGGGTGAGGAGTAGGGTAGTGTGGTAGGGAGCATATGGGGTTGGTAGATGAGGTGAAGTGGCAATAGGTTAGTAGTTAGGATGATTAGGAAGGGGGCAAGTTCACCAACAGCATAAGTGTATGTGAAGGAAGGAGACTGAGGATATGTGGGGATGTCTGGGTGAGGAGCTAGGGGCATGGGGGCAGGGAGGTATCATGACAGGTGTGGGCAAAGCAGAGGGTCGCAAGTGGATGAGGGGTACAGATAGCTGATAGCACAGTGAGAGGATAGGGTGCGTTAGGGGTTGTCAGGAGAGCATTCAGATGTTTTTGGGGTGGTGCAGGGTGAGAGTTGGATGTCAGGGAGAGCAATCTTATGGTTCACCAGGGCTACCATAGGTTTTGCTTCCTCTAACTTGGGCAACTATTAAGATAAGTTAGCCAGAACACTCAAACTCAACGAAAAGTTGTTGAAGTTTTTGGAGGGTTCAAAGATCCCACCAGCAATTTAAACACCCCTAAACAATAACTGCGTACTCAGTGTGCCAAGGTTCTGGGAACCCAGATTCACCCTTTTTTTTTGCTATGGCCAGTCTTCAGCTTCTGGAGACTGAGCAAAGTGGGTTTGAGATAACAAAGTGTGGAGCTGGATGAACACAGCAGGTCAAGCAGCATCTCAGTAGCAAATTTGAGCTGGTTTATTCAAGAATCTGGCTCAAGAGAAATGTCGATTGTCTTTTACGTAAGAGTTTCACAAGCTTGGACATAATATTTTGAGTGCAAAATGGGGATGCAACTGTCACTTGATTTAATATTATTTAAGATTCAAATCACAACGCTGTAGCTGTCCTTCAGAATTATATAGATCAACCTGTTCTTATTGTCACTCTGCTTATGTGGTGAGTCCACTTGTGTTTCTGGTCAATAAGAATAACAAGGATGTTTATAATGGGGTATTCTGTGATCGTAATACTCTTGAATGTCAAACACGTTATGTGACTATGACTACATTGCTGCCTGTGGGAGTTAGTCTGTGCATAATTCAGCTGCTGCATTCCTTACGTTACAACAATGAGTATTGTTTTCAAAAGTACTTTATTGGCTGTAGAGTACTTTCCTTTTCGTTGAGTTTGAGTGTTCTGGCTAACTTACCTTAATAGTTGCCCAAGTTAGAGGAAGAAAAACCTACTGTAGCCCTAGATAACCGTAAGGCTGCCATCCCCGACATCCAACTCACATTCCCCTCCGCCCCCCCCAAAACATCAGAATGTTCTCCTGACAACCCCTAATGCACCTGATCCTCTCACTGTGCTATCAGCTATCTGTACCCCTCATCCACTTGCGACCCTCTGCTTTGCCCACACCTGTCATGATACCTGCCCCATGCCCCTAGTTCCTCACCCAGCCATCCCCACACATCCTCAGTCTCCTTCCTTCACACATGCTTTTCTGCATTTACCTGCCACCCTAATCTTCACTCGCTGATGTTTATTGTTTGTGAAAAGTGCCACTGAAATTTCTCTCGCGTGTGGACTCTGCCACAGCAGGAAATGTGTCAAGGAACACAACATCTCTCAAATTTCACAATCCAGTTTAGCTTGCAGACAAAAAAATATACAAACCAGGAACAGGAAGCCATCTGAGCTGGCTCTGATATTCACTAAGATAATGCCTGACCTGACTACGGCCTTAACTCCACTTTCCTGCTTACTCCAGATTAGATTCTTGGCAAACGAAGGAATCACAGGCTATCCACCTTTGTCTCCAAGGTATTCCATGGACTGAATCTCTTCTCTTTTGACTGACTGTCAGTTCCATTGAATTTCATGGAGGCTTTCTCTCTGCGAGGCCCAAGTGAATTTTCTCATTTCATCTCCCCTCGCTCACCGCATCAAGCGGATGGGTAACTGGTTCAATGCCCAGTATGGCACATGGTAGTATTTGAATTCAATTTTTTTTAACTAATCTGAAATTAAGTCTAATGATGACCATGAATCCATTGTTAATTGGCAGGAAAACCCATCTGGCTCACTAATGCCCTTTAGGGAGAGAAACTGCCATCTTCACCAGGTCTGGCTTATATGTGACTCTAGACCCACAGCAACATGATTGCCTCTGACTCTTAGCTGCCCTGTGGGTAATTCAGCTTGGGCAATAAATGCTGCCTAGCCATTGACACCGTCATCCCAAGGATGAATAATTAAAAAAAAACTACCTCCCCTGCCCCTGGGGTGCCCCTCTTATCCAGTCTGGTCCCATTCTCGTTGTACCCAGAACAACTTACCACTGCCAAGAGACAGCCTCTTGGGAGTGGGCACCATCTTTGAAAGCCCATTTTGTGCACACCCAGATGAACGCTATTGGTCCGGAGCTGCCCTATGTCGTTCCTGACGTTTTGTCTCTGATGTGGTAGACAGGGAGAATCTGATTGCCCTGCTTTGTGGCCCGGGACCTGTCAGTCCTGGTGCAGGGGCTTTCCCAGAGCTGGAAAGTTGAGGTTGCCACCTGGATCGGTACAATCTCGGCTGTCTGGAGGAATGCCCGGTGCTGTAGGTACAAGGTGCACTCTCCCAGCGTTGTTGGATTCTCTCCATTTTTGTTTCCAGTACCTTGCACTCACTAACTCCACGACTGTACCCACTATCCACTCAGGCTCATGCTCTACCACTCTCACCGTTGCATGAAAAATCTTCCCTCACGTTGTCACACGTCCCAACCCCTGACCTCACAAACTCTGTGTGCCCTCCAGGCTGTACGGTCACTTTCTCAGCCCTTCTCTCCAACTGCACCGAAAGTCTCAGCTGTGTGAGCTACTCTCACCGCCTGTAATCATGCGTCTGTCTTCTTCCAGGAGGAAAATAGCCCACAATAGGGCTGAAAGAGACAGGATGAGCTGTGGGCTACCCAAGATTTGATTCTTCATTCACTATAAGGAGAAGATCATGACTCTGTTTGCCCTGGTGATTGACTCGCCATGTTCAAGTCCCTGAACTGCCCTTGACTGACTGTCTTCTGACTGAAAGCCATCTCCCTTGACTTGACTGAGCACTATTGCCATCTATGATGAACAAGCATCCTAGCTTTTTGTCTGCACTAAATGGAAAGGTAATCCAGCAGTACAGTGAGCCTGATTTATCTGGCTGAGGGGCAAGGCTCAACCAGACAAAGCAGGGATGCTCAGAATCTCCGTAAGGCCATAAATCACAGGAGCCATTCAGCCCATTGAGTCTGCTTTATAACTCAATGAAATTGTAGCTGTTCTGACAATCCTCAACCCCACTATTCTGCCTTTTTACCCATAATTTTTGGTCCCCTTACTGATTAAAATGCTGTCCAACTCAGTCTTGAACTTACTTGACAACCCAATCTTGCACACCATTTATGGTAAAGAATTCCTCAGATTCAGTACCCTCTGAGTGGGAATTGCTCCTCAAGAAATTCCTCCCCTCCCAGGTAGATAGGGCAAAGTGACGTGCTGTGTGAGAGAGTGAAGACCCTGGAAGTGCAGCCTGGTCCAGTCCCTGAGCTGGGTGTCTGTCCCTGGCAACAGCGCTACACTGAGAACTGTCAGAGCCACCTGAGGTGTGATATTGAAGTTTAGAGGTGTCTTATATGTGGATCGGAGCTGTGACATGAGGGTTCTGCAAGGCTGGCACGTAGCAGATATCAGTGGATGTGAGCCGTCTGTGGCTGGTACCCACAGAGTGTGCCCTGAGATTTTGGTGTCCAGTGTCCACCCTGAAGGTTATCGGAGTGAGGTGTGAGCTGGAATCACCAGATGCCTGCTCTCAGTTTCATGTCAAGAATTCTTGGCATGTAGTTTGCTTGCAACTGCATTAATAAGGTGAGGTCAGCAGTTAGAGGTCTGTAATCAGCAATAGTCGCCTTTGAGAAACTCTGTGCCCCTGAAACTCCATTCGTGTCTCTGTTTGTTGAAACAATGTGCTGCAACTTGATTCTTTCTGCCAAAGTGAATAAGTACCCAAGCTGTGTATTTTACCTGCCGAATGCTTACCCTTTTAATTATGGTACCTTCATTGGGACATAGGTAATTTTCCTTTTCATAACTCACTTTCCTTCTATATTTGTGCCAAAATTAGCAACAATGCATTCGGTCTCCAGGGGAGCTTGTGGCTTCATCGTTAGACTAGAAATTTGGAATCGCAGATGAAAGTTCTGTTCAATGTTAATTGTTGTGTTAACTGGAATGGTTTGTTTACTTTGAAGAGCATTTTAACAGGAAGTTGATTTTGCTTTGTTACTTGCTTGTCTTTTTGAGATCTTTGTTCAAGAATCATCCTGTGAAGTATTATGGAAGGTTATATAATGTTAAAGTCGCTATGTAGACCTAAGTTGGCCGGTGCAGTGTGAATGCAGCTTTGCTTACATGCATCCATTCATTCCTACTGTGCTTTATTTGCCCACCGCACCTTATGGTCACTTGTTTAAAGTTTCTCCTGGGCTTTGTTGCCATTCCCAGTCCTTTGCTAACAACAGCTGTTAAGCATTCAAGTCAGGCACTGCTTTGCTGAGGGATCGACTGGTTCAGAAATGGTGCAGCAGGAGTGACCTTGTTTGGCCCCTGATCAACACTGGAGTAATGAAACCAGCTGAACTGTGCACTGAATCATTGGCTTTCTGCAGCTTGCTTGGTCCTCAGTGTTCTGTATAAATAATACTAGCAAACGTTCTTTTAAGTATGTTTATTGCAGCAGTTAAAGGTTATACTGAAACTGTCAAGACAATGTTGCAAAAGACAAAACTCTTTCTGCCAATAGCAATACTTTTTTTGACTCTACAATGAAGGCTCAAAGTTTGAATCACAAAGTGTATTTTACAGACTGTTAACAGCTGGTAAGACACAGGGAAGGTGTACAAAAGTACTATAAGTAACTGCGTAAATAAAAAAAGGTGTGCAGCCCATTCTCCACCCAACCGCATCCCCCCCACCCCAAATATTTATGGCTATATTCACTTACCTGTAAAAGATTCCTAAATCAATGAACATAAGATAGAAAACAGAAGTAAAATACTTACATACGCAAACACGCACACAATCATTCCCATTGTCTTAAGTTTTGAAGCTGCATTACCAATAATATTTCTGTTGCCTCCAGCCATCCCTCCTTTCCCCCCCCCCCCCAAGGAAAAGGAAGGATGGGAGATTATGTGATGGGATAATCCCTTGTGAATGCTGAATGTGTTGGTGTGAAATGCCTTGCATTATTTTTGACTTGATAAATGACCCCCGCCCCTTTTAAAATAGATTTAATTTCAACCGGTTTACAATAACATGCTAATGCCTCCGCTAAATAATGGAAGGAGGAATTTCACATCGACACGTTGGCTGTTGCATTGTCCACACATTGAGTTTTACGGCCAACATATTTTCCTTATCACATTAGATTTTTGTCGTCTTTTTCCTCAAATGCCATGCCATGCTGGAGACTTGTCATGCAATGGGGCAATGGTTTGACCTCCGAAAGCAGCAGAGTTAGTCTTTGACAGCTCAGAGTGGAATAAATTGTCCTTTTCATTGCAGAGATCGTTATTATAAGCCAAGATTATTATATCTTGTGGACAGCGGGACACATTCCCAATATTAGCGGTTAGAATATGGCACACGTTTGAATTCCCACTTATTTTTGAGATTTTTTTGTTCTATTCATTTTTGGGATGTGGATGTCACTGGCAGGCCAGCATTTCTTGCCCAACCCGAGTTGCCCTTGAGAAGGTGGTGGTGAGTTGCCTTCTTGAACCGCTGCCGTTCTCCTGCTGTGGGTTGACCCACAGTGCTATTAGGGAGGGAATTCCAGGATTTTTGACCCAACGACAGTGAAGGAACGGCAATGTATTTCCAAGTCAGGATAGTGAGTAGCTTGGTGGGGAACTTGGAGGAAGTGGTGTTCCCATATGTCTGATGCCATTGTCCTTCTAGATGGAAGAGGTTGTGGGTTTGGAAGGTGCTGCCTGAGGATTTTTTGGTGAATTTCTGCTGCGCATCTTGTGGATAGTACACACTGCTGCTACTGAGCATGGGTGGTGGAGGGAATGAATGTTTCTGGATGTAGTGCCAATCAAGCAGGCTGCTTTGTCCTGGGCGGTGTGAAGCTTCTTGAGTGTTGCTGGGGCTGCACTCATCCAGGCAAGTGGAGAATAGATGCAAAGCTCTCTAAAGTTGTACGTTTACCTCAAGGTCCACTTCTCTACCCAACCCCAATTTTTTTTTTGAAAAATTTTCACTCAAAATGTCTGGGAGTGGCTAGTAGGTGCAGACATCAAAAGAATTTGAGGGAGATTGTTTGGGTAGATGTCCATTTTGCTGTTGTTTAAAACATCTATCCCTGTTTAAAAATTTAGAAGCGTTTAGCACGCATTCTTGATTTGACAATTTTTGGAGAAATGTTAGTCTGTGGAAATTCAGAGCCGAGCTTCTAGAGTACAACATGTACCCATAGATTCACCAGAACCCTTTTCCTGCGTCAGAGTTACAGAACAAATGAAATCCTGCTGTGTGACAAAAATCTTACATTAGCCTTGCAATTTGCTGTATCGGAGGAATTTACCAGATTGCTTTCTCAATGCACATTTTTGGATTGAATATATCCTCCCAAACACATTGGCATTTTATTACAATACTATATTTTAAGACTGTAAGCACAAATACTGTGAACTCAGCATTTTCACCAGAAAATTGATGTTACATGAGAAAAATGTTTGTATACAGGACATTACAAATTTGTACTTTTTTGCAGGAAATAAATACATGGAAGTATTTTTCTTTTCATCTCAAAGAATAAGCACAGCTTGGTACATATGTTAATTGTAAGGTGGATTTCATTACACAGAGTGCTGTTGTTCATTTCTACTTCAGTGAGTTCCAAGACACCTTGTTCTTTTTCAATGGAAAGTGTTGGGATTGGGTCTAATCATCATAGTAACAGATTTCAGGGAGTAAGCACCCCCTCTGAACTCCGCCCAGTATACGCCATCCTGGTACTTGCTGCGATAATGTCCACCACGGTACCATACGCCATTGAGGTTTGAATGTGCACAGGCGTTATACCACCAGCCACCTTTCTGATAGTGTGCACAGTTACCTAAAAAAAGAAAACGCCATCTTACAAGTGTTGAAAAATACTTCCGAAAGGATCAATTGAGTCGATTCCTCCATTCTGAAAGGAAACTGTTATTTTCATTTTGAATTTTTCCTTACATAAATAGAGTGTAGGGCTCCCCTTACCATGCACAAACCTGGCTATGCCTGTCGTGGTTTAAGGCCAACATTTTTGTGCCAACATTTCTGATTGACAGTGGTCTGCCGTTAGTTTTGTGACGCCAATGGTCACACTGCACTTGCAACATCTGGCAATTTGATGCCACTGTGCAGAGTTTTTGAAGTCTGTCAATTCCATTGGGATTTACTTTGTTTTTGAAAAAAGAAGTACCTAAATTCATCAATCAATGTGGGGACATTGCTGCAAGCAATCTGGTATCACTATCATCTGTGTTAGGTGTAGGTTTGTGTATGTTGAATCCTCCTCCTTTCAAAATGGTGAGGTGAAGGGAAGACGAGAGTTTAAAAACAAAAGCAGTAATGACCATTTTCATCTTCTAGATTTGTTTCTTACAGTCTGAGGAAGGTACCTTTTATGCCTTTGAAAAGGATTGACCAAGAACAGGTGTAAATTCTAATTCTGACAGGCCAAACATAAAGATATAGAGGAGAGTAAAACTACCTGAGGTGTTGAGGTGAATAAATAAAAACATTCTTGCAGCATTTTAGGTGTAATTTGAGAAGTGCTACAGTTGTTTTTTGACTCTGGCTTCCTGTAAAGCTGCTGTTACCTGTGTATGCATCACGGTCTCTGTCCAGTGTAGTGAACTGTTTTCCATTGTGCCAAGTAAAGGAATCGCCAGCGTTTCCATGGTAACGTCCCAACCGAAGCTTGTAATTGTCAGCCTCGGACTCTAGTCTGAAGCTGGCATATTCAGCAAACACCTTCCGTCCCTGCCAGTCCTCCATGGTGATTGACAGCTTGTAATTCCCTTGGTTTGTCAACCAGTAAATGTTTTCCAGACCAAGCCAATACTCCCCATCAATGTTTCCGAACCCTTGCTGTGGTAAAATATCATGAAGGTTAACATGCTTGAATTCAGAATACTCCAACGACTTTGCTTTTACTGTAATTTGGTTTCCAACTTACCTGATAATCAAAGCCCCCAAAAGAATCATGAGAGAAAGAGCTCGTTAATACTGCCACAAGGATCAGCACATTAGCTAGTTATCGGTCTACTGAAGGCATTGCAATTATGCTTTCTATCAGGCCTCTGAGTTATTTGTCCACTTATAAGTGTGTCTTATATTTCAAAGCAGTCTGTGGGGTTCTGACTGTCATGTAATTCTGTTATACTGATAAGTTTATTCTTTGCTCCTTGCATTGAGTTAAGATTGTGCATTAACCTTTCCTCCCTGTAATAATTCATTAAGGAGTTGCTGGCTTCTTATAAATACTTTAAAAAGGCTGCAGCAGATAAAATTAAGTGTCTTTTCCAAACCTCCTTTTAATCCCATTAAACCCAATTTATATATCATAACTTGTGTATCTGCTGTGTCTCAGTTAACAGCACTTTCTTGTCTGAGTCCCAAGGTTCCTGTTCAAGTCCCATTTCAGGGCTCGAGCACAGAAATTGAGGCTGGCTTTCTTGTACAGCACTGAAGATGCACCGTATTATTGGAGGCGCTATATAATTGATGAGACACTAAATTATAGTCCCATCTGCCCCCTCTACTGAATCTAAAAGATGACCATGCATTATTTTGAAGACAAGTGCAGGAGTTATCCCTGGTGTCCTTGCTAATGCTTACCTTCAATTCCACATCACAAAAGTAGACAACCCGGTCATTGTCATATTGTTATTTGTTGGAGCTTGCTAAGTGCAAAATTGACTGTCATGTATCTTACATTACAACAAAAATTCCAAAGTACCTCATTGGTTATAAGCGGAGTATTCATTGGCTGAAAAGTGTTATATAAGCTTCTTTCTTCCCTAATGTTTCACTTAGTGTGGCAAAAGAATGTTTGATCTATTAAATCGGTTTGGCATGTAGTTGAGAGGAAATTGTGGAGAAATATTATCAGGTCAGTTTGGATATATTAAGGCCCACTTAATTTTGCTTTGTTGAATGTTGTTTCACTTTGACAACATCATGTCAGCATTGCCATTTAATGTTGTTTGCCAGATTAAAAGTTATTCTACTTAAAATAGCAATTTTTGGAATGCAACCACAACTTTAAGTGAGGGCTTAATGTGAACTAGATTTGTGGTTTGACAAACAGGAGGACAGTCGAACAAGAAATGAATGAATGTTTTGAACAAGTACAGATGAAAGATTCTTAACGTAAGGAATTTAGAGAGATTTAAGAGAGATTCAGATTTAGAGAGTGGCAACGAGACTAATGGTTTATTTGTTTGTACAGTTATTTCTGCTAATGCTGTACACAGGTCGGTGTATGGCAGTAAAAAAAACTTTTTTGTGCAGCTGTAAACCAACTATAGCTAAATGTGACCCATTAGTTTGGGGGTTGGCTATTTTGAACAAAAACAAATTTGCTGGAAAAGCGAATGTCTGTGAAGGAAAAAAAGAAGTTAACGTTTTGGGTCCAGTGACCCTTCCTCAGAACAGGTTAACAAAACGTTAACTCTGTTTCTTCCTTCACAGATGCTGCCAGACCTGAGCTTTTCCAGCAGGTTTATTTTTGTTCCTGATTTACAGCAAATACAGTTCTTTCAGTTTTTGAGTTGTGGTTGATTTCAAAAACTGTAATCAGAAATCTAAGGTTTGGTTTGGCTTCGGAATCCCCCAAATTCTATTTCTATGTTAAACATGAGACAAAGGTAAAATACTGGATGCTAAAATAAAAGAAACCACAGGAGGAATTCAGCAGGTGAGGACAAAGTTTAGTTATATCAGACTTAAATGATTGGGCTAAATGCTAGCTCTGTTTCTGTCACCTGCGAGTTTCTACTGCACTCAGCTTTTGCATCATAATTTAGAAAAAGACTTGAATTTCCAAAAAGGAGATGGAATCAAAAGTGCACAGGAGGAGGCCATTCAGCTCACCATCTCTGCCAGCTCTTGAAAGAAGGTCCAATTAGACAGACACCCTTGCTCTCTCCCTTAGTCCTGAGCATATCTCCTTTTCTCAACAAATATACAACGCCCTTTTTAAAATGTTCTCTTGTGTCTTGTTCTAGTCTGGGCTGTAAAAACATTTCAATAAAAATATCTTAACAATACCTTTGGTTGCATGTTATTACTTGCATTCTAGAATCTCTCCAGCAACTTTTCCTTTTGGATATTTTGAATGGAGCGATATGGAAAACAGTTTGGTGACTGTTGAAGGCTCAGATGTTCAAAGCACTCACCTCTGAGCTTGCATTTTAGGAGAACCTTTTCCTTTCTATTTAGAAGAGAATAAATATTTGCAATGGATAATTCATGATGTAAAATGTAACAAATAACCAGCATTCTAATTTTTTTAAGGAGACTCAGTGATCTTTATCAATTTTTGTTTAATATTATGAAGAACCTTTTAAAATAGGAAAAGGCCATTCGGCCCTGAAGGTTGGTGCTATGCCTAAGCAGCCTCCCTCCAAACTTCAGGTCCCCCTAACAGTGCACTTCTCAGTGCCTCCTTTCCCTTACCTACTTTTTTAACCTCCTTTTTGAGATGCACAGGACCGCCTTTTTGATTTAAAGCCAACTCGCTCTTCATGAAAGCCTCACCCACCTTGTAGGTCTCCCAGTTACGGAAGAAATTCACTGATCCGTCCTGTCGTCTCTGGATGACTGTCCAACCGCCAGGATCGTGCGTTTGGTCACACCAGACCTGCATGAGGCGGTTTGTGTTTTCAGGTTTCAGCAAGTAGATACCAGTGGCTTCCTTGCCAGCTTCTGAGGCTTCTAAACAATCTTTCCACGGCCCTGCAGAACATCAATTGAAGAAATGCACAGCGTGTTAAACCTTTTTGGGAGACAGCACCATTTAGCTAGGGGTCGACTGGATCTCCTGCAGTCTAGTCACAGTAAGTAGCATGAACTCCAAATGCAGCAGCATTGGAGAATGAGATACATGCAGGGAATTAAACAACACTCTGTCACTCTGCCATTTAAATGTCCCAAAGTCTCGGTGTTGTCAAGAGAACCTGTAATTATCAATTAGAAAATAAAACTAAATTAAAATAAATATTTTCGATGGATTGGCCATGTTAAATTGTCTATCGTGTCCAGGGATGTGCAGGCTATGTGAATTAGCATGGGGAATGCAGTGTCACTGGGATAGGATCGGGGTGGGGGTGGGGGTGGGTCGGATGCTCTTCGGAGGGTTGGTGTGGACTCGATGGGCCAAATGGCCTGCTTCCACACCGTAAGGATTCTATGATTCTGTAATTTTTCAGTGAGGCTTTGAAACCTGCAGTTCTTGTTTGAATGTTGGATGGGAGGCTGCGTCTGTCTTTTCTCTGATA
Source organism: Stegostoma tigrinum (assembly GCF_030684315.1). Classification (NCBI taxonomy): domain Eukaryota; kingdom Metazoa; phylum Chordata; class Chondrichthyes; order Orectolobiformes; family Stegostomatidae; genus Stegostoma; species Stegostoma tigrinum. Next base: position 29,243,369 of record NC_081382.1, read on the forward strand.
GTTACACACAGCCATTCTCAGTAGTAGTGATGAGCACCTCCTTTTCACATTGTAGAAACCATGTTGGCCTCCAGGAAGATAACAGAAATCCTGTCAGCAATCTTTCTTTTTCCTCATTTCAGTCACCTTCCACAGCACCAAAGCATTAATTGAAGCCAAGAGAAGAAATGCAACCTCTTCTTTAAGAGGCTTATTCACCCCATGAAGCTTCCAGTGCAGATGGCTGATCTCCCACCAATGCAATCAGCTAAACAGCAGGACAGTCTGATTGCAACAGTGTCCCTGCAATTGCTCAGTCAGCTGCATCCGAATAGCTTCTCAACTTTTGGGTATTTGCCTACAATTGTGGACCCCTTGTTCCTATTCTACCATAATTCAAAATTGCTAGTCAGATGAAACACTGTGCTTCTAAATTTAAGGAACACACCATGCATTTCGTTCAGCCAGAAAGTGAACAATGGTGCTGAAACAGTGAACAGCTCTGGAATTCCAAGGTGCAGAGAGATCTGGGTGTTGGAGGGTATGAGTCACATCAGCTTAGTACACAGTTGCAGCATGTAATCAAGGTGGTTAGGGATGCTAACATTTATTATGATGGGAATTGAACAAAGAAGTGAGGGTGTTGTGCGTCAATTATGCAGCATTTTGGTGGGGGAGCCATCTCTCAAATATAGGGCACAATTTTGATCGCCTTTATTGAAGGGAGAATGTAGATGCTTTGGAGACAGTTCTCCCAGATGATTTCCTAGTTAGACACTTGGAATAAGTGGCATGTCTTATGAAGGACGTTTGGACCGTCCAGGCTTGTTTTGACTAAAGCTCAGAAGAGTGAGGTGTGATTTGATTGAAGTGTATAAAATCCTGAATGATGAGAAGACGGACATGCAAAGGATGTTTATTGCAGTGGATAAATGCAGAAATACAAGCCACTGTTTTCAAATTAGGGCTACCCTTTCAGGACAGATGTGAATTTTTCCTGAGACTGTGGACATTAGAACCCTCTTCTTCAGAAGACATTGAAAGTTGTGCGGTAAAGAATTTCATTGAATGTTTTTGAGACCAAGGCAGATTATTGTTTGGGGAATAAAGGGTTGTTGGGATAGATAGGAATTTGGAATTCAAAAACAAACTGATCAACCATGATCTTGTTGAATGGCAGAGTGGGCTTGAAGAGCGAAATGGCCTGTTTCTCCTCCTAATTTTGAATGTATATTTGTGGACTGATGTAACACTTCTTGAGCAGACTCAGCAGATTTACACCTGTTCAGGAAGGAAAAGTCTAGAGACCTGCTTTTGATGCAGTCGACTGCTTGATCTGCTAACATAGGGAGTATCAGTTCACTTACTAAACCAGGCTGTCACCTAATGACAATAAGTTGGAGAAATACAACTGACAGGCTCAGTTTTCCTTTGGGGAACTGTGAACAGTGCAAGTGAAGTGTGTTTTGGCTCCTGTCCTGGACAGGATCAAGCTCGGCTCGACAAAACATCCAAGAACAGCCTTGGCGTGTAGTCCAGATCGAAGCTGGAGATTGGCTCTTCTAGGTATGGTTATGGGGTCAGAGATTGAACTGTTGGGCAGATTGTTTGCATTGTAAGTAAATGTGTAAATTTGTATATTGGAAAATATCTACATGCATGTGTGTATATATGCATTTGCTTGAGAATGTGCGATTGACTGTGACTATGTCAAAATTATCTGCACCATATTATTGATAACACTCAGATAATGAATCCGTGTACTTGCATAAGACATTTTTATGGTTGGGAAAACTTTTTGATAAAGCCAAATATGGTTGCAGTACTCCTACAAATGTATTAATGCTGACATATTATGCCTCAAGTGGACAAATGCAAGATACACCTCCCTGTGCTATGCAGTATGGCATGGAAGAATGGCAAAGACTGTCCCAAAGTACAACAGTATCATTTTCAACCATTCGCCCAAAATAAAACCATTTTCTTCTTGTAGATAGAGTTCAATGATCTTTGGCGAGGACCTCGGCTCACGGTGAACCTGAGTCACAGAATCAGCGCCGCGGTCCTGTGGCCTTACCTCCAACCCTTTCATCCTTTTCACGTGGAAATTCTCTCTGCAGCTTTTGAAATGTAGGCCATTCGGCCCTTCAAGCCTGCCTCGCGATTCACTGTGATCATGGCTGATCATACAACATGGCACTCTGGTCCTGCCTTTCCCCCCATATCCTTTGACCCTTTCATCTCCATGAACTACTTTTAAATCCTTTCAGACATTAAGAGTAAGACCCTGACTTACTTGTCTTTTGCAACATCTTTCTTGCATTCACCCAGTCTGGTCCTGTTAGAATTTTATTCTTCTAAACTCCAGTGTATATAATGCAAATTCAGTTTCTCTCATTCATCAGTCCTAAAATGCCAGCAATTGGTCTGATAAACCATTTACTTTTCTTCATTCACTGGTTCTGCTAGCATTTGTCCATCCCAGAGAGAGGTTAAGAATCAACCACATTTCTTAGAGTCTGGAGTCATATATAGGCAGACCAGCTAAGGATGACAGGTTCCTTCCTTCAAGAATATTAATGAACCAGATTGGTTTGCTTCCTGACAATTGACAATGCTCATTAGACTCTTAATTCCAGATTTTTATTGAATTCGAATTCTACCATCTTCCAGGATTTGAACCTGCATCCCTCGGAACATTATCTGGGACCCTGGTTTAAAGTCCAGTGATAACATTACCTGCACTCCCCCTATAGCCAGAACATCCTTCCTCAGATAAGGTGACCAAAACGGCACACGATACTCCAGACATGGTCTCACCAAGGCCCTGTACAGTTGCAGCATGACATCCCTGCTCATGTACATGAATCCCCTCACTATGAAGTTCAACATGCCATTAGCCTCCCTCACTGCCTGCTGCACCTGGATGCTTACTTTCAGTGACTAGAGCACAAGGATACCCATATCGAGCTGCACCTCCCTTTTTCCCAATCCTTCACGATTCAGATGAGAACACTCTTTTTACTGTTGTTGTGACCAAAGTGGATAACATCCCTGGTTATCTATATTATACTTCATCTGCCATGCATTTACACAATCACTCAAACTGTTCAAATCACACTGAGGTTCACCGTTCCACAGCCTTGTACTGTCTACAAACATGGAGAACTTATATTTAGATCTCTCATTATAATTGTTAATGTATATTTTGAAGAGCCTGTGTCCAAGCACTGATCCCTGCCATACCTCACTCGTCAATTGCTGCCATTTGGAAAATAGTCTATTTATTATGACTCATTGTTCCCTGTCTGCCAACCAGGTCTAGATGACTTACAAGACTGTTGCCAGGGCAGGAGAATTGTACCCATGAGGAGAGGTTGAGGCCGTTTTCCTTGGAACAGAAAAGGCCGAGGGGTAACATGATTTGAAGTCAACAAAATTGACAGGGGAAGAAAGAGAAGGCAGGAGGAACCTGTTTCTCTCGCTAGAAACTTCAAAAACCAGGAGTCAGAGATTCAAGCTCAGTGGCAGAAGGGATGTGAGGAGAGCTTTTTTACATAGAGGTTGGTGGGTGTCTAGAATTCAGTGCCTGAGTTGATGGTGAAGGCTGACTCCATAAGCACACTCAAAGTTCCTGGATTTGCACCTTAAGTGCTGTAAGCTGCAGGGCTATGGGCCATATGCAGGGAAATGGGATCAGCATGGACAAGGTGGCCCAAATGGCCCCCCTCTGTGCTGTACCTTTTCTACAGTTTCTCCGTCCATGCCCGTGCACCATCCCACCCCAATCCTATGTGTTTTTTCCTTTACAAGCTAGTGCCTTGCCCAGATTATTGAAAGCTCAGATTTGACATGGTGCTCAGTGGATCTGTAATTGTAAACATAGTTAAAATTTTTATTTGTATCTCTGAAAATCCATATTTGCAAGTGGTGTAATTAAAGGATTAAACTATCAGAATGATTTGGTCTCTACAGAATGATGATTTGTTTTTGCGAGTGTTAAACATGGTCCTATTTCTTTTCTTTCTAAAATTCACTCCTCAGATTGTAGGCATTCCTGGTTTGACTAGCAGGCCATTCCCTAGTTGCTATTTAGTTATCGTCCTGTATTACACATGTACTCATGCCAAGCAAATATTCCGCACCACAGCGGCGTAATGAAGTATCTTTGCAATCTATTGCAGCTCGCGCGGGCTTGATCACTAATGGAGATAGATCACAAAGGGAAAGAGGGTGTAAACAAGAATTCGATGGTAACCGACAACCAAATAATCTGCCCCTCCTGTTATTAGATCTCTGTTTACAGGAATGTTATAGTTTGTAGAGGAAAAGGATTCTCATGGATGTTAACCTTCTATTTAGCAGAAATCAAATCTTTGGCCTTAAAAGACAATTTGTAGAAGCAGAGTTTTATGTTCTAGTCTGAACGGTTGTCATTCTAGAGGTGACACAATTTTTGTTCATTATTGCTAAAAGAAGAACAATCCTTCAAGATATCATTCACAAACTCACTTCAGAATAATTCCATTTGACTGAATTTCTGAGCCACATTAGCTGCTCCCTGACACACTACAAGTAACATCGATACAGTTGTAAGCTAAACCCTATGGCTCTTCGGACGTCATTAAAGAAAACTAATTTACTCCAGAAAGTGTTGAACATTATTGATCCTTTCATGGTCCTAACTCTCTTTTCAGTTCACCATCTTCTCAATCAAACAGTAGTACCTCTGGACAAGTTGATCAGAAAATATCTATCCTGGTTGCATCCCACCAAAGAGCCCCCTTGTGTTTGTTGGACTTGTATTGAGGCAAGGGTGTGTCAATGGGTTAAAATTAAGCTTCTTGCTGAAAATTGGTAAAATTCTTGAATTTTCTAAAATGCAAAATTCCTAGATGAGAATCTTGCATGGATATCGGTCTTTGGTCTTGTATAGTCAATCTCAACATGTAATTTTTTTTGGGCCTCTACATATTGGACTTAATCAATGATGTCCCAAGTGGCTGCCATTGAATCCTTAGGAATAAGCATGCATGATCTTTGCTCCTTTTTTGTTTGAAGTCTAAAGTAAGCTGTGTTATTCCTTTTGGAAAATTTAAGTAACCTCAGTCCTACAACCTGGATTAAGTATCTCAGCCAGCTAGCAGCAGACTGTCTTTCCTACAAGTATCTTCACTCATACAGCCTGACAGCGTAATTAGGAATCCCTGACACTGATGTTATTTAATCAGACTGACAATTAGTGTGTGGTTAGTATCTGAAAGGACATTGGATTTCTATTCCAGACCCTTGCAGATTTAGATCTTTGAATGATTGCCTATTTACTTGCAAGCTATTTGATATCTGGTGCTATCAGGATCGTTCTACCAGTGTATCAAACAAGATGTCATGCAGCACACGTGGTTTGACATACAGAATTCTAGCCCTTGCCCTGTGATGGCACCCTTGCCACTGAGGGGGGTCATGGGTTCAAGTCCTATTCCAGAGACCTATGTATCTGCACTACACTGTCATTATACAATTTGAGAGTGATATCTTACCAGAAGAATTACATCTTTGAAAGTACAATAAATGAAGGCTCCATCTATCCTCCGAGATGAACGGTAAAGACGCAATGGAATTATTTTTGAGGATAATTAGGGGGGCTGTCCTGGCCATCAGTTATCTTGTAACAGCACTAATAAGGATTTCAACTCATCCTTTATCTTGTTGTTTGTGGGACGTCACATCCAAAATAGAAGTCCTTTCTAAAATGTAACACCAAAGTTTTTGGTCAAACATTATTTCTTTCCTTTCATTGCCTAAATATTGGACAGAGACTTTTACAAGAGAAACATGCATCTTATTCACCAGATTAAACCTAAAGCATCAGCACCATTACGTTTGTCATTATAGAGGTCCAATTTGTGTGCAATTCCTGTGGTGTGGTGGGTCTGAACTACAGTTGTGAATACAATAATTCCACACTCACTTCTCTCCCAGCCCCAAACCCCAGTAACACAACTCATCCTGGGGCTCTCCATCAGCAATTTCCCTCTGAGAACCTGTTGGGATCTGAGGGACCGCGCTCTCCACGACTCCCTTGTCCACTCCACACTCCCCACTGATCCCACTACCCTCGGTACCTTTCCCTGCAACCGCAGGAGGTAGCACACCTGCCCCTACATGTCCCCCCTCGTCTCCAGTCAAGGCCCAAAACAAACCTTCCACATTAGATAGGGGTTCACCTGCACATCCATCAATGTGGTCTCTGTATCCACTGCTCCCCACGTGGCCTCCTCTGCACCGGGCAGACCAAGCAGAGACTCAGGCAGTTTTGTAGAGCAATTGCGCTCTCTACGTGGCAAACAACAACACCTTGCGGTCACCAACCATTTTAACTTGCCCTCCCACTCCCTGGGTAATGCTGATCCTGAGCCTCTCACAAACTAAGCGAGCAGCACCTCATTCTGCCTCAGGACCTTATAGCCCAATGACCTGAATGTGGAATTCACCATTTTTAAAATCTCACCACGCCCCGACCTCATCCCTTGTCCAACCCTCCCTCTCATTCCCTCCTCCTTGACCTGACACAACCTGTCCATCTTCTCTCCCACCTATCCAGTCCTCCCACCTCGCTGACCAATCCCCACTACTTCCTACCTGCACTCACTTATCGCCATCCCAACTGCCTTGCCCAGCCCCACCTCTCCTCTCTCTCTATTTCAGAGCTCTCTTATGCTTGCCCCATTTCTGAAGAGGGGTCCTGACCTGAAATACCAACTTTCCTGCTCCTCTGATGCTGCCTGGCCTGCTGTGTTCCTGCAGCTCCACACTGTGTCATCTCTGACTTCAGCATCGGCAGTTCTTGCTATCTTTGGGATCTAAACTTGAGTTTTTCCATTTAGCTGAAGGGCTGGTAAGGCAGCAGTGCACCAACTCACTCGTGTATAATTAGCTTATTTTTGATATAATTAAACTTGTAATGTAATTGAACATTTTTACGCAAGTGGGATATTGTGACAGAAATGGCTTACTTATGAGGATCAAGTTAACCTGAGTTAGGAGGGCTGCAGTTAGAATGCGATATGCTCAAATCTGTTGCTTTCTTTTGAAATTATTGACATGTTTTTTGTTTAAAAAGTTGGAAAATGTCTCTGCAATATTTCATGTGAGATTTTATGTTTTGGCAGTCTTGTGTGCGTAGCCAAATGATGATATTCAAGTTAAGATAGTACTTATCGGCTTAGAGTACTGGTGTTCATAATGTTTGAATGTGTCAAATTGCTGTACTTCAGCATGAGTAAATGGTGTTAGCTGTTGGACCTGTGTAATGTCTGTGATTTGCCTGTGGCTTATACGGGTTAAAGCCTTAAAATGAAGGAACCAAACTCAGGCACCTTTGAGAGATTTTGCGAATATTAAACTGTATGTGAGAGTATATTTGATTCTTCAGGAACCTGAAGGATATGAGGTGAATATTTTGGAGCCCCCCCTGACCCCCGTTCAGGCTTTCTGGCTTCGAGGTGGAAATACTACCACTGGGCTGCATGACCTTCACGTCTGTGGTGTAGACTTCAGACGTGCTGCACTTGATTGTGTGTATCTGATTATATTCAATCAATCAGTTGGTAAGGTCTTCCTCTTTAGAAATGCCTGATCAAGCCTCCAGCAGATCCCATGCAATTCACAGCCAATTGCTGATATAGCAGTGTGTAAAGAGCAATTGTTAGAAGTGCTGTCTTGTGGCTCAGTAGTAGACCTTTTTCAGAGGTCTATAATAACATCTTTGATCATGTTGATTAGTAAAATAGTTATTTTTTCAAAAATAAGCAGTTGTTCATCTGTGTGTCCCGTGTGCATGGGTTCATAGAATTTTGCTCACTATTTAATGAAATCTAATCAAGTTTTTGTGCATAGTACCAACAGTCATTATTAACGTGAGAAGCTGTGGAGAAATTAGTTAGTTGCATTAGAGTCGATGCCATCTGTGAAAGTGAATTTATGAGAAACACAGTAATGGCCCAGCAACTCTTTGTCCTTTTGTCTCTCCCAAAATATATTTTATGTGGATTTCAGTATCCTGCACACCCACTATTTCCAATGAACTTTAAATCATATTGTCTATTTTAAGCACCTTTTTCAGTCTTGTATTTTGAGAGACTAGGTTATATAGACAATATCAGAGAGTGCAGAATATTGCTGGCAGGTTGAGTATTTACCACTAACAGCTGAGTAATGTAAGAGGGGCCATTTCTGGCGTTTGGTGCCTCAACTATGAAGTCCATCCCTGTTATGTGGAAGACATTTGAAGGGTGAGCGTGAGCGACCACTTGCTTCACACAGCAGAAGAATCCTGACAAAACCTGTTTGTCTGAAAGCCATCTGGTGCTATTGTGAGAACTGAGATTTTAAAAAGGAAGCGCCTGCATTGTTTCTAGGGAAACAACTCATTTCAGTCTTGTCCACATAGAGAGCTGACTTGAATTATGTTGCAGCAGTCCTGATTAAATCAGGGACAACAGCAGTTTTTCCAACTGTTGGCCACAGTTGCTTTGAAAACATACTGTGTATAAGGACAGAAATCAAAACATGGTAATCCTCATAGGATTTCTTTACCAGCACATCACCCTTTGCTACTGGAAGCCTTGAAAATGTACATAATAATTATTTGAAGGAGCTCTACCACACTTTGCTGTTTTTGTACCTAGGTATCATAGTGACACCAGGAATGGCGACATTGTACACTCTTCGCTGTATTGTCATCCTTGGCAGTCCCTCGCAGATGAGGATGACTCTTTCCCACTCTCCGGGTGACCCCATAGGTGGCTATTTAGACTAATTTACAGCTAGCACAGGTTCTGTTACATTTGGTTCAGATGGGGGTCACGGGAAGGGGTGGGTGGGGCATTGGTGTGGCCATGCTCTCAGACAAATGGGGAGGGATCCCGTTGAGACTTATAAAATTCGGACAGGGTAGATGCAGGGAGGATGTTCTCGATGGTGGGTGTGTACAGAACCCAGGGTCACAGTATAAGGATTCGGGGTAGACCGTTTAAGGTGGAGACGAGGAGACATTTCTTCAGCCAAAGAGTGGTGAGCCTGTAGAATTCATTAGCACAGGAAGTAGTTGATGCAAAAACATTGAATATATTCAAGAGGTGACTAGATTTACCGCTTGGGGTGAGTCGTATCGAAGGCTATGGGGAGAAAGCAGGATTACGCTGTTGAGTTGGACAATCAGTCATGATCGTGAAGAATGGTGGAACAGGCTCAAAGGGCTGAATGGCTTCATTCTGCTCCTATCTTCTATGTCTCTATGTTTAGCTGTTTTCACCTCGCTTGTATTTTTTGCCCTGAAAGCAAGTCTAAAGGTGCTTGATGCCTTCCCTAATGCTCCTCCTCCAGTTTGCACGGTCTTGGGCCAGTAATTTCCCAGGTGTCCGTGAGAATGCTGCACTTCACCAGGGAGACCTTGAAGCGCTTCCTTTGTCTACCTGAGGCTCACCAGCCATTTCAGAGCTGGGAGTAGAACCCCTGCTTGGGGAGTCACATGTACCTCTGTACTTCAGCACACGTGACAATAAAACCTAAACCTAAACCTAACTTTCGAACATTTATTGCAGGCTCACTCCCAGCTTCTTAATGACCAGAAGCACTTAACAGCCTTTTCAATGCAGCATAGAAAACCAGCACATAACTAATGACAATAAATAAACTAAGGCACAAGTCCATGAGAATTTATTGGACAAAAATAAGTTCTCCTGAACATAGTTTTATTAGAGGCACGTTAATTTTGATAGTGTTCATGTATTGAAGTAAATATTTTTGTTTTACAAATCTAAGAAGAAATGCATATCCTATTCGCTTATTTCATTAACAGGTAATAAAATCAATTTTGTATCTTTACAGTTTCACTGTGCATAGTCCACAGGCAAAATCTTCCCTTGCCCCTCCGCTCAGAATAATGCGATCTCCTCAATAATTCTCTGTTAAACCCTGTTGTATCACGAGAAGTCTTCAAAATAAAGTTTGTCCCGAGTTTATTCCACCATCTACACTGACCAATAAAGAACAGATCAAAGTCTGCAACATGCAATTTGTTTATTCGTTCTGATTATGCAAGTTGCAACCATTTGGTACTTTTATGCTGCTTAATGTACTCTCTTTCCCTAACTGTTTCCTTCCAATGCCATATTTACAACATTAAAAAGCAATGCGACATATGGTTTTCACCAGGTACACACTGGTACTGTTCAGCTTATGTTTGACCACCAGCAGAATGAAGTGATTTTTAACATTTGCAAATTCCTGCCAACCTTGGAAATCCTATAATGCCTGTGGAGATCAGTTATTCTGTATTTAGTTATGCGAGTCTGCTTCCTATTGATGTTCACTATATTTAATTTGTTGGGGCTGGGTGTGAACTCGGGGTAAAAAATAAACAAAGCTGTAAGAAGTGTTACAAGGAAATGAGTGTGGTTGCTATTTAGCTCCAAGACACACAACATACAACTCTGCCCTTGGTCGGCTGTTGGAACTAAGTATGGAGACTAGAGATCCTCAGGCAGTTCAAGGTAGTGATAGGCACATGGACAGGCCAAGGTAGGAAAACCTTACAACTTCCAGGACATGGAGGAGTGCCACTGAAATGACTATCCCTGCTTCAGATGTTCTTCTGACCTGTCAAGACTGGATAAGAGAGCTGCAGAGATTGCTCCAGTCAAAGTTCAACAAGCCTGATGATTTTATTGGTCCCTGTTTTAAAATGTTTGAAGAAAAATACCTGTTTCCATTCAGATGAATGTAACTGCTGTCTGGTCAGACAGGGAGGGTAAAGATTGAAGCTGGTCGGCTCTATAACTAGGGCTGGGGTGCATTCTCCTTACCAATTGTGCACAAATCATCCTGAGTTGTGTTTTCTAAATTTGTAGAAGTAGAAGGTTCTCTTGAGAAACAACATATGGGCATAACCTTCCCGATCTCTGGAATGCAGACATACTTGGGCACAGTTTCCCATCGTTATGACTATGACGTTTCAGAAGTACTTCATTGGCTGTTATCTTAAGATCATGAAAAATGCTATATAAATTGACTGGCTCTAATGGAGTTGGAAACAATAAAATAATATGCTTGACCGTTAGTTAGTTACTGACAATTGTCATGCTTTTTGTGATTTTAAAATCACTATTCATAACCGCTTATTTATTGGGAAATACATGCACAAGTCAAGAGGGCAATGGAAACTCCTCATTTTCCTGGATGAGTGCAACTCCAACGCCAATCAACAAGGCAGTGCAATCATTGCTCCCATGCCCCATCCACCACCACTACCACGTGGTGGTAGCTGCGGGTTGAACTCCACCCCTCCTTCAACAGCGCCTTCCAAACCATTGACTGAAGGACAAGTGTACGGGAGCACCACTACCTGCAAGTTCCCTTCAGAGCCACACATCATTCGAGGTTGAAAACGTACTGCAATTCTTTCACTGTCTCTGGATCAAAATCCTGGGACACCTGCAACAGGAGCATGGTTGTTCCTACTCTAAACGAACTGCAGCGGCTCAAGATACCGCTTTGTGAAAAGTAGTTAGCGATATGCAACAAATGCTGGCATTGGCTGAAATACAATGGGAACCAATAAAAACGCCCTTAACTGAATACCTCAGTATCAAAATCTTGCTGTTATCCCAGTTCTGCAGTTGTCCAGTGTAAATGATATCTGAAATTACGTGGATTATGAAAAGAATACACTTGTCATAGTAAGGCACTTGCTGCTCTCAAGACACGCAACTATAGAGATGATGTGATCACAGCCCAGTTCATCATACAAACCAGCCTTCCATCCATTATACTTCCTTCTGCCTAGGGAAAGCAAACAACATAATTAAAGACTCCAAAAGAACTGCAGGTGCTGTAAATTAGGAACAAAGCCAGAAGTTGCTGGAAAAGCTCAGCAGGCCTGGAAGCATCTGCAAAGAGAAAATCAGAGGTAACATTTCATGGGCAGTGACCCATCCTCAGAACGTTCTGTTTATTTTGTTTCAAAGAAACTCTTTGTTTCTTCGCAGATGCTGCCAGACCTGCTGATCTTTTCCAATAGCTTCTGGTTTTGTACTAATTAAAGACCTGTCCCACTCTGGTAATACTCTCTTCCACCATCTACCATTGGGCAGAAGATATAAAAGTTTAAATGAATGTACAAAGAGTTTCAAGAATAGCTTCTTCCCCACTGCTACCAGACTTTTGAATCGTCTTCTTAAATGTAAATTGTGATCTGTGTCTTTGCACCTTCCCTGTGGCTGTAACACTGTGTTCTGCACTCTTGTTCTGCTACCCTCATGCACTTTGTATAATATGATCTGCCTACATAGCGCACAAACAACACTTTTCACTGTGTCTCAGTACATGTGACAACAATAAATCAAACTCGAACTCATCAAGAAAAACATTGGATTGGAAGAATTGGGTAATGAGGTAGACTGGCAAAGTAATTAGAGATTTATTCAGACAGCAGCTTCTTTTTTGGTGTTGCTTTATAAAGCACAGCCAGGAGGCCCCAAACAAGATTTCTGTCTGACAGATGGCATCTTTATAAAGTTTAAGATCAGTTATGGAAGAAGTAACTTCTGAGCCTTCACCTGCCTGTGTGTAATGATTTCCCGAAGGAATCTACAGCTGTAAATTGGAATGACTTTTTAAGTCTAATTGACAATCTCACATTAATGTATTACACCCTTGAGATGTGGAATGGAAGTGAGCTATTGATCTCAAGATTTTGGATGCCAGGTTTGATCTATGCCCCCATTCTAGACGGTGCCTAATTATTTACCAGTCATGCACTACCCGGTTTCCCTGCACTATTTCCATATCTCTCCATGTCGTTACAGGAATCTTACCAATTTTTGTCTCGAACTTAGTGAAAAAGTGACCTTTCAGACCCTGCTCGGGCAGTGAATCCCAATGATTCACCATCCTCTGAGCGAACAGGTCCATCCTCATCTCAGTCCCAAATGGCTTACCCCTGACTCTGATTCTTTAGTCCCTGCTTCAAGACCCTCAGCCAGTAAAACCATCCATCCTGCATCTTCTCTATCCTTTTTATAAGAATATTCTATCTTTCTATATGATCGCTTCTTGTTCTTATGGATGGCACAGAATACCAAATGGGCTAGTCAGTCCTTTTTGTGAAAGTGGGAAGTATGTTGTACTGACTGACTGACAGTATGTCATTTGAATGTGTTGATTCAATGGGTGTTGTTTTACTGGTAATGAGGGGAATAGCATATATCAGAAACGAATGGGAAGAAACAATTAAAATGTGAAATATGTTTTTCAGTATAAGAACAAATTGTACTTTTATATTAATTAATCTCCTGTGCTGTTGCTATGGAGAAAAATAATAAAACAAAGGTGTCTTCCTGTGATAAAGGGAACTGCAGATGCTGGAGAATTCCAAGATGATAAAATGTGAGGCTGGATGAACACAGCAGGCCAAGCAGCACCTCAGGAGCACAAAAGCTGACGTTTCGGGCCTAGACCCTTCATCAGAGAGGGGGATGGGGAGAGGGAACTGGAATAAATAGGGAGAGAGGGGGACGCGGACCGAAGATGGAGAGAAAAGAAGATAGGTGGAGAGAGTATAGGTGGGGAGGTAGGGAGGGGATAGGTCAGTCCAGGGAAGATGGACAGGTCAAGGAGGTGGGATGAGGTTAGTAAGTAGGAGATTGAGGTGCGGCTTGGGGTGGGAGGAAGGGATGGGTGAGAGGAAGAACCAGTTAGGGAGGCAGAGACAGGTTGGACTGGTTTTGGGATGCAGTGGGTTGGGGGGAAGAGCTGGGCTGGTTGTGTGGTGCAGTGGGGGGAGGGGACGAACTGGGCTGGTTTAGGGATGCTGTAGGGGAAGGGGAGATTTTGAAACTGGTGAAGTCCACATTGATACCATTAGGCTGCAGGGTTCCCAGGCGGAATATGAGTTGCTGTTCCTGCAACCTTCGGGTGGCATCATTGTGGCACTGCAGGAGGCCCATGATGGACATGTCATCTAGAGAATGGGAGGGGGAGTGGAAATGGTTTGCGACTGGGAGGTGCAGATGTTTGTTGCAAACTGAGCGGAGGTGTTCTGCAAAGCGGTCTCCAAGCCTCCGCTTGGTTTCCCCAATGTAGAGGAAGCCACACCGGATACAGTGGATGCAGTATACCACATTGGCAGATGTGCAGGTGAACCTCTGCTTAATGTGGAATGTCATCTTGGGGCCTGGGATAGGGGTGAGGGAGGAGGAGTAGGCTCCGTGGAACAGTCCCTCTTCCGCACCTACACAGGCCCCAAACCCCACCTCTTCCTCCGGTACATTGATGACTGTATCGGCGCCGCCTCTTGCTCCCCAGAGGAGCTCGAACAGTTCATCCTCTTCACCAACACCGTCCACCCCAACCTTCAGTTCACCTGGGCCATCTCCAGCACATCCCTCACCTTCCTGGACCTCTCAGTCTCCATCTCAGGCAACCAGCTTGTAACTGATGTCCACTTCAAGCCCACCGACTCCCACAGCTACCTAGGATACACCTCCTCCCAGCCACCCTCCTGCAAAAATTCCATCCCTTATTCCCAATTCCTCCGCCTCCGTCGCATCTGCTCCCACGATATGACATTCCACTCCCGCACATCCCAGATGTCCATGTTCTTCAAGGACCGCAACTTTCCCCCCACAGTGATCGAGAACGCCCTTGACCGCGTCTCCCGTATTTCCTGCAACACATCCCTCACACCCCGCCCCCGCCACAACCGCCCAAAGAGGACCCCCTCGTTCTCACACACCACCCTACCAACCTCCGGAAACAACGCATCATCCTCCGACACTTCCGCCATTTACAATCCGACCCCACCACCCAAGACATTTTTCCATCCCCACCCCTGTCTGCTTTCCGGAGAGACTACTCTCTCCGTGACTCTCTTGTTGGCTCCACACTGCTCTCCAACCCCACCACACCCGGCACCTTCCCCTGCAACCGCAGGAAATGCTACACTTGGCCCCACACCACCTCCCTCACCCCTATCCCAGGCCCCAAGATGACATTCCACATTAAGCAGAGGTTCACCTGCACATCTGCCAATGTGGTATACTGCATCCACTGTACCCGGTGTGGCTTCCTCTACATTGGGGAAACCAAGCGGAGGCTTGGAGACCGCTTTGCAGAACACCTCCGCTCAGTTCGCAACAAACAACTGCATCTCCCAGTCGCAAACCATTTCCACTCCCCCTCCCATTCTCTAGATGACATGGCCATCATGGGTCTCCTGCAGTGCCACAATGATGCCACCCGAAGGTTGCAGGAACAGCAACTCATATTCCGCCTGGGAACCCTGCAGCCTAATGGTATCAATGTGGACTTCACCAGTTTCAAAATCTCCCCTTCCCCTATTGCATCCCTAAACCAGCCCAGTTCGTCCCCTCCCCCCTCTGCACCACACAACCAGCCCAGCTCTTCCCCCCCCCCCCCCCCCCCCCACCCACTGCATCCCAAAACCAGTCCAACCTGTCTCTGCCTCCCTAACCGGTTCTTCCTCTCACCCATCCCTTCCTCCCACCCTGAGCCGCACCCCCATCTACCTACTAACCTCATCCCACCACCTTGACCTGTCCGTCTTCCCTGGACTGACCTATCCCCTCCCTACCTCCCCACCTATACTCTCTCCACCTATCTTCTTTTCTCTCCATCTTCGGTCCTCCTCCCCCTCTCTCCCTATTTATTCCAGTTCCTCTCCCCATCCCCCTCTCTGATGAAGAGTCTAGGCCCGAAACGTCAGCTTTTGTGCTCCCGAGATGCTGCTTGGCCTGCTGTGTTCATCCAGCCTCACATTTTATCATCTTGGGTGTCTTCCTGTAACTGATTCAGAGCTACAGTGAGTGTGATTCTAATTCCTTCCATCTCCTCCTCATTATACACACTTCACTCACTTATACAAAAATTAACAGAATCAATTTTTATTCAAACTTGCACTCAGGCATGTAACAGGCCAACTCCCGGGCCTCTCTTATGAACAGTTGTTACTGGTGGCCGTTCAGGGCTTTCACCAAGGATCCCATTAAATTCTTCATTCATCGTTATATTCTGCTGGGCTCAGGGATTATTGGCCTTGAGGTTTATTACTGAGACTGACCCAGGCTCAACAGCCGTGATTACTGCATCCAGCCTTCCCGCCCACCACAGCAGGAATGATGGGGTGGGGGGAATAGCAGAGACCCAGATGGGAGTCCTTGCACCCCATTCCTCATGTTAGCCAAACACTGCAAGTGGTGAGACTACTGGGGTGTTTGGCCAATGCCAGGAATGGAAGATAGTAGCTCCCATCTAGTCTTCTGCTATCCCACGCCCACTGCACTCACACACCCACCCTGTGCAATTGTTCCTGCTCTGGTAGACTCCACTGAATTCAGCTTGTTGTATCCCAATGCTCTTCCTCCCTTTCCTGAAACAAACTGAGATTTGTGCAAAATCACTGCAATGGTTTAACTACAGATGCTGTCATTTTGATGGCATTGCAAAATCTTGTTTTTATGTAGCTCCATTCTGTAATATTTAAAAAAGTCCCCAACAACAGTCTTTTCCATGGTGTTCCAGGATTATTGCTCACTGCCTCCGCGCCCCACCCCCCATGGCTCCGTTCCCATCCCTGCGTAATCATCTCGGTCCTTGTAGGTGTTAAAACCTGAACATTTTATTGTAAGGAAATGTAGCAAACTACTGTAAAATGTAATAATGGATTATAATAGTTCCTTTTTTTTGAAATTGTAGAGCAAACAGTAGCACAATTTGAACCACAGGTGAATGACTTTGTTTATGATTCAAATTGGGCTCTTTGTACTTCAAACCTCAGTGAGATAATAGCAGTGCTTGTTATTTCTCAAATAATTCATACAAAAAGGTTTCCTGTTAGATTGATACAGCAAGAACATTGTAATCATGGAAAATCAGCATTGCTTTGGTGCTCATCTGGAATGAGGCGATGATTTAACACCGCTTTTCATTTCACGTGAAACCACATAACTACAGGTTACTTTTGACATTGAAGTTGATTTGGTATCAAATTTCACCCAATCCTGCTGGGACACGGTTCTCCCAGCAATAACTTCTCATTTTCATTGTCCACATTTCTACAGGCTATTCACTAATGGATCTGGCCATAGCTAAACCTTCTCCTGTGCTATCCTAACATATTAAAAGAAAATCATTTTATGAGATGGGATAATGGGAACTGCAGAAGCCGGAGATTCCAAGATAACAAAGTGTGGACATGGATGAACACAGCAGGCCAAGCAACATCTTGGGAGCACAAAAGCTAACAAAGTGTGGAGCTGGATGAACACAGCAGGCCGAGCAGCAACTTTTTCTGATGAAGGGCCGAGGCCCAAAATGTCAGCTTTTGTGCTCCTAAGATGCTGCTGTCTTCATCCAGCTCCACACTTTGTTATCCCTTACTTTATGACATGGGGCTGTCACCAATTACATCAACATTATTGCCCATCCAAAATTGCATGTCAGTGTTGTTGGAGTTGCACACTCAACCAGGCAAGTGGAGAATATTCTATCGCATTCCTGACTTGAGCTTTGTAGATGGTGAACAGGCTTTGGGGTATCATGAGGAGTTACTCACCACAGGATTCCCCCAAGTCTCCGACCTGCTCTCGTAGCCCAGATTTAATTGGCTGGTCTTGTTCAGTTTCTGGGAAATGGTAGCTCCCAGTATGTTGATAGTAGGTGATTCACTGAGAATAACATCGTTGAATGTCAAGGTGAAGATGATTCAATTCTGTCTTGTCGGAGATGGTCATTGCCTGGCGTTTAAATGGCAGGTAACATTCTTTCCACACCTCAGTCCAAGTCTGAAAGAAATTCAGGTCTTGCTGCACAATGGCTTGGACTGCTACAGTATTTGAGTCATGAACAGTGTGCAGTCATCAGTGAACATCGCCAATTCAAATCGATTGGGAACTTAGTCTAGATACGTCAAGTGTAAGAACTAGTGTGGTGGCAAATCTGAAATTCCTTTAAATTTTAAACTTAAACAGCTGCAAAAATAGCCACACTTTTGTTTCTTGAAAAATGTGTTGCAATTAAGAGTGAGGTTGTTGGCTTGCTCGCCAAGCTGGCTTGTATTCGCTTTGTCACCAAGCCATGTGACATCATCAGTGAGGCCTCCGATGAAGCGATGTTGTTCTACTCCGCTTGGAATTTATACTGTCCGGTCCGTTACGGTGAGCACTGTCATTTCCGATTTTGTTTTGTGTGGATTTGTATGTGGGGTTCAATTCTATGTTTGTTTGGCTTATGGGTTGAGAGCCATGCCTTTTGGAATTCCCGTGCATGTCCACCTTTGGCTTGGGTTACTATTGTTACGTTGTCCCAGTTAAACTGATGGCCTTCATTGTCCAAGTGCACTAATATTAGGGAAAAATCATTGTGTCTTTTACTGCTACTGAATGTTCACGTATTCTGATGGCTAGTTTCCTTCCTGTCTGTCTGAAGTAATGTTTGTGGTAGTCATTGTATCGTATTTTATAAACCACGTTGGTTCTCCATGTTGTGAGTATGGGGTCTTTAATCCAAATGTGTTTGTCGTACCATGGCCGTGGGTTTGTATACTACCATGATTGCTCGTGTTTGTAGGAGAATCATTGTCTGTTCTGATATATTCTTGATGTAGGGAAGTGTGACCAGTGTGTTAGGGTGTACTGTGTCCTCTTGTTGTCTGTTTAATAGGCACCTGCAGATGAAGTTGGGGCGGTGGGGGGGGTGGATATCTGTTCATAGCGAAGATTTTGTATAGGTTCTCTTCCTCTTTCCTGAGTAGTTCTGGTTGTGTTGCAGTGAGTGGTGTCCCATTTAAATAGTGTCCTAACGCAGCTTTGTTTGTGGACGTTGGGGTGGTTGCTGTGGAAATTGAGTTGGTCAGTGTCGGTTGCTTTCCTGTACACCGAGGTTTGGAACTCCCCGTTGGTCATACGCTAAACTCTGATACCCAGAAACGGAAGCTGATTGTTGTTTTCTTCTTCTCTCGTGAAATTAATCCCAGCGAATACATTGTTGATGAGGTGGTAGGTCCCTTGTGGTTTACATTTAATAATGACAAATGTGTTGTCCGGGTACTGCATCCACAGCTTAAGGTTGAATGTGGGGGTGGGTGGTGTATTCTAGTCTTTGCACAACTGCCTCTGCAATGAGTCCTGAATGGGTGACCCCATGGGTGTGACATGGATCTGTTAGTATACTTGATCATTAAAGATGAAGTGTTTAAGTGTTTAAAAACACAGCAT
This sequence comes from Stegostoma tigrinum, assembly GCF_030684315.1. NCBI lineage: Eukaryota > Metazoa > Chordata > Chondrichthyes > Orectolobiformes > Stegostomatidae > Stegostoma > Stegostoma tigrinum. Next base: position 29,262,643 of record NC_081382.1, read on the forward strand.
TATTCACATCAATCGACGTTCTACTAGCCAAAGAAACGGTGGCCACATTACTAGGGGCAGCAGGAATGCAGACCAGCAGCTCCATCAGCAATGACAATATACTCAGACGACTAGACTTGTGCCTCACCTCACACTTTGTCTTTAATGGTCAAGTATGCTAACAGATCAATGGCACACCCATGGGGTCACCCATCTCAGGACCTATTGCAGAGGCAGTTGTGCAAAGATTAAAACTCACCACCCTCTCCCCCACCACCAACCCTGCCTCACTCCATTCAACCTAAGATGTGGATCTGGTACATGGAGAACGCATTAGTCATCATTAAACACACAAAACTAGAAGAGACAAACCATCTCATCAGCAACATATTCGCTGGATTAATTTCACGAGAGAAGAAGAAAACAACAATCAGCTTCTGTTCCTGGATGTCAGAGTTTAGCGTATGACCAACGGGGAGTTCCAAACCTCGGTGTACAGGAAAGCAACGCACACTGACCAAATCCTCAACTTCCACAGCAACCACCCCAATGTCCACAAACATAGCTGTGTTAGGACACTATTTAAATGGGACACCACTCACTGCAACACAACCAGAACTACTCAGGAAAGAGGAAGAGAACCTATTCGCTATGAACGGATATTCCCCCTCCCACCCTCCAAAATTTCATCTGCAGGTGCCTACTAAACAGACAACAAGAGGACACAGTACACACGCTGGCCACACTGCCCTCCATCAAGAATATATCAGAACAGACAATGAGACTGTTACAACCGCAAGCAATCATGGTAGTACACAAACCCACAGCCATGCTACGACAAACACTCACAAGGAATAAAGACCCCATACTCTCAACGTGCAGAACCAACGTAGTTTACAAAATACTATACAATGACTTTCACAAACATTACATCGGACAGACAGGAAGTAAACTAGCCACCAGGATTCATGAACATCAGTTAGCAGCAAAACGATGCAATGAACTTGCCCTAATGTCAGTACACCCCGACAATGAAGGCTATCAGTTAAACTGGAACAATGTAACGATAGTAGCCCAAGTCAAATATAGTCATGCACAGGAATTCCGAGACACATGGTTCCCAACCCATAAGCCAATCAACAAGCATATAGAATTGTGCCCCATATACACACCTATACAGAACAGAACTGGAAATGACACAACTTACCATAACAGACCGGGACAGTATAAATTCCAGGTGGAGTAGAATAACGTCGCCTCTTCGGAGGCCTCGCTACTGATGTTACCTAGCATGTGACGAGATGTCTAAACAAAAACAAGTCAGCTCGGTGAGCAAGTCAACAACCTCACCCACAACCTGAGCTACAGATCTTTGCAAAAGTCTTAAGAATGTTTACACAACTCTTTTTTTTTTCTCTGGTTGAAATGTGGGATGATGGGCAACCTAATTCTACAAATATTACATCCTATAACTGCGCTATTGATGAATTAAACATCTGTTGTGCATTCTGCGCTGTAATTTCCAGGCCTCTGCTATAAAGAACCTTCATTTAACTTTGACTCTGCTAGAGTCAGTGGCGATAAAGTAAACTGAATAAGATATGCAGAGTAATTGGCACTGACAGATGTGGTAGTGAACCACTGCTTCAACAGTTGAGATCTGATGGTTCTTTGGGCATCTATGGATGAGCTGACTTGAAACCAGCTGTGTAATTATGTCAAATGTTAAGACTGTAGAGAAATTACTTACAATTCAAAAAAAATGTTTTGAAGACTTTAATTCTGCTTCCAATTTCCTCCCTATACACTTGATGGTACTGACTCATTCTGGGATAAATACAGACTGTGGTAAATATAGAAGCTTAGGATCTAATCTTCAGGTGGCTATGAGTCAACAGAAAGAAAAGAGTTGACAGTAGACGATAATCAGGAATGGAGCTGGTGATCTTGTCTAGGTTCTGCTATGCTTTCATTGGGATGGACTTTCTAAGCCTACCAGCAGGCTGACTGTAGCGTTCGCCTTAGATTCAGAGGGATGGGAGCAGGCTTCTAGAGATCATAAGGCTGGTAGAGATCAACTTGTCTGCTTACGTTTATTGTATATAACCATTGTTCTGTATGGGGTGAATTATAGAATATAGCTATAAACAGCAATAAAGTATATTAACACCATATAGTTGAAGTGTAAAGTACTGTACAGATGGTGCTGCTGCACATGAATATACAGCACACTGTCTCCTGCCCTCAGGAAGCCACATTCTTGTTGCTCCTAATCTCACTGGAAAAGTTATCATTTTTATAGTAATCTGAGGATGCATTTCAAAATATTTTTTCTGGACTTTGCAGTGTTTGCTTCTGATGTTAAGTGAGCAAAGGAGTGTGCTTATGTGTGTCTAGAGGGAATTACGGAATCTGCTTAAGAATCCAGCTTGCATTTAGTATGAACCAGTCTAACCTGCCTTATTTAAACACTCTCCTCCACTATGGTGGTTTAGGAGATTTGCTTTCATTGGTATGTCCTATATATGTACAATTTATTCTTGCCTACATCTTTCAGAAGTTTGTGCCATTTCTTGAGCTTACCCATTGCTACCACATGCCTTCATTTGGCATAGATAAAACAATTTAATTTTACCCAAATGTGTGGTTCCCGTTTGCCATTGAATTAATATTTTGACTGTGTTTAATTGCAGTAGCCTGTACTTGACAGATTGCTTCACAATTACCACGGATTACCATTACTAATGGATATGGGTCAGATGAAGAAAAAGTTTGAATATTGCACTTAATTCTATGGTACTCATTTCAGAGTTTCACATTTAAAATCTGAGTAATATTTGTACAGTAGGAAATGCTTGTGATTTGGGTTTTCTGTTCCGCATTGTTGTGTTTAACCTTTGAAATTTTAACTGTCTTTTACTCTGTAGTTTATTTAAACAATCACCTTGTAAATTCTTTTGCTCCATCAGAGGATAGGGGAGGTACCTGGGTTGGAAGTTAACAGAATAAAGCAACTGATGTCAGCTCAGTTGTTCTCTTGTTTTAACACAGAACTAGCTAGCATGGTTCAATGCACAAGTCATAATTAAACATTGCCAAAGAATGAGCAGCCCCAGAAAAGCAGCTACAGCAAAAATTGGGAGTGTAGAAGACAAAACTAAATGACTGGTGAAAATGTGGGCAAGTTGCTAATGATTGTGTTTATTTTCAGCCAAGTATAAATTCACATGCTAGTCAAGATGGATTTTCTGGAACCTAAACAACTTGAGTAATGTTAACTAAAGCCACTGCATGGAGTGGGATGGTATATCGTAAAGTTTGCTTAGCCTAACCATAAAAGCAATTCATCCTTTACAAGCGCAATCTCCCCTTAGTCCTGGTACCAAACAAACAATCCGGAAATGAAATGCACACAGTAAAACAATTTAATTTTACCCAAATGTGTGGTTCCCGTTTGCCATTGAATTAATATTTTGACTGTTTAATTGCAGTAGCCTGTACTTGACAGATTGCTTCACTCCCAAAACACACATTGGCCATTCTGAGCTGTGAGGATTATTAAAAATTGTGTTGTGCCTTGTCTTCAGGTAACAGCTCCTTCTGCCTTCTGGAACTAGTCTTCAAGTATTCTTTAGCTCTAATAGTCCAGTTATATCAAGGGCCATCAGAATCTTGACGGCCAGTTTGTGGTTCTGTCAAGCAATTAGAGTCATCAGTTACTTCCTCTCTGCCTAAATAGATACAAGGCCACTGATCACTTTTTTATTTATTTTCCCAGGCACAGTTTGCTGCCTTTGTCACTAATTTGGTTACTGTCTGTTTGACTGCCAGACTACTCGCTACAAAGAAAGTGAGGTGATGGCCTTAAGTAATAAGAGTATAGGCATGTATGCCCATTTGTAACAGTATTTGTGGATCCTGTCAGCTTAGTTGTTGTCTTGTTTTGAAACAGAACTAGCTAGCATGGTTCAATGCACAAGTCATAATTAAACACTCCATAGACATTCAATGCATAATACCATTTATGTGAAAGTGGTGATGTTTGGGTCTTTTCAAACACATGATGGTTATGCACTTGCCAACAATAGGGTTAATAGAAAACACGTTACCACTGAGGCCAAGATTTAACTGTAGGATTGCTTCAAAAAATTAACCTGGATTAATAGAGATTGTGAAAAATTTGCTTTCTTGCTCATTGGGACAAATTCCTCAGTTTTCTTCGGTGGCTCACGTCAGAGATTTTAAATCAACACAGCAAAAGTGACAGGAATTAAAACCCTCGTCTTTGTTCAACACTTTATAACGACACTGAAATGTGTCAAAGGGCTCCTTGACACAGTGAATGGTTTAGGGATTCAGTGACTTCAATGTAGCCAAAATAACAATTCTGATCATGTTCAGTCTCCCTGGTATTGGAAAGATGTTGATAAACTTGAAAGGGTACAGAAGGGATTTACAAAGGTATTGCTGGGGTTGGAGGGTATGAGTTACGAGATAAGAATGGGTTGGGGCTATTTTCCTTGAAGTGTTGGAGGCTGAAGGGTGACCTTATAAATGTTTATAAAATCACAAGGGCTGTAGATAGAGTAAATAGCCAAAATCTTTTCCCTGGGATGGGACAGACCAGAACTAGAGGGCATAGGTTTAAGGGCAGAGGGGAAATATTTAAAAGGGACCTAAGAGCATCCTTTTCATGCAGAGTGTGCAGAGGTGCATGTATGGAATGATCTGCCAGAGGAGATGGTGGAGGTGTACAATTGCAACTGTTAAAAGGCATCTGGATGCGTATATGAACAGGAGGGGTTTAGAGGGATATGGGACTAGATTAATTTGGGATGTCTGGTTGGCATGGACAGGTTGGACTGAATGGCCTGTTTCTGTGCTGTACATCTCTATGACCCAGTTAAGTACGTTGCTGGAGAAGAGAAAAACAAATCGCTTATTAGCATAAATACTCACAATGCCATTAAGCTGACAACAGAAACACTTTTTTTTTGCTGTTTGCAAATCTGAAGGATACAGGTATGTTGCACTGTGGAATCCTGCTTGTCCTAACCTTTCCCAGATGATTTCCTCAGAAGGCTGGCCCTACATTGTACCTGCATCTTTGCAAAGAGTAAGTGCTTATCAAACTCCTGTGAAAGTGAGTGACCCCTGGATCCCACTGACATTTCTGAGTCGTGGCATTGGATTGAAATGATTCCGTAGTGAGATACAGGATGTTCTTGTCTGGCAGCCTAACAAGCCAGGACAAAGAACTGCACTTCTTTTTCTAAACCAAAAAGTCAGCCCCTGTTTTTTTTGAGGAGCCTAAATCTACACTGGGCCAGCCATAGCAACAATGTTATTTAAACATTGATCTTGCAGGCAGAACCGAGAAATAGACAGCTCTGAAATAACTCCACAGAGACTGGTATCCCGTCACCCTTCATTTAGACATGGAAAGTCCTTTACCCTGATCCAGCTCCCTCAGAGACAGTTTTCAGAGTGAACAGAATCTCTGCTAATTCCTGTCTTCTTTGTCAGCCAGGGCTCACTGATTGGGCCTGATTAATAGCCTCAAAAGGACAACTCCTATTGAATGAGTCCACCTAGAGTCATAGAGGTATACAGCAGGAAACAGGCCCAACCTGTCCATGCCACCCAGTTTTCACAACTAAACTAGTCCCATATGCCTACATTTGGTCCATACCCGTCCCATCCATTTACTTGTCTAAATATTTTTAAATGACAAAATTGTACTCACTTCCACCACTACGTCTGGCATCCTACTCCAGACACTTGGCACTCTCTGGACATTTTTGTATTTCTCACCTCTCACCTTAAACTTATACCCTCTAGTTTTAGACTCCCCTATCATGAGGAAAAGCTGTTGGCTAGGTACCTTACTATGCCTCTCATGATTTTTATATACCTCGCTAAGGTCACCTCTCAATGTCCCCTGCTCCGGGGAGAAAAGGTCTCAGCCTATCCAACCTGTCATTATAACTCCAGCCATCCAGTCCAGGTAGCATCCTAGTAAATCATTTGTGCTCTCTTTCTAGTCTAATAATATCCTTTCTACAGTAGGGCGACCAGAACTGCACGCAGTACTCCAAATGTGGCCTTACCTGCTGACTTTGTTTAAATTACAAGCTCATGTTGGTAAAGAATGATAGCCAAACTCCAGCTTGAACTCATTAAAAAATAAGATGAAATATGTTCTTGTGATTCTTCTTTATTTGGAAGCCCATATTTGGCTTGAAACCAACCAAGCAATTGAATAAAAATCGACACTAAAATATAATGCTTATTTTATGAGAAACTTCCCACTGTTCCCCACAGAGAGTTTCAAAATAAACAAATGACTCTCTGGAAAAATATGGTCAGTTCTATAGTTCTCGATCAGCTCTTATTCATCCTGCACAGCATTCAGTACAAACATTACGTTGCCAGTATCATTGCAGATTACCAAAAGCTTTCTGAATGAATGCTGTGCAATGTTGTCTTTGTGTGTATTGTCATGAAGCTGGCTGTTTTTTTTAAATCAGCCCACACCTTTTCCTGTTGTAAACTCTCAACGTCAATTCCAACTATTTGTTAGTTTCACTAGGTGCAAAAAGTGCTTGCACATGAAACTGCCCGTCTGTTCTACAGGAAGGAGGGATATCTACAGCTCAACTTCAAATAATGAAATAAAAGGCAGAAACAGATATGCCCACTCCCACATTAGTCCAACTTCACCAATCAGTGCGTCTAGCTTAAAGACATTGAGCTGGGCTTTCCTTTCGAGCTTTCGTGAAAGAAAGCAGGGAAGCAACAATGGTGTTCAGAGGATTCTCTCTTTTGCATGTGTCACTGCTTGGTGTAGATATTTTTACAGAACCTGTTCAGGGATGTTATGACACACCTTTGGAGCAGGCAGGACTTGAACCTGGACCTCCTGACCCAGGGCTAGGGCCATTACCATGGCACCACAAGAGCCCCCGCTGCTTGCTGCATACTGAGAGCTTGCTCAGTTTGTACATGGTAAAGCTGCATTTTGTATATACAGGGAAGATCAAGGCATTTGTCTAAATGGAGCATATTAGCTTCTCCACATTGCAAGCTTCACACAGGAAGATAAGACTTTCTAATGTTTATATTTTCTGTGCAAGGATATCTTCTACTTTTGTGAAATGGTGAGACATTACCATGATTTTGCAGGGAGGCTTCTCATTTTTCAAGGACCGCCATTTCCTCTCCACAGTGGTTGAAAATGCCCTCAACCGTGTCACTTGCATTTCCCACAACTCATCCCTCACACTCCCTCTCCACAATAACAACCAAAACAGAATCCCCCTCGTCCTCACGTACCACACCACCAACCTCCGCATCCAATGCATCATCCTCTGGCACTTCCACCATCTGCAATCCGATCCCATCACCAAAGACGTTTTCCCTCCCAACCCTTATCTGCCTTCCAGAGGGACCACTCTCTGTGTGACTCCCTTGTCTGCTCCACACTTCCCACGAGTCCCACCACACCCGGCACTTTTCCCTGCAACCGCAGGAAGTGCTACACCTCCTCCACCACACCCCCATCCCAGGCACCAAGAAAACCTTCCACATCAAATAGATGTTTTCCTGCACATCTGCTAACGTGATATACTGTATCTGCTGTTCCCAATGTGGCCTCCTCTACATCGGGGAAACCAAGCGGAGGCTTGGGGACCACTTTGCAGAACACCTATGCTCGGTTCGCAATAAACGCCTGCACCTCTCAGTTGTGAACCATTTCAACTCCCCCCTCCCATTCCTCAGACAACATGTCCATCATGGGCCTCCTGCAGTGCCACATGATGCCACCCAAAGTTTGCAGGAACAGCACCTTATATTTCACTTTGATACCCTTGGGTTGCGGGTTTCCATGTGGACTTCACGAGCTTCAAAATCTTCCCTCCCTCAACCGCATCCCAAAACCGGCCCAGCTCGTCCTCACCTCCCTAACCTGTCCTTCCTCCCACCTATCCACTCCTCCTACCTCAAGCCTCACCCTCCTCTCCTGCCTACCAGCCTTCATCCCAGCTCCTTGAACTGTCCGTCCTCCCTGGACTGACCTATGCCCACCCTAACTCCCTGCCTATGATCACCTTTAACAGCTCCATCCCTGCCTCTTTGACTTGTCTATCTCCTCTCCGCCGAACTTCTCCTCTATCCATCTTCTATCCGCCTCCCCCTCTCTCCCTATTTATGTCAGAATCCCCTTCCCCTCCCCCATTTCTGAAGAAGGGTCTAGACCTGAAATGTCAGCTTTCCTGCTCTGATGCTGCTTGGCCTGCTGTGTTCATCCAGCTGTACACCTTGTTAACCCTTATTTTGCTAGAAGGACTTGTCTCCTCTGCTCCAAAGCATTGCTTTCGTTGGACACAGACAATGCAGTTTTGGTCTGTAAGATTTCAACCAACATAGCTCATTTTCTGTGAATAAACAATTGACTTTGTGAACTAATTTTCACTCAGATTTTACGAAGAATCAGTGTTCTGGGTTCCAATGTTAAATTCCTGATGTACCGCCTAGAGATGTGGCCAGTCATCTGCCAGAGTCATACATAGAGAACAGTTCAAACCAAATATTGTCACAAAATGTTTGAGTACCAAAGTATATATTTGTTCCATCCCACTTAACACAGTATGAATAAACTCTCCCATCAGAGGACAGAGGAATATTGAATTTTTACTTTGTTGCAGTTCATTGGAATCGATTTGGAGTATTTTATCGTGTCTGGTTGTTTATACATGTCTTGAGGTGCAGTGGTAGTTTGCTACGTCTGGGCTAGAAGCTCTGGTTAAAATCCATGCCAGGACTGGTTGGCTGTGGGAGATGTGTTTGTACCATGGTCAAACAGGTTGATTGACAGTCTGTAAAACTTTCAAACACCTGATGACAAGTGGTAACAGCAGATGGGGAGTTTCCTGGTCAACCATGCTACAGAAATCAGTAGCAAACCACTGGGTACTGTGCCAAGGATAACCAGAAACCAAACCAATAGAAATCAATGGTCGCCAACTTGCTCTGAGGGCATGGTGATGGCTTGCATATGACTTCTGTTCTGAAGTAGGTCCATAAAGGACTCAAAACATTATCTGTTTCTCTCCCGACAAATGCTGCCAGATATGCAGTGTTTCTTCAGCACTTTCTGTTTATGTCTGTAATTTATGTAGGTGCTCTGTTATGTAACATGAACATTAATGTGATTAAAGATTGGCTGTGATGCAATATTTAATTAGTTGGGTTCTACGCTGTATTTCACTAATGGCCCAATTTTTTCCCAGTGTTCTTTTGGAGGAGAGAGCTACAGTCCTTACTCAGCCTGCCTTATGTGTGACTCCAGACCCACATTTGGTTGACTCTTAACTGCCCTCTGGCAATTGGGGATGGACAATAAATGCTGGCCTAGCCAGAGATGAACACATCCTATGAATGAGCTAAAACAAAAGTTGAGTGCATTCCTCTTTTGGAGACGTTTCTCACAATTTAATCTTCTGAAGGTTACTTGTCTTAACCTGCACAATGCATGCTGTAGTTCACTTACCAGAAGGTGTATTTGCAGAGGGCATGTTAGAAGGAACAGCAGGCATGGTTGGCAGTAGGTTTAGTGCCAGTTGGCGTCTGTCCTGATGGTTCTGATCTCGTTGGATCTCATTGGTTGTAATGAGGTTGATTTTGCGTTTCGGGGGTGGTGGCTGCATGGGTTTAGCAGCTGGCAGCAGCTGGCACCTTGCCTCCAGCTGTGCAATGAGATGGGTCTGGTTATTTGCCAGCGATGCCAAGTGCTGATACTTGTGCTCCAGGTCCCTATAGCGATTGGAAAGCTGCATCATCTCTGCTGTCTGGTTAAGAATCTTGTTCTCGAGATGGGTGACTTCCAGTGCATTATCCCGCTTGCGTATGATCTCGTGCAGGAGCTGCATGTACAGCTGTGTGACTCGAGAGTTCATGTTCCGGCTCTCCTTCCGCAGAAGCTTCACTTCATTAACAACCCCACCGTCTACCTCGACAAGCTGCTGCAAACTCTCAATCTGTCTTTTCTGCTTCAGCAGTTCATTGTTAAGCATCTCCAGCTCCTGTTTATTGACCCTGCTCTCTACCACCGATTCAGGTTTTGAGTTCACACAAATCGCGCCTGTGACCTTCTGCTGGGGCACAATGAAGGTATATGAGCACTTGTTTTCCATCGACACTGTGGCACGTTTGTGTCTGTTTGTGTAAATGAACTCCTGCTCATTGTTTTCCTCATTAGCCTGAAATTCCTCCACTTTGTCAACACTGAATGTCAACTTGACCAGTGTAAACAAGACTAAAAGAGTCAGTTTCTTCATGATGTTTATAGGTGTATGACCTCTGTTAGAGAGACAGAGTAATGATAATTAATAACAACAATCCTGAATTAGAGAAAAAGGGAAAAAGACACATAAATAAACTATTAAAGGAAAAACTCTTTAAAAATAATTATTGTAGATTGTTTCTATGTAGATGTTCACCCTTTACAATGTTGTCCTTGTAAAATTTATCAAATATCTTTTAAATTGATGAAAATTATATTTACCTAAGTTCAATTTCACTGTCTACAATTCTAGACAAACCTATCTGGGCTGAATCTGTCCAGGCTGCACAATATCTACTAATAATAGCCAGAGCCAGCTGTGATCACCACACTCTTAAAACAAACACAGACTTGTTCTGTTTGTTCTGCAGCTATAAAATTCACGCTTGTTGGAAATTTGCACTTTAACTCGGTTCAAATCACCCAGACCTGCATTTCTCTCCAGCATAGAAAGGGATGCCAACTTCAGCAATTTATTCTTGGCCCAGGTCCTGACTGAGAAATGAGAAATTTGCATCAATCTGTTGGGGACTATGATCCAAATTTCCATTCGGATTTAATTTCATCTATCTGTCAGTGTTTGTGTACATCTTGGGTCATCCGGACTTAATTCTGCCCACAGGGACTGGGATTATCAACCGGCTGTAGTTCTGGGTCACCTCTTTACACCTATGTCCTTGATTATCTTCATTTTTGTCAAATTCATTTGTGGCATGTGGACATCACTGGCTGGCCAGCATTTATTGCCCCTCCCTAATTGCCCTTGAGAAGGTGATGGTGAGCTGCCTTCCTGAACCACTGCAGTCTGCGATAGGTTGACCCACAATGCCATTAAGGGAGGGAATTCCAGGATTTTGGCCGTGACAGTGAAGGACCGGCAACGTATTTCCAGGTCAGGATAGTGAGTGGCTTGGAGGGGAACTTGGAGGTGATAATGTTCTAATGAATCTACTGCCCTTGTCCTTCTAGATGGAAGTGGTAATGGGTTTGCAATGTGCTGTCTGAAGATCTTGGGTGAATTTCCACAGTGCATCTTGTAAATAATACACACTGCTGCAAGTGAGCATCACTGCTAGAAGGAGTGGAAGCTTGTGAATGTTGTGCCAATCAAGCAGGCTGCTTTGTACTAGATGGTGTCAAGCTTCTTGAGTGTTGCTGGAGCTGTACTCATCCAGGCAAGTGGGGAGCATTCCATCACACTCCTGACTTGTGCCTTGTAGATAGTGGATGGGCTTTGGGGAGTTAGGAGGTGAGGTAATATTCCAAGCCTCTGACCTGCTGTTGCAGCTGTTTTGTTCATATGGCGAGTCCAGTTGAGTTTCTGATCAATGGTAACCTCCAGGATGTTGATAGCAGACGATTCAGTGATTGTAATACCATTGAATGTCAAGAGGCAGTGATTAGATTGTGACTCAATTTAGGGATGATCATAGCGTAGCATTTGCGTGGCGCAAATGTCACTTGCCACTTGCCAGCCCAAGCCTGGATATTGTCCAGATCTTGTTGCATTTGAATGTGGATTGCTTCAGTATCTGTGAAGTCATTTGCAGTCATCGGCGAACATCCCCACTTCTGACCTTATGATGGAGGAAAGGTCATTGAACATGGGGCTGAAGTTGATTGGGACTAGGACTGTACCCTGAGGAACTCCTGCAAGAGGTGTCCTGGAGCTGAGATGACTGACCTCCAACCACAGCCATCTTCCAATTTTCCAGGTATGACTCCAACTAATACTTATTGATTCCAGTTTTGCTAGGGGCTCTAGATGCCGCACTCAGCCGAATGCAGCCTTGATCTCAAGGTTTATCACTCTCACCTCACTCCTGGAATTCAGCTTTTTTATCCATGTTTGAACCAAGGCTAGAATGAGGTCAGGAGCTGAGTAGTCCTGGTGGAACTGAGCAGGTGCTGCTTGATAGAACTATTGATGACATCTTCGATCGCCTTGTTGTTGATCAAGAGTAGACTGATGGGGCAGTAATTAACTGAGTTAGATTTGTCCTGCTTTTCACGTACAGGATATACCTGGGCAATTTTCCACATTGTCAGGTAGATGTCAGGTATTGTAGCTGAAATGGAACAGCTTGGCTAGGGGAGTGGCAAGTTCTGGAGCACAAGTCTTCAGTCCTATTGCCAGAATGTTGTCAGGGCCCATAGTCTTCGCAGTATCCAGTGTCTGCAACCATTTCTTGATATCACGTGGAGTGAATCAAATTGGCTGGAGACTGGTATCTGTAATGCTGGGGCCACTGGAGGAAGCTGAGATGGATCATCCACTCAGCACTTCTGGCTGACGATTGCTGAGAAAGCTTCAGCCTTATATTTTCCACTGATATGCTGGGCACTTCCATCATTGAGGATGGGGATATCTGAAGAGCCGCCTCCTCCAGTGAATGGTGGGATCACTTAGCTCTGTTTATTAGTTGCTGCTTGTGCTGTTTGGCGGGCACATAGTCTGGTTCGGTGGCTTCACTGGGGTGACCCCTCATTTTCAGGTACGCCTGGTGCTGCTCCTGACATGCCCTTCTGCACTCTCAGTTGAACCAGGGTTGATCCCCTGGCTCGATGGTAATGGTTGAGTGGGGGATATGCCGGGCCATTGGGTTACAGATTGTGCTGGAGTACAATTCTGCTGTTGATGGACTGCAATTTCTCATGGATGCCCAGTCTTGAATTGCTAGATCCATTCAAAGTCTATCTCATTCAGCACAGTGATAGTGCCACACAACATGATGGAGATTTTTGTCAATGTTAAGGTGGGACCTTGTCTCCGCAAGGTCTATGCAATTGTCACTCTTACCGATACTGTCATGGACAGTGTGTTTTTTCCCTCTTGTTGGTTCCCTCACCACCTGCTGCAGACCCAGTTGCACAGCTAAGTCCTTTAGGACCCAACCGACTCGATCAGTAATGCTGCTGTCAAGCCACACTTTTTTTGCAGTGGACACTGAAATCTCCCACCCAGAGTACACTTTGTTCCCTTGCCGCCCTGAGTGTCTCCTCCAAGTGGTGCTCAAAATAGAGGAGTAGCAATTCATTAGCCGAAGGAGGATGGTACATGGTAATCAGCAGCTTTCTTTTCCCTTCTTAACCTGATGCCAAGAGGGACACCCAGACAGGGCAACTTCCCTTCGACTATATACTACAATGCCATTACCAACAGGACATATTCAGGAATGGTAATAGTGGTGTCTGGGACATTGTCTGTGAAGTATGTTTCCATGAGTATGACTGTGTCAGGCTGTTGCTTGATAATCTTTGTGAGACAGCTCTATCAATTTTGGCACTAGTCTCCAGATGTTAGTGAGGAGGACTTTGCAGGGTTGGCAGGGTTTTTTAACCTTTATTCATTTTGTGGGATGTGAGTGGTCCTGTCTGGCCAGTATTTCTTGCCCATTCCCAGTTGCCCTTGAGAAGGTGGTAGTGAGCTACCTTCTTGAACTGCTGTAGTTCACCTGCTGTGGGTTGATCCATAATGCCATTAGGGAGGGAATCCCAGGAATTTGACCCAGTGACAATGAAGGAACGGCCATACATTTCCAAGTCAGGATGGTGAGTGGATTGGAGGGGAACTTGCAGGTGGTGGTGATCCCATGTATCTGCTGCACTTGTCCTTCTAGATGGAAGTGGCCATGGGTTTGGAAGGTGCTGTCTGAGGATCTTTAGTTTTGTTTCCGCCGTTGTCTTCCCTGGTGCCTCTGTCGATGCCAGGTGGTCAGTCCAGTTCCACTTCTTTGAGACTTTGTAATGATTCACACAATTGTGTGGCTTGCTAGGCCATTTCCAAAATGCAGTTCAGAGACAAGCACATTGCTGTGGGTCTGGAGTCACAAGTAGGCCAGGCCAGGTTAGAGTGACTGATTTCCTTCCCTGAAGGATATTAGTGAACCAGCTGGGTTTTTCCCCACAATCGACAATGAATTTATGGTCAGATTTTTTTTAAATTGAATTCAAATTCCACCATCTATCATGAGCACAAAAGCTGAGGTTTCAGGCCTAGACCCTTCATCAGAAAAGCGGGTGGGGGGAGGATTCTGAAATAAAAAGGGAGAGAGGGGGAGGCGGACTGAAGATGGATAGAGGAGAAGATGGGTGGGCAGGTAGGGAGGGGATGGGTCAGTCCGGGGAGGAAGGACAGGTCAAGGGGGCGGGATGAAGTTAGTAGGTCGGAAATGGAGGTGTGGCTTGAGGTGGGAGGAGGGGATAGGTGAGAGAAGAACAGGTTAGGGAGGCGGGGACGAGCTGGGCTGGTTTTGGGATGCAGTGGGGGGGAGGGGAGATTTTGAAGCTGGCGAAATCCACATTAATACCATTAGGCTGCAGGTGTCTATTTCAAGCCCACCGACTCCCACAGTTATCTGGAATACACCTCCTCCCACCCACCTTCCTGCAAAAATTCCATCCTCTATTCTCAATTCCTTCGCCTCCGCCACATCTGCTCCCAGGATGAGGCATTCCACTCCCGCAAACTACCCCCCCGCCCGCCCGCCCGCAGTGGTCGAGAGCGCTCTCAACCGTGTCTCCCACATTTCCCGCACCTCATCCCTCATATCCTGCCCCAGCAATAACCGCCAAAAGAAAATCCCCTCGTCCTCACATAACACCCCACCAACCTCCGGATACAACGCATCATCCTCCGACTCTTCCACCATCTACAATCCAACCCCACCACTAAAGACATTTTTCCATCCCCACCCTTGTCTGCCTTCTGGAGAGATCATTCTCTCCGTGACTCCCTTGACTGCTCCACACTCCCCTCCAGCCCCACCCCACCCGGCACCTACTCCTGCAACCGCAGGAAGTGCTACACCTGCCCCCACGCCTCCTCCCTCACCCCTATCCCAGGCCCCAAGATGACTTTCCACATTAAGCAGAGGTTCACCTGCACATCTGCCAATGTGGTATACTGTATCCACTATACCCGTGATGGCTTCCTCTACATTGGGGAAACCAAGCGGAGGCTTGGGGACCGCTTTGCAGAACATCTCCGCTCGGTTCGCAGTAAACAACTGCACCTCCCAGTCGCGAACCATTTCAACTCCCCCTCCCATTCCTTAGATGACATTCCATCCTAGGCCTCCTGCAGTGCCATAATGATGCCACCCGAAGGTTGCAGGAACAGCAACTCATATTCCACTTGGGAACCCTGCAGCCCAATGGTATCAATGTGGGTTTCACCAGCTTCAAAATCTCCCCTCCCCCCACTGCATCCCAAAACTACCTCCCTACCTCCCCACCCATACTCTCCTCTCCACCTATCTTCTCCTCTATCCATCTTCTGTCGGCCTCCCCCTCTCTCCCTATTTATTTCAGAATCCTCTCCCCATCCCCCTTTTCTGATGAAGATTCTAGGCCAGAAACGTCAGCTTTTGTGCTCCTGAGATGCTGCTTCGCCTGCTGTGTTCATCCAGCTCCACACTTTGTTATCTTGGATTCTCCAGCATCCGCAGTTCCCATTATCCCACCACCATCTATCATAGCAGGATTTGAACCCAGGTCCCCAGAACATCAGCTACGTTTCTGGATACTGTCAGTGACAGAATCACTAGGCCATCGCCTCCCCAACTTGAAGACTCAACCGATGGGGATTATTAGATAATTTGTGAAATCTGGAGTTAGTAAGGTCTCTTTTGAAAATTAGCTTCATTTATCAGCGTCTTAAAATACCAATCCTACAACTGAATTAAGTGCCATGTATTTTCAAATCCAGAAACCTGTCTGTGAAGGACTTCAGTGGATATGTGTGATGCCTGTCTGAACCATTCACAGTACCTAACCTTGAAGATAGCTTAAGTTCCTCATGTAGGTTTTGCTTTTTCTTCCCCATCATTTTAAAATGAAGCACACATTGTCTAATTCTTGCTTTGTTGTACTTTAAACATCTTGTTTGACCCTTTGATCACATAACAGCTTGTTGAACCCACAACCAGAGGCCTCTTTCTAATCAGAATCCTGTTCCATGGCCTAAATTGCTACCATCCTTCTCCAGTATTATCTCTCTATCCTGAACTGTAACCTTATGCAGAATGCCTTTGAGGGAACAAGTTGGTGATCTGTAAGCATACCATTTAAACCATTTTTTCCTACACTACCTGTTTTGAATTATTCTCTATTGAAAGCCAACTTAAGATGCATTTGTACTATCTGCCCAGTTAACGCACCATCTTCAGAGAAAATATTCTAGGTCTGTGACATTTTTTCAATGAACTGTGTGTATGCCTTTCATTAAGTATTCCATTGTTGCATTGGTTGATGCTGGAAGTCATTAGTAATGGTTTAGACATCAGTCACAAGACAGCACAATGCACACACATGACAAACTGATATGACTGGTTTCAGAGTTCGACGTACAAATAGATAAGAACTACTGAGTATAAGAACAGTGCTGCCTGTTTTGTTACTGATCCTGACCTTGCTGGGATGGATGTTTGTGTCTTGTTTGCATACTGTTTCATCCCCTGAACATTCTAGTCACAGAAGATTTTCACAGCTTGCTTGTTTAAAACTTGTGTACACACTCCCTCTGATTCCATGTGTATTCAGAATTGTTTGTTTGCTGTAATGATTGGAACCAGGTGGATCTTATTGAGTATGAAGTTCTTGATTGGTCCAGGTTAACAGCCCCCAATCGGAGAGCTCTGGCGGACTGATATCAACAGGGCATTCAGAATCTCCTCTGTTCAGGGACAGACTCTGAACTCACTGGCCATAGCGAGTGTACTGTGCACATGTAAACAAAGGGTAACTCGGTGTCTGGATTCCTGCTGCTGTGCAGTTATTTCATTTCCATGTTGAAAATCCATTTAAAGGAGCTTTAGTTAAACTGTGCTGAAGGAACGAGCATGAAAGGAGAGAGAAATGCTTAGTTGAACTAGTTGGTTTAAAAATAATTGATGTTCAATTGCAGTTGCTCTTTGGTTAAATCAAGTGACTTTGGTTAATAAACCCAGCAAGTATTTACTTTGTTTGGAGAGTCGAGATATTGCATTATGTAGTTTGTGGGAGAAACCGGGGGGGGGGGGGGGGGAGAGAGGGGGAGAGAGAGAGAGAGATATGCTGTAATTAGCCTTTACTCTTGGGGAATGAATGATGGAGAAATCTAAAGCCTGTGTTGGAAAAGAATTCCTGTCTATCTGTTTCTTTTGACAAGGTTCATTAAAAGGGTGTTTTATGACAGCAATCGTCTTTGACAGTTGCCTGTTTTCAACGTACAGTCTGAGTCACTGCAGTTTCTCTCCTGCTGCTGTTAAATACAAATCTGTTTATATTAAAAAATGTGGAAAGCTTAATAAATCCCAGACCTCAGGAATGTTTAACATTGATTCAGTGAGAATTCCATTCTTTGAATTAGGTTGTGGGAACATTTGAGCAATCCTTAAGCAGACAGAGCACCTGCTAATGGAAAAATATGATCTCTAGGATGCAGAAACCTTTTTGGTAGCGTCAGGGGTATGGAGTTCTTAATGGCAGTGACAATTTGAATATTTGTGGACAACGAACAGAATTCATGCTCCAATTTCTCCTGCATTCTACAGCACTTGTCCGAATGGAATGGGAGTAGAGGAAGACATGACCTCAAATTGGAGGCTTACCAATCTTGGGAGCCAACACAAGTATCTTGGGCTGATTTTTCTGTGTAGTTGTTTTCGCTTTCGGAAAAGGAAAGAACTCAGCTGCACCACAGCTGTCATTTTGGAGTTTTGTTTTCTTTCAGTTCCCTTCTTCCATTGCTAAAAACGGTGATTCTGAACATGTGCTCTTTTTGGTTTGTTTTGATTTGTTTCTGGACTGTGAGCATCACTGGCCAGGCCAGCATTTATTGCCCATCCCTAGCGCCCTCAAGAAAGTGGTGGTGAGCTGCCTTCTTGCACCACACAGTGTGTAAGCCTCCCCACACTGCAGTTTGGCAGAATGTTCCAGAATTTTGACCTTTTTCAACAGGAGCAGTGATGGGCTTAGCAGGAGCTAAGTGAGTTCCTTCGATGCAAATTGTCAATGGCACAAAATGCTGCTACTTTTGGGGTGTGACTAAGTTCTTATGTTGTTGCAGTAGCATTTCTGCAGACAAGCAGAGTATTTCAGACTAGTGTCTTGTGGATAATGAACAGGCTTTAGCAAGTCAGAAGTTGTACCTTTTTTTTGTTATTAGTTCATTCACAGCATGAGGGTTTCACTGGCTAGCTTAGCACTTATTGGGCACTCTAATTACCCAGAGGGCAACATTGCTGTGGGTCTGGTGTCATATGTAGGCCACACCAGGCAAGGATGGCAGATTTCCTTCCTTCCCTCCTTCCCCTGAAAAACTTGATGGGTTTTTCTCCAACAATTGGCAATGCATTAACTCCAGATTTTTGTCAACTGAATGCACAATCCACCATCTGCTGAGGCAGGATTCAATCTGGGATCCCCAGAACATAATGTGGGTCTCTGGATTAACAGTCAACTTAATACGTTGGCTCCCCTATTCTTGTAGCCATAGTTTTTGATCAATTATAACTGTTCAGGATGTTGAGGTTAGGGAGCAGTTTCAGCAATGGTAATGTTACTGAATCTAGGGGGGAAATAGTCACATTCTCTCTTGTCAGAGATGGTCATTGCACTACATTTCTGTGATGTGAATGACACTAGTCACTTACCAATGCAAGCCTGAATATTGTTCAGATTTAACTGAAACAGCCTGTGTTTGCATTTGAAGACTTACAAATTGCATTGAAAACTGTATAACCATCAGCAAGTATTCCCACTTGAGGGTGGAAGGAAGGTTATTGAAGCAACTCAAAATGACTGGCCTTCGGGCATTAGCCTGAGAGACTCCCAACAGTGATGGCCTGTACTGAGATGTTGACTTTGTAGAATCGCAACCTTTTGTTCTGGAAATGACTCCAACCAGCAGAGATTTGGAGTCATCCCTAGGCCATGCTATTTTGTCTGCAAATCATCCAGATTTAAAAATTCAAAGGAAACAATAAGTTATTGTTTTTATTGAATCAGCTGAGGTTTCTTTTCATTGATAGCAACCTGTTCTTTTCCATTTAAGAAAAAAAACAAAATCCAATTTTTTTTTTTCCATATGTCCTGTCTTGCCACTCCCTTTTCTATTCTGAAGGTTTCTGAAGCAATGAGCAGACCTCAGTTTGATTTCCCAATCTGTACAATAGAGGATAGCTTGTTGGATTACAATGATGCTTCATTGTTGATTAGGCAGCATTTGACCTTTTACTCTCTTCAAAACCACCCAGAGGTAACAATGTACATAATACCTAGGATTCTACACTAAGGTACCTTTGTATCGAAGATGGAACTGTTAGTGGTAACTTGTAACTTTTTCACTGTATTCATGTAAGTACATGTGACAATAAACCTATTCAGTTTGATTCCAATCTCCCGAAGCATCTCATGACAATGTGAATGAGCTTGAACCCAAAATTCAATTTGTCAATCTCTGAAAGGATTAATTTAGCAAGATTACTTTGTGTAGAGCTGGAGGAAACCAGGCCAGGCAGCATCAGAGGAGCAGGAAAGCTGACGTTCTGAAAAGGTAACAAAGTGTGGAGCTGGATGAACACAGGCATCTCAGGAGCACAAAAGCTGACAATTCGGACCTAGACTCGTCATCAGAGAGGGGGATGGGGAGAGGGTTCTGAAATAAATAGGGGGAGAGTGGGAGGCATTCTGAAGATGGATAGAGGAGAGTATAGGTGGGGAGGTGATAGGTCAGTCCGGGGAGGACGGACAGGTCAAGGAGGCGGGATGAGGTTAGTAGGTAGGAAAGTGAGGTGCGCTTGAGGTGGGAGGAGGGGGTAGGTGAGAGGAAGAACAGGTTAGGGAGGCGGGGACAAGCTGGGCTGGTTTTATGATGCAATGGTGGGGAGGGGATGAGCTGCGCTGGTTTTGGGATGCAGTGGGGGAGGGGGAGATTTTGAAGCTTGTGAAGTCCACATGCATACCGTTGGGCTGCAGGATTCCCAAGCGGAATATGAGTTGCTGTTTCTGCAACCTTCGGGTGGCATCGTTGTGGCACTGCAGGAGGCCCATGTTGGACATGTCATCTGAAGAATGGGAGGGGGAGTGGAAATGGTTTGCGACTGGGAGGTGCAGTTGTTTATTGCGAACTGAGTGGAGGCGTTCTGCAAAGCGGTCCCCAAGCCTCCGCTTGGTTTTCCCCAATGTAGAGGAAGCCACACCGGGCACAGTGGATGCAGTATACTACATTGGCAAATGTGCAGGTGAACATCTGCTTTATGTGGAAAGTCATCTTGCGGCCTGGGATACGGGTGAGCGAGGAGGTGTGGGGGCAAGTGTAGCACTTCCTGCGGTTGCAGGGGAAGGTGCTGGGTGTGGTGGGGTTGGAGGGGAGTGTGGAGCGGACAAGGGAGGCACGGAGAAAGTGGTCTCTCCAGAATGCAGACAAGGGTGGGGATGGAAAAATGTCTTGGGTGGTGGGGTCAGATTGTAGATGGCGGAAGTGTCGGAGGATGATGCGTTGTATCCGCAGGTTGGTGGGGTGGTACGTGAGGACGAAGGGGATTCTCTTAGGGCGGCTATTGCAGGGGCGGGGTGTGAGGGATGTGTGGCGGGAAATGCAGGAGACATGGTCGAGGGCATTCTCGACCACTGCGGGGGTCGTTGAAGAACGCGGCCATCTGGGATGTGCGGGAGTGGAATGCCCTTTCCTGGGAGCAGATGCAGCGGAGGCGAAGGAATTGGGAATAGTGGATGGAATTTTTGCAGGGGGGTGGGTGGGAGGAGGTGTATTCTAAGTAGCTGTGGAAGTTGGTGGGCTTGAAATGGACATCAGTTTCTAGCTGGTTACCTGAGATGGAGACTGAGAGGTCCAGGAAGGTGAGGGATGTGTTGGAGATGGCCCAGGTGAACTGGAAGTTGGGGTGGAAGGTGTTGGTGAAATGGATGAACTGTTCGAGCTTCTCTTGGGAGCAAGAGGCAGCGCCGATACTGTCATCAATGTACCGGAGGAAGAGGTGGGGTTTGGGGCCTGTGTAGGTGCGGACGAGGGACTGTTCCATGTAACCTACAAAGTGGCAGGCATAGCTTGGGCTGTCCTGACCCAAAATGTCAGCTTTCCTGCTCCTCTGCTGCTGCTTGGCCTGCTGTGTTCCTCCAGCTCCACATTGTGTTATCTTTGACTCCCGCATCAGCAGTTCTTACTATCTCTGCGGATTATATTGTATTGTCTTCAGATGGTTTTAAATTTCTCGAATTAATAGAGAGGAGACTGGGTCACAGAGCCCATAGCAACTGCACTTTTATAATCACTGCTGTTTGGCCTCTGATTTTTTATTTCAGTTTATTTGTGAAGTTCATTTTGTGACCTTTTATGCATGTAAAAATATTCGTGAATAAAATAATGCTCCTGTTGCCTCACTGACTTCAGTTGTATATCAGCATTTAAATTCTAGAAAGTTGGAATTGCCTCCACATAACACGCCCCCCCAAAAAACTTCAGAGTTAATGAGGGAAAATACTAATTGCCAACTGCAGGAAGTGCTACACCTGCCCCCACACCACGTCCCTCACGCCCAGCCCAGGCCCCAAGACGACGTTCCATATTAAGCTGATGTTCACCTGCCAATGTAGTATACTGTATCACTGTACCCGGTGTGGCTACCTCTACATTGGGGAAATCAAGCAGAGGCTTGGGGACCACTCTGCAGTCCTTTTTTTTTGTAACAATTGTGTTTTTTTTGCAACACATGATTTCTTAGGAATGCCTTGTTAATATTCATGCAGCATGCAATGTATGAATTCAAATATTATTGTATATTTTTCACACGTGAAGGTTGAATTTTCAGGGTGCAGTTATATTTCTGATAAGGTGCTGGGTTATGTTTGCATTTTGCAACTCAAAACTTTCTGTTGCATGTTTGGATGAGTTAAAATCACACTCTTTAATCTCAATCTCACTGATCAATCTTTCTCACTGGCTGCAGCTTTGTACTCTGGACTCATTTCAGTCACGTTCTTCCACCATATTCCCGGGTACATATTCTCCATTTTTTACTGTCTTAGTTTTTATGCCATCCATCCTCCTTCCCTTCCGCTTTCAATAGCCCAACCTCAGTTGTCTCCGTCTGGAATGACCTTGCTAAATCATCCCAACCTATTGCATTACATCTCTGCCAACCAATAAAACTGACCAGTTGGACCATAGTTTTGATCATCACATCCATAGCTGTTAAGGCAGTTTGCTCCTTTCACAATGGCAGTGCTTTCTGAGTTACTGATACTAAATAAATGCAAGCTGTTTTTTTGTACTGCCGCATTTAAATCTGCTCTGAGGTTTAGTATTACCTTTCACTTCAACAACATGCTCTTAGAATGGGAAGACCAAAAGCTTCATGGTGTGCGACTACCTCCCGAAGTGTCTCCCTCTAATAATTTGGACTTGTTCTTTCTCCTACTTTTGTTAGTTAATGTCTCATGCTATCTAGCAGTTTCTGGGAAGTTGCCTCACAACAGATTTTGACGACTGTTGCAGTATTTGTGAACAATTCTAATGTCAAGGGAAATGTAATTAGTGAACCATAGACTGTTTCTTTCCACTTGCCGAGTGCAATGTGTCAATTGGTTATATTGTGGGTTTCTTGGAAAGGTGTTGGTACCTGGCAAAATATTATCCAACTTAAATTCAGTCATCTTATGGTTTGTCGCGTGTGGACTTTGGAAATAACTCGTGCAAATTTTTGGCAGGTTTTCAGCTTTTATTGTCTTGCCTTCTTGTTTGTTACTGAATCTCTTCTGGATGAAGAAAATAATTGGCATCTTACAAGATGGAAAAAGGAAAGTAGCATTCCAGCACAAATAGGCCCAAGCCACAATTAGTGCTTTGGCCATGGTCATATTTTTTTCTTCAGAGCAGCTTGTAATTCTGTTTGTGCTGTACTTTTATCCAGGCAGAATAAGCACATGTAAAGAATTCTGATGTTACAGTATTTTCTCCCATCTTGCCCCAGGTATAAGCTGACAAGTGTTTAGGTTGCTCTGATTCTAGCCTCTTGAATGTCAGATTTTAATCATTGTACTGTTGGTGGCCATACCTTCAGCTGCCTGGGCCCCAATCCCCTAAACCCTGCCACCTTTCAACATCTCCTAAAGGATGTTTTTTGTCTGAGCTTTTAGTCATCTGCATTGCCTTATGTGACTCGATATCAAAGTATGCTTTCTAATATTCTTGTAAAAGGCCTTGGAATATCATGTTCGAGGCACTAAATAAATACAAACTGCAGTTGTTGAAAGCTGCAACATATTTTGTATGCTGCCTTCTACGTTTATTGTAATAAAGTATTAGCAGTCTGAATTCCCCAGGATAGATTGGCTGAGAGCCATTAACACTTTGCAACATATTTGTTGGGGTATCTCATATTTCTGTTATCAATTGCTTTGTCTCCCTATTTTCTAACTCTCTAGAACCAATTGCAACCATTTGGCTGCAGTCAGAGCTGTTGTGGGGTTCGGGGGGGTGGGGGGTCTGGATGGTGCTGAGGAATGGAACAGCCCCATGCATAGCGTTCATGTTTAGTCTGTGGAAGTCTCCGTGACCTCATCTTAGCTTTGTGTCATTCAGTGAATGATACTTCTGAAGAAATCTTTATTGTAGGAGGTGAGCCAACTGTGTTAGATGACTTTGCGCTCTCGAGTTGGCACACCCCAGCATAACCTAACAGTCCAACTGAGCAACAAAACTTGCATCAAACAATGGCTAAGTCTTAAAGTGGCATTGCTTTTGTTTGAGTCTAACAGGAAGCCATCTATAGTCTGTGCAGGGCAGGTGTCCTGCTGCCTGTGTGACACAGACACAGACACAATGCATCCAGCTGCATATCCCATCTGTTTTGTTTTTAGGTAAATGGAATTGATTGGAAGCGGTTCTCTTTATAATTGCAGCAAACATTTCTTAGAAACATGGGTTTGTTACAAACAACAACCATGACAGCCAGGATAATAAAATGTGAGGCTGGATGAACACAGCAGGCCAAGCAGCATCTCAGGAGCACAAAAGCTGACGTTTCGGGCCTAGACAGCCAGCTCCTTTTCAACCACAACTACACAATGATCCTTCCAGAGTGCATCTGCCTATGTGTGTGTCATGCACTGTACTTCAGGCTCTAGTCTTATATAGACAGCAACCAGTAACATTTGTGACTTGGTGCAATCTCAGTGGGGGAAAAACCTGAATTGGTTCGATTAGTCCAATGATCTATTGAATGTGTTTTTATTTCTCAACAAGTGAGTGAGACTAGTATTTGGGACGATAGTAATGAAAGCAAGAGGAATGTTGCAATCTGTTAGTGCTGCACTATCTGGTCTGTTGAGATGAAGATCTGAAGGATTGTCAACAGAATTTTGTAAAGTGTTGTATTGACTAGTTGGGATTTCCTGTAAATGATAGGACTGTGCTGTGAGCAAAGAAAGAATATGTTCACCCAGCTCTACAGGCTGAATACTTATCACTGAATGCACACGGTAAATGCCACACGTATTGTATCTAGATTGAGGCACTTCATTGTGGAACATGCTCCAGTGAGAAAAATTGTATTTTGTTGCATTTTCCATAACATCCAATTTGAAATCTTTTGGACCTAACTTTTAGATATCTTGTGAATAAAGTAAATACTTGCAAAAGTTCCAGGTGTATTGGTTCAGCTCAGCTCAGTTCTGGGCTGGTTTGGTTGGTACTGACAAGTCTCTTGTTTAATATAGAGTGTTATGTCAGTCTTCAAACACTTTTTAGTAGCACTATGTGCTCTAGCAGCTAGAACTGCAATAAACCAGGGTGATCTAGACCCTATCACTATATTGACTGCACCACTCTTGCTTGAGCTTGAATACAAAGGTTTCCGGAAGATATAAAAAAAATTGCTTGCCTCCAGTAACCAAGCACAAGAAACTTAAGATCCTAGGTCCTTCACAAACTAGTCCAGCCGATTGTGTCTGGAAGAGTTTTTAAAACTTTCTGATCATGTTTCTTTGTGTGTGAAATTTCCACAGCAGTTGCATTTGGACATGGCTAATGTAGGAACACAGGACTGGTAACCTGATCTGCCATGAAATGGTCAAACGTTTCACGTGTCTGTGATAAAAAAGCTTGAGGATTATTTTCTCTGTCTTTCTCTCTCTGATGTCAGACTTTGAACAAAGATCCAGGCAAGACCCAGCCCCCCCACAGCCCTCCCCACTGGATAGTGTTCCTGTGGTAGTTTGGGATGGGGAGGGGGGAGTAGGTTACCTGGCTCAGAGATAACTGCTGTGTGCCCAGCTTTGTTTTTCTTTCTGTTCAGCGGCAGCATTCAACAGAGCCTGCCAAGATTGTTCTCAGTGTCAGCCCACATGTGGAAACTGTGTCTCATGTGGTGAAACCACCAGCTTAACTCCTAACGTACAAATAAAGCAGGGCAAGAATATTCAAATTTCACTGTGTGCCTGTCAGTCTGTCTGTCTCTCTCTCTCAGTTTTTGTTTCATGCTATCTTGTCAGTTGTCATTCAGTAGCCCTCAGTTTCCCCCCCCCCCCCCACCCCCCCTGGCCTCCCCCTCCAACCCCTGCGTCTTCCTGTACACACACTGTGACCTGAGAGAAAGAAACGTTTGTTCCCTTCACAGCCTCGACACGGACGTTTTGTCAGGCAAGTCCGCCAACCGAAGAGACTACGTCTTCAGACTGATCAGGACTGGGCGTTCTTGGCATTTTTGGGCACCTCATTAAAGTTTGCTGCCACAGGCAAGCTGCTGATCAGTATGACAGGACTTGGAAAACACTTTTTGTGAAAGAAAAATCTTTTGTATCTTGAATTCTATTTTCTTTTTTAAAACCATGTGCTAGAAAGCAATTTTCGAATGAAGGTATAAAAGTACTGCAACAAATAAACACTTGGCTTAGTTTTTGTTCAATGGAAGCTTATTTTGTGCTTTGCCGTTCTGAATTGAATACTTCAAGGATTAAGTTTCTAAAAACATTCAGCAATATTAAGCTGAGTCTGTAACACTTGAAGCTCAGGTCATCTTTTTGTGGTAGTTGAATACGTGTAAAGTGATGCTCTGCATGGAAGTTTTACACTGTTTTCTGTCACCCTAAAATGTTAGTAACAATTGCCTTTCTGAAACTAGCTTATCTTGTCCTGTGGTGGTAGTGGAACTGAATGCTTTAAAGAGAAAGTGTGAAACACTGGTTAAAGTGACTTTTCCAGTCAGCTGTAAGAAGCCGTAAATGAGTGAGAACACGAGAAGGTGCCAATTTTGTTGGCCAATAAATTAAGCAGAAAGTTTGTGACGGAACTGAGAATGCAAGCCAGTCTTCTCAGAATTAAATTGTAAACTGTGCTCCCCTTAGTTATACAGTGAATTTCTAATCATCCCACATATGGGGAAATACGTTAAAGGCAGTCAGTTTGCTTTTCTGATCTTTGGTTTGAGCTGGCTGCCTTGCTGACCTTATAAAAGTCTAGATTTTAACATTAGTGCACCTCAATTTGGTTTGCCATGGTTATTATAATCCTTTCTGAACATAAATAAAACTGCCCTGAGTCGGTTTCTATTCGTATTTAATATTTAGAATTCATTCTGTAAGTCCAAGGAGAAACTGAAAGAAACTTTCTTACCAGATTGCTGTAGCCAGAACTGTCGTCCTCACTCTCAACTTCTTTGTCTTTTCTCTTTAAGTGGACAAAATGCCTGTGTGAAGTGTAGCATCTCACCAGAGTAGCTGTTATCAGAAACTTGAATCTGTCCTCTGTGTAAATCACTGTGGCTCTCTTTGTCAGAGACTTTCTGATGCCCAGGTATCAGTTCCAAGTAGTAAATGCCAAAAAGACAGTTCTGTTTTTTAAAAGAAAGAATAATATTTTATTCCGAACACTCCTATTGGCATTTAGCAAGTCCTTTGTATTAACAGCACCATTGGTCGTCACTTTACTGCAAAAAAAGGTTGTAAAAATGAGTAAGGAGAATTCTTGAAGTCTATTAAGGCAGTGAGTTAGCACACTGTCTGTCTGATTTGTGGCTTGTAGTTACACCAGACTGTGTGCAACATCAGCATGGCATTGTCATGAAGAACGTTCAAATCCAGTATGTCATCTTCTTATTCTGAGCACATAACTGGGGAAGGACAAACTGACTGGATCCTCTTTTTTTTGTAATGTATTTACGTTTCTGAAGAACAGAATTGCTGCACGTAGGCAAGTCTTGATTGGACCTCCTTTCCTGCACTGCCTCTGTTTGCGAGCTGCAGGAGCAGATGTACAATGTGCAGAGCCTTCCTTCTCCACCACAGATAGCAGGAGGCGGGTTCCAGCCAAAGCTTCAGTACAATGATGTCACGGCAGTCAGCTCTAATTAAAGGGATGTGGACTGCCCCCTGAGCTTTTGGCAGCCTCTGGGATGGAAAACCCTGCCTTCTGACAGCACCACAGAAGTATGCAACCTACATGCAATGAAGATGTCAACAGTTTTTAAATTAGATGTTTCAGTAGAGGGCAGAAGACCACCTCCACATTGCATTAAACCTTATTTTACATCTTCTTTGTAAGTCGTAGGAGTGGACCAGTTAACACACACATTTGAAGTTTTACAAGTAGAGTGGGGAAAACTAAGCAAAGAAAACGGTGCATACCCTCAGGTGTGGTGGAGTCAAAGTTCAGCAGCTCTGCAGGATAAATGGAGATCTCTAACGGTGGTATTGTTTAAACTGTTTCACACAATACAGTGAACTGTCCCTCCTCCCGACATTTAAGATGTGCTGTTTTATTTGTAATTGAAATTTTCTTTCTCTCTCTGCATTGATCTAAGATTTTTTAAAAAACGTGTTGGAGAGAATTTGCAGCTTCTAACATTGGCAGTGGTAAAAAGAAATTTGACGAAGCACTTGGTATTCTCGTTTGTTTACGGCTAATTGAATCCAATCACTATGGTTACAATACCTTTGAAGGGGCATTGTGTGACGCCAAGACCTGAGGCAAGGCTCCTCGATTTGTCATGGTCCCAGACGGGACGTCTCAAAACAGCCGAAGCTCTCAGGTGAAGGGGAATCCCCGAGCTCCCCTTTTTTGTTCACTCACCCCTTTTGATGCCACAACAAGGTTCAATTAAAAACAGATCCCTTCGCTTTGTCCCAGTTCCAAAATGAATTTGTTTTAAAAGGAGCCAAAGTAACCATGCTTTCTTGTGTCATTAAAGAGTGAGTTTATTGTTTGCTACATGCAAGAATAAATACAAATACAACACAAACAAACAGATTGGAAATTAGAGGTGTCCAGAATGCTAAGAGTTTAATGAAGAAGATACAAAGTTCAGTCTCTGAATTGGTCACAAAATGCAGATAGCTGAACATTGCAGCCACTATACTGGAGGCTACTGGCAGCATTAAAGTTGCTCGTTGAAAGTCTAGTTCAAATTTTTAATTTTAGAAGTTCTGAGGAAGGATTACCGGACCTGAAACGTCAACTCTGATTTCTCTCTATAGATGCTACCCACCTGCTGAGCTTTCCCAGCAACTTCTGTTTTTTGTTCTTAGTTTCACAGATTGCTCGAGGTTCTGT
Source organism: Stegostoma tigrinum (assembly GCF_030684315.1). Classification (NCBI taxonomy): domain Eukaryota; kingdom Metazoa; phylum Chordata; class Chondrichthyes; order Orectolobiformes; family Stegostomatidae; genus Stegostoma; species Stegostoma tigrinum. The sequence goes on from NC_081382.1 coordinate 29,291,514, forward strand.
TGTTCTTATCCTTTGATTGTAATTTGAATTCCAAATTTTCGGATTGTAGAGAATCCTTTGTGTTCTGTTCCTTGTTTTCCTCTGCCAGAGTAGCTTGCTGACTTCTAGCATGCAGAGTAAGAGAATAGCTTTACCTGCAATCCAGGGAATAGTCAGTTTTCCCCACTATCCTGGTAAACGCACCAATGCATGTGTAAACTCATTATTTTTATAGTTACAAGAGATCACTGTCCAGCCCATTTTGACTTTCTCCTTTCTCTTTTGAAGCGATTTTGTTGGAAGTTCCCATTGCATGTTTAGGTTTGACATTCAATGGGTTGCTGTCTCTCACTTTCGCTTGCTCTCTCACTCTCACTCATTTTCTTGCCATTGCTCTCGCATGCTCTTTCTCGCAGTTACACACTCTTCCTCATGCCCTTGTTCTCAAGCTCACTCTCATTCGTGTGCTGTGGCCCCTCCTCACTATTTGTCATGTGTTCTTGCCCCCCCCCCGCTCTCTTACTCACACCCATGCCCCATCTTATGATCTTGCCCCTTCCCGTGCCCTTGTCTCTCTTTCTCATGTTCCTTCCGTCCCTCCCTCTCTCTCTCTCTCTCGCGCACCCGCGCCCCTGCCCGCACCCCTTCTCATGCTCTTGCTCCCTCTCGAGGCAACCACTTAATTTACATTCGTAGCCATTTCTCACTGTATCAGATCACTTTTGAAAAACACACCTCACAATTACAAGTGATAATGGGAACTGCAGATGCTGGAGAATCCAAGGTAACAAAGTGTGGAGCTGGATGAACACAGCAGGCCAAGCAGCATCTCAGGAGCACAAAAGCTGATGTTTCGGGCCTAGACCCTTCTTCAGAGAGGGGGATGGGGTGAGGGTTCTGGAATAAATAGGGAGAGAGGGGGAGGCGGACCGAAGATGGAGAGAAAACAAGATAGGTAGAGAGGAGGGTATAGGTGGGGTGGTAGGGAGGGGATAGGTCAGTCCAGGGAAGATGGACAGGTCAAGGAGGCGGGATGAGGTGGTAGGTAGGAAATGGAGGTGCGGCTTGAGGTGGGAGGAAGGGATGGGTGAGAGGAAGAACAGGTTAGGGAAGCAGAGACAGGCTGGGCTGGTTTTGGGATGCAGTGGGTCGAGGGGACGAGCTGGGCTGGTTGTGTGATGCAGTGGGGGAAGGGGAAGAACTGGGCTAGTTTTGGGATGCAGTAGGGGAAGGGGAGATTTTGAAGCTTGTGAAGGTTCCATATCAAACAGATGTCCACCTGCACATCTGCCAATGTGGTATATTGTATCCATTGCACCCGGTGTGGCTTCCTCTACATTGGGGAAACCAAGCGGAGGCTTGGGGACCGCTTTGCAGAACACCTCCGCTCGGTTCACAACAAACAACTGCACCTCCCAGTCGCGAACCATTTCCACTCCCCCTCCCATTCTCTTGATGACATGTCCATCATGGGCCTCCTGCAGTGCCACAATGATGCCACCCGAAGGTTGCAGGAACAGCAACTCATATTCCGCTTGGGAACCCTGCAACCCAATGGTATCAATGTGGACTTTACCAGCTTCAAAATCTCCCCTCCCCCCACCGCATCCCAAAACCAGCCCAGTTCTTCCCCTCTCCCAACTGCATCACAAAACCAGCCCAGCTCGCCCCCTCCCTAGGAGTAGGCCATTCAATCCCTCAAACCTCTTCCACCGCTCAATAGATCACGACTGACCTGTACCTCTCAAGTTCCTTCAACTGCTATCTTAGACTGTTCTAATCTAATTGAAATCTCAGGACATTTTTTTATTGAAGTCATTGGGCTGAATTTTGTTGAATGTCAGGAAATACATGAGACTGACGTGTGTGGGCAACTGGGCCTTTAGCTCTGACTTGTATAAGTGCCACCAAGGATGGCAAACCACACTCTGGAGAACAGCTGACCCGATCTGGTGGCCATCAGCTTGGTAACCTCCAAGATGGCAGTGGCCCTGCAGCCAACAGAAGGTTGGCAAAGCATTTCTTAACATAACTGTGGGACTGAGTACTGGAGGGGGAGCCCCTGTGGGAAATCGCTGGCGCTGTAGGTGCTGTCTTTCTTATCCAGGCCCCCGTTTTTGTTCATTGTAGTGATTGTTGCAAAGATGGCCTGGTAGGTCATTTTGACCGTGAGATCCCTGTTTGGGGCTGTTAACCTGGGCCAATCAGGGACCCCTGGCTGACAGATTACAAGCAGGAGCATTAGAGACTCCTCACTCTCAGAATGGCTTTGAGCTGGCTGGTCGGAGTCCATGTACTATGCACATTGTAAATAAAAGGTGACTTGGTGATGTGAGACCGGCCTCTGTGGAGTTATTTCGCTCTTAAAAGGGACATATCCACTCCTCCAGCCACACTTACTGCCTGTAAAATCCAACTCTTTGTGTCAAATTTCTCTGTTTATATACCTGAAATTATCAATCCAAAAACGTTTGGAATCTAATCAACAAAATGGCAGTCTAGGCTTAAGCCATTTGGACATTATTCTTGAACTAGTGCAGATGGCAGTTTTGGTAGTAAAAATGAAATTCCCTTTTCCCCAAGGCCAGTTTACCACTGCAAAGGTCTCCAAGAATGAACCAATGCACATTGCCATACATTGTGGAACTTTCCATCTATCAAATGTATGCATCAAGCACATAGTTAGCCCTTAGTTCAGTGCCAAAGAAGTCTGAATCATATTTCAAATGTAAAGGGGATTTTTTTGGCAATTTCCGTGGATACAATGTAAACAGAAACACAATACATTTGTTGACTGTAGCAAATAAATTATGATCTTAAGATGTTATTGAGCAATGCCTTTGTGCACATTTGGCATTTAGACACCAAACACTAAAAACTGGTCCATGGCAAATTGACTGCAATTTGAAATCTCAATGTAAATTGGTCACCATGCCAAATTGTCCACGCAATAGTATTAAACATAATTTATGTCTCCCAATGTCAAGTGGATGGCCCCCAGGTTGAACTTTGAGTGTCAGAAATGATCTCTTTTGTTCTGTGCTTGTTCATTTTTCAGAAGAAGCATTGTGGAGGAGCTAGCATTAACTTGCAGTGGCTGTTTAAAGTAAAGAAGGTATTGGCACACTGGTAATGTCACTGGCCTCATAAATCCATATCTCAGGCTAATGTTAGCGAGTTTTGAGAAGATTTGTAGCTCAGGTTGAGGTTCTGGATGTAAGTTTGCTCACTGAGCTGGAAGGTTAGTTTTCAGATGTTTCGTCGCCATTCTAGGTAACATCATCAGTGAGCCTCCGACGAAGCTTCGTCGGAGGCTCACTGATGATGTTACCTAGAATGGTGACGAAACGTCAGGCTAATGTTTTATAGACACAGGTTCAAATCCCATCATGTTAGGTGGTGAAATTTTAAATTCAATAAAGGAAAATTTACGGGGAGAAAATTGGTCTAACAATGGCTTTGTAACCATTGTTCATTGCCCTAAAACTCATTTGGCTCCTTTAGGGGAGAAAGTCTGTCACCTTTGCCTGGATTGGTCTACTTGGAACAAGTGAATGTGGTTAACTCTTACTCTGTGCAATTGGGGTTGGGTAACTGCTTAAAAAAATCAAATACTGGCATTACCCTTATCTAATGAATGAACAAAAGAAAGTTGCCAAAGTTGATCACAAAACTCATGTCGCAACGTTTGACTGGTGCGCGGAAGGCCATCATGTTCTGTGAAGTGCTGTAATGCCCTGTAGAAATCTTGGGCTAACAACACAAGGAAGGGCAGAAAATGGGCTGACTGTCAACCGTTCCAAGATCACTTCCTGTGCAGAATCCCAGGATGAAGATCTCTTGTCTTTGAATTTGATTGGGAATTGAAGCAGTACAGGGCCTAAACCGAACAGAAGGGTGTCCAGAGCATGTTTTTAAATCTACCAGACGTGGGACAACTGAAATCGCTTGGCACTGCCACCTGCAGTTTTCACAGAGAGAGTAGTGATTCTTCAAGAAAGGTAAATGCTGAAAACATGTAAAATAGAACCATTTCTCATTCCCCAATTTCTTAACCCTGGTTGAAGCAGCATCCATAATGTTCAGAAATATTCGCCAATATTGGAAAAAATCATGTCTGGTGTTTTTTTTAGCATAGGTTATGTGTATGAAATAAACATCAAACAAATTAGACAAATTGCACTTTTCCTCCACACTGTCAATGTTTGTCACTCCTGTGCTGAAGGCTCTGATTCATAATGGAAAGTTGCTGGGGAGTTAGCCAAGTGGCTGGTCTTTCTTTTTATTATGAGTGGGTACCATAGCCAACACTACCCGGACCTGTCAGTGGAGGCACTTGCAACATTAGTTGTCCAATGGCCACCATCTCCTTTCTCAGCCTTGAGCCGTTGAAGCCAGTTGAGGCTGGGGATCTGCTGGACAGTGGCACTGTGTCAATTTACCCACTGAGCTCAGAGTGGATCCCATTGGCATTTTATTTAAAGAAAACAATCAAACTAACCTTTGTGAGTCGCAATCACTCACTTGGATATTGGAATCTCGAGAAAGATTTCAAAATGTTCCAAAGCTTCCAAACTCTGACATTTGACAGAAGAATGAGGGGAGATCATCTGGAAACATATAAGATTATGAAGGGAATAGATAAGGTGGCGGCAGGGAGGTTGTTTCCTCTAGCAGGTGAAACTAGGACTAGAGCGCATCGCCTTAAAATAAAGGGAAGCAGATGTTGGACTGAGGTCTGGAGGAACTTCTTCACCCAAAGGATTGTGAATCCGTGAAATTCCCTGCCCAGTGAAGCGGTTGAAGCTGCTTCGCTGAATGTGTTTAAGGCAAGGCTGGATAAATTTTAGAACAGTGAAGGATTTAAGGATTATGGTGAGTGGCGCGTAAGTGGAGTTGAGTCTCAAAAAGATCAGCCATGATCTTATTAAATGGCGCGGCAGGCTCGGGGGGGGCCGGATGGCCTACTCCTAGTTCTTAAGTTCTTATGAATGTAATCTAAATGTTGTAGCAGGGTTGGGAAAGTCTAACAGAATAAGCAGGTAAGAAAGAGTGGAATTTAATAGAAATGAGAGGTTTTGAAAGCAGGGAGAGTTAACACACACAATTAATAGGGAGTAGTAACTAAATCAATGACTTAATATTATGTGACAGTTCTATTAGTCGCAGTTATAAAGAGTGTACAATGAGCAGTGTGTCCTGGGCTTCATGTACACGGGTCTACTGCAGATATCAGATATTGGTTAGCAAAGCAGATGAAATTGTGGGCTTCAAAAATACTGACATGAAGGACCAAAGCAGGGAAGTTACAGTGAACCTTTTTAGAAAGCTCTAATTAGGGCATAACTAGGAAATAGCATCCAGTTCGAGTGACTAAGGCGTGACTGGAGTGCAGTAGAGATTCATTGGCGTGATTCCAGTGTCAAGAGGGTCCTCTCATGAGGAGAGATGAAGTAGACTTGGGACTATGCTTATTGGCATTTAGACAAATGAGGGTGGACTTTATGGAATCATAAAATAATGAATGAAATAGATAAGATAAGAAGCGAGGAGGCTGTTTCCATTGGCTGATGAACGAGGAGGCATAAACTCAAAATAAGTGGGAGCAGATTTAGGACTGAGCGGAGGAGAAAGACCCTCCCTCGTGAAGCAATTGAGGCTACTTTGTTTTTCAGGCAAAGGTAGGTTTTTGAACAGTAAAGGAATTGAGGGTTATGCTGTTTGAGGGGTGAGGGGGTGTAAGTGGAGCCGAGTCCATGTGAAAGACCAGCCGTGATCTTACTGAATGGTGGAGCAGGCTTGAGGAGCCAGATGGTCCACTCCTGCTTATATTTCTTATGGTCTTATGCCTGCACTGAAGAAGGATTATAGGAGTTTTGCAAGAGTGCAGACGAAATCTACCAGAATAGTTGTCTATGGTAGGCACAAGGTTAGGTTGAGATGCTGAGGTTGGAAGGGAGATTTCGGAGAGGTCTACAAAGTTAAGACTGGCATTAAAAGGGTAAACAGAGAAGATTGTTTTCTATTAGCTGACGGTTCAGGGACTGAGGCACACCAACGTAAAATGTTGGCAAGAAATGCAGGGAAGATCCGACAAACAACATTTCCACGAGTGGTAATGGAGCTTGCGGCCTATAGGGAATTGGAAATGGTGAATGAGTACACAAGGAAATTGAACAGGCACCCAGGGAAATAATTGCACAGGACTACAGCGATGGGGTGACAAATGTGACTGATTGGATTGCCTTACATAGATCTAGCATGGATTTGATGGGATAAATGGCTTGATTCACTGCTACCATGAATCTGTCTTTAAGCCCCTACTGATCTCTCCAAAGACCAGTCTTTGTGCTGATGAGATACACTCATGAGATAAGGCTGTATGACAATCAGCAAGTGCACTTTTAAGTGATTTAATACCACAGTTAAAATGTTTAAATACCAGCACCCACTGTACGCTTTCAATTTTTCCTTACTTAAGTTGCGGCAATTTCCCAGTACTTATCTACAAATGAAAATCTGCCAGAAATCCCCTCAAAAATTACTAACAGTTTGTTTTTTAGAGTGAAAAAAGTGCTGTGAAGCTTTTATGGAGCACTCTTGCGAGAGTTGGCTGAGAAAGCAGTCACCTCTGCACGCAATCCCTTAGTGAGTCTCTAATGTCAGTTGCGTTTTCTTGAATACAATCCAAACGAGGACAGTGAAGGGGAACAGGATAAGTGTGTATGTGCGCCTATTGATAATGATACCAAAGTGGCATCTGTAAATTAAGTGACAGCAGCTTTAGAAGACGGATTGTATTTTGAGCCTGATTTTCAATTTCTCAACGTCATTGAGTATTCTTCATCTATTCAAAAAAGGAGATGTAGCCCTACATTGTTTGAAACATGAACTGCATTGAATATGAACAGGAAGGGGAAAAATATGCAGGCCTGATTCCATTACAGTGTTAATTTTGGTGTAATCGATGCTTTAGCGTTCATTATTCCAAGTTTAGAGACTGTGTAGTAGTACTGTAATATTAAAATTCTTAAGATTTCTTTAACAAATAGATCATTCTCGTGGCCACCATCAAAATCTTTTTGCGTTACCTTATGCATTTATATTACTGAAAATTGTTGCCGCTTTACTATTACTTTGTTTCATTGTCAATAGCTTCTAAGGGTTGAATTTTACCAGAAATTGGCGAAGTCAACTTCGGTGACTTCCATGGAGCATTTCTCTTGTTGAGCCAGATTGAGTTTTCCCAGCCTCTCCAGTTCACCTTTTTATGAACTGTGCGCTGCAGTTGTGTGGCACTTCATTCATGCTGTCCTTACCAGCAGCACAAGTGCTTATCCCTGCTGGGAACTCCCAGGATTCTCCGTGCAGTTCGTCAAAGCTCAGGTGTGCACTGGGCCATGCGCTGTCAGTCCAGGGTTGCCTGTGTGGGTCACTGTAGATAGTCCTGGAAATAGTCATAGAGCTGTACAGCATGGAAATAGACCCTTCGGTCCAACTGGTCCATGCCAACCAGATATCCCAAATTAATCTAGTCCCATTTGCCAGCATTTGCTCCATATCCCTCCTAAATCCTTCCTATTCATGTACTCAATCAGATGCCTTTTATATGTTTAATTGTACCAGCCTTTACCATACACATACAACCCTCTGCGAGAAAAAGCTGCCCCTTTGGCCCCTTCTACATCTTTCCCCTCTCACCTTAAACTTATGCCCTCTAGTTTTGAACATGGCTACCCTGGGAAAGAAAGAACCTTGACTATTCACCCTATCCATGCTTCTCATAATTTCATAGACGTCTTATAAGGGCACCCTCAACCTCCAATGATCCAGGGAAATCAGCCCCAGGCTGTTCAAATGACGGACAGAGGCAAGTTACCACCACACTTTGACAACAAGGACCTGAAGATCCTGGTACAGGAAGTCCTGATGGATGGTGCCCAGTGATGTTGGTAACTACTGCCCAAGAGCGAGGCCCAGAGTAGCAAGTGTCAAGGTACTTGCTCTTACTACTCACTTTGGGAATTGTCACTGTCTAGTTTCTACTGGCCTGTGGCAGAATATGATACGGATTGCATCGTCAACGAGTCATGAGAATTGCAGGCAACCTTTTATGTTCTCTGGTAATATTACCATTGGGTAGAATGTAGATAAGCAAAAGGACAGAGCCAAAGATTGATCCCTGAGGAATCCCAGAGGAAACCGAACAATATTAGGAAGAATATCCATTGTACGTGACTCATTGGCGTTGGGGAAAATGGAGCCATGTTGACTGTAGGTGCACCTAGCTGAGTGGCAGTGGAGAGGCAATGAAGGAAGATGGTGCAGCCAACCTTGTTGAGAAGGTGCAGGCATGGGGTTAGGGAGGTTTACGTGGAGGCGAGGGAAGGCGGTTCGATGGCATGGTTATTCCAGTCACAGTCAGAGGAGGCATTGGCCTAGTGGTATTATTGCTGGACTGTTAATCCAGAGACCCAGATAACATTCTGGGGACCTGGGTTAAAATCCTGCCATGGCAGATGGTGGAATTTGAATTTAATAAATGTCTGGAATTAAGAATCTAGTGATGACTGTGAATCCATTGTCGATTGTTGGAAAAACCATCTGGTTCACTCATGTCCTTTAGGGAAGGAAACTATTGTCTTTTCTGGGTCTGGACTCCAGACCCACAGCAATGTGGTTGACTCTGAACTTCCTTCTGGGCAATTAGGGATGGGCAATAAATGCTGCCTGGCCAGTGATGCCCTCATTCCGTAAATGAATGGGGAAAAAAAAAGCCACAACCACAAGATTTGACAAGGGCCGGTTTTTTGGTATTGTGCCTTGACCGGGCACCTGCCTTGTGAATCAAGCATGGAGTTGTGAACAAATATGATCATGAGCTTGCGAAGCAGATGTTGGAGAGGTGAGGCTGTTATTGATCAGATACACATTCAAACTATGTTTGACCTTTCACTGGACAGTGGTATAGGCAGCTATAACGCGCTAACTTTTCCTGTTCCTGGACAACCCTTAGGATAAAACACAGAAGCAGCTTTTGGTACCAAACGTTGAGGTGTCCACACACCAAAACAGCATCCACACAGGTTAGTGTGAACGTTCATAATACGTGGCCCCTGGAGGTTCCTTCTAGAGAAATTCACGGGCGTGCTTTTTCCTGAGAGCTATAGGAAATTGAGTGAATATCATTGCATCTGCTATTGTTGACTTAGCAATCTCCCTCCTCCGTGGTATCTTCTGTTTGCAATGTTTGAAAGTATCCCTCCGCACCCAGTTCAAAGCTGCTACAGCGTTTTGACCGATCCTCCCTCCGTCAGCCCCCAGAGATCACTGGTCTGTTAGCAGTTCTTTGAAACAGGCAGCCTGCTGTTTTTATCACCAGCCAAACCAATTGGCCATCTCACTCGGCTCATTGACTGCACTATGGAGATAAGGATTTTTTTTGTCCGCGGAGCTCTTACTTTTGAATTCTGCTTCAGAAGGTGATTGAGGAGGGACCTTTGAATACTTTTAAGACAGAGGCAGATAAATTCTTGTTCAGTGAGGGAATTGGTAGTTATCCAGGGTGAATGAGCATGTGGAATTTGAAGTTGTGATCTTATTGAAATGGCAGAACAGGCTCAAGGGGCCAATGGTCTCCTTCTACCCCTACTTTGTATATTTGCATTTACATATAATATACACTGTAACATGGCCCTGCCTGGCGTCCAAACAATCAAACTGAGCCGAATTGGGAAGTCACATGGCCTCATCTTTCATTTAGTATCACCTTAATTTTGCTTCAAAAATGATGTTCTATTGGACTGACACAATTCCAAGTCTCTGTCACTCACCTGCCTGTGCCTCTGGCCCTCTTGGATATATTTCCTACTGTCCCACTTTACCTCCTCTTGTTTTCTGATCTCTTTTTTTTACTCAATTTTCGCCTCAATGGCAACTTCCTGGTCTTTCTCCTGGCTGCATCACCTACAGCTTTTAGATAACAAGGTGTAGAGCTGGATGAACACAACAGGCCAAGCAGCATCAGAGGGGCAGGAAAACTGATGTTTCAGTTCTGGACCCTTCTTCAGAAAACAGCCCTGAGCTGAAATGTCAGCTTTTCTGCTCCTCTGCTGCCTGGCCTTCTGTATTTGACCAGCTGTACACCTCGTTATCTCAGATTTTAGCATCGGCAGTTCCTACTGTCTCACCTACAGTTTCTAGTTGTGTCCTTTCTCTGTCCTGGCCCACATGATTCCTCTTCCAACTAAATCCCATTTTCCATTTTGCCTGTTGTTAACACAACCCAGACACTGCTCATTACTCCTACCTGCCCTCACTTGCCAATTTTTTGGTGAGTGAGATTGTTGGGGAGTTTGTGACTCATGGTTGACATCACTGTCACATTTTGAGTTCTAGTTCAATGGAAAACGATGGACACCAAAAGAGAAAATAAGAAAAAAGTAATCAAAGTGATACCTTTATTTAAGATAAAACCAAAAGTGGCAACTTTGAACTAAACAAAGCCAGAAAGGAAGAATATAGGGAGCAGTGTTGTGCAAATTTAGTGAAAATAGTTTATGATGAAGTTCTTCCTAAAATGCGATTTTTATATTTTGCAGCCTTAATTGCTGTGACATAAAACTTCCAGACCTCACTTTGCTTTTCTGTAAAGTTCAAAGTAGTTATTATTATTATTCCTTCAACTCTTCCTTTATTTCACACATTGATAGGCTTACACATGTGGTTCAGCTCAGTAATGTGAGGAAAAATATAGACCCTTTATAATCTTATCTGTTTAATCCTAAATAAAAGGTACACCAAGCAGAGCCTGTCCAACAGCACTGTAAAAGAAATGGTCTAAGCCTTTTGTCTGTGGCTTATCAAGCCCCTTTGTGTGTGTGTGTGTGTGTGTGTGTGTGTGTGAGTGAGAGAGAGAGAGACAGAATTTGTCCTTGTTTTCATAAAGCACTTTTCCTCTGAGGCATATTAATAACTGATATTTGGCACTTGGTTTATTTGCTTTTTGATCAGACACCTCTAAGTTGCTTTATATACTGACTAAAGGGAATCTGTTGTTGCAAAATCTCCCTAAAGCAGGTCATTTATCATGCCCAGGGAAATTCATCACGTTGACTGAACAAAGTACAACTCGTGTATCATGAGACAACCATTGATGAGGTAACCTGGATTAGTTCAAAAAAATACAGAATAATTCATAGAAAATGGCTAATGGGGCCATTTGCCTTTTACCCCACTAGCCCCAACATGAATATTTACCTAGAGAGAATGTCAAAGTTTCCACATTTTAGTATCTGTCAACAGTGATTTGTTTTCTTGACCCTGAATTATTTTTCCTGGTTACTGTTTGACTTTGTCTACCAAGTGAATTGAAAAGAACAACGAAAGATTTCCATCTGGCTGATCTTTCAGATTTGGATTATCATTGGGGGTGGCACAGTGGCTCAGTGGTTAGCACTGCAGCCTCACAGTGCCAGGGACCCGGGTTCGATTCCAGCCTCGGGCAACTGTCTCTCTGGAGTTTGCACATTCTCCCAGTGTCTGTGTGGGCTTTCTCCGGGTGCTCCGGTTTCCTCCCACAGTCCAAAGATGTGCAGGCTAGGTGGATCGGCCATGCTAAATTGCCCATAGTGTTCAGGAGTGTGTGGGTTATAGGGGGTGGGTCTGCGTGGGATGCACTGAGGGGCGGTGTGGACTTGTTGGGCTGAAGGCCTGTTTCCACACTGTAGGGAATCTAATCTGTTGCCATTTTTGTCCTGCATTATGATAGTGGCACGGTAATGTGCAATGTTGCAATACCGGCATCTACGTCATGGCATTTTTGATTTTGCTGTGTGTTCACAGCCGCGTTAAGTCTCCGCTGAATTTGCAAAAAGCAGCATTGTGGGGGATTTCAAGCCACTAAAGATAACAACATCCAATGTACTCCCAGTATCTTTTATGTAAGTGTCTATCCAAGATACATGTGGACGGCATTGTTGGAGTCAAGCTACAGAAGAGATTTTATACATATCTCCAAAAGTAAGGGATACACTGAAATTCATTTTTAAAAATTCTTTTTTAAGTGGGCTTCACTAGGAAGCCCATTCCTAGTTATTCTCCACTCAGTGTCTAGTTGGACCATTTCATTGGCCATTTAAGCACTGACCACATATTGAGTCTGGAGTCACATGTATGGGCTAAATCAGCTATGGCAGATTTTCTTCTCTACAGGGTATTAGTGAAACACACGCGTGTTTACCACTATTGATAGCTTCACCGTCCCATTATTGAGACAAGCTTTTTATATTCCAAATTTATTAATGGGAGAGACATTTCACTAGCTACAGAAGTGAGATTTGAACCTGTTTGACATTAGTATAAACCTTTTAGACGGCTGTCATTTCAATTCTGCTTCTATCTCTCCCATATGTCACTCCAATGTGTGAATTTTGATCACAGCAAGAGACTTGTACACTACGCATGTGTTAATGCAACAGGATCCTTTAGTCATAGACAGAACGGTCCTTATATTTCAATCCACACTCCACCTCACGTTTATGGAACTCAATGTCTCATTGCCATTCATTGTGCAACCACACAGCTTCTTAGAGGCAGGCATTCTTACTGAACCAGAATAAAGAAAATACAACTGAGATAGTCAAGACATTAAAGTAGATACTCAAAGAAATTTTGTTGGCAGAAAAGTGAAGCATAAAAGAGCTAGATATCTGTAATTATTTTTGTCTTTCATGTTTTAAATGTGCCTCGCCTTTGGATGTAATGGTTTTCATGTTGCTTTGATTTGTGGTTTAAATTATGTTATCGCAAGTGTAGAAACACTCTGAAACACACCAGAGCAAATGAGATTTTTCTACAGACTTCCCTCAGCCGTTAGATAGAAAATGGTCAGACTGATTACATGAACCGAAGAGACGCAACCATGAATGTGAGTTGGCAGGGTGGGACCAAGAAAATATTTGTTTCATGCTGTAAGCTGCAGAAATGAGAGGAATAATGGACAATGTGTCACCAACTTTGTTCAATGACAGATTTTATTCCCAAGCCTGCCACTTATTGTATCTGCTGAAGGAGGGCCCTGACAGCTTAATTAAACCCTTCAAATGTTGTATAGTGTTTAAAGGTGCTATACAAATGCAAATTGTTATTGAAGCTCTTGGATTTTAGATGTCTTATTTATTAAATAGCATGAGAGAAATGAGGTCAGAGCAAAAATAGATTGTCAAATTTGGCAGGATACTTATGGCAACGGGAAGGGGAGTGGACAGATTAAAGGCACTGCTATTGGGTCACTATAATTATGTGGATTGCATGTTTTGGAAAGCACTTGGGCTGCTTGATGGCTTTGAAATAATCGAGAGTATTTTGTTACTACTTTAACACAAGCCCAGGAAAGCTTTGACTATGTTGTCTCCTGTCTTGCAATGTGCTGCAGCCAATTACCAAGAAGATTACTTTTGTTAGTAATGCCCCAGGTCAGCTGGTAATTGCTAAATTGTCCTCTCTCATGAAACTGTGACCTCCCTGTAGAATAGTAGCTGGGAAAAGTCTATTGAGTTCTGTGGATTGAGAGGATTATTCTTTTAAGTCAACTGAGGGGAAACAATTGCACTAAAATAAAAGAGCTGACAAATTAGTGCATTGGTAAACTCTGAATGGAGGTTAGTTCAAATGCTGTATGTCTGAAGCAAGGGATATTTTATAAATAATGCAGAGCCTTATTTCCTTGGAGCATGCTTGTCCTGTTTGAAAGTATTCCGGGTCAAATTAAAATGGCACTTTGCGGTGGGATTCTCTGCATTAGTCTCTAAGTCTGTATCATTTGTCCAGCAGTTGTTCATCTTAGCCCAGGCTCCATTCCAGGACTGAGCTTGAAATGTGCTTATTAACTCTGTGCATTGAAGATGAAAAATGTGCCAGAGGCTGTCATGAAAATCATGGATATTTCGGAATGATTTACAAGGCCGTGACCTTTATTAAGAGATTCAAGCAGCATCATAGACCAAATAAATCAGGAGACTGAAGCTTGAGCAAAATGGAATTGTCATTCAGTCCCCAGTAGATTATAAGCCTGAATCCTTAAAGGTTCATTGCAAATTTTATTGAACTGAAATTCATGGAAGTGTTGATGCTATTCCCTCCCTGACTCTCCACACACATCTGGCAATGTAGGATTTTTATCTCACTGCAAGATCCATAATTACAATTGCACTAAAACCATCCAATGATTTTTGGGAATGGATGTTATCAACTTGAAGTAAGAATGAAGCTCACTTGGGGATACATGTAAGCAAAGCGACAAGTTAATCTAGGATTCACATTGATGTGGATAGTTTTGCATACTTGGACATTGTACTTGTATCTTATACCTACAAGCAGGTATGAAGCTAAACTTAGGAAAAAAAGTAAATCTTTGCAAAGAACTTGATAAATTTTGTGTTTAGTTTGAGGGACAGCTGGAGTATACTTTAGATCTATCAACTGAGCATGATTGTGCTGGGTATAGACTTAAAAATGGTCCTCATAGCAATAAATCAGTTGCTTTGATCACACAAATGATCCAGTTATTATCTATTACATGGCATTTAGCATGACATCTGTCAATATTTTGTGCTTTACTTCCCCTTTGGCCTGCTGTGCCTAACAATTTTATAAATTCAACAGAACTCTGAAGGATTTGCACTTAGATTTTGCACAAAAATCCCTCCACCTTAAGTCATGAGGTTGTTGTTATTTGTTACAGTGTCAGTACAGTACTGTGTTTAAGGTGGGATCTGGTGACATGTTTTGCGATGGTATGTCACTGACTACATTAATAGTATGTTTTCTTTCATCTTCAAATTTATTTTCCATGAGACTTCCCAATCCCAAACCTATTTGGCATTTAATGTACTAATTTTCCACTGATATCATTGCAGGAGGTCTCTCAAGAGAGTCATACTGCCCTTACAGTTAACTTAATAAACTCTCAGTTCTAGCTTAAAAGCAAACGATATTCGGTTTAAAAATTGCTGATGTCTCAGCCTGCCTCCTCAGTAAAAGAAAGAGTTCTTTGTGAGGTTAATTGAGGCCTCATTAAATGAGTGCCTCTGAAAATCTTTACCACATCCCACAAATTACCAGTAATTATTCCTTTGAGCAGTAATACTCTATATTAACAAGCTTCCATTTTTAATGATATAACTAAAAGAGCTAAAAATGAGAGATGGGTGGATAACCTCAGCAAATGTTTACTTTTTTACGTTTTACTGCACAGAATGTTTTAATGACTCTCTTAACTGCTAACTTTCACTGATGATGTGGAATAATGCTCACAAGCAGCTCTGATTGGAGAGAAAATTGTTACCTGCATGTGATGTAAGTTTGGCAGTTACGTAATGCTCACCAATGGGAGGTACAGAACTGAATGGAGAGTTAAGTATTGTCAAATTTCACGTGGGAGAAAGAATAGAAGAACTCTATGAATGGAGCATTCTGAACGAACAGAGACAAAGATGCCAACAGTGGAGGAGAGCAGAATACAATTGAGAGTGACATTTTAATCATATAAAAACTGTTTCAAAAATCACACTGTTAATTGCAAGATCGTTGATTCACAAAGTACCACACGTTGGTCTAGAAGCTAGAGTACCAAAAGGAAGTGTGTAGTATTGGTTTTCAGTATTAAACATGAGCATTGCATTTCCTTTCAGAGTTATGTGCCCTTCCCCTGTTTGTTTACATGTATTTTTACTCATAGCTACGCACTGAACTTGCTCCCATTGTTGGGGCCTTGTTATTAGTAAAATTCATGGGCATGTGGCAACAGGCAAATTGGTCACTTTTTAAAAACAAAAATGAACAACATGATTTTGTAACTAAGTTGCTGAGACCAAAGGACTTGCGCAATAGAAGGAGACAGCAGTTAAAAACCATGATTGATACATTAGTGTACAAAAGGAGTCAGTCCAATGGAGCAAGTGTGACCAGTATCTTCCTTACCATGCATTTCTGCTTTATTTTTGTTCCTGTGTTCTTACCCTTCCGTGTCCCAACAACTGATTATTGCAGAGATTTCCTGCGAGAAGGACTATGCTGCAAACTGTTAAATTGTAAATTTTACTGTGAACAACTTCAGGATGGCCCAGCTATCAGGTTAGTTCAGGGTAGGAGTCCTCTTAATAAGACCAGTTGCTGGGTAACTTCCTTAGAGTGAGTAACCAGGCAGCATAAGCTGCAAACCTCCTACTTGCAGTCCTTATCTATGGCTCTGGCTGATCTTAATAATCCAGGGATCAAGGAAACCAGGACCAACTTGGATTCCTTCGTCTAATCATTATCCAGGAGCTCTAAATGGAAGGAAAGGCCAGGGTAGGACAGGTTTGGAGTTCGTTGTTTGACTGCAAGGGTCACATAGTGCGCAGACATCCTGTCAAGGCTCATACACATGAGTGATCGCCACTCTCAAAGGAGGTATTGAGCTGGTGTGTGGTGGCTGTAAAACCCAGGAGGGAAATGCGGGGGGATATTGTGGAGAGGAGGTTACCTCACAGAGGTTCTCTACTCAAGCTGATTAATTCTATAATCTTTGAGGTTAAAGATTAGAACTATAACCAAATTGTTTTCTCCCTGTCATACCAGGGTGTAATTACTAATTTTGCCTTTCAATTTATTATGGAATATTTTCCTTTTTAAATATATAAATTGTGTATATTTTTTGGAAAGTCTGATTAAACAATCAAATCTATAGGAAAGAAATAAAAAGGGCTCTTAGAACATGTACCTCATGTTGTTAATGTTATTACAATTACACACCACCTCCTTAAGCACTTTCCCTGCCTGCTTGATGCTCTATAACTACAAACAAAAAACGTTTGGCCTGAGCTAATGTCTCATTTGAGGAAGTTTCGAACCAATTCGCATCCAAAAGCTTGCTCTGAAAACTTTGTTCACGTTTTCTCAGCTTTGATGAGTTGCCCCACAGCAACTAATGAAATCTGCAGCATTCTAGAACAATCTGCAAAATTATTTTAAAACAGCATGCTGTGATATATCCAAAACAAATGCTTTCTATGGTGCATCTATAAAAGTTGGTAAGAGTCCTTGTGGACATGCTGAAATTCCTCAGTTTCCTAAGGAAGTACAGGCATTGCTGTGCTTTCTCGACTGTTGTTTTGACTTGGGTGAACCAAGACAGATTGTTGCTGATCATCACTCCCAGGAACCTGACATTCTCTACCACCTCCACCTCAGCACTGATGCAGTCAAGAGTGTGGCTTTCACTCTCGAGTGAATTCATGTGATTCTGTCATTCATGGGACACCCGCTGCGTTGCATATGGAGCACCTGATCCTCCCCCAGGTAAATTCCTTGAAGCTAACTGGTTTTGTGCCAAGGTGATTAGGTGGTATAGATGAGAAGGTTCTTGCCTTCATGACTCCTGGGTTAATGATGCTGCAGGTGCAGTTCTGTTATGGGGCTTAAATTTTGACTTGAGCTAAATTGCAGTAAAATTGCCTTCAAATTTTTGATACTGCTATTTGCTGTGCATAATTAGTTCATTAACTGAAAAAACAGGCAATGGAAATAAAATATAAAGTAATGTTTACTGAGGTAACTACAAAGCTGAATGCCATAAATCCTAATAAAGCCAGGAGCACTATGCATCACACGCTGCAGGACGGCCTGCCGCACTTCAACAGGGAAGTGGTTTTGTTAGCTTTAAACTTGTATCATGTAGCAATGTTTGGGCTGCAATAGCCTGAATGGTTTTGTTAACCAGTGCACAGCTGGTAAGCTGATGAACAGCAGTGGGCACTGGTTCAAGAAACAATTAAGTTGCAATTCCCACATTAAGTTAAAATTGGCACAAGTCCAAATGACATTACTGTCAAACTATACTTGGAGGTAATGGTATAATCTGGAAATTTTGCCTGGGATTTTGTGAACTCCGGGACTAATTAAGGAATAATTGAGCCAGAAATATTCACAGTTGTTCATTCTGAAAACGCGCACAGATTTTTTTTCTGTAACCCTGTCTAGACTGGACTATTCCAATGCTCTCTCAGCTGGCCTCGTACCATTCACCCAGTTATAAACTTGAGCTCATCCAGAATTCTGTTCACACACGCCCAGCACCCCTGTACCCACTGATCATCTTTAACTCCTGGTGTGGAGGTGCCTTGAATTGTGAAGTTGGTCCGTGACCGAGCTGTGCAACCTTGCGAACAAACCTTTCCAGCATTTCGCATTCCATCAATAGTAGCAACAAGCACATCTGTAGTTTCAATCACGCCACCAGTTGCAGGAAGCTGCCAAACCTCACCTGGTCAGGCGTACATATGACTCCAGACCCATATCATTGTGGTTTATTCTCAACTGTCCCCTGGACATTCAGGGAAGGGAGTAAATGCTTGTCCAGCCTTGAATGCCCCATCTCATGAATGAATTAAAGAAACAAGCCATGCATTTAACTGGCCTGCGACCAAGGCTTGGAATTCCCTTCCTCGGATCATCTGCCTTTAAGTCACTCCCTTTCAAAAATGAAGCTTCTGGTCTTGTAGTGCAGTGGTAGTGTCCCTAAATCTGAATTAGGAGATATGGTTCAAGTTTCACTTGACCTGGAAGTGTCAAAGCATGTCTAAGCCTGTTGATTTACATATCTCATTAGTCATTTATTGTATTATCTCCTTTAGTGACTGGGTGCGAATTTTGTTTGCCTAGAATAACATGGATTTGCCATGCTAAATTGCCCATGGTGTCCAGGGATGTGCAGGCTAGGTGGATTAGTCATGGGAAATGTAAGGTAAAAGGATAGGGTAGGGGTTTGGGTTTGGCTGGGATGTTCATTGTAGGGTCAGTGTGGACTCAATGGGTTGAATGGTCTACTTCCAAATTGTAGGGATTCTGTTTCAAATTCAGTGCTTGAACAGATCTTCAGACAAGTTGTTGTGATTTGTTTGCGGGTACAAATGGGTTTCATTTTGGACTGTCATGTTCAGGGTATTTAGATATAGTTTCATTTCATCCCCAAGCATAAAACTGTTCGAATGTGCTGCTTTGGTTCAAGATTATTTACAGAGGCAATTAGGACAGCACTGACAATAAAAATCTTGGTAAGCTCCTTTTGGTGGCTTTATCCAAATCAAATGTCCATTTATCAGTGAGAACAAAGTGTGGAGCTGGATGAACACAGCAGGCGAAGCAGCATCTCAGGAGCACAAAAGCTGATGTTTCGGGCCTAGACCCTTCATCAGAGAGGGGGGTGGGGAGAGGGAACTGGAATAAATAGGGAGAGAGGGGGAGGCGGACCGAAGATGGAGAGAAAACAAGATAGGTAGAGAGGAGAGTATAGGTAAGGAGGTAGGGAGGGGATCGGTCAGTCCAGGGGAGATGGACAGGTCAAGGAGGCGGGATGAGGTGGTAGGTAGGAGATGGAGGTGTGGCTTGAGGTGGGAGGAAGGGATGGGTGAGAGGAAGAACAGGTTAGGGAAGCAGACACAGGCTGGGCTGCTTTTGTGATGCAGTGGGGGGAGGGGACAAACTGGGCTGGTTTTGGGATGCGGTGGGGGAAGGGGAGATTTAGAAGCTTGTGAAGTCCACATGCATACCATTGGGCTGCAGGGTTCCCAAGCGGAATATGAGTTGCTGTTCCTGCAACCTTTGGGTGACATCCTTGTGGCACTGCAGGAGGCCCAGGACGGACATGTCATGTGAGGAATGGGAGGGGGAATCGAAATGGTTTGCGACTGGGAGGTGCAGCTGTTTGTTGCGAACTGAGCGGAGGTGTTCTGCAAAGCGGTCCACAAGCCTCCGCTTAGTTTCCCCAATGTAGAGGAAGCCACACCGGGTGCAATGGATACAATATACCTCATTGACAGATGTGCAGGTGAACATCTGCTTGATATGGAAGGTCATCTTCGGGCCTGGGATGGGGGTGAGAGAGGAGATGTCCGCAGATGTCCACGTTCTTCAAGGACCGCAACTTTCCCCCCGCAGTGATTGAGAACGCCCTTGACCGTGTCTCCCGCATTTCCGCAACACATCCCTCACACCCCGCCCCCGCCACAACCGCCCCCAGGGGATCCCCCTCGTTCTCACACACCACCCTACCAACCTCCGGATACAACGCATCATCCCCCGGCACTTCTGCCATCTACAATCCGACCTCACCACTCAAGGCATTTTTCCATCCCCACCCTTGTCTGCCTTATGGAGAGACCACTTTCTCCGCGACGCCCTTGTCCGCACCACACTGCCCTCCAACCCCACTACACCCGGCACCTTCCCCTGCAACCGCAGGAAGTGCTACACTTGCCCCCACACCTCCTCCCTCACCCCCATCCCAGGCCCCAAGATGACCTTCCATATCAAGCAGAGGTTCACCTGCACATCTGCCAATGTGGTATATTGTATCCATTGCACCCGGTGTGGCTTCCTCTACATTGGGGAAACCAAGCGGAGGCTTGGGGACCGCTTTGCAGAACACCTCCGCTCAGTTTGCAACAAATAACTGCACCTCCCAGTCACGAACCATTTCCACTCCCCCTCCCATTCCTCAGACGACATGCCCATCATGGGCCTCCTGCAGTGCCACAATGATGCCACCCGAAGGTTTCAGGAACAGCAACTCATATTCCGCTTGGATCCCCTGCAGCCCAATGGTATCAATGTGGACGTCGCAAGCTTCAAAATCTCCCCTTCCCCCACTGCATCCCAAAACCATCCCAGTTCTTACCCTCCCCCCACTGCACCACACAACCAGCCCAGCTCTTCCCCTCCCCCCACTGCATCCCAAAACCAGTCCAACCTGTCTCTGCTTCCCTAACCTGTTCTTCCTCCCACCCATCCTTTCCTCCCACCTCAAGCCGCACCTCCATTTCCTACCTACCACCTCATCCCGCCTCCTTGACCTGTCCATCTTCCCTGGACTGACCTATCCCCTCCCTACCTCCTTACCTATACTCTCCTCTCTACCTGTCTTGTTTTCTCTCCATCTTCAGTCCGCCTTCCCCTCTCTTCCTATTTATTCCAGTTCGCTCTCCCCATCCCCCTCTCTGATGAAGGGTCTATGCCCGAAAGGTCAGCTTTTGTGCTCCTGAGATGCTGATTGGCCTGCTGTGTTCATCCAGCTCCACACTTTGTTATCTTGGATTCTCCAGCATCTGCCGTTCCCATTGTCACTGATCCATTTATCAGTGTCTGTGTTCAAACCAGAGGGCGTCCTGTGGTGTAATTTGTGGCTAAAGCATAAAATGGACTATGTTATAAGGACAGAAACATGTTTCATTTAGTGCTTGAAGCTTTATTCTGTGGCCAAGGTGCATCTGTGTGCAAGATAAACAGTTTCCTTTAAGAGCCTGCTGCAAACCAAATGAATGGAATAGTCTGAGCTCAGTTTTAGAGGCTGATTACACTTGGGGATAGCTGGAGGTCACTCATAGGGCATTCTCTGTTCCTAGGGAAGTTGCTAGAAAGAGTAGAAAAGACTGGTTTTCCTTGGTATTTTTTCAGAGTATGAGGCGCACATCTGCATGTGTAGTACCTGAAGTGTGGACATTATGTCCGATACCATCACCTTGCCAATTGCAAATGACATCTTAAACAAAAGACTAAGGTACAAATGCACCGTCCCTTTTACTGTGGAAAGATTTGTGCATTGTGTGTCTCCACCCTGTTTCAAGCCATCTGCTTATAAACCCTCAACCTTTGCTAACTCCAGTGTGACCAGTGAAGTGCTTTCTTGGCTGGCCTCTTGTTCTTCATGCTCTGTAAACTTCAGCTCATCGAAAACTCCTCCCTCTCTGTCTTTCTTTCTGTCTTTCTTTCTGTCTTTCTTTCTGTCTTTCTTTCTGTCTTTCTTTCTGTCTTTCTTTCACTCTCACTCTCACACACTCTCTCTCACACACACTCTCACCCTCACACACTCTCACCCTCACCCTCACATGGACTCTCCCACACACACAGGTCTATGGGATGAACTTGTATTTGCAGATACATTCTATTTTCTTCAAAAAGTACATAATTTATAGACAATCAGTCAATTTGGCATTTTATAAATTCCTACTTTAGACATAAAACTAGTCCAAATCAAACCATTTCTTCAGCCAGAGAGTGGTGGGCTTGTGGAATTCATTGACGCAGAGTGCAGTGGAGGCCAGGACGTTGGATGCCTTCAAGGCAGAGATTGACAAATTCTTGATCTCAAACGGAATCAAGGGCTACGGGGAGAGTGCAGGGAAGTGGCGTTGAAATGCCCATCAGCCATGATTTAAATGGCGGAGTGGACTTTGTGGGCCGAATGGCCTTACTTCCACTCCTATGTCTTATGGTCTTATGGATTCTAAACAAGGGTCTCACACCTAACCTGCATTGTCTGACCTGAAATGTCACCTCTTATTTACGGTGATAAAACCTTTGGTTCTCCCAGGACAGTGGCTTGAAAGGAATTCAGAGTTTACATATACATATTAATCAATTAAAACCTTCTCAATGATTTAAAGATTTAACAGCACCTCAGGTTTGTTTGGTACATCCTCATCAGTGGTATGACCCTTTGATCTTTTATTTAATAATTATGTGTCTGATACCACCTGTCTCAGTAGCACCTGAAGAAGGAGTAAAACTCTAAAAGAAGAGATAACAAAGTGTGGAGCTGGATGAACACAGCAGGCCAAGCAGCATCTCAGGAGCACAAAAGCTGATGTTTCGGGCCTAGACTCTTCTTCAGAAAAGGGGGATGGGGAACGGATTCTGAAATAAATAGGAGGGAGGCGGATCGAAGATGGATAGAGGAGAAGATAGGTGGAGAGGAGAGTATAGGTGAGGAGGTAGGGAGGGGATAGGTCAGTCCAGGGAGGACGGACAGGTCAAGGGGGCGGATTGAGGTTGGTAGGTAGGAAATGGAGGTGCGGCTTGAGGTGGGAGGAGGGGATAGGTGAGAGGAAGAACAGGTTAGGGAGGCTGGGACGAGCTGGGCTGGTTTTGGGACGCAGTGGGGGAGGGGGATATTTTGAAGCTTGTGACGTCCACGTTGATACCATTGGGCTGCAGGTTTCCTAGGCGGAATGTGAGTTGCTGTCCCTGCAACCTTTGGGTGACATCATTATGGCACTGCAGGGGGCCCAGAATGGACATGTCGTCTAAGGAATGGGAGGGGGAGTTGAAATGGTTTTTGTGTTTTCAGATAAACCTATCGGACTATAACCTGGTGTTGTGTGATTGCTGACCTTGTCCACCCCAGTCCAACACTGGCACCTCCAACATCCTACGTATCCTAAGGCACAAGTGTTCTTCCTTACCACTTCCCATTGTCCTCACTGGCCTACACTGACTCCTCATCTTCCACCTCAAATGTAAATTCCCAACCTTTGTGTTGAAACCTAAATAAAGTCTGTTGCTGTCTCTGTAACCTCACCTACAGTTCTGCTTCTGAGTCCTGGCTCATTACTGTTATATTCCCCTGTTCTCTTCCATTGAAATCCATGTGTTTAGCTCCTTGCCAGCAGGTATAAATATTCAATTAACTCTGCCAACTCCTTCAGTTCCTTTTAAAGCTTCCTCAAAATCCATGCCTTTGCTTAACCTTTTGATCAGCCCTCCTCATTGCTCTTTTTTTGTCACTTTATCTCTATGAAACACCTTGAGACATATTTTCTCTGTTAAATACCTCACTTGCAAGCTGATGCTGATCCTCTTGTATAGAAATTTACTTTTTTGAAAGAGGAAGTGGAAAGAGAAAAGATGGATTCAATCTTTTGAATCTAATTTCAAAGCCTTTACTCTTATTGGCAAAAAACTGCTAAAAATTTTATTCATTTGTGGGATGTTGGTGTCACAGGGCCAATGTTTATTGAGAAGATGAGAGGTGAGCCATCTTGAACTGCAGTCCACATTGGCGCATCCACTGTAAAGTTCAGAAGAAAATTCTATGATTTTGACCCAGAGACAGTGAAAGGACAGTGGTGTAATTCCAAGGCAAGTGCTGTGTGTCTCAGAGCGGCAATTGCTAGTGGTGGTCTCCTATAAAGATGTAACTGGGAGCAGGAAAAGGCCAATCAGCTCCTCAAGCCTGCTCTACCATTTAATACGATGATGGCTGATCTAATCTCAGCTTCAACTCCACTTACCCGCCCACTCCCCAGAACTCTTTTAACCCATTACTAATTTAAAAGCCTGTCTATCTCCTTTCTAAATTTGTTAAATCTCTCACCATCCTCTGCACATCAGATTCACAACCCTTTGAGAAAAGTAATTCCTCTACGTCTGTGTTTTCAATAGGAATAGGCTGGCATTAGTCCACTTCCACCAGCTGGGTAGCAGAACGTCTTCACTATTAAAGTTTAATCTGAAGTCAAGGGACTGTCATTAAGATACTCTTTGTTAACAGCAAATGGAAATTTTTTAAAAAGCGTCATTACCATGACAATGTTCTTTGTCCAAGCCTTAAATATTCGGGAAAACTTTGGAAAAGTACCCAACGCGCAAGTTATACGTTGCCTTTGATACCTGGGGGTTAGTACTTAAAATTGAGACAAAGTCATTTCGAAAACTAAATTTATATATTGCCATCACTGTCAGATCATGAAACAAAATAAATATGCATCTGTCAGTAAAAGATATATTTTTCATTGCTCTGCATCAATCAAGTTATTGTATAAAAAAGGACAAATGAATGTGAAAAACGTTACTGTATCAGCCAGTTATCAGATCAGAACAGACAGTAATGTCAATATATGCATTTGCTGCTTTTGGAGATCACAGGTTTGGAAAGTGCTGTCAAAGCAGCCTGGGTGAGTGGCTGCTGTTCATCTTGTAGGTGGTACACACAGCTGCTACTGCGCTTTGGTTGTGAAACAAGTGGATGTTTCAGATGCTGCACGGCATGCCGTTGATATTTTCATAAATGGTACCTTGTGGTATTTACCATCATTACCCCTTGAGATATGTGGTACTGGGAACAGCTGCTTTTGCTGCTTGGCATGTAAGTGGTCCTGTTTTATGGATTCACCACATTTACCCCAAGTATACCTGCTGCTGTTTCTTGATGCCCTCCTTGTTGAATCAAAGCTGATCTCCACCTGGATGACGATAACGGAGTGAGGTATATGCCGGGCTTTGAGATTCCATTTTGTGGTTGAATAAAACTCTGCTGCTATTGATGGTCCACAGTGCCTGACAGATGGCCAGTCTTTAGCTGCTAGATATCTTCAAAGTCTATTGCACTTAACACAGGGGTGGTGCATACAACACACATATCCTCAATATGAAGACAGGGCTTCCTCACCATGGACTGTGAGGTAGTCACTCTGACCAAGACTGCGATTGATAAACACATCTCAACAGCGAATGGAGAAGGTGAGGCCAAGTAGATTTATTTTCTTGGTTCTTTCTCTACCTGCTATGGGTCCAGTCTTGGAAGATGTGTTTAAAATTCAGTCAGTTTGGTCAATAGTGATGCTCTCCAAGCCATACTTATGGATGTCAAAGTCCTACATCTAGAGTACTTATGGTTCCCCTGCCACTCTCCATGGATTCTTTCAATTGTGCTTGGTAACCATCAGGAGATTTCTTTGCCCATATTTGACTTTATACTGTAGATTTAGGGGGTTTTGGAGTCAATGTCATGGAATCCCAAAGACAAATCCCTTCCACCTAAATGCCACTTGCCACTACCTCAGTGGTTTTATCCTACTGGTGGGAAACGACTTACCCAGGGATAGTGCCGGGCTGACTGTGGTGTAAGTTCACTGATGGAGTTATACTTTCTTACAGATTCAGTCAGCTTGTTGCTAGAATACTCTCCAGCTCTCCCAATTTTGGCCCAGGCCCCCGTATTTGAAAAGATTTTGCAGGGTCAGCAGGTCTGGACTTGACGTGATAACTTCTTGTGCTGCTGTCTATCCCAGGAGGTCTGTCCCAACTTCGTTCCTTACAGAGCTTTCAGCAGTTTGATCTCAACCGGGTGGCTTGCTCAGCCATTTCTGAAGGCACTTAACAGTTAATCACATTGCTGTTGTTCTAGAGTCACATGTAGGTCAGAACAGGTAAAGATGACAGATTTCTTTCCTCTATGGGCATCAGTGAACTTCAGTTCCTGTTAGTTGGCAATGGTTGTCAGAATCCAATGGCGGAGCAGAAACTGAGCTGCTTCAGTACATAAAGATATTTTGTTTTTCTTTCCCCCACACGCTGAAATATATGTATGTGTATGTGCGTGTATATACATACACATGCACATGCACAGCTCTGTGGGGCCAAGTGTATTGTTCTCTCAGAACACAAAAGGAGCATTTTCCCCAGAAGCTGAACAGTTGCCTGCAAGCCAAGGGGCCATGTGAGTGAGCAAGAAGTCAAGTTGAGCTTTGGCCATTAGGTTGGACTGAGGCAGAGGGTCAACTTGTAGCAGATCATCCCCCACCATCCCCCCACCACCCCCCCACCCACGCACCCAAACCCCTGAGTCAAGGGACAGCTGACAGCGGTAAATGGGTCACATAGAACTCCCCTGAGATTCTTGCAATTGGAGCTTGAATGATTTTAATTTTAATCTGAAATGCCACTTGATAATGAAGCCTTAATTGTCATGGATGCAAATGATGTCTGACTGCATCAAGCAAGTGAAATGTCTTCAGTTTCGCATTACTTCTGTAAGCACCAGAATCATCAATGGACCAAGAGGGTAGTGTTACTGTAAGTTATTTCATTTCAAGTTAGTTTCCTGAAATGGTACAGTTGTATTTCAGCTGAATGAGGATAATAAACTGGAAAAATGTTTCACATATGTTGGGGTAATCCAGTAAAGCAACAAACATATTTCATTACAGAAGCTCCATGGCCTTTTGTCCAAATCAACTGCCAGGTAAACCTTCTAAGTTCCCATAGCATGGATCTTTAGCACACCTTGCTCGGCATGAAAAAATACCTGCATTCTGGGGATATCAATGACACCAAAGGCCAGGAATCCACGTCAGCACCTGACATACACTGACACCTTCAAGTCTGTGTCGCAACCAAAACCATTTTCATTCGCTGTTCTGCCATTTGGTTTTGTTTTATTTGCCTTCACCGTGGCAGCACGGTGAGAACCAACAGTGGAATGATGCAAGTGAGGACACAACATGGGGTTAAAACTGTAACCTTCTCCTTGCCCCAAATCCTGTTATGGGATGTTATGTGCATCCTTGTAAAATACAATCCAGGCATGTGTTAGAGCTGAGTGCGATGTTCTGGTTATGACAGGGTTAGGATACGTCTCTTTGAAATGAGGTTCATCGAGATGTAACAGTGCTGCCCAAATAGCAGTGACTCCAGATACAGTTGGGACATCAGTAGCAGCGGACTCAGTGAGGTATCTGAAGGGATCATGTGCCCCTCCCTTTTGAGGTCAGCCAATGTTTTATGCCAGCACTCTGCCCGAAGTTAATTGCCAATAATTGACTCATTTATCTTCTAACTTTGCTAATTGTGACTACAATTTTGAGCAGCAGCACATGTTGGGAGATAATTTTTTGGCTATGCTGCCCACAAGTTAATCAAAATCTGGATTTAACTGCTGCCTCCCAAACTTCATCTACACCTTCAGCTCTGCCGCAGCTTTCCAATCCTTCAGGTTGTCCTGCAGTCTCTATGGATTACAGCTCAATCGGAATTACTCTTGGGAGCAACTTAAAGGAAATAAAATCATGACATTGAAAAAGAAATGGATTGCTTTTATGGTCACTTCTGTTTAAGTGGTGATACAGGGCAGGACATTTAGGACTGAGATGGGAAATTTCTTCATGCAGAGAGTGGTGTGACTGTGGAATTGTTTACCACAGAAAGAAGCTGAGGCCAAAATATTGATAGAGAGATGGAATACTTTGGGCTAAAGGGATCAAAGGCTTGGGTTGAAAGCTGAATAATCATATTGAAAGGTGTAGCAAGCAACGGATGAACTGGCTGCTTATGCTCCTATTTGCTGTGTTTCTAATGAGGGAGATGTTTGCATGGCAGTCAGTGGTAGCAAGTCACATGTTGGTGGGACCCCAATAGGTGTTGACAATGTTAATCAGAGATAGTAAGAACTGCTGATGCTGGAGTCTGTGATAACACAGTGTGGAGTTGGAGGAATACAGCAGGCCAGGCAGCATCAGAGGAGCAGGAAAGTTGATATTTTGGGTTGGGACCCTTCTTCAGAAAAATGTGAGCATAAACTGAACAACGTTAATATCACTCCTTGATATAATGCAAACCCATTGCCACTGGCTTGTGAAATAAACGTTCCTTTGCTCAATGAAGTAGCCTCATTTCATATTTTAAAAAATTGTACTGAGGGCCTTGAGGGTCAGAGGATTCCGAGGAGAACTCAGCCCCTCTTGGCCTAACCATTTTAACGTGACTCCTATCTGCAATTGAAGAATAAAATCACATTTGCTCAGCTATTCCAGCGCAAGAGGTCCAACTAGAGACCTTTTTCTTTCCATTTTATTCTCAGTTCTTCCTTCTCAATTGCCTCCTTCGCAAGGAGCGCTGGGAATTGCGAGCAAATAAATTTGTCCACACATGTATACCTAGAAAAGGGGTCGACAGCATTCATATCAGAAGGAAAGTATTCCTTTTTGTTTGTCAGTGGCAGGGTGAAAACTGGACCATTTTACATTTGCATGTGTGGCTGACAGCTGAACTCTTCTGTAAAAACAGCTCAACCCAGGAGGAACTAGCCTGGTGAGTGATGAATGATCATTCACTTCTGGTCATTTTAAAGGATACCAATAGAATCCCACTACATGCACTCACTGCAGGTTTACAAGCATAAAGTGGTAAAGTGAAGGGGTTCAGTTGTTCTTTTGTGATTGACGTTTTTGTAAGGCTGGTAACTCACTGAAATAACTCACTTCTTGAAAACTTTTCACAGCTCAGCGCTGTCACCAGCTGCAAAGCAGGATAGTTTGACCTGTGGAAAGTGTTTCATCGTGTAGCATGAGGAGCCACCCTTTGAGGAGGAAATCAAAGAAAGGGTTTTCGGATCAAATACAAAGCCATGTATTTGAATGCTCAAATCATGTGTGGTCAATGAGCCATGATCTAGAATGGTGGGGCAGGCCTGAATGGCCTACTCCTGCTCCAATGTTCTTCCACACGAGATCCTGTAAAGCCACCCATGCTTCAAAACTTCTTTGGATAAAACAGATGGGAAGAAGCTTATCCTTTCAACAGGAATTTGTTATTTTTTACATTCCATTTTAATCCAGCTTCCTTTTACATTCAGTAAAATTAGATTTGTACGACTTTGAGTCAACTCCTTTATGTTGCAAGTAAAAATTAACCGACCATGAGTGGGTTCGAGCTATTGGCAACACTTGCTGGAACGTTACTCCATTTTACGATCCCCTGAATTTACAAAATTTGCAAAATATGTACAGCGCAGAAAGGGGCCACTCTACCCAAAAGATCCATTCTAGCGTACGTGTTCTGCATGAGCTTCCTCCCACATGCTTTTCATCCAGAAAATCCTTTGAATTTGTTTTCTGTCTTGTATTTATTTAGTTTCCCTCCTAAAGCTCCTAGACCATACGTTTTAACCATTCATTAACATTGCCGATGATACGAAGATAGGTGGACTGGCAGGTAGTACTGAGGAGGTGGGGAAGCTGCAGAAAGATTTAGACAGTTTAGGAGAGTGGTCCAAGAAATGGCTGATGAAATTCAATGTGAGTACATGTGAGGTTTTGCACTTTGGAAAAAAGAATACAGGCATGGACTATTTTCTAAACAGTGAGAAAATTCGCAAATCAGAAATGCAAAGGGATCTGGGA
This sequence comes from Stegostoma tigrinum, assembly GCF_030684315.1. Classification (NCBI taxonomy): domain Eukaryota; kingdom Metazoa; phylum Chordata; class Chondrichthyes; order Orectolobiformes; family Stegostomatidae; genus Stegostoma; species Stegostoma tigrinum. Next base: position 29,321,267 of record NC_081382.1, read on the forward strand.
GTGTTGTTCCATGATTCTCTAAAGGTTAACTTGCAGGTAGAGTCCGTAATTAAGAAAGCGAATGTAATGTTGTTGTTTATCTCAAGTGGGTTGGAATATAAAAGCAGCGATGTGCTTCTGAGGCTTTATAAAGCTCTAGTTAGGCCCCATTTAGAATACTGTGTCCAATTTTGGGCCCCACACCTCAGGAAGGACATAATAGCCCTGGAGCGTGTCCAGCGGAGATTCACACGGATGATCCCTGGAATGGTAGGTTTAACGTATGATGAACGGCTAAGGATCCTGGGATTGCGCTCATTAGAGTTTAGAAGGTTGAGGGGAGATCTAATAGAAACTTACAAGATAATGTATGGTTTAGAAGGGGTGGATGCTAGGAAGTTGTTTCTGTTAGGCGGGGAGGCTAGGACCCGTGGGCACAGCCTTACAATTAGAGGGGATAAATTTAAAACTGAAATGGGACGACATTTCTTCAGCCAGAGAATGGTGGGCTTGTGGAATTCATTGCCGCAAAGTGCAATGGAGGCCAGGACGTTGGATGCCTTCAAGGCAGAGATCGACAAATTTTTGACCTCAGAAGGAATCAAGGGCTATTGGGGAGACTGCAGGGAAGTGGTGTTGAAATGCCCATCAGCCATGATTTAAATGGCGGAGTGGACATGATGGGCCGAATGGCCTTACTTCCACTCCTATGTCTTATGGACTTACGGTCTTATTATGAGTTTTGCATTCTGCACTTTTTGGGTATGGAAATGTCTCCTGAAATCCCCATTTGGATTTATTAGGTCTTGCCTTGTACTGATATCCCTAGCTTCAGAGTCCCTTCAGAGTCCCTCCACAAGTTTCCACAATTTTCTGCCCATCTACAGATTCACCAAATAGAAACTTAAAGTCCTCTGATCAGAACAGTTTGTATCTCTTGTTTCCCGCAGGGAAGAGACCAAGTGATTTAATCTTCCTCCTGTACAGTGTGTTTTATCTCTCATCTTCTATTCCTGCAGTCCATATTTCCATTCCTGCATTTTCTTCTCTTTTGCTTTATTCTTGTTTGTTTTTTTCTCGACATTCTTTTAAAGTGATGTGGCAGTGTCTGGCAATCCCAGGATTTGTTCTCCATTCCTAATTGCCCTTGAACTGAGTGGCTTGCTAAGCCAATTCACAGGGCAATTAGAAGTTGATCGTATGACTGTGAATCAGAAGTCCCAGCTTGGCCAAACTGGGTAAGAATGGCATATTTACTTCCCGGAAGGACATTAATGAAGCATGTGGGTTTTTATGGCAATTGATGTAGTTTCATGGCTACCGTTACTGAGACTAGCATTATCTTTCATACTTATTTTTGCTTTATTCATTCGAGAGACGTGGGTGTCACTGGCTGGCCAGCATTTAGTGTCTGACCCTAGTTGCCCACGAGAAGGTGGTGGTGAGATGCCTTCTTGAACCACTGCAGTCCACCTGCTGTGTGTTGACCCACAATGCCCTTCGGGAGTGAATTCCTGGATTTTGACCTAGCGAGGGCAAAGGAACGGCCATATATTTCCAAGTCAGGATGGTGAGTGGCCAGGAAGGGAACTTGCAGGTAATGGTGTTCCTATGTATCTACTGCCCTTTTCCTTCTAGATGGAAGTGGTTATGGGTTTCGAAGGTGCTGTCTGAGGACCTTTGGTGAATTTCTGCAGTGCATCTCATAGATAGTACACACTGCAATTGCCAAAAGCCAGTGATGGAGGGAGTGGATGTTTGTGAATGTGGTGCCAATCAGGCTGCTGCTTTGTCTTGGATGGTGTCAAGCTTCTTGAATGTTGTTGGAGCATCCAGGTCAGTGGGAGTATTCCATCACACTCCTGACTTATACAATGTAGGTAATAGACAAGGTTTTGTGAGTCAGAAGGTGTGTTACTCATTACAGTATTCCTAGAATCTGACCTGATCATGTAGCTGCTGTGTTTATGTGGTGAGTCCAGTTGAGTTTCTGGTCAATGGGTAACCCCCAGAATGTTGTTCGTGGAGAATTCAGTGATGGTAACACTATTGAGTGTCAAGGGGCAGTGGTTAGATTGGCGATGGTGATAGCGGCATTTGTTTGGCACAAGTATGACTTAGCATTATCAGCCCAAACCGAGATATTGTCCAGATCTAATTGCATTCGAACATGGACTGATTCAGTACTGGAGGAGTTGTAAATGGTGCTGAACGTTGCAAAGTCATCAGTGAACATCTCCACTTCTTATTTTTATGATAGAGGGAAGGTCATTGAAGCAGCTGAAGATCGTTGGGCATAGGACACTACCCTGAGGAACTCTTGCAAAAATGTGCTGGAGCTGAGATGATTCACCTCCAATGACCACAACCATCTTCCTATTTGTTTGGTATAACTCCACCCAATTAATGAACTTAATTTATTAATTGAGTTTAAATTCCACCAACTTTTGTAGTGGACTTTGAACCATTGTCTCCAGATCATTAGCCTGGACCTCTGGACTGCTAGTCAAGTGAAATTGCCAATACCATCATCTGCCCTGATTCACTCATGCTTTATCCCTGGTTATCCTCTACATATCCCGTGTCTCAGCAATTTTCCTCTCCAACCATTCTTCCTTTCTATTCTATTTCAGCATCTGGTTTACAGTGAACAACTCCAATGGGCTTAGGGTCAGCGATCATTCCTCAATATTGAAAGTAAGATTTTAAAATCAACACAATGATATGTGACAGATTAACCTTTTTGATGAAAAGTCATGATGGTTTCTGCCACTTCTATCCAATGTCATTCATTCTGTACTGCACTCATTAGCCCTGGTTAGTTAGTTCATTAGTTAGTTAGTTACCTCTACACCATTACATTCTCTGGTCTTCGCTATTATTTGCATGGCATGTGCCCCAATGTTGACATAACAACAGAACTGACCATGTGGCAAGTGTTCGGAAAATTGGAAAAAGTAGATGAAAATAACTGATATGTTGTGGTCTTATTTTTAGGCATCTGTCCTCGGAGATAATAAGTCAAAGATGTTTGTTATTAACCATTTGACCAGTTCAAAGTTGTGTTTGAGCCCTGGGTGTATTTGCAAAGGTCATCAATTTGCAGTGGGTAAAATGATTGAACAACGTGTGATTGGGTCCATCTGTTTGTACATCACCCTGGAACAAAACATTTCTCTATGTTTGGTATTTACTGAGACCCTTGAAGATTTTGCAGATGGTTACCTTGAAATGGGGAAGAAGAAAAGCCTTTGCTAACTTTGAAGTAACGTACTTGTACATCATTGCACATACTATGCAATAGACACGGACAGGTATATATTGTATCAGCTGCCCCACGTTTTGAACAAAGACCAGAAATCATACATTTTAAACTGTTGTTCCCTCCTTTTTAATGGTAAAATGAAATGAGTTTGAAAGCCCCTATAATCCTGTTTCTAAATACTGTGAAGTTGTCAATGATGCAAGTGACATTTGCAGCAGGTAAGTTGTGGCATTGACAACAAGGCTTTGCAGTTGCGTCCACATTCTGTGCTCTTTATATTTTGTTGCTTAAAAGTTAAAGGTAAAAGATGTTGCGCCTGCAGTGAGGTCCTTACTGTTGCAAGAAGAATGTTGATGCTATCTGTGCTGCACATATATTTTGCTGCAGGTGGAAGAGTCAATGAATCAGCTGGTCAGGAAGTAAATGGTACTTTGTTGATTGAGGAGGATTTGTTTGTAGCCTTTTTTTGTGTTTGTTAGTCCCTTTGCACCTATTTTCACTGAGTTTAAAAAACCATTTGCAGATTTTTGTGGCTTTCTTGAGGAACAAACCCATTATGGCCATTATTGCCATCGGGTTAATCTATGGTTTTGTATGAAGAGGACAAGAAAACTTGGCTTGCCTGTCCATCTGCTGTTAAATCCATTACTTATTTCTACAACAGCTTGTGGACACAGTTTTACAGTTTTATTATTCATTCATAGGATGTGGGCATTGCAGGCTGGACCAGCATTTATTGTCAATCCCTAATTTCCCTTGAAGATGATGCTGAGCTATCTTCTTGAACTGTTGCAGTCCATATGCTGTAGATTGACCCATTATGTCCTTGGGGAGGGAATTGCAGGATTTTGACCCAGCGACAGAGAAGGAATGACAATATATTTCCAATTTAGGATGGTGAATAGCTTGGAGGGGATTTTGAAGGTGGTGGTGCTCCCATGTGTGTGTTGCCCTTGTCCTTCTAAATGGTAGTGGTTAGATTCTGGAAGGTGCTGTCTAAGGAGCCTGGATGAATTTCTAGAATTGCGTGCAATATTTCTGTTTCCGTTTTTCTCATATTTGGTCAAAGTGGTATCCAGTCAACTCGTTTTTAAAAACAAACACCTTTTCAGTTTATGTCAGCGAGGAGCTTGGCTTGCCATGTCCTGAATGCTATTTCGATGCATGTTAAATTCTGAGCAGGACAGAGTTCATTAGTCCATTAGTGTCTCATTTCCACAGTTGACGATTGAGTTTGCAAGCAAGAGTAGTGTTGTGCGTTTTATTGGAAAGTGGGTTAATGCTTGAATGTTTCACAATGTCTCTCTCTCTATCCATTACAATGTAATTCAATACTAACCTAATCCATTAGAAACTAGTTACTGATGTTGTGGCTTCTTCGACTTTTCAACTCACTAGCCAAAATCATGAAGGAACAGTTCAAAGTGCAGCGCGTGGGAAGGAAGCATTCATTGCAGCATTTGTGTGGATTGCATGAGAAAACAAGGCAACCTTTTATAAGCAGTAAAATACTTTGGCCATCATCTTTATTGATGGGTAGTATAATGTTCTGCAGATGTCAAGTACATGGAGAGCTTTAAAGAAGTCCTTTTGGGATTCTCTAACCTGGAATGTTTGACTGCCTGGTCAACACTCCTGCTACAATATACAGAAACCACCAGTGCAAAGAATAGCTAAATTCCGAACTAGAGCATTGGTAATAGTAAAAACAGGAGCATTTGCTAAGTCGGCAAATAATTAACAATAAGTGGAATTCATTGTGAAAAGCAGTTTTCAATCCTTCACTTGCAACATCTTCATCTTGATGTTATTGAAAACTCTGTTATATGGTCAAGCTATTTCAGTGACCTTCTATTTGAATTTGTTTGATATTGATTAAAGCAGATCATTAACCTGTCTTTAACTTGTCTAAGCTCTCTGGCAACTTGAATATAGAGTTAGAAACATGCATTTCTTTGCAGTCAGTTTTATCCCTTGACCATTCAGAATTGAATTCCCTTCATTAAAACTTCGGTCGAGTTTGTCGAGATTGATAAGAATTTGGTGTGAAAGTCTCTGGAAAACAAAATCCTTGAGCTTGGGTCTCTAATTTGTAGGGACCTTCTGATTTTTGTCTCCAGTACTCTGAAAAGGCATTTGACTGAAAAATGACCTTTTGTTGTACAACAACTCATATTACTGCAGAACCTGTAATTTAGTAAAATGACGCAAACACTTGAGCATTATGGAGCAAAGTTTGGCTTTGAGCTATGCAAGAAGATATGAGGTCAGATAGCCAAAAGCTTGGCCAAGGACCTTGATTTAAAGCAGCATCTTGCAGGAGATAAGTGAAGGAGAACATGCAAGAGGTTTAGGGAAATCAGTGCATAGGGCTCAGGCAATTGACGTCACTGATGATGGAACACTGAAAATTGGGATGCAGAAGAGGCCTGAATATGGAGGTGCACATAAAATCTCAGAAAATTGTGGGACTAGAGGAGATTACAGAGAGAGTGAGAGAGAGATTTGAAGATGAGTTTGAACATGTTAAAATCAATATCCAAAAGGCTTAGGCCCAAGTTACTGAGCTACATTTGTGCCTGTGCACAGCTTTGACGTACATACAGTGGCATTGTTCTGAAACCTGGTCCCAATCCCAGTGCTCGAGCCAACAAAGCCAAGCATTGTGAGCCCTTCAGTGAACCTGGATTTGCAAGCTGGTGGTGGTTAGGCCTTCTGCGACATATTTTAAACTGTTTTGGTGGTTTGTTGCACTTTGTTTGGGCATTTGAGTAATGTCCCTTGTCATGTTTTCATAAAGCACTGAATCTCAACTGTCAAACCTTTGCAAGTCTGAGCATGAAGATTTTCACATTTGCTCACTCTCTGTCTTGTTATCTCATTGTCCGTCTTGCTCACGCTCGCTCTTTCTCTCTTTTTCCCTTTCTGTCCCTCTTCCTTCCCTGATGGATGGATATCAGTTCACAAACAGGTATTACATCACAGCATTACTTTGATGGTGGAAATTACCCATAACTGTAACCAGGACTAAACTGGTACTGTTTTACAAAAACGTTAAGAAACATTAACTTAGACTGAAATACACTGCATGACTCTGCATCTGAAGAAGGGGGGAGGAAAAGAAATAAGCAAAATATTCTTTAGTTGCCATTACTTATGCCATGATCTGCAAATCTGAAATTATAACAACTGGTGGGTGGGTTTATGAACAATCTGGAATGAAATAAGTACTTTGTAAATGTCAAACAGCTTTGACAGTTACAAATGCAGCTTGAGGATTATGTCATTGCCATGATAGCACATTTCATTCAAGTTTTAAAAATGAAGGGAACTCTTTCATGAGAACTTGCCGTAGGAATTTCTTTTAAACACAAAGGCACAGCTGTACCTACACAAGCTGAATCACTACGGTGCTGGACGAATGTGATTGTAGCTGAATGATGTGAATTAAAATTCTACATCAGTGGTATTTTTCCATTTGGTTCAATACTAATTGTGACTGCTGCTGTGTACTTATGTTTTACATTTTATTCTTTCGTGGAATATGGCAAAGCCAACACTGTTTACCCTTTCATAATTGCCACAAATAGCTTGCTAGGTTGAGTCAATCACATTTCCTGTGGATCTTTATGTGGACCAAACTAAGTAAGGATTTCCTTTCCTAAGGGGAACCATCATATCAAATGGTGTTACAAATCCAATCATAGAGCTTTTCCAGCCTCTTCAGCCCATCGTTTTCACATCAGTCATTAAGCATCTACCTAATCTAATCCAATTTTTCTGCACTTGGCCCATAGCATTGTATGTTACAGGGCTTTGAGTGATCTTCTCGGTATGTCTTAATAGCCTTGAAGTTCCAACCTCTTCCACTATTTTAGACAGTGAGTTCCAGATGCTCACCATTTGGATTTTTAAAAATACTCAAATCCCCTCAAGCTTCAAAACTGTACACCCTGGTTTTTGAGCCCTTTACTTAGGGGAAAGATTTCATTTTGGCTAATATGTCTCTGCCCCTCATAATTTCATACACCTCAATCAGGTTTCTCTTCCCCCAGCATCCCCCCCCACCAACCCACCCCTTCACACTTTGCAGCACTGAGGAAAACAACCCCAGACGATCTAATCTTTCTCTATGACTGAATCATTCCATGCAACATCCTGATGAATCTTCTCCATGCCTCCTCGAGTGTGATCAAATCTTTCCTATTGTGTGGTGACCAGAACTGGACAGTGCTGTAGCTGTGGCCTAACTAACATTATATACAGCTCCATCATAACCCTCTTGGTTTTGTATTCAATGCCATGATTAATAAAGCAATGTATGCCTTCTTAACCATTTTAATATCTGTACATCTGCCTTCAAGCATCTATGGATGTGTACAGAAAGCTTTCACCTCTGATCTCTGTACTTCCCAGGGTCATACTGGTCAATGTGCATAGTCCCCCTTCGTTAGTCTCTTTGTTCGTCCTTCAAAAATGCATCACTCACTCTCTTCTGGGTTCAATTCCATTTGCCATTGTTCAGTCCATCTGACCAGCCAGTCTATATCATCCAGTTATAGAAGACTTTCCTATTTGCTTGTTTGTTATCATCTGTGAACTTGCTGATCATTCCTCCTCCATTTATTCCAAGTCATTAATTTACATCGCAAACCCGAACGGACCCAAAATTAAACTCTGTGGTACGTCACTGGATTAATGCGCACGGACATGGGCACATGCACGCACGAGCACACTTGTTGACCATCACAATTGGCTTTCTGACACCTAAGCCAAATTTGGACATGTTTTGGACACATTTGTTTGAAGCTTTTCATATCGTGCATTTAAGGACAATTCCAATCGGAGGGGGAAATGAACATTTATACAACACAGAAAGGAGAGTGCTGTTGGTTGGTAAGTGGTCTCTGTTTGGTAAAGATGCTGCCATGGAGGAGAGTATAAGGCAAAAGCTTTGACAAAATGTGTCATTTTTTTCAGCAATTGTTGACATTATCAAGGTCATCATTATTGGGGGATTCACTTTCAATTCCAGAATTTCTTTCGCTGTGATGTTGAAATCTCCGAGCTACCAGAATGGGATTGGAATCCAAGTCTCCAAGACTCTATCCTGGACCTCTGGCTTACCAGGCCAGTCATATCACTTCTCTGCCACCATCACCTCTTTGATAAGTTAGCTTATTTCTGCTTGGTTAGCGGTTGACTGTAATTGTCTCAATGGTTTTATATTCCAATTCTTGGTTACTAAGCAGTGACTCTTTGAATCAATGTGTTTGTAAGGATATTGGTGAACTTGATCAGAAGCACCTTCTGATGGCAGACCCATGAAAATGTCTCCAGTTTGCGAGAGTAGGAATAGACTAGGTAGCAGCTGAGCTTTTCTGAGGCAATTGTGAGCATCTTGAAGACATTACCAATTGATATGATCGCTCCTGATTCTCAGTACTGTCATCGGGATGGAACCTGGAATGGCTCCGAGACAATATCAGTGGAAAAATTAATTTACCTTGGAGATAGCACTTCTGTTCAATGGGAATGCCTGCATTAGTTTCAACACTGTAAGAGAGTCAAGGAGGAGTGACAAGTGAGGAACCTCACATTTTAAGCTGTATTCAAGAGAAGCTTTCGAAAAAATCTTAGCAGATCTGACAGTCTTTGTGGAGAGAGAAAAACAGAGTTAATATTTCAGATCCAGCGACTCTTCTTCAGAACTTCGAAGTTTTCGTAGGTTGTCCCTCAACATGTTGGCATTAGGTGATTCAGTGTGTTTTGTTGTTACCTCCTGGGGTCAGGTTCTATTGCTGTAATTAAGCAGAAAGTGTCTGGTCAGTATGTATTGGTCATATCTTGATGGATTTGCTGGTCTTTTCAGTTCGCTAGTCAGCAAGTTAGGATAAGTCCACTCTCAGAATAAAGAGAGATTATCCAAAAGTGGGGAATTCTATCCCAATTCCCACCTTCAGTCAAGGTAAGGGGAGGGAGACGAGGGAGGGAGGAACATTCTCAAGTCACAAAAAAAAAGCTGGAACTGTTGCAAAAAGTATAGCATGAACAAAATTGTATAAAAAGAATAGCTGGACATATAAAAACTAGAGACTGGCCTGCGGTTGAATACTTTGAACTATACATTCACAGATATGAGAAAATCTCTTAAATCTTTTTGACACCCCCTTTTTTTGCCTCCTGAAAAGATCCAACTATGAGGTTGGAATGACTCATCTCCTGCTGTGCGGCCAAGTTTGATGCAAATGATTTTATCGGAGAACAATTTATTTATATAATAATGACAGCTGAGCTAGGTAGGCATGGCCCGGTGTTAATTCTATAAAGATGCCTTGGTGTGGAGCTCCTAGATGAAGGATATAAAATTGATAAGAAGTGAGCTGCACAGAAGATTTGCGTGCGACATCTGCCTTTTGGAGATGGAAAATGTTGAGCCCAGGAATGCGTTCTTTAAATTTCTGCGTGTTTAACAGTCAATATACAGCTGGATCTTGCTGCATTCAGTTTTATTTTTGACACGGTGAATGAAGGAGATGAAATGCATATCATTACAAAGTGACCAGCTCAGGCATTGTAATTTTAGCAGGAATTCTATGAAAACTATCCTCCTTGTTTATAGCATTACTTTTGCTTTAGAAAAGGCCTACTTAAAATGTAAAATATGACTGTTGGAAGCAAGTCCTGTAAAATGAATTAGGCTAGCCGGTAGCGCAAACAAGGTTATAAACAGAAAGAAGAGTTGGCATTTTTATACTGCTTTCATCACTATCGGACAATTCAGAACACGGGAAGTGTTTTCCTGTTGTTTGTAATGCTCCCTATTCATTTGAAGGATATTGTTCCAGATATGGTCCACTCAAGTTTTCATCCAAGTGTTGCTAACTTCTCTACTTTCCAGTTTTCCCTATTGGAGGTAAAGCCAAGTGGTGAAGTATTTTAATGGCCTAATTTGTGCTGTATATTTGTTGTGATTTGTATATTTTTATTCCGAGAGCCTTTGTTTCTCTGTCCAATTAGATTTTTCATTTTGAAGTACAAGAGCCCTCCTTATTTTTCTCAGCTAGATATAATACGTCAGATTCGCCTGTGGTGGAATTTATTTGCCAATTACGTGCCCATCCTGCATGTTTACTACGGTTTCTAACTTGTTGCAGATATTCTTCAGTACTAACCATCTGCCAGATTTAAGGCTAAAGCATTTACTACCATCTTCAGCCAGAACTACTGAATGGATGATCCATCTCAGCCTCCCTATGAGCCCTCCCCTCACCATTATGGATGCCAGTCTTCAGTCACTTCAGTTTGCTCATGTGATACCAAAAAACAGCTGAAGGCACTGTAAGGTTTTGGGCCCTGGCAACACTCTGGCAATAGTACTGAAGAGATGCTACGGAATTAGCTGTGACCCTAGCCGTGCTGCCCCAGTGCTGTCGTAACACTTGCATTTACTCCGCAAAATGAAAAATTGCCTTGGTATGTCCTATCCACAATTTGAAGGAGCAATCCAACCCAGCCAGTTACTGCTGATCTCCTCAGCAAAGGAGTCATCAGCAGTGCTCCGAATTTGCACTTGCTCAGCAACACCCTAGTCGCTGTCACTTAGTTTGGGTTCCGCGAGATTCTGATCTCATGAAGCGATAAACAACAAGAGACCAAAAACAGAAGTTGTTGGAAAAGCTCAGCAGGTGTGACAGCATCTGTGAAGAGAAAATCAGAGTTAACATTTCAGGTCCGGTGACCTTTCCTCAGAACACTGATTAACTCTGATTTTATTCTTCACAGATGCTGCCAGACCTGCTGAGCTTTTCCAGCAACTTCTGTTTTTGTTCCTGATTTACAGCATTCACAATTCTTTTGGTTATTACTCATGAAGCCTTAGTTCTGGAGTTCAAATTTTGACCAACTCCAAAAAAAAAGTTGGCATCAACCATTTGATTAAAATCTCTCCTGGCTCAATGACACAACACTTCTAAGTTTCCTTAGAAATGTCACATCTGAAAGATTTGTGCACAAAACAACACTTGTTAGGTATGACTCCAAATTTCCACTGGTGGATGTCATTCCAAGCACAAAAGTTGTCTGCAGCAGTTCCTCAGGTTAGGACCCTAGGCTCAACCAGCTTTAGCTACTTCATCAACTGCGCAATATCAGGGCAAAAATTGGGATGTTCACCGATGACTGCACAATGTACAGCACCGTTTGTAACTCTGCTAATATTGAAGCAGCCCATTGTCTGTTATAAAGTGAGAACTGGACAACATCCAGGCTAGGTCTGAGAAGTGGCAAATAACATTTGTTCTGCACAAGTGCCAGCCAATAACTATAGCCAACAAGGGAGAATCTAATAATCTCCCCTGGACATTTAATGGGATTATTGGGAATAGAACTGGTCCAGCCATATAAATAATGTGATTATATGAGTTAGTTAAGAGGCTAGAAATCCAGCAGGAAGTAACTTGTCTATTGACTTTCCTGCAAGCCTTTTCAAAATCTACAAGAGACAAATCATGAGTTTATTCTATCACAAGAAGCAATGCTGCCCACCTGTCTGGACGAGTGTGGTTCTGACAACACTCCAGAGGCTCAATGCCATCAAGGGCATGGCTTTTTTTCATTGGCACCCCCACACCTCCTTCCCCATTCACTTCCTTTTCTGTGAGTGCACAGTGGCAGCAGTATGTATACCATCCACAAGATACAATGCAGTGACTCACCAACGCTCTTTCAACTGCACCTTCCAAATCTGTGGCCTTTGCAACCTTGAAGGACAAGGGTAGCAGGTGCATGGGTGCACCACCTCCTTCAAGTTCCTCTCTAAACCACTCACCATCCTGATTTGGAATTATGTCACCATTCTTCCTTCTTGCTGAGTCAAAATGGATCTCTCTTCCTCCCGGTGCTCTAGGAGTACCTGAACCACAAGAATTTCAAGAAGGCAGCTCCCCATCACCTTAACTTTAATTAGGAACGAGCAATCAACAGTAGCCCAGCCAGAGATGCCACACCACATTCAGGAAAGTTGTTGTCATGTAAACTTAGAAATTGTTGCCTTAGTATTTGATTAGGTTACTTAATGCTTTCAAGCATGTCTGTTATTTAATATTTATGCCATGTTGCTATTGCAGCTCATGACAATAATTGGCCCATCTCTTAATGATTCTGTACCCATCCCAACTCTCCTTTCTTCAAATATCCTGCTGATAAAACCTCTTGTTTTATGTAGCTTGATAATTTAGTTTTAAAGTTCATTCCCTTACAAATTTTAAAATAAATTCTCTTTGTGCTCTTTCTTGTTGACCTGTCCTCTGCTGTCCATATACTTAGTGTATACCCCTTTTCTTGTCTCCTCTATGTCATTATTTCTGCTTTCTAACTCATTAGAGTTAGATCTGTTTCTTTGTGGAATGCGCTTTCTTGGACCCAGGTGAACACTGGGACAACTGAACACAGTTGATTCCTTTGTTGCTGTTTGTCGTTATTCGCCAGTGTTATTCACTTTATTTTATCAAATGGCTTTCTGCAATCTGTTATCATGGTCACCTTCATACTTTCTTTCTCAGTCATTGTCCTGAACTAATTTGTCCTGGTTACATATGTGTGAGTGTTCCCCTGTTTTTGCTTCTCTTGTGTACTCTGATTCATTTTCCTATTAACATTTCCATTGGTGAACTCTCTTGTGTTGTCTTAAGGACTGTGTTAAAGAGCAGTCCTGTACATGTTAATAGTTTAGGGAAGAATCAGGCATTGCTGAGTGCAACCCAGTTGTTCGTATTGTTTCATGTGTACATGCCTGGCAAGAACAAGTACTGCCAGGACTATGATACTGTTCAGATCATTTAATCTGCTGACGTTTATGTCCAGGTTCCCATTTGAAGATTGAATGCGTGGCTTAATTGATCTGAAGCTGTGATTGGGAAAACTAGTTAGTGGAGGATAGCATTGGAGTCCAAATTTCAATTTCGCATATATTTGTCAAGTAAACAAGTAAAAGCACAGATCTCTTAACTAGACTGCAATTTCAATAAGTGTTTCTGTATATGTTTGAAGATGAAATCCCAATTAGAACCCCCAACCTGAATGTTTAACACAATTAGTATTTCTTATTAACAGTGAATTTCCAGGAATGCAAGCACTGTAGTAATTCACTACAGAGCACAATCTTATAAATAATAGTGAATAACAGAACTAAACCTGTTCTTTAGGGCTGAAAATGGAGAAACAACCTTATCAGGAAAGGGCCTGAACATCTTTCTCTCTTTTTTTTGTTTGAATTATGCTGTGGTTCTGATACCAAGTGGCAAACAAAGCAGGAAGAAAGGGCTGTTCTTCATCCCTGTGACCTAACCTTGACCACTTGACTTCAGGCAAACGTGGTAGCCATGGGCGTAGGTTTACTTGTCATATTTCATAGTTGCAGGTTGGGTGCACTATCGACAGTTTCATTTTCTCTGTTTCTTGCCTACCTGAGCCTTCCATGACCATCTGATGACTTTCATGGCCAGAAAATGAAATTCACAGTTCAGTTGATCCCCATTTGGGAACTCATTACAGCATACATGGGAGAAACTCCAACGCTCCCAGAAGAGCGCACACACTTCCATTCGAAGCTCTTCAGTACGGTATAAATGCAACAGAATTTGCATGTATTTATGTCTAGGATCTACCTTATTACCCATAATGCATCTTTTATTGGCTGCACAGCAATCGTGGCGGTTCCTGTTTCAAAACAATGCATTTGAAGTGGCGTTTTCGGTCATTTTGGTGTACATTTATGATCAATTGGAAAGTATTCAGAGAATCCCTTTGGATTTGCTTTTAGTTAGTTTTTAATGTGAATTCGAGCAATTGTACAAACAGAGTACTGCCGATGTTAGCTGCTGGTCAGGGAAACACTTTCGAACATTAAAACTGAATTTTTCAAAGTAAGTTTTGCCCAGGCTTTGTGACTAGGTAGGAGAATGTCAAAGATTAAACTCTCAAACATTTAATAAAAACAGGATGTGCCATATATCTTTGCTTTGTTTCATTGTTGAGCATTTTGAAATCTTGATTTGACAAAAGGATTAGCTGCCATGCACAAAGTTATTTAGCGGAAAGCAACTTAGGGGAGTGATGTCCCTTTTCATCACATTGGGCCAGGCACACTCCTGTGTGATGGAACAGCTCCTGGCTCATAACAGCAAGCTAATTTTGCACTGTTTACAAAATGAATCCTTTGCCCTGGCTTGGTTTGTGTACTTGGCAGCAGTTTTGCTGTGGAGGTCCTGCTACATTGTGCTGTGTCACACAAGTAAGAAGACTTTGCTCACATAATTTGGATGCAGATAATGTTTAAATTCTATTAAGAACTCTCTTTTTGTGCTTGTCGAAGCAAATGCTAATCCTTGCATTGATCAAACCATTTTTAAAAAAACGTGTGATTGGCTTAGGTAACTAAACTATTTTATCAATCTTTTGCACTGACCATTTCATGGGGTTTCCCTTTGATGTTTGTGTGTACAACTAGGGCACTGTATTTCTCTTTCACTATTGCTTTTGATAGCACCCCGAGTTTAAACTGTTGTGCTATAATATAAGTGAGGCAAGTACACACAAGAATGTGCATTTATATAATGCCTTCCCCGACGGCAGGCAGTCTCGAAATACGTTACAATTATTTGGCTACGTTTTGAAGTGGATTTACTGCTTTGTAACAGCTGATAAATGGTAATGTTCAAATGTAGCAATATGGCAATGACCAGATAATCAGTGCTAGGGATATTTTTTGATAAATAAATGCAGGCCAGAACTCTGGGTAAACTCCCCTGCACTTCTTTGAAATATCTCTGAAATAACTCTTCAACAGCTAGCATCTCATCAGCGATCACCCTTTATTCACAAATGCATAGCCTTTGGTAATAGCACTACCTCTCACTGAGTCAGGGGGCTTTTTTTCCCTGGCATTCATCCTTTTATGTCAGCCAGGGCTCCCTGATTGGTGCTGTCAGTCTGGTCCAGTTAGGGAGCTCAGAGTCAATGATGTCCAGCTGTCTGACCTTGTTACAGTCACTCCAATTTCCATAGGATTTTTTCTCTCCACTTTATGGTTTAGTATCCCATCTGAAATTGAGAGATTTCCCACTGAGGGACACTACCTCCAGCATTGCACTGTCAGCTCAGATTCTGTGTTCAAAAGTCTCTGGAATGGGACTCGAACTCCCGACCTTCTGAGTTTAGTGGTAATACTGAACCATGGCTGAGGCATTTGGTGTAGGGATGATCTGGCTTTTAGCATGCCACCTTATGGGGGCCTTTTGAGAGCTTTGACTCCATTGCAGTAAGAACATTTGTGTGGGGCTTTAAATATATTGGGGAATAAAGCAAGGAAAGATTGTACATACTGGTCCATCGTGTCTGCACCTAAGTTTTGAAGAGAATTTTAACTGAACACATACTGCTGAAGTAAGATAGGATGTGAACTCTGTGGCTCGATAGCATAAGGATTTAAACGTTACTCAATTGTCTTTTCCGTAGGGTGGGGGATTTCAAGAGTGAAGGTCTTATTTTTCAGATAAGAGGACAAAGGTTCAAAAAAGACATGAGGGCAAGCTTTTAACTCAGTTTTTGTGTAGAATGAACTTCCAAAGGAGGTAGTGGATGCAGGTAAAGTTACAATGTTTTAAAGATATTCAGATACGTACATGAACAAGAAATGTTTAGAAGGATATGGGCCAAGCACCAGCAGGTGGGATGGGTTTAGCTTGGGATTATGGTCAGCATGGTTGGACTGAAGGATCCGCTTCCATGCTGTATGACTCCAAGAAGTGAGATGAAATTGAAGCTGAAATGTACCGAGCTTTTCTTAGCTAAGCAAGCTCTGAAGAAAAGTCACTGGATCCGAAACATTTACTCTGCTTTCTCTCTGCAAATGCTGAGTTGTTTTAGCAATTTCTGATTTTCCTTCTGAAATCTGGGCTTTTTGTCTTGCACTCATCAAGACTGAACCGCAAGTAAAACAATTTCAGAAAGGAAAGATCAATTTAGACCTTAGAAGAGAATGGCAATTGATTGCTATGGAGATGCAGTGTGACCGATAAACTGTATTTAATGAGTAAAATTCAAAGCAGGCAAGTAGATTTGGGTTCCAGGTTACAAAGACCTTTGTGTTCATGTCTGTTTTTTTGGAATGTTTCATATTCAACAGGAGGCCAATTGCTGTCTACATTGGTATGTTGACAATAACGAGCAAATAGAGTTCTGTATGGAAGAAAGCAAAATGTTTCTGCAAATAACCTTTGAAACTGAAATATATTGTTTAATTTGGTTCAATATTGGGGATTAAAATTTACCATAATTCTTCAGTTATTCAAATACCAATATGAGTTGGACGTGGAAAATTTGAATTTTAATTTGTTGTAAAGATTTCGGGTGTGTGACAACTAATCACAAAACATTTACAGCACATTCGGCCTGCCAGGCCCATCCTGACTGTCCAAAGGAGCGATTCACCTACTGCCAATCCCCCACCACCGGGTAGGTCCTGATTGATTTGGTTTCAGGGAACCTGCTGACTAAACATCAGTTGGCCCTTGCACAGTTCTGGCAGGGAGAGATCAAAAGAGATAAATGCCTTGACAAGAGTCTTGACAAATGCGTACATGTTTGGTCATGGTAGTTACCAGGTGCAGATGTGCAGTTATTTTGTCAGCCTAAAGCATTGTTCCAGAACAGGAGAATTTTACAGGGTCAGCTTCCAGCTTATGAGGAAGTGTAATAGAATGGCCCTCTCTCTTCGAGGCAGTTTGGTACAAAAACTACTTCCATTAGTGATCCAAGTGGAAAATTCAGTGTGGTTACAAATCTGTCTATCTCTTTATTTTGGGAGCCTGCACATAAAGCTCCTTCAACAAAATTCCAATTTCTTTCTTCTGTCCTTCTAAGTGCTACGTGGAATTGAAGGTTTGCTGGCTGCTTCACCTGAACTAATTGCATGCAGATGTTTAATGGTTACTTCACATCTGGATAAACAGTTGCAGAAGAAAAATTGGCAAAGGTTAAAATAACTTTGGGGAACATACTACAATTTATCTACTTTCAAACTGCTCCAGTAAATGTCAAACTTGCAATTCTCAGGCAGATAAACCATGAGAATGTCCTAATTTGTGCCATTTTACTATTCCTGATACTCCCCATCAGTAGATATCTTCAGAATTTAAAGCTATAATGATTATAACGTATGGGAAATCCAGCCTTTGGGATGATGATTCCAAATAAAGGCGCTCTATTATTTAGCCTTCTCTGTGGAGATATTTGGATGAAAAGGATTTTTCAGAAAATTGGTCTACATGGAAATAATTGTGCAGTTTTTGCTTTATACATAAATTATTAAGTGACTTGTGCTGATCTCCTTTCAAATGAATGAAATGCTGAATTTTAAGCACTGCCTGGCTGAAGCAGAATGTAGTAGTAAAAGATGTTCCTGCATTTTCATATATTACCACCAATATAAATAGTGGCAATTCTTCTACCAGGTGAGTGGTTCGAATGTAACCACAAGTTGCTTAAGGAGAATTTAGATATGCATGACAGGAAAAGGAATTGATTATAGCCACCGTTGATGGGTTAGGTGATGTGCGGAACTGACCACAGCATGATGCTATAGGGCCAAATAGCCTTGTTCTGTGCTTTTGTAATGGCAAAACTTTCCTGCCCCATTCTTTCTTGGGATGACAGGGGGAAACAAAAGTAATTCGAGCCAACCAATGAAGTTGGAGGCTTCTCGTCTGAGCTGTGAAATATGTAATAGAGATCGTAGGAACTGCCGAAGCTGGAGAATCTGACACAACAAGGTGATAGAACTGGATGAACACAGCAGGCCGAGCAGGAAAACATCATTTCTGAAGAAGGGCCTAGACCTGAAACATCAGCATTCCTGCTCCTCTGATGCTGCTTGGCCTGCTGTGTCCATCCAGCTCTACACTTTGTTGTCTGTGAAATATGTAATCCGTTTAAAGTAGCTGTGTGGTGTGACTAGTTTTATACAATGCTTATTCAACCTACATCATCAGTACAAAAAGAAGAAGTTCATGCATCAGCTGGAGTTTGGAGTTTGCAGCCTGTGAAAACATACATCCTTCTATTAGATTGTAGCAAATAGCAGCACAGGGGTGTTTGTCCTGTTAGCCCGAAGCCAGATTTCCACATTGTAACACAGTTATTAGTTCTATGTTTAATGTTCCCACCAATCATTCTCTGGTGCAAAGGCCAGTGTAACCACTGAAATTCTCCCCTCCCCACCAACCCGCTCCCACCCCCTCCCCTTTCTCTTTCTGAGTGCAGTCATTTTGAAGATAATTAACTCTGGGCTTTTGAGATGGAAATATGAAAGCTTAATATTTTCTCTTAACTGTGGTACTTTGAAGCAATCCAGTTTAGAAAGCAAATAGATACATTATTGGATTAGAGAGGGTCATCTTGCCTATTAATCAAAAACTGTTAATGGTGACCTGGTGAGGTATAATAATTTTGGAAGCTGTGCATTTTTTGTTTTTTTGCATTGTATCTAGATCTGAAATGCAAATATTTGTTCAAATCCATTGTTTTGGGATTTTCTTAGTTGGGTTAAAAATTTCCATAAGACCTGGGATGCTGATTGTTGTTTGCTGTGTAATAGTTTCCGTGGTTGCAGCAAGAAGGTCTTTACTTGTTTCAATTGGCTCCTTGGAATAGTGGGCTGGTTGGCATTTCCCCAGCCATTGGTGAAATTGCTGCTTGGTTGGACAGGGAATGGCTGGTGCCAATAGCATGGCAGAAAATTTTATGGGCCACCTCCGTCCGCTGTGCCCAGTCTGATATCTCCCTCACTGTCCTCACGGGGCTGTAAAATGCTAATCTGGAGTAATGCTGGAGTAATTTTTCCGTATTCCTATTTTAATCAATGTAACCAGGTGTCAGAAATGGCTGAAATCTTGACTATTTAAGGTCAAAAGTTGAACCAGGGTCTAGGCAAGGTATTTTACATTTAATTCTTGTGCAAGCTTCTAAATCTCCACAGCACAGTGTGAACATCCATTTGGGAAGCAGTGGGTGAGAGGGTGAACAGCTAGTAGATAGCAGGAAAGGTTGTGCTGTAACTCCATAAAATTCTGTTTAGGCCACACCTATAGCATGGTGTACATTTTTGGTTACCACACTATAAGAAGGATGTGATTGCCATAGACAAGATGGAGAGCAGATGTACCAGGCTTCTCTGTAGGCTGAAGGGCCTGGGCTGTGAGGCACGATTGGATGGACTGGGAAGAGGACCTTGGAAAGGCGTGTAATATTGAAGGGCATACTTAAGATGGATGCAAATGCACTTCTTTTTCATTAATAGAGAGGTCGAGGTCAAGGGGCATAGGTGAAGGTGTAAGGTAGAAGGTTATGAGGAGATGCGAGGAGAATTTCTTTTCACCCAATGAGAGGTGGGAGTCTGGAACTGCCTGAAAGGATGGTAGAGTCAGAGAAACTTCTAAATTTGTTGGCAGCGTTTGTATGTTCACTGGCATTACCATAGCCTCAGGGTTAGGGGCCAAGAGCTGCAAAATGGGATGAGTGTAGTCAGATGTCTGTTGACCAATGTGGACATGATGGCCTCTTTCTTTCCTGTAATGGCCTGAGCCTGTGAGCACTTCATAAGCTGGCGCCTCCTGTTGTTTGCTGATCAGGAAATGTCAGCACTTTTTTTCTTTGAAGGATCTATAAGCTAAAAATTCTCAACCTCAAAATAAAGATGCATATGTGGGGAGGGGGAGAGGGAGAGACCTGGGGAAAAGGCATGATCAGACGGTGCTCCCAATATAAATGCGTCTTAATTTAACCTCTGAAAATTCACACAGTGTGAAAATGGCGTTCACTTCTCTCTGATCTATTATTCAGCGTCTCATTACATTTTTTCAGACAGCAGCAAATGCCAGACAAGGCATTAAACGATCACCTCATTCAGCCATCGCTCATTAAAACACAAGAGTGTAAATGAGTGTATTTCATCAATAAGCATACTCCTTCACACACCATGCCATGAGATCTGATGGGACTGCTGCAGAATGAATGGGGTATGAGGTTGACACAGGGTTGCAAGCTTTCACTCTTTGCTGTTGTGTTGAAGTGAGGGTGGTCTGTTATTGTGGACTTTATGGCCATTGGGGCCTGGATTCCAAGCCTGGAATTAACTTCAACAGCAGCTTTTACAAATCATCAAAGGATGCAGACCATTGTACTGACTAAATGCCTATAATGTCCTGTGACCTTTCTCACAATTAGTCCTTGCTTTCAAAAACAGCCATTTGGTATATATTGAATTGTGATGGTAAACTAAATGGCACAGTTGTCTATATGATAATAAATGGTTGCATAATGAAGTGTATTGTTTCAGGAAACTTCTATCCTGGAAGAAGTTAATTTTAGTTTTACATTATGATACACTTCTGGATTTATGTTGCTGCCTATTAAATGTTCATGTTCTTGATTTAAGAAGTTGTTCTTGAGAACTTAGTTGCACGATGACCAATTTTCCTCCTCTTTGCTCCCCCCTCATAAGTTTTTAAGAGTGCTTTGCTAATTACTTGGCAGATTAAAATCCTTTCAGTTTTTACAGCCTCCCGTTAAATTGGAGCGAGGAAGTAAATGCAGCAGTGGTCTTCAAAGACTCCAAGATCATTTTTCATTAACTTTATGACCCAGTAAACAGAATGTGTACACAGAATGTGCCACCAAAGGGGACTTGAATTGACATGTAGGTGACTATTGTTGTGGTTGTCTGCCCTACTGGAATGTTCACATTACGCAGACAATCAAGAATCAATGCAGGATTTTTAAAAAAAGAGTTTGCATCTGTGAACTCTTCCTGAGAGGTGTTTTCCCCGAGGGCGCTTGGAGCTAATGTGTGCCAGTGTCTCTTTGCTGATATTTTCCAACAGCAAACACAGCTGTCACGGACAGAATCAATCGCGAGGAACTCCTCTTACAGCTTGTGAAAAGAAAAACTCGACGGGGTTAAGATTGCAAAGGTGAATAAGTTATGAATTTAGAATTGCAGCCTCTGGTAACTTTGAGAGCTTCAATGATTGCTCCATAGGTGGAGTTTGCTCTTGCGTTGGTTTCACTGCAGATAGTGTTGCGATTTATCAGTCTGCATAGTGGGAGAGATCATAACCAGTGGTGTTAATCTCACTGCTTGTGGTGCTCTTGGCTCCCCCCATGATTGAGGAAGGAAAGGAGAGTTTACACCTGTTTTGTTATCAACTTAATGCAACTGGTTCTCTTTTGCAAAGTTCAGAGATGAAAATTATTGACTGAGAAACTAAAGCAGAAATTGCTGATAAAGCCCAGCAGGTCGGGCAGCATCTGTGGAGAGTAATCAGAGTTAACGTTCTGGGTCCAGTGACCCTTCCTCAGAACTTTTCCCTGGGAACTTGATTTGCAGACCTTTGGTACAAAGTAAACAGCAGATCAGTTCCAAAGCCTGACACAATCCAAAAGTTGCCTTTTAATTACTTGTATTAATGTCCTAAGAACTGTCAAGTAAAAATTTCATTTTGAAAGGTATTTGAAGTAGCTAAGAAAATGATTCAGAAGTCGTAATAGACATTTGCACCTCTGTAATAGACATAATTTTTTTTACAAGAACATTGCTTTTTCTTATTCCCTGTAGCATATTAATAGTCAGAATATTTATGAGACCACATTTGTTTTGGCTGCATACGTATTCAACTTTTAAAATAACTAATTGCATATTATCTCAATCAGATGAAGTGAGCTGGTTGCTACAAAAGTTATACTGTCAGTAATATTTGCTACTTGAAGCATCACATGATTGGTGTGGCTTGCCAGGCCAAAATCCAGATTCTACCACACCAAGATATTGGAAAAAGATTTTCAACTCACTCGAAGAAGTATCCCACTGGTTATTTTATGAAAACAGGAAAATATTTCTTTCCATTACAACACTATTATCCCAGACCCAGCCTGTACTGGTTTAACTGGGATAAAATGGGTAAGGTTTTGAGTGACCCATGTCCAAACTGCACGTTAATTGACAAAAGTGCCACTAGATTTTTGATTGCGTTTGTTTAACATAGAGTTCGTCATTACTGTTGGGTCCTCGCAATTTGTGTTAATCAGGAACATGTACAATAATGCTTGACAAAAATGTTTTCAATCATAATTAGCCTGGAAATGAATATTTAAATGAAAGAAATATTCAATCGAAGTGAAGTCCTATTCAAACATTCACTATGCCATTGTCTGAATAAGATACAGGAGCAGAAATAAGCCACTTAGCCCATCAAGTCCACTCTCTGCCATTCAATCATGGTTGATATGTTTTTCAGCACCTGTCTTCTCCCGTAACCCTTTATCTCCTTACCAATCAGGAGCCTATCTATGTATTAAATACTGTTAACTACTCGGCTCCCACATCGCTCTGTGGCAATCAGTTCCACAGATTAACCACCTTCTGGCTGAAGAAATTCTTCCTTATCTCAGTTCTAAAGGGTCATCCCTGCACTCTGAGGCTTTGCAGTCAGGTCCTAGGCTTTCCTACGAATGCAAACAATTTCTCCATATCCAACCTATCCAGGCCTCTCAGTATTCAGCATGCTTCTGTCAGATCCCCTCCCCACCCCCCTCCTAAACCCCTCCTGAGTACAGACCTAGAATCCTCAACCGCTCCTCATGTGACAAGATCTTCATCCTGAAAGCATTCTTGTAAACCTCCTCTGGACCCACTCCAACATCAGCACGCCCTTCATTTAGATGCAGGGCCTGGAGCTGTTCTCGATATTCCAAATGCAGTCTGACCAGAGCCTTATGCAGCCTCAGCAATACATCCCTGCTCCTGTACTCTAGCCCGTTTGGCTGGATACTAGCATTGCATTTGCCTTCCTAATTGCCACCAAACCGGTATGTGAACCTTGAGAGAATCCTGAACCAGGTTCCCCAAGTCACTTTGTGCTTCAGTTTTCTGAAACCTTTCCCCATTTAGAAAATAGTTTCTACCTCTCTTCTTACTACCAAAGTACTTAACCTCTCAGTTTCCCCACACTGTACTCCACCTGCCACTTCGTTGCTCACTCTTCTATCCGTCCAAGTCCTTCTGCCGCCTCCTGACTCCCTCAACACTACGTGTACCCCCCCACCTATCTTTGTGTCATCTGCACATTCAGCAGCAATGCCCTCAGTTCAGTTTGTTAATGTAATACAAAAGTAGTTCTAGTCCCATCACCGACCCCATGGACCTCCAGTAGTTACTGGCTGCCATTCTGAGAAAAGCCCCTTTATCTCTGCTCTGTGCCTTCTGCCAGTCAGCCAAGCTTCTGTCCATTCTAGCACTTTGCCCCTAACACCACGTGCCCTTGATTTATTTGGCAACCTCCTGTGCACCACCTTGTCAAAGGCTCTCCTTTGTCTAATTTACTCCTTGCCCCCTCAAAGATCTCTAACAGGTTTGTCAGGCATGACCCCCTCACTTGACAAAGTTGTGCTGACTCAGCCCTATTTTACCAAGCACTTCCAAGTAGTCCGCAATCTCATCATTAATAATGGACCCTTAAAATCTTCCCAGCAATAGAGGTCAGGCTAACTGGCCTGTAGGTCCCTGTCTTCTGCCTTCCTCCCTCCTTAAACACAGGGTATTACGTTCACCATTTTTCCAGTCCTCTGGGATCCTCACAGACTCCAGCCATTCATGAAAGATCGCTATTAATGCCTCCACAATCTCATCAGCTATCTCCTTCAGAATTTTGTGGTGTAGCCCATCTGGTCCAAGTGATTTATCCACCTTCAGATGTTTCAGCTTCCCCAGCACCTTTTCCTTGGTGATGTTACTACATTCACCTCTGCCCCCTGACTCCCTTGTATGCTGCTGCTGTCTTCCACTGTGAAAACTGATGCAAAATACCTATTCAGCCCTTCCAGTTCCTTGTTCCCCATTACTACTACTCCAGCCATACTTCCACTTATGCCTCTCTCAACTTTTTAGATATCTTTAAAAATAACTCTTAGAGTCATAGAGCTGTACAGCATGGAAACAGACCCTTCGGTCCAACTTGTCCATGCCAACCAAATATCTTAAATTAGTATGGACAGATTTGCCAGCATTTGGCCCATATCCCTCAACCTTTCCTATTCATATACCAAACAAGATGCCTTTTAAATGTAGTAATTGTACCAGCCTCCTCCACTTCCTCTGGCTGCTCATTTCATACACTCACCACCCTCTGTGTGGAAAAGTTGCCCCTTAGGTCCCTTTGAAATGTTTCCCCACTCACCTTAAATCTATGCCCTTTAGTTTTGGACTCCCCCACTGTAGGGTAAAACTGTTCACCCTATCCAGTCCCTTCATGACTTTCTTAACATTTATGAGGTCATCCCTCAGCCTCCAATGCTCCAGGGAAAATAACCCCAGCCTATTCAGCATCTCCCTACAGCTCAAACCCTCCAACCCTGGCAACATCCTTGTAAATCTTTTCTGAACCCTTTCAGAAGAGCCGATGGCTGCTTCCACCCTGTAGAGATTCTGTGATGCTTCACTGATCATTGAGTGTAACAGCATTTAAACATTAGATATCAAATCTTTGTAACTGTAGAAATACATTTTGGTGTGTATTTGAACTGGATGGGAAAAGCAGCTGTCACATATAAGTGAGTTTGGCATTACAACTTAGGTAACTCTGCCAAAATAGTGAAGCTACTCTTTGGTATGTTGTCAAAAGTTGTGGATGAAACAACAGCTTAAATCCTCCAAAAATGTGTTGAGTTGGAGGCAAACAATAGATACTACACATGCACGTACTGTTTTGACTTTTAGTTCAGAATGTAGACAAGTTCTTTAACAGAGAACTTTGCCCATCCAATAACCTTTACAATTTCTTAGAAGTTTCTGAAGCCAAGTGTGGGTAAGTAACATGTAATTACTTTGACATCTGTCTCAAGGAGTGTTACATATAGCACTCAGAACAGTTCTGTTTTAAAAGCTACCTTCAAAAGCATCAAGTCAGTGGAATAACATGTTTGTAACCAGTTTATGAATTAAGGAAAAAAATGTCAAATATGGTAACTGCTTCCTATTCTTCATAGTTATATGAACCAAAAACAAAATCACTGGGTCCAGCAGTCACTCTGTTTTCTCTCCACAGATGCTGCTTGACCCGCTGAATTTTTCCATCAATTTATGTTTCTTTTGTTTCAGATCTTCAACGTTCCAAGTTTTTTCTGTTTTATTTTACTATGTAGTGATGCATGTTCAGTCACTTAGCGAACAATGATGGACTATTCTGTGCGACTTTCTGTAAATTTCACCATGTTTGTTTTTGTTAGAACAGAATTCGGATTTATAAAGGTAAATGAATTTATTTGCCAAAAATATTACTCAGTATTTTACCATGCAAAAATGAGTCAAGTTAAGCATCAAACCAGTGCACACTATGATAGAGTTAAGATGCAGGTCAGCAGGACATAATTGAATGTGGGAAAGGTCCAAAACCCCTGCTTCTATATTCCTGTATAATTCTTTGCTTGTTATCTAATTTCATTTGCATTTGTAAAGGTTCTTCTTATTATTTTTCCTTCTTTCCATCCCTACAAGGGATTTTGAGAGGGGGAGGAAGCAATCTGGTCCAAAAGTAATTTGGTCTTTTGTTTCCCATCCATCAATAGAAATATCTGCTCTTCATTTAGTGCCTTTGATGTTTATTAATTTTGGGAACTCACCTTTTGGCGAATTGCAGTGATAGAAATCTAAGTAGTTAGAAACTGGCTCCTTCACTGGTCTCTTTCATCCAGGCCTCTCGATGTTTTCAACTGTGACAGGCTAATAGAATATTAGTAACCTTTGCCAGCTAGGCAAACTATCACATTCATCAAGCGAAGGCACTTCACATCCTCTTGAATTTCTCTCTGGAATTCCTGGAACCATCAGATTACTTGTTCTAACAAAACTTATGTTCTTTCAATCTCTGATTTCCTCATTGCCAACTTGACATTGGTGTTGTGATCACTATCACTCTGTCCCTCTGCCTTATCTATAGTTTGTCTTAAGTCTAGGGCATGAGAAATGTTTCCCTGTTGAATTCTTGATAATTGTTGTAAGTTTGTTTTTCTAAACCAATGTTAATAATTTTCAATTTTTACACAATGAGTCTGAATGCTTTCCTATAAGACTTTTCATGCTCTACTATTTCTGAAGCTCTGTGCTGTTTTGACTTATCAGGCCAGAAGATGATCTACTTTTCATATGAGCAGTCCTAGAAAAGGAACAACCTGCCTCTTCTTATGCAATATTATAATTTAATTAGTCTTTCTAAGAAAAGTTTTTTTTTGTTTTTGGAGTATTAACATTCCTTTGTTTCAGATTAACTTTGTTTCCCTATTCCTTTCCTCTTTGATTTTGGAGCAGAATTATTCCCTCTCAAGGAGAAATTTCAACCCTTTGCATTCCATCTTTGGCTCAACAGCAGAAAAATCATTACATTCAAAGCATTTTAAAGTAGCCACTTGCCAACCAGGAGAACTTTTGATTCAATAGAAACCAAAAGAACTGCAGATGCTATAAATCAGGAACAAAAACAGAAGTTGCTGGTAAAGCTCAGCAGGTCTGGCAGCATCTGTGAAGAAAAAATCAGAGTTAATGTTTCGGGTCCAGTGACCCTTCCTCAGAACTGGGTCAGTGGGTCACTGGACCGGAAGCGTTAACTCTGATTTTTTCTTCAGAGATGCTGCCAGACCAGCTGAGCTTTTCCAGCAACTTCTGTTTTTGCACCTACAGTTTAATTAGTCATACCATGCTAATTTCTTGCTATCTCAGCCCCAGATTTTCACTTCTCCCCAATAGAATCTATGATTTTGAAAATATCAATGTTTCACAGCCCAAAGTAGAATCTTAGACTGCCCAGGAAAGAGAAGTGAGAAAATGAATCTGCCTGCATTCAATTACCTCCCAACTTTTCAAGCAGCAAAACGCAGAAGGTGGAACAATCTTTGTTTTGCAAGAGTTTATCGAATGGATTCATCTCAACCAGCACCATTGCTGTATTCAACGTGTTTATTCAATGGTGATGTAAACAACAGGCCGATATCTTTCCCATGTAATCTGATCCCATCTCACTCAGATTTATCCATCCCCCGGTTCCTAGCTATTTGATGCAAACAGAGCATATTGCAAATCAAAACAAAACAAAACCCATAGCCAAGAAAGGAAAAATAAACTATGGAATGTGACCCTGGCAGACAATTGAAAGCAGTCAAGGAAATCACATTGGGTATATGTCCCTTCACCATCTGTCTGCTTTTTGTGTGCTTCAACCTGTACCAGGCCAAAAACCAGACCAGACCCTCCATCTAGGGCGACACAGTGGTTAGCACAGCTGCCTAATAGCATCAGCGACCCAGGTTTGATTCCAGCCTCAGGCAACTGTCTGTGTGAAGTTTACACATTCCTCCCGTATCTGCATGGGCTTCCCTTGGGTGCCTCCCACAGTCCAAAGATGTGCAGGGCAGGTGGATTGGCCACGCTTAAAGTGCCCTGTAGTGTCCACGGACGTGCATTGCATATGGGGATGAGGGATGGGTGTGACTAGGTGGGGATGCTCTTTGTAGAGTTGGTGCAGACTCGATGGGCCAAGTGGCCTCTATCAACATCGGGTTTCTAAAATTCTACCTTCAAGGCAAGAGTAGTTTTAATGCACACTTCCTTGTCCCTCTCACCAGGAATGTTGAAATAATTTATTGCTAAGTCACAATCTAGCCCTGGAGTTATTTTGCATATGGTTGTTAAGTTGCCTCCCTGTCTATACTGCTCTCTAGTATAGTGCTATCTGAGTGAATAGGAATTAGCTCACTGCTTCATGTTTTACATGGCTCCTGTCTCATCTGTTACACAAAGGGACCAATGCATATGAAGGCACTCCTGTTGAAAAGTGGTGGCCTTATCAACCAAATGTATTACTTTCATATGTTGTCTGATCAAGATGTGATGTAGAACTGCCATCTGAATCAATAGGGAGAAAAATAATCTGTTTGAAGATCATTAAACTTTACTTCTTTCTTTTGAAGGTTTGTGTGTCATCACAAATTAGCCTATCCCTGTAAATCCCTGTCCAGTCATTTACCTTCAGGTGCCTAGCACTCCAACAGAGAGCATTAAGCATGGATTGGAAAACTGCCAGAGAAACTGCTATCCTAACTGGAAGGTTGTGCGAAACTGATAGTTCGGGTTCAAGTTTGCAACCTTCACCTTTCTATCATGGAGCCCTGGGATCTGAAACATCCTGCACAAATAACTGACACAAGAGACCATGGAAACTGAGAATATTTCAAAAGCACTGCAGCCAAATAGGCCTTTGCCCACCTTCCAACACATTCCAGGGCAGACCTTAGAGTCCACTTTGAAAGGCTATACAGGCTGCTTTCAGCAGAGCCTGCTCGCATTAATGTTTGTAAGCTAGATTTCAGGCATTTCCTGACCCAGGAGGTTTTATTCTTAGCTTTCCAGAGATGCATTGTATAAAATCTGATTAGATATCATCATTGCCTCCCACTGCACCTCACTTGTCATGAAGTAAGGAGCTCTTTGTACTTTGACTTGTAATGACCATGTTTCTGAGACTACTGCTTACGTCTCTGAGCCTTCTGAATTGGAGGATACATTTGTATTTTGCCTTTGTTTCAGACATGGTTCAGAATTTCGTTTCAACCACAGGGATGATGTCATTTCCAAGTTGCATACACAGACATATAGAATAAGGCTAGAAAAGATCAAATTACTTGGATTTATGGAGCATTACCAAAACCTGAGGTTTATCCAGTTATTAGCTGCATGGCTTGGTACTCTCTTATTGTCTAAAGTGTACACATGCAGTTGTACCAGAGGATAGAAGAGGCAGGCTCATTCACTGGCCCACAGAAGGTCATTCGCCTGGCATTTCAGTTAAAAAAAAATTAGAAGCAGCAGTAGGCCATTTGGCCCATCATATCCACTCTACCATTCGATGGCTGATCTGACAATCCTCAACTCCACTTTACTGCCTTTTCCTCACAATCCTTGATTCACTTTACTGATTAAAACTCCATCTCAAATAAACTTAACAACCTAGCCTCTACAGTCCTCTGTGGTAAAGAATTATGCAGATTTGCCGCCTTCTAAGGGAAGGAGTTCCTCCTCATTCACTGTCTTAATTGGATGACTGTTTACTTTGAGATGATGCCCTCTGATCCTAGACTGTCCCACAGTGGTAAGAGCCGCTTCACATCTATCCTGTCCAGTGCCCGAAGAATCTTACGTTTCACTAAGGTTGCCTTTCATTCTTCTACACGTCAATGGGTAGAAGCTCAATGTGCTGAACCTCTCCTCGTAAGGAAATCCCTCTCTACTCAGGATTGGCCTAGTTGCTGTTCTGAGGAAGGGTCACCGGACCTGAAACGTCAACTCTGATTTCTTTTCACAACCTCTTAACTACCCCTTCCTGGAGAAAGGAGTCAGGGGAGACAAATGGTGACTGGAGGCCGGATGGGAGCTGAGCACGCGGGCCATGTCCCACAGAGGCAGCAGAGAGAGTATGGGCCGAGTCATAATGAGGAAGCAGTGTCATGAATATTTTTAAGACCGTGTAGATATTTAGGCGAGGGAAGCAATATGGAAGACAAGACACCAACAGATCAGCCATGATCTTACAGAACGGTAGAGCAGCCTATTGCTGCTTTTACTTCCTGAGTTGGTATAATGAACCATGAATAAGTTGCAATGTCAGAGACACTTGTCTGTTTGGACATAGTGCAGTTTGTTACATTACAGTAACAGTATACAGATCAGATTAACTCTTCTACATAGTAATTATTTTTAACAAGAGGTATTGAAATCACGTGTGCCTTCATCAGGAAACTGCACCAGACTCCAAACGAATCTTGAACCACAAGCTGTGTGACACTGTCAGACCAACTCAGCATGGCTCAAAAGTTAACTCTATCATCGCCATTAACATATACAACAGCTATCAATTGACAGCTATGTGCTTGTCTTTGAGATTAGTTTGAAGCACTTGGGCACATGGGTGGTGTTGTTATGAAATTAGTAATCCAAAGGCCCGGGTTAGTTCTCTGGAGACATGAATTCAGACCGCACCACAGCACGTGGAGAAGTTAAAAACCATTAAATAAAAACCTGGGGTGAAATCCTAGGTAGCCATTTGTCTGATTAATAACTCATGTGCAGCTAATCCAAGTGTCCATTTCACTGGTAGGTTTATTGCTGCCATCCTCTGAGTGTAGAGATCTACAGGGCTTGCTGGGCCTAGTGTGATCAGGGCAAAGCCACTCCCTGGCCTAACTACAAAAGGTCCTGGAATTGCACAATGTATAGTTTATTACATGTTAGGAAGTAGTGACCGACTACATTGGTGCGGTCGAGATTAATGCGGAAACTGTCGAGAGGACCAGATGACAGGTCTTCGTCCTTTGACAACCTTAGCTGTTCTGCCCTAGTGATGACAACGTGGTGGATGCTGCTTGTCATATGCCTCAGTATTAACCCTTTTCGATCCACGCACAGCAATAAAAACGGTGAAACTGCCAGATTGTTGGAAAAACCTGTCAGGTTCACTCATAATAAGATAATAAAATGTGAGGCTGGATGAACACAGCAGGCCAAGCAGCATCTCGGGAGCACAAAAGCTGATGTTTCGGGCCTAAACCCTTCATCAGAGAGGGGGATGGGGTGAGGGTTCTGGAATAAATAGGGAGAGAGGGGGAGGCAGACCGAAGATGGAGAGAAAACAAGATAGGTGGAGAGGAGAGTATAGGTGGGGAGGTAGAGAGGGGATAGGTCAGTCCAGGGAAGACAGACAGGTCAAGGAGGTGGGATGAGGATAGTAGGTAGGAGATGGAGGTGCGGCTTGGGGTGGGAGGAAGGGATGGGTGAGAGGAAGAACAGGTTAGGGAGGCAGAGACAGGTTGAATGGTTTTGCGATGCAGTGGGGGGAGGGGAAGAGCTGGGCTGGTTGTGTGGTACAGTGGTGGGAGGGGACGAACTGGGATGGTTTAGGGATGCGGTGGGGGTAAGGGAGATTTTGAAGCTGGTGAAGTCCACATTGATACCATTGGGCTGCAGGGTTCCCAAGCGGAATATGAGTTGCTGTTCCTGCAACCTTCGGGTGGCATCATTGTGGCACTGCAGGAGGCCCATGATGGACATGTCATCTAAAGAATGGGAGGGTGAGTGGAAATGGTTTGCGACTGGGAGGTGCAGTTGTTTATTGTGAACCGAGCGGAGGTGTTCTGCAAAGTGGTCCCCAAGCCTCCGCTTGGTTTCCCCAATGTAGAGGAAGCCACACCGTGTACAATGGATGCAGTATACCACATTGGCAGATGTGCAGGTGAACCTCTGCTTAATATGGAAAGTCATCTTGTGGCCTGGGATAGGGGTGAGGGAGGAGGTGTGGGGGCAAGTATAGCATTTCCTGCGGTTGCAGGGGAAGGTGCCGGGTGTGGTGGGGTTGGAGGGCAGTGTGGAGCGAACAAGGGAGTCACGGAGAGAGTGGTCTCACCAGAAAGCAGACAAGGGTGGGGATGGAAAAATGTCTTGGGTGGTGGGGTCGGATTGTAGATGGGGAAGTGTCGGAGGATGAGGCGTTGTATCCGGTGGTTCGTGGGGTGGTGTGTGAGAACGAGGGGGATCCTCTTTGGGCGGTTGTGGCGGGGGCGGGGTGTGAGGGATGTGTTGCGGGAAATGCAGGAGACGCGGTCAAGGGCGTTCTCGACCACTGTGGGGGGAAAGTTGCGGTCCTTGAAGAAGTTGGACATCTGGGATGTGCGGGTGTGGAATGCCTCATTGTGGGAGCAGATGCGGCGGAGGCAGAGGAATTGGGAATAGGGGATGGAATTTTTGCAGGAGGGTGGGTGTGAGGAGATGTATTCTAGGTAGCTGTGGGAGTCGGTGGGCTTGAAATGGACAGCATTTACAAGCTGGTTACCTGAGATGGTGACTGAGAGGTCCAGGAAGGTGAGGGATGTGCTGGAGATGGCCCAGGTGAACTGAAGGTTGGGGTGGAAGGTGTTGGTGAAGTGGATGAACTGTTCGAGCTCCTCTGGGGAGCAAGAGGCGGCGCCGATACAGTCATCAATATAATGGAGGAAGAGGTGGGGTTTAGGGCCTGTGTATGTGCAGAAGAGGGACTGTTCCACGTAACCTGCAAAGAGACAGGCATAGCTGGGGCCCATGCGGGTGCCCATGGCCACCCCCTATTCAGGGGAGGAAATCCACTATCCTTATCTACTTTGGCCTACACTAGGCTCCAAAGCCTATGACAACGTGTTGCACTCATTGATGGTTCCCTGAAATAGCCCAGCAAACCCCTCAAGTTCATTTAAAAAGAACCACTGCAGGAAAGGCACAGAACACTGTGAGTGTACCTGCAATACATAATGACGGCAGTGCAGTAAGAAAGCTTAGCACCCCTCCCTTGAGAGCCATTGGGGATTGACCAGAATTTATTTTTATTCATTAATGGGACAAGGACATCGCTGGCTAGGCAGTATTTATCGCCCATTCCTAATTGCCTAGAGAGCCGTTCAGAGTCAACCACATTGCTGTGGACCTGGAGTCACATGCAGACCAGACCAGGTAAGGATGGCAGTTTGCTTCCCTAAAGGGCATTAGAGAACCAGGTGGATTCAATTGACAGTGGATTCATTGTCATCATTAAATTCTTAATTCTAGATATTTGTTTAATCCAAATTCCACGATCTGTCATGGTGGGATTTGAACCCAGGTCCCCAGAACATTGTAAAGGTTTCTGGATTAACAGTCCAGTGATAATACCACTAGGCCATCGCCTCCCCTAATGCTGGCCCGTTTGGTGATGTTCACTTCCTGAGGGCAGATGAAGAAAACATAACTTCATGGTCGATCACAAAGGAAATCAAACTGTCAAGCACATCATTGTGGGTGAAGCGAGAGAGTATGAAAAGAAAATGTAGTTATTTTTTAAAAAAGGAAGAGACTAAGATTAAACCAGGAATTATTTGAGAAGCTCAACAGGTCTCAGAGTATCTGGAGAGAAAAGACTCTTGCTCAAAGGCAACTTGGCCTCTTCCTTTGAGTATCTTGCAATGAGTTATCCTTCAACAGAGTATGCTTCAACATCTGCTGTAATTGAGTACAGTTTCTGAAATTGTGAACAAATTTGAGTTCAAAAATATTTGAAAAAATTTCACAATCTGTATAATTACAGCAGAGCTTTTCAACTCCTTAGAGGTGCTGCCAACAGTGGAAATGGGCTTTGTGTTTCAAAAGCATTAGAGACAGAGCAGCTTCAGCATCTCACTTTCCAGCAGGTCTATCTCCATGGACCTCTTGAAAGACTCTTGTCCTTGTAGTTGTTTCATGAAAATTACCAGAATCTGCCTTGACTTATTCCTGCTTTCTCGGGAACTGAGATGTTCCTTTTAAACATAAGACAGAAAGAACCCCCTGGGGTATTATAACCAGCAGCACTGTCACTGGGGTGGGATCAGCATTGAACCTGATGCTATCCTTTTCCCAACGGGTGGGATTGGTTGAATTTCCCACAAAGAAATAGAAGAAAAATCAGGTGATTGCTGTCTGGGGGTTATTTGCAGTATGTTGCCATTTGAAAAGAAATGTTGTTTCCTCATATTGTTTCTAAGTAACAAAAAAGAACTTATCAAACTTTTGGCAGAGGAGGAGAAGTAGGATTATTTCTTAGATCTGCTGACCTTGTTGCAGCCATTGCTGTCCCTTTCCTCTTGGACGTAGTCTACCTTTGAAGGGAGCAAAATAAATTAAAATGCCAGCATGTGAAATTGGTGCACAATGGAGTATTCCTGACATCAACTTCAAAAGTTTAAATCTGCGATGTTTACTCAGAAATATGTAGCTAACCAAAACCAGCAAACCTTCAAACTATCTCAAAATCCAAGCATGGATATTCTGAGAAAAAGGATGAATTATAATTTATTCACTCAATTATATAGGAATTTGCTTTGGGTTCACTTAAAGATGCAGTTCCTCAGTGACCAAGTAATAAAAAATCTCATTTTGTGCACTTTTGTTTGGCCAGCTTGGATTTTGTGGTTCCTGCTGGAGATTTCAATCAGGCTGATGATTTCTGTATTCCTTTTGATGATTTTTGATCTTTCTCTTCAAATTACGGAATTGCTTAAAACCCAAAAGAAAAATTGTCCAGTGAGTACTCCTTGTGCTATCTTCGTAATGAAAAGCATCGTGAAGGAGCATTTTAATGAATTGTTCCTCTAGTTCCTTCCCGCATTACTATTTTGAAAAGAATAGTTATTCAAGTCGTGTGCTGTAGCTGCATTTAGTGTAATTCACCATCAGGAGGTCCCCAGGGAAATGCTGTCAACTCAACCATCTTCAGCGAGTTCAGCAATGCCCCTCACTGCAACACGATTTCGGGATCGGGACTGTTTACTAGTAGTTTTTCAATGTTCGGTATCATTTGCCATTGATCGTGATGCAGCCTCTGCCCACACACATCAAGACCTGGACTGCGTTTGGGTACGGGCTGATATATGAAAGGTAACAAGCATGATTCAACAGTTACTGCTTCCCTGCTGTTATTAGACTTCTGAATGAGCCTCTCAAATTTTAAGTTTAATGTTGATCTCGCTTTCTGTGCACCTTCTCTGCAGCCATAACATGTATTACTTGCTCTTTTCTATTATCCTAATGCATTTTGTATGGTATGATCTGCCTGTACTGCATGCAAAACAAAACTTGTCACTGTTCCTAGGTACATGTGACAATAATAAATCCAATCAAATCGCATCATATATGGGCCTGGCGATAACTGCCTTCAGTAAGGAAGAGTCTGATCAATCCTCCTCAACATTCAATGACAGGTGTATCATCAAATTCCCTGCTGTCAGCATCCTACAGGCTATCATTGACCAGAAACTGAACTGGATCATCCCTTTCAATGCCATGGTTCCATTAACACTTGAGAAGTTTAATACCATTCAAGACCAACAGCTTACTAGATTCCACACAATCTGCCACTTTAACATTCGCTTCCTCCAACCCTGACACAGACTGGGAGCAGTGTGTGCCATCTACAAAAGGCACTGCAGTATCTCACCAAGGCTCCTCTGCAGTATCTTCCAAAGTTGATGTTTCTACCTGACAGAAAGACAAGTGCAGCAGATGTGTGGAAACAACACTGCCTGCATGTTCTCTTCAAGCCTTGCACCATCCTGACTTGGAATTGTATGTCCATTCCTTCTCTGTCGCTGGATTAACATCTAGGGACTCCCTGACTAACAGCACTGTGGAATTACAGGTAGTCCAAAGACTGCATCAGTTCAAGAAGACTGCTCACCCCCACCTTTTGAAAGATATTTAGGGATTGGCAAAATGCTTGACTGGCCAGCAGTGCCCATGTCCCATCTACCATCACCTGCACCCTAGCTTTTAAAGAGAGCAGTTCACCACCAGTGAGTAATAAATACTGACCCTGCCAGTGACGCCCACATCCATCAGTACATTTTAAAAAAATATACTCGCCTCCAGAAATAATATCAGATTGAAACCATCTGATGGGATATGTATCTAAACAAAAATAACAAGTTTGAGTCAAAACATTTACAAAATAAGAAAAAGTGTAGTTGAAAATGATACTTAATTTATTCGGTTTGTGATTGATGAGCTTTGAAATGATACTGAAAATATTTGACTGTTTTCCAGAGCTTGTTTTCTACTTTGTGAAATAACAGATTACGTACAGAAAATAAAGTTGCCAAAAGAAAGACTGAAACCTTTTCAAATATTGATGTAAATGTCATACACTTTTGTTTAAGTTGGTTTAAGTTGTGTGTTTTTCCAGAGGTCAAATGACACCTTAGTTTACTGCTGGTTCAGTTATTCTACCAATAGACGAAACCAGTGCTCCTTGTTTAAACAGTGTAACTCTCAGGAGGCCAAGTTGAACACGCCAAGCTGACAGTAGCGCCAGTCGCTGACCCTCACTTTTGAAGACTTGGCAGTCAGAACTTCCAAGGAAGAAAATAATCTTTTTATTTTCTCTATAGTGGTTAACCATTGCTGGAGACTGTAAGGCCAGTGGCGTCTGGATTTCATTTTTAACCTTTGTTCTGAGGAGAGAGTTAACTGACTTGAAATTGAACAACAGGTTTGAGTTACTGGAAGGTTTGTATCCGTATCACCAGTCTAAGCTTTGAACAATCTAGAATGCTATATCTCAAAACAGACACCATTGGTAGAGTTTGCTGGTAAACGTGTCACTTGGAAGAAACCAGCTAATTTTGATTGATTTTGAGCCTGGGATTTTGATCATGTCCCAAGATGCACCATAGGTGGCAGGATGGGCCAGCAGGTTCAGTTCCTGCTGTGACCTCATTACACTGATTCAGGTGTGTATTCCATGTGCATTCAAAGCTAAAGAAGCTGCCTGACCCAGGGGTGTGCTCATGTTTGGACTCAGTTTCCGGTAGAGTGGGCGAGACAAATATCCTTCAAGGAGCGAGAAAGACCTGCTGAGAGACTGAGATGGAGTAGTGTGGTAGGAGATCTGTGATGATCTGGAGCTGGTTTCCTTGTTGGAAAGTGATGGGGGGAAAGCCTTTATTCTCAACATCAGACGTTGTGGTTGCACAGGAAGTGAAGGGAGTACCAACTGTAAAGCACAATTCAACCAACAATAACTATTATAAAGACCAAATTGTTGTGCTAAAATCATGCAGGACAGATAGTAGACCATTTGGCCCATTGAGCCTGTACCAGCTTTTAATGAGCTGTCTGATTAATCCATGTTATCCCTTTCCAACTGTCCATCTGGTTCCATTTTGAAAGTTATCATTGAATTCTTTCAGGCACGGCCTTCTCTCTCATAACAACGCTGCTGGGCATTTAAAACTATCTCCTCATCTGTCTTCTCCATTCACCCATCCAGTGCTGTTAGGCAGGGAGTTTCAGGATTTTGACCCAGTGACACTGGAGGAGCAGTGTAATAGTTCAAGGATGATTTGAAGTTTGGAGTGAAACTTGCAGTTGGTGGTGGTCCCATGTATATCACGAAGTGGTAGAGGTGACAGGTTTGGAGAGTGCTGTTGAAGAAGACTTGACAGGTTTCTGCAGTGCATCTTGGAGATGGTACGCAGTGCTGTCAGTTTGTGTCATGAGTGGACAGATCGAATGTCTCAAGGTGTTTGACTTACTGCTGTTGGAGCAA
Source organism: Stegostoma tigrinum (assembly GCF_030684315.1). Lineage (NCBI taxonomy): Eukaryota > Metazoa > Chordata > Chondrichthyes > Orectolobiformes > Stegostomatidae > Stegostoma > Stegostoma tigrinum. The sequence continues at coordinate 29,358,749 of NC_081382.1, forward strand.
GCTGCATTTTCCTGGATGGAGTCAAGCTCTTGAGTGTTGTTGAGGCTGCATTCACCCAGCCAAGTGGGGAATATTTCTTCATGTTCTTGATGTGTGCATTGTAGGTGGTGGACGCACTTTGGAGAAGTCAGCTATTCAGCCTCTGAGTTGCTCTTATGGCCCCAGTATTTTGTGACTGATCCGACTTAGTTTCTGGTCAGTGGTGACCCCAGGACATTGATGGTGTGGATTCAGGGATGGTTGTAAATGTCACAGGGTATGTTTTGGAGGGAAGCAAAGCAAGGTGCCAACTTACTAGGAGATGCCTTTGATGGATAAGGGACAGTCTCCAATGATAACATCCCAACATCCTTCCTAACACTTTAAATACTTTGGAAGAACAAAACCAGGAATTCCCTGCTGCCCACATCAACTGGATAATGGAGGTGGGCAACATGGTATGGGGGTGAATTGAACTTTTAACAAGCACATGTTGACCCTTATTGATACGTGGTGGGCAGGCGTGTCAATGTTGTTGGCAACTGCACACCCTACCTGTAATATGGACGTGAGCTCTGGAGTGGGTGGTAAGTTGGTGAGGCTAGCTACCCTCCCTTTACTACATACCCTCTAAACACATCTGTACAGGTACATAATTCCCAGTCCACTCTCTTTAACTCTTGCAAGCAGTTCATTTTTCCAAAACCTCCACACACCACACCAGCCCCAAACATGCATCATAGTTATAATCTCCCATATCTAATAAATATGTTTTGTACTCTCTCCAGTACCTTACAATATGGTGATCGAAACTGTACACATTCCACCAAATGTGGTGTTGGCAGGATGTAATGCAAAATTAGCATCACTTTTTCTTACTTCCTAATTCAATTCAACAAAAAAACAGGCCTTAGTGCTTCATATTTGCTTTCCTCATGTCTGTGAATCCGTGGCATTCCCTGCCCAGCGAAGCATTTGAGGCTACCTTGTTGAATGCTTTTAAGGCAAAGATAGATTTTTGAACAGTAAAGGAATTAAAGGTTATGGTGAGCGGGTGGGTAAGGGGAGCTGAGTCCACCAAAAGATTAGCCATTATCTTATTGAATGGTGGAGCAGGGTCAGTGGGCCAGACGGCCTAATTCTGTTCCCGATTTCTTATGTTCCTATGGTCTTATGTCCCTGTTGACCTGCACCCCAATATTTAATGATTTGTGCACTTCCTCTCCTGGATCCCTTTGCTCCCCGAATGCATTTAGGGTTTTAGTTCCCATATAAAGTATGATGACCTAATTTTTCTCACCAAAATCTAACATTTATGCTGAAACTCATTTGGCACTGTATGTAAAGGAATGCCACACAGTAAACATAAATCAGACTTTGACAATGTTTTGTCCTGGTGGATGATGATGTGTGGGATCTGTTCATTATCATGAATGATTTTGAGTGTGAGGTGAGTTGAGGTCAGGATGGCATACAGAAGGCCATCTGTTTAATGTAAGTCACAGTAAAGCCCTTGCTTTCTCAACCACTCACCCCCTCCTCCGGGACAGGGAGGAGGAGAATTCGTGGACAAATACGTTAATATTAATTTTCACAGTCTCAGTTGCCACTGAGTCCAATCGTAATCAAACAACTTTCACTAACAGTGAACAAGGGAGAGAGAAGGATCCTCCACATTATTATTATTCCTTTCGTTTAGCTCATAACTTTCTATTCACAAATCACAAATTTGCAGCAGTGACTAATTACCCTTCAGAAGTACTTCTGGCTGTGAAGTGTTTTGGGACACGGTAAGGTCATGAACGACACAATGTAAATAGAAGTCTGAGATAGTAGGAACTGCAGATGCTGGAGAATCTGAGACAACAAGGTGCAGAGCTGGATGAACACAGCAGGCCAAGCAGCATCAGAGGAGCAGGGAAGCAGAGAGCTCTAGGCCCGAAATGTCTGCTTCCCTGCTCCTATGATGTTGCTTGGCCTACTACATTCATCCAGCTCTACACCTTGTTGTCTCTGTAAATAGAAGTCTGTTGCCTTTTATAGCTTGTTTAAAAATGTGACGTTTGGGTCCAAAATTTTGAGCAAAAGTCAGTTTTACTCATTTTGATTTGACCTTTTGAAGAGATGCCTTGCAGAAGTCACATCTGAATGCTTGACATTTTTTATAAAAGGAAAAATGTTGTTTGCAGCCGTGTTGTAACAGAGGTGAAAATCTGTAACTCTGCGCATTAACTCCTGTGTTGAAACAGGAAAATGCTTGATATTGCTGGAGAATGGGTTTCACCCTGAGCTGTGAAAAGGTGAGAAGCAGCATCGTTTTCCCTGAGCACCAAGGATGTATCTGTGTTTTTAATCTTTTCTGGAGCCTCAGTGTCTGTTACTGAAGACAGTATCTATTGACACTAGGCGCCACTACCGAATGTGCGTTCACAAGCCTCAAGAGCCTCACATGTAGGCTTCCATTGTGCCTCAAGCACGGGAATTCGGCACTGAGTTTGTCTGCATCAATTCAGTTTGTGGGAAAAAAAGTGGTTTTGTTTTTTTTGCCGTGGAATTGTTTGCCTCATTGAAGTGTGCCTTGATACTGAGAAGGTTGGGAACCGTTGGTCTGGTATCCCACGCTTTAGCTCTTACTTCTAGGAGGTGTGCTGAACCTTCACTCTCCACTTGCTGGGGAAATCAACAACATCTTTAATCAGTCATGGTCATTGTGGTATGCAGCAGGAATTCATCACACTTGGAGTCTCAGATAGTGGAGTCATTTTAAAGAGCTCGAGCTTTTGTGGCTGACTGACTACTTGATAGATCTTGTAACTTGATTCCTGGAGCAAAACCCAGCATGCTGTGGCTCACGAGTCAGCCAGTTCCAAGGGAGAGATTTTAATCTCAGATACTTTCGTAGAATGGCAGAAGATCATCTTCGCTTCTGGAGAACTACTTACTCCTCTATTCATCGAAAAATGTGCTTCAGAATCTAAGCACCCATTATTCTATGAAAATTGATGGTGATCTAGATGACCTCAAATGCAATCAAGTATTAACCAAACTCCCTGGGATAACTGCTCCGAGCATTTCCAGTTTGTACATCCCATTAGACATTACACTGGAAATACGAACACACTGTGAAACTCTTTCAATCTCTCCAGTCACATTGTTACACTCTGTCACCATCACAGTCTGTCACATTCACTCACTCTCTCTCTCTCTCTCTCTCTCTCTCAGCCACACTCTCACATCCCAACAACTTCCCCTCCCACACATGTGTACACACACACACGTACACACACGTACACACACACATACATGTGTACACACACACACATGTGTACACACACACACACACACACAATTTCACCCTCCCTCGCTCACCCTTTCCCTCATATTTTCTCAGACACACACTTGCTCTCAATCTCGCACTCTCTCGCGCGCACACTATCTCACATACACTCTCCTCTGGCCCAAGCCGTACATTTGCTGATTAATTGCTCATTATAACACTGATTATTGTAGCTACTGTTAGAGCAGCCACTTATTCATTACAACACAAAGAGTCATTTAGATTCAGATCTTCATCCTACGTTTTTACATTAAATTGACCGTGAGTTTCTGATTAGGACTGAAAAATGTATAAAAAACATAGCTATACCCAGCCTATGTCAATTTTGTTAAAATTACAAATTATTTCATTGATGTAATGAGCATAATGCTCACAAAGATGCTTATTCTAAACATTGTGCACATAGAAGACTAACAAAATAAATGCTCAAAGTTTTCAACAGTGTTTGTTTCTTTTCCAAGTCTTTCATAAGTAAGGGTTAGAAGAGTAGGACAGTTGACGTTTCGGGTTGGGACTCTTCTTCCCGAAACATCAACTTTCCTGCTCTTCTAATCGCTGTTTTGCTATTGCCCTAAACTTCATCTCATTTCATCTCTAAGATAGAAAGAACAGCAGATGCTGTAGTCAGAGATAACAAAATGTGGAGCTGGAGGAACACAGCAGGCCAGGCAGCATCAGAGGACCAGGAAAGTTGACGTTTCAGGTCAGGACCCTTATTCAAAAATGAATGTCCCGACCCGAAACATCAACTTTCCTGCTTCTGTGATGCTGCCTGGCCTGTTGTGTCCCTCCAGCTCCACACTGTGTTATTTCTAACTCCAGCATCGGCAGTTCTTACTATCTCTTTTATAAGTATTATAGGTTTGACTAGCATTATTGCATCAGAGATTGGACAAGATTTTAAAAAATCTTTGATTTTTTTGAGTCACCCAAGAACTGTTTGGAGAACATGAGATGTATTTGTATCACAGGGTGATGTTTGCAATAACAGATTGGAGCAGTGCACAATGTAATAAAACCCAAATATAGTCTATACAGGGTAACATTACCTGGGGCAGTGGTTAAGGATAAACTGCTTTATAATAAATTGCCATTCTTGAATATGTTTTTGAGATGAAGGACATCCTTAAGCACAGCAATGACTATAGAAAAAATATCAATACAATATAGCACAGGAACAGGCCTTTTGACCCCCGAAGCCTGTGCCAATTCCTTTTCCTTATTTAGACCCACTACTTATTGCCTATGTGCGTTACCTATCCTTCTGTTCACCTCACCTTCAAGTGTCGATCAAGATCTGCCTCAAATGTTGCTAACATGCCTGTTTCCACCATCTCCACCGCCAGTGAGTTCCAGGCACCCACCACCCTCTGTGTGAACAGTGTTCCCAGCACTTCTCCCCTAAACTTTCCCCCTTGCACCTTGAACCTGTGCCGTCTTGTAGTTGACCTCTCCACCCTAGGAAAAAGCCTCTGACTCTCCACCCTGCCTATGCTTGTATAACTTTGTAGACCCACTATTAGGTCACCCCTCGGCCTCTGATTTTCCAGTGAAAATAATCTCAGTTTAAGCAACCTGTGGTCCAAATTAGTTAACATCTTGGCAAACCTTCTGTGCACCCTCTCCAAAGCATCCTCGCCCTTCCGGTAATGTGACAACCAGAACTGGACTCAGTATTCCAAATGTGGCCTAACTAAAGTTTTGTACAGTGGTATATAACTTGTCAACTTCTTCCGATGCCCTGACTGATGAAGGCAAGTGTGCTGTATGCCTTCTTGACCAGCTTATCTGCCTGTGTTGCTACTTTCAGGGATCTGTGGACCTGTCCATCTCAATCCCTCTTTGTCAATGCTCCTAAAGGTTCTGTTATTTATTGTATAATTTCAAATGGAATTCACAAGAAAATAAAAAGGGAGACTTGGGCAAGTAAAGTTTATAAGACGTGACTATTGTGTTTAGTGGAAGTTGATCTGGAAACATGTTTCAAAATAAAGGTCAATACCAAAACTCAAAAGAGATGTTGATAACAAAAGGAAGGGGTCTTTTAAAAAAAGGCAGTATGAATCTCTCTGGCACTTTTCACAATCTCAGTATGTCCTAGGCTATGAAATACATTCAGTCACCTATTGTAATGGAGGAAATGTATCAATCAAATTGTCAATGCTTATCAACAATATGATAATGACCATACAATCTGTTCTTCTGATGTTGCTTTCTAATAATTGATCAGGAAAGAGGACGTTAACTTCTCCTGCTTCATTTTTAAAGTAGCGCAGTGAGGTTTTTTACATCCCTCTGCTGGGGGTAGTTGGGGTCTCGGTCCAACATGCTATCTGATAGAAAGTGCCTGCAACAATGCAGCACCCACTCTGTGCTACACTGAAGTGTTAGCCTGGACTTTTGTGTTCACACCCCAGAGTGTTATTATTTGAAACATCACAGTAATCCTCTTCCATTAAAAGAAGTAGCAAGAAGGTATCACAGAGGAGCCCAATTACAGTTTGAAATGTAATTGTGATGATACTGTGGCTGTAAGAGGTGTATTTTGTTTTGCTTTTTTAAGAAGAAAGGTTGAGACAGAGGTGTTGAGCAGTCTGCTGCAAAGTCAATAACGTAAACAGCTTGTGAGGTCTTGTGTATTTTCCTAAAGTTGGAACAATAGAAGTAGCCTGAATGGGTCAGGTCAAGCTTAAACAGAAGCAGGATTTTTAGTTTTAGTTTTTCAGCAGTATTTTCTGCTGGGATCTTGAAGCTGGGTGTGGAAACAGTTTTTCCTCTCTCTCTGTTACAGCTAAAAACCAGGGTTCTCTTCCTGCTGCTAAAATTACATGTGAGACAATCTGTTTTACTGAATTTGCCTTTGTCAAGGGCACGTTAATTGGATGTTAATGTGAAGAATTGCTGTTTAGTAGTTAAATAATCTATTGTTCTGTTCAGTTTTTGAATAGAGTTGTTATTCCAGTTTCATCTTCCTTTTGGTGTGTTTTTTTTTAATTTTTAGTGTATGAATAAAGTGTGTTTTGCTTCAAGAGTTTGACCACTCGAATTGCATCTGGAATGCAATACCTGACACTTGCCTTCAAAATAAGAAACAGTTAGGATCTAGAATATCTGCATAATTTATTTTGAGGGGGTTTGATCTGATTCATAACTTAAAAAATAGTTGATCCTTTCTAAAAACTGCAGTAGAAAACTCAACAGGTATGGTGGGTTTCTTGGGAATCACTGTGACTGTTGAAATATGATTGTATGCTATATGGGCACCTGGGCTGCTGGTCAAACTCTGAAAACTAGACTGAACTGTACCTTTTACCAGATAGAATAAATGAAATTCACCCAGAAGGTGGTTTCAATTTGTTGAGAGATCTATACGTTCACCACATTTATGGTGGACTAGAGCAGCCAAGCCACCCTTTGCATTTTCCCTTTTTTATTTGGCTGAGAACGGGAGAGTGTTTCTAACAGTTTGCAGTTGTTAACCTCTATATAAGAGTAGGTTAACCCATGTATTCCAGGTGAATTTGTAATAGTTTTCCTACAATTGAAATAAAGAAAGTTGTGCATGATGCAATGTCTCTCTGAGAATGTCAGAGTCAGTGTAGTGCTGAATTCTTTTCAGTTAACCGTAGTTGCAGAGACTAATCTCAGTGGTTCAAAGGTTCACATATTCTGAAGTTGAGATTAACTGTCTGACCAAAGAAAAGCCTGGTTGCAAGTAACTGGAAAGGCACAGCCCCTCAGTTGTACGTACTCATAAGCAAACACCATAAAATGCAATATAAATAAAATAGAAAAATAACTGTTAAACATGAATAAAGAGAGCACTTTTAGATAGTAAAAGGAAGTAACAGGTTGATTTAATTAGGAAAATAAATTCTGTTAGGAAATTGATGGTATGATACCTGTGTAAACCATATGCTGCATGACAGCCTGCAGAAGTAAGCTGTGTTTACATGCAAACCAGCTGATCACTTAACAGCATATTGAGAGATAAGAAGGACATATTGCCAAAATGCTTACGAGCTTGCCAAAGAAGCTCTCCTGTAACAAACAAATTAAAAGGAAACGTTCATATGGAGCCCAAAAAATTGCTATTGGAAACTCTGAAGGTCTCACCAAAGAATTTCAAGTGTAAGGAGAGATCTCCGCACTCTACATGGTGCAGCTCCATCAGGAAAAGTACCTGTGGACAACACAACTGGGCCATACCTACCACCAAGAAACATAAGCTTCACAACATCAAATGTAAGCAGCTGTTCCACACCAATACACGTCTGTCCAATGTGCTGCAGATCTTTTTATTCACATGTTGAACTTCTCAGTCATCTCTGAAAACATTGCATCTGAAACGTAACTCAATGAATGTGAGTCAATCTCTTGATCATCTTTAACAGCAAATGACGAGCACCAAAGGAAATTATTGGGAAATTAGCCTGCCAGTAAAAACTCCAGTGCTGTGCTGGTGTGATTTGCTGCTTTGTAGTTTCCTGAGCAGCCAGCTGGTTTACAGAAGCCTCGATCCTCACAAGAGAAGGAGGGACATTAAGTAGCAGCTCATGTCAGCTTATTGCCATTTGCTTGCTCTGTTCTTTGTGATTAAGTAGCAATTATTTGATATGAACATTGTCGGCACTAGTCATCTCGACCACTTTGCTCAAGGCATTTGGACATTGAGGGCAAATGATATTTCAAGAGATTTAATCCCATTACTAAGCTTCTCAAGATTTCAATTTGGATTGTGCTGTTGAAATGTTCAAAATCGACTGGATTATATAAAGGACAAGTTGTGTCAGGTGGAAATGAGCTGCAGCTACTACCAGATAGTGGAAATCTCTCTTTTCTCTTGCTTGATTTTATCTTTTCTTTGCATTTTTCTTCATAGAAGAAAAAGATGAAGTGAAATTGGCTGCTTGAGTTTCCATAAATTATGATTGGCCAAAATCCAGTTGGGAAAGCAACAAACAGGATGGGCAGACATAAAATCCCCTTAGCTTGCACTTTATGTTCCACCATATGGCAAATTCATTTTTCACTTTCAAATGAATCACCTGGAAAATGAATTGACAGAAAGGAAAAAATTGAGAGCTACATATTCCTCCTGCTAATATTAACAAAAGAGTAAATGTGAATGAAATGTGAGGTTGTACTTCAAATGGATGATTCTCACAATTTAAGTACTGCTTGGAGAGGTCCAATTGTGCAGGAACACACTTAAAAAAACAGAGGAGAAAAATCTTCAGTTTATTGTAGCTCGGAACGTGTCTGACATTTTTATTGCATTTGGCGTCAATCAGGAAGTGTATATGTGTAAGGATGGATGAGGTTTGTACTTATGTGGAATGAACTGCCAGAGGAAGTGGTAGATGTAGGTACAGTTACAACATTTAAAAGATATTTAGATAGATAAGTGAATAGGAAAGGTTTAGAGGGATATGGGCCAAACGCAGGCAAGTGGGACTAATTTAGTTTGGGAAACTTGGTCGCCATGGATGAGTTGGACCAAAGGGTCTGCTTCTGTGCAGCATGACTCTTTGTTTGCAATTAGAAATGGCTTGTACTAGTGCTTACTCACAAATGCAACTAGCATGAATGCTTGGAAACTGATGCGGCTAATATTGATGCATGTACTGTAAGATAGAATAGAGCTAATGCACATGAGTCCCTTAAGTTGTCAACTGTTTGTATTTAATATGTCAACAGTTCATTCCAGTTGTGGTTGTCTGGTTTGGTTAGTTTACTGCCACCAATCCTCTTGCTTCTATTCTTGTAAAGAAAACTATAGTTAGGTTAGGTAGGCCCTGATGGAGCTCTGCGACAAAAACACAATCAAACTGCTAATGGAAACTTTAAAAAAGTGAATGGGGACATCTCAACCTTATGGGTCCCACTGGTGTCCATGATGCCAGTGGGCACCTCATGACCCCTCTTGATGGACATTTGTGTGTGGGACAGATGGTCAAGTAATATGATTGGAAAACAATAAATGCTGGAGAGAGAGAGACGGCAAGCTAACATTGCAAGTCTTGGTGACTCTTCATCAGGGCAAATTCCTGGTTCCTGCCTGGAGCTATTGATGGCCATTTTGGCTAGGCTCAGGAGCAGCCCGAAGCTGAATGTTGGGCCTATCTAATTAACAATGCTGGACGATAGACCATGTGTGATGTAGTAGCCTTTCATAACAAAGTTTTGTACTGTATGTTATTGAAAGGTATAATGATAATGACTTTGGACAATTGGGAACACATCAATACCTCTCAGGCACTGGAGCACATTTCAACAGCTTCCACCCAAAGACAGCATGAGGTCATCAGATTAAGTGAAGTTTAATGCAACATCAGTATGACCCTCTTCAGAGCCATTACCTTAAAAAAGATGTATCGTGGTTTCTGAGCCTGAAATTTAATTGAACTGGCATCATTGCATGTTTTGTAAGTGCTTGCAACAGTAGTGTTAAATTTTGTATAGTTTTGGTAATAATAATGGTATAATTTTGCAAAATATATTTTTCCATGAAATACAACCTTAAATATGTACATTTACAAAACAAAGAGCCCTCAAAATTGAAAGTGTGGATTTATACGTACCGCCTATCAGCGTCTGATGTGGGAAAAGCCAAATTAACGTTCTGCAGAGAGCTAATGTACAGAAAGAATCTATTCAGCCCCTGATAGCCAAAAGGTGTTTTCATCCACATTGTCCTAGCCACCCCAAGCTCTTTTATATATTTTGATTTCTCAAATATTTGTGCACTTCCATTTTAGAAAACTATGATGGCCAAATGTTTGCAAGCAAAAATCCAATTCATCTTCATCTTTGTTTTCAGGTGCTGATAGGTTTATAGGTCTCTGCAGCATTTGGGACTTCTGTTTTGAATAAATACATTTTTCAGTGTTTTCTTTGCAGAAATGCGATGAATCCCTGTTCATGTCACCAGTTTACTTTTGCTGTGAATGCTCAATCAAATAAACTATTAATAAGGCCTGAAAGGGATGATGTTGTGTATCAGTTAGAGAGGCTGTCCTACTTTATAAATATATATCGAAAATGACCCCAATGTCAATAGCTTTGTAAGCAATCACATTGAATGGTTGGAAGTGAAAGAAAGAAAACAGCTCCCTCTTTTTTTTGTAGGAATTCTTCCAGAGAACAGTTACCCGCACATGTCGCACCTTTACTGCATTCAGGATATACTCCAAGTTCTGCACATTCAATGAAGTACTCAAGTGTTTACTTATATAAGGAAATGCGACAGCTGATTTTGATTGGGGCTTTGGGAATGTAACCTTAATCTGAGGTTAAAATTAGACCAACTGTGATCTTGTTGGATGGTGGACAATCTTGAAGGGCCAAATGGCCTTTTCTTGTCTCCTGTTTGTATGTTTATAATGACAGCAATTAATTCAACTTTTTTCTACATAATATAACTGAGGGATAGATATTAGCCAGGCAGGTGCTGGCGATCTGAAATTAAAAAAAGGTGCTGGAGAAACTCAGTAGGTCTGATGGCATCTATGGAGAGAAAAACAATGTTAATGTTTCGAGACTGAAATTACTTCTTTCGAACACCGTTCTACCTCTTGGTTCCAAAGAAGCACCATTTCAGACTCAAAATGTTAACACTGTTTTTCTCCCTCCACAGATGCTGCGAGACCTACTGAGTTTCTCCAGCACTTTGTTTTTATACCAGTGGAGCTGCCTAGCTGTTCAAAATAGCACCAGGGATCTTTTTGTATTCACACTTTTTCACTGCAGCATCCTCAGGGTACTGCGCAGAAGGGTCACACAAGACCGTGCATAGCTCTCTGGAGTGATATTGGAACTCACTAACACCTAGCATCCTAAGGTAAGAACAGGTATGTGGCTTCGATTGTTTGTAGAATTCAGAAGTCCCACCTACATGTTTGTGACTGCTGAATAACTAGTTTAATAGCGATATTGAAGGCACACATGTCTAAATGGTGTCTGAGGAAAAAGCTTTGTCATGGTGTGATATTGCAGGAGAGATCTCTTGGTTTTCAGCATTTACCACACATCGCAACATTTGGCTGCTCATTGACCATGGTTTTGTCAGCTCTGAAAGTACTGGTACTTTCCAGTTATTGACTGTAACTCAATGATAATAAATAGTTTAACACAACAAAATTACTTAATGCAGCAAGCCATTTACCACAAGAAAATCATGGGTTTCAGCGTTATGTCAATGCTCTGATCAGGACACACTCCATGATCTTCTAGTCCGGTGCACCTGCTGTGTGTTTTACCGAATTTCCTGTTTTCATTTCAAACCTCATGCCTTCCCTGTGCTTTTAACCACCTTGGTTGTTTTTACATTCTTTGTTTCCTTCATTGCCACCCTTAAATCATCATTACTTCAGGAATAAAACCATCTGATGTGTTTCTGTTTCTCTACTAAAGCTGGTTGTACAAGTCATTTAACTCATTCAAGTCTACTCAGTGACCAATCTCTTCTCTCTTCTCCATCTCACTTTATTGCCATCTTGCACATGACCAATAATTCACTTAACTGGTGAGTTTTCAGAAAGGAAGGATGGCACACACTTGAAACATAAGCCTAGTTTCTCTATACAGCAGTCATTGATAGACCTTTGGTTTAGGTCAGTGCTGGCTGTTCAGCTGATCTTAGCATCTGTATTTTCTATTTGCAGAGGCATACAATGTCTACGCACACTTTACAATGTTTGTAGTAGTTCTGAGGCACAATGTCACTCGAATAATCGGAACTGGTTGTATGTTGCCTTCAAAAGTGTGTATTTTGTGTTCGAATATTATGCCACAGCTGCACCTGATTTAACATAAGGAAAAGGTTATGGACTTTTGCAAGTGTGTGTACTTAACCTCTAGAATTGGATCATTACAAATTAGACACATGAACACAAAGAGTTGGGACTTGTATCTTAAAGTATCACGGCAATGTACGATTTAGTAAAAATATTCATAGACTCATAGCCCTGTACAGCATGGATACAGACTTTTTGGTCCAACCCATCCATGCTGACCAGATATCCCAAACCAATCTAGTCCCATTTGCGAGCACATGGCCAAATCCCTCCAAAAGCTTCCATTCATATACCCATTTGGATGTCTTTTAAATGATGTAATTTTACCAGCCATCCACCACTTCCTCTGGCAGCTCATTCCGTACATGCACCACCCTCTGTGTGAAAAAGTTGCTCCTTTGGTCCCTTTTAAATCTCTCCCCCTCACCTTAAACCTATGATCTCTAATTTTGGACTCGGCTCTCCTGGGAAAAGACCTTGGCTATTCAAAACATCTGTGCCCCTCATGATATTACAAACTTCTATAAGGTCACCCTGCAACCTCCGATGCTCCAGGGGACATAGCCCCAGTCTGTTCAGCTTCTCCCTATAGTTCAAACCCTTACAACATCTTTGTATATCCTTTCTGAACCCTTTCAAGTTTCACAACATCCTTCCAAAGCCGGGTGACTAGAATTGCATGCGGTATTCCAAAAGTGCCCTAACCAAGGTCTTGTACAGCCCCAATGTGACCTCCCAACTCCTATACGCAATGCACTGAGCAATAAAGGCAAGCATACCAAATGCCGCCTTCACTATCCTGTGTACCTGCCACTCCACTTTGAAGGAACTATGAACCTGTACTCCAAGGTCGCTTTTTTTTTCAGCAACACTCCCCAGGAACTTACCGTTAAATGTATAAGCCCTGCCCTGATTTGTCTTTCCAAAATGTAGCATCTCACAATTATCTAGATTAACCTCCATCTGCCAGTCCTCAGCCCATCGGCCCATCTGATCAAAATCCCATTGTACTCTGAGGTACCCTTCTAGGCTGTCCACTACAACTCCAATTTGATGTCATCTGCAAATTTACTAACCATACCTCCTCTGTTCACATCTAAATCATTTATATGAATGACAAAAAGCATTGGACACAGCACCGATCCTTGTGGCATGCCACTGGTTATTGGCCTCTGTGCTGAAAAGCAACCTTCCACCACTCACCTCTGTCTCCTACCCTTGGCCAGTTCTCAATCCAGATGTCTAGTTCTCCTGTATGCCAGGTGATCTAACCTTGCTAACCAGTCTACCATGTAGAAACATACTGAAGTCCATATAGGTCATGTGTGGCACACTGCCTTCATCAATCCTCTTCATTACTTCTTCAAAAAACTCAATTAAGTTAGCCAAATGAACTTTTTTAGATTTACATTTTATCTCTCTGATGGAGCAAAATGTAGTCAGTCAGCTCAAAGTGCCATTAGCAGCAGTGCAACTGCATAGACCTAGGTTAAACTGGATAGTCCAATTCAAACTTGCCAAAATGGCCATAAGCTAGGTGATAAAACGCTCCATCGGTGCCTGGAGACTGACCGTTCATGTTAATATTGACCATTGATTATCATGTTCTGAGAGGCTTCCCTGTGGGTGGTTTTCGATTTAAATCGGAAGTCTATAGATGACGTGGGTCGAGACTGGTACATTTATAACATTTAAAAGGCATCTGGATGGATTCTTGAATATGAAGAGTTTAGAGGCCCAAATGCTGGTATATGGGCGGATTAATTTAGGATATCTGGTTAGCCTTGATGAGTTGGACTGATGGGTCTGTTTCCATGCCGTTATAATTCTATGACTCTTTGACATAAACCCCAATGCCTATTTCCAGATGAAATAGAATGCACCATGCACTGATTTCACTGATTGTGGCCAAATGGTCTTGGCAAGTTTGAGCTATTTTTGTGGGCCAGTAATAGAGGGGATGTTTCACCATTCCCTGTAAGACATGGCTGCTAACAGACCATTTGGCCATTCAATGAAGAGTTTAGAGGCCCAAATGCTGGTATATGGAATGCTGCCATTCAATGGGATCTGATAATCCTCAAATCCACTCTTCTGCCTTCTCCCCTCAACCATTGATCCCAAAGACTGATTTCTGATCAATCTATCTCAGTCTTGAACATACTTTACAACTCAGCCCCCATAGCCCACTGTGGTAAAGAATTCCATAGATTCACTGTGCTTTGACAGGAAAAAAAAAACTCCTCCACCTCTTAGTCTTTAATGCGCACCCCCTTAACCTTGAGATTATGCCCATTGGTCCTAAGCTCTCCCTCAAGGGGAACCACCTCTCTGCATCTGCCCTATCAAGTCTTCTAAGAATCTTCCATATTTCAATAAGTTCACTTCTCAATCTTTTAAACTCCAGTGCATGTAGTCCAACCTGTTCAGCCTTTCCTCATAAGAACATCCTTGATATCCAGGGCCAACCTAGTGAATCTTCTTTGGGCTGCCTCTAATGCAGCATGTTTTTCCTTTGACTGGGGCCAAAACTATTCACTGTATCCTAGATGAGGTGTGAGTCATACATTGCATAGTATTAGCAAGACTTCCCTATATTTATACTCCATTCATTTTGAAATGAAGGCCAGCATTCCATTTGCCTTCCCTATCACTTGCTGAACTTCTACGTTAGCTTTTTGTGATCAATCCACATGGACTCCCAGATCCTTGCAACCATTCTCCATTTAACTAATATTCAGTTCCTCTATTCTTGCTGCTGAAGTATGTAACGCATGTTCCACATATTATATTCCATCTGTTAGGCACTTGCATTTTCATTTATCCCCTTTTGTATTTCTTCACCGGACTATTTGTGCCACTTAGGTGTCATGCATTCACTTCCCCTCATCTAAGTCAGTAATATATGTGGCAAATAATTACAGGTTGCCATTCTGAAAATGCCCTGCTTATTCCAACTCTGTCTCCCATTAGTTAATTTGCGAATATACTATGCCCAACTCCATGGGCTGTAATCTTAATGCGTAGCCTTACATGTGTTAGATTATCAAATGCCTGTTGGAACTCCAAATAAATTACAACAAGCGAGCCGCCTTTATCTATCATGCGTGTTAACCTCTCAAAGAATTCTAATACATTTGTTAAACATGATTCCCCCTTACTGCTAGACTCTTTGAACATGACATTTGTTGGCTTGGTCTTATTTGCACCGCCTAGAACAACAGGAACTAGGCAAAAGAGCACTAACTTATTTTCTGTTTGGGTATTGTTAATAGAATTCCTGTGTCACAGATTATTAGCAGTGTAGAATTCCTCTTTATTGTTGGTGCCTAAAACTTCATCCAGTTTACCTAGCATCAGTAGTGCATTCTACCGTGCAATCCTGAATTCATTAATTGTGCATTTTCTGAGGGGAGTCCGTGGAACCTCAGACAGCTGGACAGCTTTCACTCTCGGCACTTCTGCACAATGTGGCCAAAGATAATGCATTTATGGAGCATGAGAGATATAACAAGGTGTAGAGCTGGATGAACACAGCAGGCCGAGCAGGAATGCAGACGTTTCGGGTTTAGACCTGAAATGTCAGCTTTCCTGCTCCTCTGATGCTGCTTGGCCTGCTGTGATAATCCAGCTTCACACCGTGTCCTCTGAGAGAGGACACACTGGCAAAGGCAATCAGTCAAGTTCTAACCTATCATAGTGTCTGGGAGTCATATTCCACCCTTCTCTCCACACCCCAGTATTCATTGTGTATGTGCGTGTGGCTTTTATGTGACAGTATTGAATATGATTCCCTATCAGTACCGGAAATGAAATAAAAATGAACAGGACCGTTGGGTTGTGCAAAAGAAGTACTAAAGAAGCTCTCTGATGAAGGGTCTAGGCCCGAAATGTCAGCTTTTGTGCTCCTGAGATGCTGATTGGCCTGCTGTGTTCATCCAACTTCACACTTTATTATCTTGGATTCTCCAGCATCTGCAGTTCCCATTATCACTACTAAAGAAGAATCTACTTTTGCATTCTGGATGTGGTGGTTTGAGCCTGAGTAAATCATGACAGAGCTGGCTGATTATTGCAAGCAGTTGTTTTACATGACCCCAGGTCATGGACGTTCCACTTGAATTTAATTACTAAACATTGTACTTCCTGCCTTGATGCAACTTTTATCAATGCTGTTCTGTTCACATGGATGGAATTATCTACTCTTCAGAGTGAGGGGAGCAGCCTGCAATCCGGCCAGCAGAAGCAGGAATGCCATCACATTACACTCTTAGGGAAGAGCATTGGCTAATTCAGTGTAAGCCTTTAAGGCAATAGCTCATTCACTGAGACTTGACAGCATACAGCCTTTTCCACTTCATAAAAAATGAGTGTGTTAACCATACTTTGAAAAAAAAAGAAAATGACCATGACTAAAGACTTTTGATGTTCTTTTCCCCAGTCTTTTAAAAAAAATCCCAAGTGTTTGGGTAAATCCTAAACAGTTTATATCTTGGCAAGTCATATTGCTTGACGTGACAAAGTGAATTGTGTCTCTAGCATTTTTGGAGGCAGTTGTTTTAATTAAGTGCCTAATTGTATCTACAAGAATTTTACTGGAATAGCTTAAGACACAAATTACCGGTTTAACATCAGTAAATGGGGGTCAGTTGGGGATTGTAATTTGTGATTTGGTGCTTTCTGTTTATCCCACAGTGCCAGGAATGTCAGTGATAACAAAAATGAAGCGTTTTTCCTTCTGGCAACTGTATCAACTGATTGTCTCGGCATTAACCAAACAAGATCTGTTTAACTAAATCAGATGGACATTAGTTGCCATGTTTAATATTGTCCATCACAGTTGCAGAATACAGAGCTTAGTTTACCCAACTAGGCACAATTCCATTGTCTAAACAAGACTTCCATATGATCAGGGTAATCGGATTAATGCTCAATATTTACATTTCCCTTCCTGTGCATTCACTCTAAAGTTTTGGGTGTTGGCATGTAACAATTTTGCCTTACACTGTGCTGCGATTACGTGTAAAGCTTGTTATGCCACGGTTGTAATGCCCCTACTCTGAGCCAGAAGGCTTGAGTTCAAGTTCCATCTACTCCAGAGCTGAATCATAACATGTTGGAATAGGGTTGATTTAAAAATATCTAGAATGAAATTATCTAGAATTTTTGGGACAGATGTTTATTCTACGCTGGAAGCAGATAGGGAGGCAGGAAGCTTGTTTTTAATTGGGCTGGGGGTGGGGAGCAGAGATGGCAGGGAGATGTAGGGTAGAAATTTCACCACCCTCCCGAATCTGCCCAGTTATACTAAGGGCGAGAAGGCTTGTGACTTTTTTAACCCAGTAACCAGCTGAGGGTCTTTAAGTGGCCTCTTAAAGAGCTTCTTTCTGCTGCTACTTGTATTCAACCAGAGAAGGTTACTTAAAAAAAAAGTTGGTTGAAGTCACAAGGTGATTTTTACAGCAGTTAAAATTGGTTTCAAAATTCATTAAATTACTTTAAAACAGCAATTAGATATGATAAGGTACCTAAACAGGCAAAAACATTACAAGACCCGTAAAGAGAAAACTGGTCCCAGTTTGGATAAATGGATGGGGGATTTTAAGGGGGTGCAGTTCTCCATGGCTGGTGGGATAATCCGCTCTGAGCAGTTTCCTGGTCCTGGATCAGATAAATTGATAGGTGAAGCTGATCTCCATGGTCGATACATCTTCTATTCTCAGTCTCCTTCAGTGTTTGCCAGAAAGGTTTCCTCTACAAACCCTCCACAATTTGAAGAGATTTTTGCATCTTGCAAGCTGCTTGACATACCTTTATTAGAGTCATACAGTTACAGAATTAGACAACACAGAAACTGACCTTTTGGTCCAACTTGTCCATGCGGACCAGACATCCCAATCTGACCTAGTCCCATTTGCCAGCATTTGGCCCGTAAACCCTTCCTATTCGTGTACCCATCCAGATGCCTTTTAAATGTAATTGTACTCAGGCTCTTCTTCCTCTGGCAGCTCATTGCATACATGCACCACCTTCTGATCCTTTTTAAATCTTTCCCCATTCACCTTAAACCCATGCCCTCTGGTTTTGGACTACCCTACCCTGTGGAAAAGACCTTGACTATTCAGCCTATCCATGCCCCTCATGGTTTTATTAACCTCTATAAGGGCACCCCTCAACCTCCAACACTCCAGAGAAAATAGCCCCAGCATTTACAGCCGCTCCAAATAGTTCAAACTGTCCAGTTCTGGTGACATCCTTGTAAATCTTTCCTACACCTTTTTTAGTTAAACAATATCTCTTCTGCCGGAAGACCGGAATTGTACATAGTATTCTAAAAATGGCGTTACCAATGTTGTATACAGCTACAACATGACATCTCAACTCCTGTACTCAATATTCTGACCAATGAAGGCAAGCTTACCAAATGTTATCTTCACCACCATGTCTTCCTGTGACCCCATTTTCATGGAGCTATTCACCTGCTCCCCTGGGTCTGTTTGTTTGTTATCACTCCTCAGGGCCCTACCATTAACTGAATGAGCCCTGCCCTGGTTTGCCTCACCGAAATGTAGCACCTCACATTTATCTGAATTAAACTCTGCCTGGCAGTGCTTGTCCCACTTGATCAAGGTCCCATTGTACTCTGAGATATTGTCCAAGACGCCACCTAATTTTGTGTTATCTGCAAACTAACTAACTGTATCTCCGATGTTTACATCCAAATTATTTATGTAAATGACAAAAAGCTGAGGACCGTGCACCAGTCCTGGGAGTTTTATTCAATGTTTTTATTCAGTTGTTCCATTGGCAAGGGACAAATAGTCAAAGTTATCCTTCCTCTTTCTATTGGAAATGCTCAGAGCCAGCTTGTAAACCAGCTGTCTCTGCGATGTCCTGTTGAACTTGTGGATAACCAGTTTGCATCCGGGTGTGATCAGCCCCCTCTTCCTGTCAGGATGGGCGATGTCTTGCTTCGGTGCCAGTGCTGAAAACGTGTCCATGATAAAGCTGGCAGACTTCACTTCCCCATGTTTGTCAACCCAGGAAGCTGCTGAGAGCTTTCCCTTTTAACAAGAGATAGAGTCAGAGAGGGATGCTATTTTCTATAATACTCAATAACTTTCTTGGGATTTAATACGGATGTTTATACTGTGATTTCTTTCTCCACGCCAATGTTTCGAACCTGCTAGGGAAACCCCGGACGGTGTGCCTGCGGACGGATGGGGGTGGGGGAAGCCCATTCTCATTGGGTAGGCCATGTTGAACGGGAAGTCTTAGTGGAGGATATTGCCAATGGATGGAGACCCCCACTTGCTCGAAATACTGTCCCTCCCCCACATCCTCAGAACTGGGGCCTCCCTATCTGGCCCCTTTGAAGCTGCCTTCCCTAGGCCTCACTGTCGGCTCTGGTGACAATGTGGCCGCCTCAGCTTCTTGCAGTGCTGGTGGCGCTGTCACTGTTAGAGAGCAGTCTGTGATTCTGACACTGATCTGGCATGTGCAATAAATAACTAAATATTGATGGTGGGGGTGGTACAGCTAGATTGCAAAAGCCAGCAGTGTGAAGTATTCCATTCTGCCCCGAACCTCACTGCAATGGATTTCATACTCACCTGAGGTGTTCCCACTTGATCTGTCTCATGTTTACCTCAGCGCAAAGCAGTTTTGACTTTGTGCTGACATTGACCTTCAAGCTAATCCTTTAACAATATAAAGGGCAGGAGGTGGAAGCCAGGAATTGTAGCAGGGTCAGCGTGAACATAGTATTGGTGCCACTGCGATGTGTGGCCAAATAAAACTGCAAGATTTTTATTTTCACCACAAAAAATGGGTGCACAGTAAACTGAGACAATGAACATAGCAGCATCTATCTATAAGTGGAACAGTTAGCCAGTCCAGGGCCTGAAGTTAAGCCAATCTGTTCTGACTTTATGTGAACTTGCATACCCACTTGCCACATAGTAATATCTATTTTTAATGTTCTCTAGTTGTTGATTGAATTAACCAGTTTGATATATTAATCCATAACATGGCTGGAGGAAATTATACCGAATTATCGTGTTCGGGAAATGTGGCAAATTACAATGTAGTTAATAGATTAGGAATTCCTTGGCACTCAGACTACTATATTGCAGCAAGCTGCACATGTGGAGATGAAGCACAAGCTAATTTCTTCACAATTAGTTTCCTGCGATTAAAACAGCAAAATATTTGACCAAACGGCAGATCATCTGTTCAAGCAGAATGTTTTTATCAGGCTGATGGGGATCCTCTGTCTTTGATGAGATGCAAGGCGTGTGCACAGTTCTGAAGTCTGAAATTTGAAATGGGTTCAAACACTTGCAAAGTTCGATGAGTGTAAAGCTCAATTACCTACCCATTGCTCTGGTTTGGCCAGAAAAACTTTCACGCTTGTAAAGGTTTGGCAGTAACATCGAAAGTACTGAGAATATGAGTGAAACATAGGCTTGAGTCTTTTTCATCATGGACCTCCTCAATGCAGCTTTGTGGCAATGAATTTTGCCAATGCATCTATGCTACTGCACTCTAATCTTTAAGCGTGTACTGTATAGTATTCAAAATGGAAATTGAGCTAATTGGGGTGTCGTGTGTGCACACTTTTGGGCGAGAAGCTTCCCTGATGTGACTGTAATTAAGAACTTTTTCCTGTGCTAAACGTTCTGACTTATCTCCATTCATGGCTTGATAGCTAATAATTTTTCATGTTCTTCACCCAGGCCAATGTGGTATACTGCATCCACTGTACCCGGTGTGGCTTCCTCTACATTGGGGAAACCAAGCGGAGGCTTGGGGACCGCTTTGCAGAACACCTCCGCTCGGTTCGCAATAAACAGCTGCACCTCCCAGTCGCAAACCATTTCCACTCCCCCTCCCATTCTTTAGATGACATGTCCATCATGGGCCTCCTGCAGTGCCACAATGATGCCACCCGAAGGTTGCAGGAACAGCAACTCATATTCCGCTTGGGAATCCTGCAGCCCAATGGTATCAATGTGGACTTCACCAGCTTCAAAATCTCCCCTTCCCCCACCGCATCCCAAAACCAGCCCAGTTCATCCCCTCCCCGCACTGCAACACACAACCAGCCCAGCTCTTCCCCTCCACCCACTGCATCCCAAAACCAGTCCAACCTGTCTCTGCCTCCCTAACCTGTTCTTCCTCTCACCCATCCCTTCCTCCCACCCCAAGCCGCACCTCAATCTCCTACCTACTAACCTCATCCCACCTCCTTGACCTGTCCGTCTTCCCTGGACTGACCTATCCCCTCCCTACCTCCCCAACTATACTCTCCTCCCTACCTATCTTCCTTTCTCTCCATCTTCGGTCCGCCTCCCCCTCTCTCCCTATTTATTCCAGAACCCTCACCCCATCCCCCTCTCTGAAGGGTCTAGGCCCGAAACGTCAGCTTTTGTGCTCCTGAGATGCTGCTGGGCCTGCTGTGTTCATCCAGCCTCACATTTTATTATCTTGGATTCTCCAGCATCTGCAGTTCCCATTATCACTGAATCAGCTTTAGAATTTCTGCTTTGAGCGAGGAGAATTTGGCTATCCCTTTGGAATGGCGACAGTAGTTCATGAACGGCATCACTTTCCACCCCTTTTCTTCTCTTTGTACGTAATGATTTTATTTTGCACAGATTCTCAGAGCATTACACAGAAGGTTGACTCCACATCACTGGTAATGATGGTTGACTGTTTGCTGGGCTTCAATCTAGAGATTTTGTTTTTTCAGGTGCAATATTTGGGACGTCTATGTTTCTGCCAATGAGATTCTTCAGATATTTTACAGAAAATTTGTTTCTTTGCTGATTTCTTGGCTATCCGCCCCTCTGTCTGTCTATTAGTCTTGTGAGCAAATTCTGATCCTATACTGAGTTGACACTAAGCACTGTCTAAAAGGGTTTGGCAAAATATCAGCTGCACTTTGTTATCTACCCAACCAGCGGACGATTGACCAGCATGTACATAATGCTAGTGACTTGTAAGTTCTTGAACAATAATGTGGAGCTATATTACACCTCTTCAAGTATCACAATGTCGAAGATTCTTCTGAGGAACTTTATGGCTCATGTTAAAATGTGCCTTACATTGAGAGGTATTCAAATGATCACCAATGACAAAGCCAAATGGTAGATTTTAAGGAACTTGAAGGAGTTTGGAGAGATTTCTGTGTTGAAGTCTAGAGCTTAATATCTTAATAGGGGTGGAGTGATTAAAATCAGGGATGCCCAAGTAGACAGAATAGAGGAGCACAGATATCTCGGGGTGCTAGAGCTGCTGGTGATTGTAGAGGTAGGGAAGGGAGAGGCCATGGAAGGATTTGAAAACATGGATGTGAATCTCAAAATCATGGCGTTGCTTATCCAGGAGATGGGGTAGGTCAGTGAGGAAAGGGATGAATGGTGAATGGGTGGGTGGGTTAGGTTGTGGGCAAAAGAATTTTGGGGGATGTCTGCTATATGGAGGGTGGAATGAGGGGAGGCCCAGCCATGAGTGCATTTTGGTAATCACCGTAAATGAAAAGGGGAGCCAAACTACGAATGTGACCTAAAAGACAACAGTGATGTTATTGAATAGGCATGCCAGCTCACTGCACTGTATGAGGTGCCTCTGCCAATCTCCTAAAACACTGGTAACTCCAGGCCCTGCTAGGTCTGGTGTGGTCGCGGAAATTCACTTCCTGGTCTAAGTAGAGGAGCCTCTTGTTAACATGATGTCACTCATTGCATGCTAACAACTAATTGCAGGTTATTGATATGATTGATATTAAATGTCGAAACAAGGAAAATAGGAGCAGGAGTAGGCCATTCTTCTCTTCAAACCTGATCCCCTTTTCAATATGGTCACGGCTAATCATCCAACTCAGTCCCTTGTTCTCACTTTCTCCCCACTCTCTTTTGATCCCTTTAGCCTTACAAACTAGATCTGTCTCCATTGTTGGAGAGTTGGAGGAGGACCACACATTAGGATCTTGAAAAGAGCGAGACCAAAGATGTTCTGCCCACAAATGCATATGACATCATCATCGTGATTGGTGCTTCTGGCACTCCTCAGTATTAAGCCTTTCGAATCCATATTATTTAGTTAGGGAAGGAAATCTGTCATCATTACCTGGTCTGGCCTGAACATGACTCCAGATCCCAGCAATGTGGTTGACTTCATAACTGCCCTCTGGATGATTAGGATTGAGCAATAAATGCTGGCCAAGCCAGAAATGCCCCCACCCCAGGAGTGAATTAAAAATATACAGAGAAGTTATCAGTCTTTGCAGGCAAATCTCTGCAGGCATCTACCCTTTGCCTGGAATCTGTGACCATGCTCCTGACAAACAATATCCTGGAAAGAAAGCTATCTTTTATTTCAATATTAAAAAATAAAAAAGAACACAGTTTCAGCTTTTTGATTTGCACACATCAAGGAATGATCACAAGAGCACTAAAGTTCCTTTGAAACAATCTAAATTGTTGTCCTTCTGGAGATTTGGCATTCTTGCAATCCTCTCTCACTGAATGAAAGATGAGAAGCTTCTACAGCATGCTGTTATTGCAGCAATTATAAGCACAGAGCGATGACAATGACATGCACTAAATCCAATAAACATGGTGGGTAGGCAGGAGAAATATCAAGAAGTCTGGGTTGGTCCACGAAGAAATAATTACAGAAACTTCTATTAATGTAATGCTGTTCAAAAAAGTATTTAAAATGAGTAGCAATGTGGTGAATGATGGATTGTAATGTAATGACTCCTGATGCTCCCTGCGGTATCAGGGGGAATCATGGACTGCAGTTTGAAACTGTATGGATTCTCGTAATTAACAACACCCTTCTCTGCTCTGTGGATGGATGATGCAGATCGCAAAGCTCAATAGTTTTAGTCTGTGTTCAGCACCAAACAGTAACATAGAGTGGGAGAGAGAGTCTGTCAATAATGCACTGCGTACAGTTTCAGATTAGATGTCCCTGCTGGCCATTGAATGAAAGAATGGAAAGAAAGTGTGCGATAGATCTGGCTCTGGCTTCTTCAGAGCAGTAATATAAAGGAAAAAAGACAAGGTGGACACACTGAAGGATAATTTTCTAATTGATGTTTCTTCCAGTAGAGAACTGAAATCTTTGGAACTATAGTTTACAAACTGGGAGATTTATAGCCTGTATGTTTGTGCTGATGAAATTTAATACAACAATTTGCATTTGCTTAGTACCTTTGAATGTACAAAACGATCCCAAGGTGCATCAACAGAGGCATAATAACCAAAAAAAGAAAGCCAAGATGAAAAAGGAGTAATTAGGAGCAGTGTTACAAACTTGGTCAAAGATGTAAGATTTACAGAGGAAGACAGAATTATTTAAAGAGCAAATTGTGGTTCCATGTGTCTGATGGAACAATGCCTGTGAGTGAAGTGATGGAAAATTGGGCATGTGTGTGTGCGCTAGCCAGAATTGGAGGAAGGCAAAATGATCAAAGTATAGAGCCTGGGAGAGGCAAGGCTGCGGAGGGAGATTGAACACTTTCACTAACGTTTAAAACAGGAGAGAGGCAATTTGGGGCAGATGAGTGAGGGAATTCCACAATGTGGGACCAAGGAAATTGAAGGTAAAGTATTATCCATTCACCTCAAAAGCAGTTACAACCTTTGTGGTCAGATTTTCCAAAGATTGACACCTCTTAATGACTGATAATTACTGGTGATGCAGGCCGGATTATTGGCACAATTGTTGAATAGTGAGAATTTATTGAAGAATCCATTTTTAAAGTTTATTCCTCATTGGCTTCCATTATTGCTGGACATTGGTACTTGAGTGCGGAATGATACCAGGGGAACTGTATCCACTCTAAACCGAGGCAAATTTTTTGCCAACTCCTTTTGCACTATCAAAAGGAAGCCATTTGATCCATCATGATGATTCTATCCAATTAGTCCTGCCTCTCTACTTTTAACTGTAATACTGCAATTTCAGAGTGGTATCCTGCTACTTGTATCCTATACTTCTTCAAGTCCTGCTCACCCATCACGTCTGTCCCCTTGCTGAGCTACATGAGTTGCTTACCACCCAACATCACAGATTTTAAAATTCACACTTATTTTGTGTTCTTTCATGCCACCTTCTCTCTGTACAGCATTATTAGCCCCATATCCCATTCACAAATACACACTTGCTCCAACTCCTGCCTATTGCCCAGATCCCTTTGCCTCACTGTGTGTCTTTAATAGCTTTGTGCCCCACACTATGAAATTCCCTCCTTAGAACTATCTGTGACTTCTCTTCCCCTTCTTCCTTGCACTGAATTTCCAATGGTTTCCAATCCTGCCTCAAGGTAACTCTCAGAATGGCTCCTTAATGCCTGCAGTGGTCTGGAAAGGGAAGCTGGTGTTAGTCAGGAGAAGAGCAGGATGAGAGTGTGCTCCCAGGTCACAGCCAGTCTGAACAGCTAACTCAACAACACAAGCGGAGGCCTGGGAATGTAGCAACCATCTGTCTCGTTGGTTTGAGGGAGTGAGTGGGCCAGGAAGATCCGCAAGGCCTTTGGAGAAAATGGAAAGATTCATTCCTCCTGGTAAATAAAAGTTCAAATGAAAATTTTAAACGAATCAAATTGGTAGTGTGATTTTTTTTTCCCCACCATTGCAGATGAATTTGTAAAAATATTTCTGGGCCTTAAAAAGCAGGCCCTACTAAATGAGTGAAAATTGGTCAAACATTCATGTGACGGGATTAACTGATAAGGACTTTGATAGAGTGCATCTTGCATTGTTGATCTGTCGTTCAGGTCTCTCGCTGTTGTGGGTGTGTAATTGCTTCCAGACAGGATTACGTAATTCGGCTCTTTCCTATATTTAACTGACTCTCGCCCAAAGACTTTCAGGCCAACATTATCAAAACAATATTTTATGAAGCTGAAACATGGTTGCAGTAAACCATCCCTGGGTCTGGATTGAGTAGGGATTTGCTAAAAAGCATTTTGTTTTCACTGTTGTCCGGCCACCCAAGTTACTTTAAGACACGTCATTTGTGAGGGTTTGAGGGAAATTACACTGTATTCCCCTGTGGTTGAAGTTTTCTTCAGTTACAGTATTACTTTAAAACCAGGCAGTGGAGTCTGTCCTCACGTGGTGTTCATTTGATTTACTTGTTAAAGTTGGAGGAATTGCATGAACGCCTTGCATTCTCTCCTGATGGGTCCCATCCAAACACAACACAGTTCAGCATAAATTATGGGCTGGCCAAAGAGGGAGAAAAGAAAGGAATGTGGAAAACAATACTGGTGAAGAACATGTCGATGATTAAATGCCAGACA
The DNA here is from genome assembly GCF_030684315.1 of Stegostoma tigrinum. NCBI lineage: Eukaryota > Metazoa > Chordata > Chondrichthyes > Orectolobiformes > Stegostomatidae > Stegostoma > Stegostoma tigrinum. Next base: position 29,385,183 of record NC_081382.1, read on the forward strand.
GATTGAAATTGTTAAACAATATATCACTTAAATGAATAAAATGAATGAGGCTTCATTATGTCAAACTACACAAAAAGAAGGTGGTTGTGTGATATCTTTCCAAGTTTCCAGTCAGATTGGAGTTGTTTATGTGTGGGATGCTCTCTTTAAACTATCGATGCTTCCAACCACCGTGGACCCGACAGCCAAAATTTATTCCTGAGTATTATCATGAATCTTTGACACCTATGATTTATCAAAAAAGAAATCAAGTTTACAATAATGGGAACCATGACCCCCTGATATCACAGGCTTGGAATGTAGCATGTCTGTCACAATAACTTCGACAATGATGAGCTGACCTAAAGCAATTGATCATCGAGAAGTGAGCCAAGAGATGGAAAGTATAGATAGAAATTATGGAGGGTGGGGGCAACAGACATAATTACACAGGGAAGCCCGGGTTAGCATACGTCACTGAGAAACTGTGTCATCCAATTCTGGCAGCTGCACTTCGCGGCTTTTTCTCAATCCAAAACATTCTTTAACGCTGCACTCAGAGTCATTCCACTTTCTCGCTCTTGTCATTTGTCAGCTTTGATCAGCTAATTCACATCATACGTTTCCGTCACAGATTTTACCCTGTGTCACTGCCAGCACATTCTGCTTGTGACATGGAACAAGAAGTTTATAAAGCAATGACAAGTGTTCAGTTGTAAAGCTTAACCATGTGAAAAGAAGGGACAGAATTCTGTGAATGACAGATTTACTTAGTGTATAAAGCTTAGAGAGCTTAGAAACAGGCTATCTAGCCCAACCAGTCCATGCACTCATTTATGCTCTACTCCAGCATCCTTCATTTTTTTACTGGGCTAATTCTATCAGAATAATCCTCCGCCTCTTCTCAAATCTAACTTCCATTTGACTGTGCCTGTACTTCTCGGTTCCCCCATTCCCTGCATTAGCAAAATCCACATTCTCTATGGAGAGAAATTTCCTTTGAATTCACTGATTTCCTTTTCTGGATTATTTTGAAATGTTAAGGGATGCAATTAATCTGTTGAGGCATTTTAATCCTATTTGAGTCTGGTTAACTAATTTACTGTTAGTCTTTTTTTAAATGCAGTTCCTGTCATTCTCTAATCTCATCTTCCGACAGTATGTTTACCTGATTCATCTACGTGAAGCAAAATTGTTAATTAATATTTCTGTCATTTTACTTTTGATTCATTTTAATCCTGACCATCCCTTAGTGGACCTGTTCCCTTTAACTTTCACATTTTAAATTAATGTAGCTGTAGAATATTTTATTATCGCTTCTTATGTTCTGGTGTAAATTACCCTCATAGCTTCTCTTTCCCTGACTAATTTTATTTCTCCTAATCTATTTATATACTCCTTAAATGGCTCAGTATTACACTTTGTCTTATAACATTTCTGTGAAGTACCTTGCAATAGTTTGTTGCATCACACTAAAAATGTTCTTCCCAAGTGGAACTGGGAATGGGTAATGTTGGCCAGCCGGTGATGCCCACATCCCATGAGTGAATATATTTTTAAAAAGGTTGCCATTGAAGCAGTTTTTATTGGCCAATGTGTTCAGTTATTCTAATTCGTTCCTTTTATTTTGCTCTCAAATGCTTTGCTCTGACATTTCAGTGGTGGTGAGTATAATGGATTATGCCTGATCCAAAATGCAAACTTCAGATATAATTTTCTCATTGCACATTGCTTTTGAGAAATACTGAAAATATCTTTAATCCTCTGCTTTGCTACTGTGTGCGGTTAAATGCCTTGCCATTCGTAAAGCCCTGGTGCATTTGTTAATGGGGTGAAAACTCCTGATTACGTGACTGGGCATATTTAATCATAAGAACCAGGGTGAGGTCACTGGCTCCACATCGGTCCATATACTTAGCTGAAATAGCTCCATTTTGGTTTTTAGCTGAGCCCTTCAGTTGTGTTGCAGAATTCCGATACTTTATGTTCAAGTAAGACCTTCTAATGTCACCCAACCTTTGACTTGATTATATCACCTTACTTCAAGATTATTGCTACTAAGTTCATTAATTACCTCCGGTGGCCTTTAACCTCTGTACTCAAGGGCATGCAAGCCTAGTCTAGATAATTTTTTCCCCCTAATTAGAGATGTTATTCCACATCTCAGGAGCAGGTGGGTCTTGAACCTGGGTCTCCTGTCTCAGAAGTGGGAACACTACCACTGCGTTACAAGTCGAGTCAATACGAGTTACCAGTTATGTGACCTGTTTAATCCCAGTGTTATTCTGGACCACATGAGTTCAAAAAATGGAGGGTTCTCATGCCTGAATATGCATGTTTACAGAGAAGCATGTCAGATTTTCTCTTTGTTAATTAGGATAGATTAGGGACTCTGTCCCTTTTTAGATATAGTTTCCTACCTAATGGATTTTCCTCTATGGGCTGTTGCCAAGCAATCTGATCCATTCATGCGCAGGATTGTAGCTAACTTTGATCTCGCCAAATGCACCCCCTGTGCAATGTAACCTGTATGCCTGTCTAAGCCTTTTTGATCTGTACATCCTGGCTTACTATGATCTGCCTGTACTGCTCGTAAACAAAGCTTGTCACTGTACCTCGGGACATGTGACAATAAATCCATCCTTCAATCAATCAGTCAAAACATATGTTAACAATTTTCAGACAAATGATCATATTTTGTGAGGAATGCCATATTGATATCTACAATAGAGCATCAGTTTAGGTTACATTTTCAGAGTTTTCCTGGATCTCAAGAGCCTTCTTTAAATCCATTAACAGTAAACAGTAGCTGTACAAACTGTCCTCCTCTCCTTCAACCCAAGGAGCATGATTAATTCACAGCAGGGTGTCAGAAAAAGCATTGGGCATTCAACCTCTCAAGTTGGCCAAGTTCAGGATGCTAACAGGTGTTTGTTTTATTCCTTCAGAAGTTGGCTGATACAAGATCAAAATGAAGTGAAGTGTTTAACTCATGGCCGGTCTGTGTTAGCAATGGCACCAGAGCAAAACTTGTATAACAAAAATCATTCCAAATTGGCCCAAAATGTTGATATTGGACAAACAAAAGAACCATCAGACCTTGTCAGAGTTTGACGTTTTGGATTCCAAATTGCTTATCTCTCAACTGAGATAAAACTGAGACTTGTTTGTGATGTTTCTTTGATGTTTTCAAAAGTACTTGAATGAAATGATTCTGATGGAGTCCTTTGTCTGCACTGCTCTTTACTACCGTTAATATTACACATACATTTGGCCCATTTTAAGAAAAACCTAATAAACTTAGTCGCATCTTGAAAATCTGTTTAAGATATAGCGAGCTGCAGTAAAATCCATCCCACTGAGCTGCCATTTTTGCCAAGATTCCATGAGATTATGACAAGGAGATTTGGAGTGTTAACTAAAGTCTCCCCTTGCAACCTCTCCCATCTCGCACACCACTGCCTTTTCATATTTGATTTGCCGAATATTGTAATCAGTATTCCAGAACTACCCTGCAATTTGTTCTCACTCATTTAATGGCGGTAACTCTTATTGAACAGCTCAACTGATGTTGCATCTGGTGATTATTTTTTTTGTCGATTTAATGAAATAAAAAATTTCTGTCGACATTCCAGATAATCCAGTTGTGAGGTATGGGGTGTGTTGTGACTCAGAGGGGAGACAGGACTATGCTGTTTGCCGGTAAAACGACAGCTTCTGTGAACTAATGAAAGAAGGCCGGGAAAAGCAGGTAGTCTGGGCAGTGGTTTGAAGTCCTGGCTAATTCCTCTGGCTGAGAGAGAGGACGCTTTGTTGTGGGCTAGACTTGGAGGTCAGGGGAGGAAATCAAGAAAATTCTAAGCCCTTCAGTTGAGTGAAGTGCTTCATTGATGACAGGATCTTGGAAATACTGATGAGGTTTGTTACTCTGACCATGTGGGGCCCTTGTTGGCTTAGAAGTGCAGAGAGTATACTCACAGCCAATGAACAATCTCTTTCAGCTCATTCCTTCATAGACACTGCAGACAAATCTTTCCTAGCATATCAGACAGCTATACCTTGTACATAGAATCGCAATATAGAATGTTTTAAAGATTTAAAACTTTTTTGAAGACTAAAGTGGTCTCAAAATGTATACAGTGGCTTTTATCTTGTTTGGAATGTGGGTGTTACTGACAAGAGCAGCATTTGTTGCCTGTGTGTAACTACCCTTGAACGAAGTGACTTTCCAGGCCATTTCCAAGGATAAGTCGAGCTAACTGTATTTCTGAGGGTCTGGCGTCATATGGAGACCAGGCCAACTTAGGATGACAGATTTTCCTTCCTTCCAGGATTTTTTTTGGCAAAAGTCAATGACAGATTCATGATCACTATCGCTGGTGTAAGTTTCATGATTAAGGTTTGGTGGAATTTTGAACCCACTGAGTTTCATTGAAGACCTTTGATAATTATCCCCTGTTTTATATGTATGACAGTGGCAGCTTTTACAGATCTGTCAACAAGGCAAGATAGCCCATTGTCAGGAGGGAAGAGAGGATAATTGATTTCATCCATATTGGGATAGAGGCAGAGCAAAATCCTAATTGTACCACAGGGATGACTTCCAATAATTAAACCTGAAAATATAAAAACCAAAATGAATAGCTCAAACCATCTACAGCTGAAAATGCAAACAATGGATGCAAACAGAATGTTCAAAAACAAATGAATTCAGGTTTTCCAGGAAGTATCCAAGCTTTCTTCGGAATGGTTTTTAGGAGAAGAGTTCACTGTATGTACCTCTGAAAGCATAATGTCTAATTATTCTACTGTTTGTCCTGTGCACCTTATTTGGCTATCGTCATCTTGTAATGCCTCTAGATGGTGCCTTTCCCCCTATAAAACTTCCTGCTAAGTGTGAAACTGCATACTTTTACCACTAGATGGAATATAATAAATAGCAGATCATCATTTGTAGACCTATAGCATGTAAATATTTTCTAATCAACCTGTTCAGAGATGTTGTTGCACACTGCCGTTGCTGGGGGGACTTGGCTGGGAAGTAGAACAAACCAACAGTGTATACTCTAAGAGAAATTTGCTTTATCTTGACTTTTTATGAACTGCACCATGGGAAATCCACAAATCGGGAAGAATTGCAATGAACATCATTTCTAGTTTCTGGTTGAATTATGTGCATTGCCATCTTAAAGAATCCATTGCTGCTGCCCCCCCCCGATCACTGGGGGAGCTTTACTGCTGGCTCTGAACGCTGGGAGGAGTCCTTGCTGTCACTCCCTCCAGTCACCAGGAGGAGGAGCTGCATCCACTGCCACCACCACCTCTGACCACCAAGTTACTGCTGCCACTCTGTGCATGGCCTGCTCTCGCTGCCAAAGAGAAACAACAGAAGAAATGAAAGAGAGCGAGCTGAAGTAAAAAGGAAAAAAGAAAAGAAAGAAAGCAGATGGAAATAGATGAGCCCCAGGCATGGCCCACTTGCAGCCCTGCTACTCTGCTGCCATCTTGTTTGGACTATCAGGAGTAGAAATAGTTGCCAGGGTTCTCTTAATATAAATGTGTCCCCAGGATGTTGTGGGTGCTATGTCAAGGCCTTTTTATTTCCATCCTAGTTCCCTGGAGAAATTGTATTGAAGGAACTTTCTGTGAGCTAAATAATGTTGGATTTTATAAGTGTTATCATGGTTGTATATCCCACCTCATTCTTTACTCGAACATTGTAGAGTGAGGTGCAGCTTGTAAAGGATGAAGAGGGTGAGCTGCTTGTTTGATTGTAAACAATCTCTCCTGTCTTCACTGATCCATGACATCCTTCTGGCTGTGTTAAGCAGCCCTCTGGCCAGTTGTGTGACAATGATACAAACTTGATAACTAAGGCTATTCTGACTTTATAAAACTGAGATAACATTTTAGAGGTGTCTCCACAAAGTAACAGGAAGGCTGGTGTTTCGGACCTAGACCCCTCTGATGCTGCTTGGCCTGCTGTGTTCATCCAGCTCCACACTTTGTTATCTCAGATTCTCCAGCATCTGCAGTTCCTACTATTTCTCCACAAAGTAACATCCTTGTCAGTTCACGATTAGACAAAACACATTCAGACTGACATGTTATCTCAGCATGAATCACAAAGGGGGACATTTAGGATTGCATTAAGTTGTGAGAATTCAAATCGTAGGAGAAGAAATGGAGACTGGATTTGTGGAACGATGGTTCATCAGAAGGTAACATAGCCCCAAACTTAAATTTGATCTGTGTAAGGTTGTGGCACACTAGTAAACAGAGTTTCAAGAAGCTTCTGAGACACGTTTTAGATAAAGGGCTCTCAGTAGAGGGATGGAGGAACAAAGGAAATCCATCCAAAGACTCCAGCACAGACTACCGAGAGACTCAACATGCAATATGAAGGTAAAATAAAGGAGCCTTCAGTCCCCTCCCAGAACCTGTTTGTCTCAGTTCACCTGTGGAAGCTATAACCAACTATTAAGCTACAGAAGATTTACAGCTGCAGAATTCTGACTTAAAATTTTTAACTACTTGGCCTCGGAGAGAATGTTCAAGCAAATAACAGGCCTGCAACAAAGTTAGAATGTCTTATTTTCATACTTATAAGTATCTTTTATGTGTATCTACTTTTAATCTTTATATCTGGATTTTAGCCATGCCTGCATGACTTTATACTTGGCAACTTGCAACAATAGTTGGATATATAATCAACCTTGCTTTTGTTCGTGGCTAAAGCATTGCTGATTTTTTTTTAAATTGAAACACTGAACTAAGCAAGGCTAAACAAGCCATACAAATTCACAGCTGATTCAGTTTTATGCCTGGTGTGGTCATGATGTACGTGATATTGCTGCCACCCACATTGATAATTGGATACTGTTTGGATGACACAGCTATATATTCTATTTGGAAGCTATCATTGCTGGCACATTTGTGGCTTGAATGTTATCTGAGACTTGTCAGTTCAAATCCTGCTTTTGATTGGTCAGAGTGACTTCGCTCGCATGAGAAAAAATGTCATGGGCAACAAGAAACTTATTTTCCTACTTTCTGTTCTAACTGTCTATTTAGCTCCTGTTCATGGCTGGAGGAAAATTAAATCCATTTGTCAACTAGGCAGCACTATTTGTGTAAGATACTGGAGTTGCACATTTAATTGAAGAAGGATTGAAACAAGTGGAAGCGTAAGGGCTTCTACAGTAGTAAAGTCATCATTGCCCCAAGAGGACCATAGGATTGCTTGCTCATTAAAGAGAGGAGAGATTGTGAGGAACCTTCGTGGTAACCTCAGCCAGTGTGAGAAGTGAGCATGTGGCAACCAGTTGTTCGGGCAACTGAGCTAACCAAACTCAGCAACAGTCATGCAACAGGGGGACTTGTTTTATTGAAAGGTCCTGATGGTGAGACTCTTTCTCAGCATGATTCACACAGGGTTTTCTCCCACATGGAGGTGGATACAGCAATTTTCCACCATGTAGTTTGGGAATATGTTTGTGGGCGAAGATATTGATGGGAACATTGTGTGAGAAAGTGCTTGCAACAGAAATACTCATCTGTGATTAACCTTTTGGCCTTTCCATTCACGGAGGATGAAATCTGACTTCATGAAGAAAATTGCATGTTTTGAAGTCCTTTTGATTTACACTGTAGTTGACTAGTTTCCGTGGCAGGCATTTTGAGATCAATGCATGGATCTCATTAACTAGTGACATAACCTAAGTTGACTTGTAGCTACATGATGGGTGCTATTCCTTGAATTGTGTGGAGATTTTGATCTCAATGGCAAACTGTCAGTTGCACATGGGAAAAGAGAATTGATTGACAAGTGTGAGTGATAATGGGAACTGCAGATGCTGGAGAATCCAAGATAACAAAGTGTGGAGCTGGATGAACACAGCAGGCCCAGCAGCATCTCAGGAGCACAAAAGCTGACGTTTCGGGCCTAGACCCTTCATCAGAGAGGGGGATGAAGGGTCTAGGCCCGAAACGTCAGTTTTTGTGCTCCTGAGATGCTGCTTGGCCTGCTGTGTTCATCCAGCTCCACACTTTGTTGATTGACAAGTGTATTTTTCATTATTTGCTCCAGGAGGTGTATAAGTGGGTTACTGGAAGCCAGTTTGTTGGGAAAACAGGATTTTCTGTTCTACTGGAGACTTTTCTATCCATACTGGAGTGCTTTTCCATGTGAATAGGCTTTCTATTCTTACTGCATGAAAAAGGCGACCTTGCATTTGCACAACAACAAGCGACTTTTCAACCTGCTTGCACAAAAAAAAAGCAGTTTGCACACAGTTGCATACTTTGTACTAATACTCACAAATTCAGTGGCATTGGAATTCCTGGCCCCCTGCCAGAAATGTGTCCGCGCCAGACAATTCACCCCCTTCATCCAATTTAAATGTACCATCCCAAGCCCAATGGATTGGACCAAGAACATGACCAGGGCAGGTTGCCAATGCACGTGTTGTGAATTTTCCCAGCATGACCTTCAGAATTCACTCAAGGCTCAAAATCAACAGCAGGGAATTGATAATGTTGGGATTAGCTTCCTTGCCGTCTGATGCTGGAAAGGTTGAGCACTCTCCATAAAGTATGTATTTTTTCTGTTTTGGGAATGTATTGAGGCTTTTGCATGCATCATGGGAAAAATATTCAAATACAGTAAGGGACACACTGATTGTGGTACTGGGAGGTGGTTTCCTTGAGAAGACTCTGGATTTAAAGGTGGTGATGGGGTTTATCAGGGTTGTAATGGCTCACTATCTCGAGCATGTGTGTGGCAGTCCTGTGGTCCTCTGAGACAATGATGACTTTACTACTGTAGAAGCCCTTATGCTTCTACTTGTTTCAATTCTTCTTCAATTAAACCAGTGCCTTATACGAATAGTGCTGCCTCATTGAACAAATATAGTATAGAAATATGTACAAATAACAGCCAGCACCAAAATCGCAGTGGGGAATAAGGCTGCTCTCTCTAAGTTAAGAATGACACCCAATGATGTCAACCTGAGGGCCACCATACTCAGGCAAGGGGCAAGATCAGGAAGGTGGGACCTTCAAGATGACTTCTGCCAATTTGGGAATTAAACCTGTGCTATTGATGTTACCCTGCATTGCTAACCAGCCATCCAGCCGTCTGAACTAACTGACTCACCACTTGTACGTGAGGCAACCATTTTCTTCCTTGATGTCTTCGCTTTTCTCTTCTAGCTGTTCATTTTGATTATTAGGTACAAGTGCCCCCTGGAGTTGCTATTGGTCATTTGCAGCAACAGCTCGTATCCCATATAAAGCCACAAATCACTGCTGGCAGAGAACTGAGCAATTGTTTCACTGAGCCAGTTTCAGTGGTAGTTTGCTACCTGCTACTAAATTGTTCAAGTGCCCGAGTCTAAAATAGAGATTGATGGCTGGTTCCCTTGGGGCTCTTCATGTTGCCAGGGCTTTGTCCCTTGTACATTGTTCTGTCTCTTTGTCTTGTAGATATCTTCGCCACCCTCCATACGGTGTTAGTTAGTTAGAGTCATACAGCACAGAAGGACACTGCGGTCTAACTCGTCCATGCCAACTAGTTTCCAGAATTAACTAGTCCCATTTGCCTGCGTTTGGCTCATATCCCTTCAAACCCGTTCAAATGTCTTTTAAAAGTTGTAACTGTACCTACATCTACCACATCCTCTGGTAGTTCATTCCACACTTAAACCACCCTCTGTTTGAAAAGGTTGTCCCTCAGATCCCTTTTAAATCTTTCTCTCCTCACCTCAAACCCCCTAGTTTTGAACTCTCCCACCCTTGGGAAAAGACTTTGGCTAATCACTTTATCTGTGCCCCTCATGATTTTACAAACCTCTACAAGGTCACACTCAATCTCCTATGCTCCAGTGAAAACAGGCCCAGCCTATCCAGCCTCTCCTCTCTCTCAAACCTTACAGTTCCTTACAGGAAATCTTTGCTGAACCTTCTCCAATTTATTAATGTCCTTCCTATTAATATCCAGAACTGTATACAGCACTCCAACAGTTATTGAACGGTTTTCAATGGAGGGGTCTTGTCTGACAGTGGGAGAGGCAGACAGAGCTCACTGCCTCTGAATTGAGTGACACTCTGGCACTTAACTGGACAGCAACAAGCTTCTTTCCCTAAGATGAGGGAAGTTGGAGGCCAAGGTCCTTCTGCCAAAAGGCTGACCAATGGTGTGACAATATCATGGGGGAGTCAGTGGCTGTTGGCTTTACAACACTTGCCCGAAGCCCAGTATTATCACTGGTTCCGAGTCGATGGGTGAGTGATGCTGGGAGAGGTTTAGCACCTCCGTCTTTCCTGATGTCCCTTAATCCAGCACCAGGTACCTTTTGAAGGAGGAAATACCACCATGTACTGAATTTCACACACTCCTATGCGTGTCTGTTGAACTCAGCAGTAAAAGGTTTTCATAAAGGTTCATTGTAGATTGAAAGAATAGTGCAATCTTCAGTTTCCACCTTTTCCTCTGAATCCTCCTGCTATCCAGAAGCCAATATCGCACCGGCTCAGTTCTTTTATTTAACTCTGACCTGTTTGGACATGTTACAGTATACTTCCGTGGCTGATTGATCTTGGCCTCCTCGCCTCGAGGCTGGGATGCTGCCGCTGCACAACAGCCCAGTTCAAATGGGTTTCTCATCCACCGCTTTGACCACAACCCCTTTTTTTATTTTAATGAACGAACGGCAGATTAGCAAAGATGCACAATTAAGAAACGGCTCCAGGCACTGCACACCAGGAACAGTGTGATAATAATAATAAAAATCAGAATGGTGAGGAAATGAGGGAAATCAACACAGAGTTATTGGCGGAACTAATGCACCCGAGACCCCGGGGATTTTGTTTTACATAGATCTCCCGAGCAAACAATTAACAGCACTGACCACTGAGACAATGCAACAATAATGAGGGAGGAAGCAAAATTAAATTGGAGTTTCAAAGGGAGTGACTACAGAGCTCCTAAATTCAAAGGCCACTGAGCTTTTCCTGCTCACAAACAACTCTGGGGCTGATTTGTTTTGAGCCTTACAGGGACCTACGTGGCTAACTCTGACGTCCACAGAGGCAGTGGCCTTCATTTATTGAGCTCCCCTTACCTCCAGCTCCAGCCCCAGCCTGTCATTGGTTTAACACCAGCAGCAGTAAGATGTGGGCAGGAAGTGGATCTGGACTGGACGACTGTTGATAGGCTGTGTCAGCACAGGCAGGAAGGAGGGGAGTCTCCACTGGTCTTCCTCCCACATGATTAAATGACCCTTGTCCCAATCCCACAACGAGGGAGAACATTAAATTCTGTCTTTATTTTGTTGGGATTGCTATGCATCCTTCTATTTCTGGCGAATCCCTCCTGTGATTTTTTTTTGGCTAGTGTCCTTTAGCTGTGTAGTTCACTACATATCAGCTCATGGGAATATGTATGCTTTTTTTCCAACCAAAGGGATATCCTCGTCTTTACAACAGCAAAATGAACAAGAACAAGTGAAGACAAGTTATCCTATTCATTCAGAAAGTGATGCTTACTGGAAGTGAAGATTATTGGCCAGTTGGAATCTCAATACTAATGTATGGATTTGATTTTTCTTCCAATGCCTAATAAAAGCACAAGCTCTTTTCCAAGTTTCTTGTTGCCACTCTTTTACTTAGCTTTTGAGGTAATAAAAACAGAATACCGTTTAAAGAAAATGACTTAAGCCAAAGTAAGTACACAGAGCCTGGAAAAGAACGGAAGTCTTCTTTCAAATGTAATGATAAGTCTGTGTCCATAATCCATTTGAAATCACTCTATGGCAAGAATTCAAAAACAAAACTTGGTGGAAAATGAAAACTCCAAAATCTAACAGCAGAAATGATGAGAGTTCGCAAAGTTGTTCAACAGAATTGGAGAAACAAAGAACAACACCCTATGAAGATCTAGCATTCTGGGAAAATATTGTAGATTTATGTTGTCCAATTTGAAAGCTTCATTTGCAGTGTACGATAAGAACAGAATCTGTTGCAAAAAAGGAGCAGATACACAGTAGCTGCAAATTACCCAGAGTCAAGTGAGTGTTCACTTGTCAAGATGTTGCCTGAGCTGCTAAATGTCTCCAATGTTTTGTTTGAGCTAGAGGGAGAGGCTGAATAGGCTGGGCCTATTTTCCTGAGAGCATTGGAGACTGAGGAGTGACCTTTATAGAAATTTATAAAATCATAAGGGACATTGGCTGAATTATGAAGTTCTTTTTCCTCAGGGGTGGGGAGTTCAAAACCAGAGGACATGGGTTTAAGGTGAGTCAGGAAAGATTTAAAATTGACCTAAGTGTCAACCTTTTCACACAAAGGGTAGGGTGTCTATGGATTGTGGTAACATGGTGTGGAGCTGGAGGAACACAGCAGGCCAGGCAGCATCAGAGGAGCAGGAAAGCTGACATTTTCGGTCCATCTCCTGCTCCTCTGATGCTGCCTGGCCTGCTGTGTTCCTCTAGCTCCATATCTTGTTCTCTCAGACTCCAGCATCGGCCATTCCTACGAACTCTGTGTACGGAATGAGCTGCCAGAGGAGACTGGTACAATTACATTTAAAAGGCATTCAGATTGGTATATGAACAGGAAGAGTTGAAAGGGATTATAGGCCAAATACTGGCAAATGGGACTAGATTAATTTAGGATATCTGGTCTCCATGAATGAGTTGGACGGAAGGGTCTCTTTCCATGTTGTACATCTCTATAATTCTATGTATGTAAATCCTTTTCAGGCAAACTTGCCGCTTGGTGTCTTAACAAATGTATAAGAACACTGATGTAAGTATTCATGTGGGCATACAATATTTGTGAATTACAGCAAAAGCTAATATTTCTCTTGTGCTGGATCTTGATTCAGGAGGTTAACGTTAAAATGCTTACAAAGCTTGGTGAAGATGGTACATGTAGCTTCTGTACTTTGCATGACTTTCTTGCCACCACCTTCAGACCTACATTCAGACACACAAGTGCTGCTTGTTGTTTTGAGTGGCTTTGCAATTTTCTTAAAGACCACCTGAGAAATTAAGGAGGCAGGATTTTGTCCTCTGCTTCAGAGTTTCAACATCAAGGTCAAATTGGTGGAGGAGCCAGTGGTGGGCACAGCCCCGTATCATGTGGCTGAGATGCTCCTTACATTGGCCAGTTAGTCCCAGAGGATGGGCAATGAAGGATGATGGCTTTCCAAGGCTCTCTGGTCAATCTCACACGAAGACACAGCAGCCTGAAGTTCACATAAGACAGGGTGAGGGAGATCGGGAGAGGAGACCTCTATTTTGAGGGATTGTCTGTCCAAATTTTAGAATTATATTAAAAAATAGCTTTGGCAGCTGGGCTACCATTGCGGAGGATGGGGGAAGGCCAAACCACCTGACTAAACCATTGACTTGATCCCAGCTCTGACTACCCTCCCCCAAACCCCTGCCCCCTCAGCCACCACTGGTCTTAGCACTAGGGATGGCCTTCATTCACACTAATGGCTCAGTCCTTGACATCTCAGTGAGTCTCTTGGCCAAAATTCCTATCAGCTTTAAGGTCCTTGCAAAGATTTGTAGCTCGGGTTGTGAATGAGATTGTTGGCTCGATCGCTGAGCTGTCTAATTATTGTACAGATGTTTTGTTACCATGCTAGGTTATGGCAGCAAAACGCCTGTACAGTAACCAGCCAGTTCTGCAAGCAAGCCAGCAACCTCATTGCTATTGGCCTGAATTAATAAACCTCTGAACAATGTGATGGTGCTGGCAAACTGGCACTCCAGCGGGCGACACCAATTTCCCTGCCTGCTTGCAGTCCTCTTGCAGACATTACAATCCAATCCAAGTTTGTTCTTTCCTGTAGTAACCATTCATCTGGAGCTAACAGGAGGCCCTGCTGTGGGTTTAAACTTTTCCAAGTTATTTCCTCTTAGCTGGTACGCTAAGACAGTTTGTTTGAAATTTTTCTGTATGAGTTAACTTTGTGTTTTCTAATTATCTTTTGTGGCATTGTGCTCTTGTATGTCTTTCATTACCTAACAGTGGGAATAAGCTGCCTAACAACAGCAGGAGCTGTACTGCCGTGCCATTTGGCTAGTCTCTTCTGCCCTACTGTGTGCTATATAAAAGTTATTACAAATAAAGACAAATTGCAAAATTTAAAGCACTACATAATAGGGAGGATTTGAAAAAACAATATAAATGAAAAGAATAGAATTACAAATAGCTCACAGGAATTACAAGTGGGTGTGCTGAAACAGCACCTCATGATCACAATCTCCGATCTGTAAAGAGTGCTGGATAAGCTGTGTTGAATTATTATCTGCAAATTATTATCTTTATAAATAGAGGCAGGGTACAAAGGCGAAGAATTTATGATTTTTAAAAATCTTCTATTTTGCTGGTGCGGTTTCAGCCAAGGAATTATGTCCCGTTTTGGGAGTCATACTTGAAGAAATATATTTTTCAAGGCATTAAAATGTTTGGGAATGAAAGGCAGACAAGAGCGTAGTACCATAAGGGGGAATTAGAAATCACATAGTTCACACAAAAATATTTAGAAACAGGCATCAAATGCATGCTTTGCCAGCAACATCTGTATATCATATGAATGAACAATTTTTTTTCTCTTTTTTTTGAAAAAGAACTTGAAAAGCCTGCCAAGGAGATTGAGAATAGTACCAGAGGCACAGGACATCTGTTATCTGAAGCAACTTAAACAAACTGATAGTGTTCTCCTTGCAGCAAGGAAGGCTGAAGTGAGAGTTGACAGACATGATCAAAGGTTTGAAGGGTTTTGATGGAGAAAATTAGGAGAAATTGGAATACAGTCTTAGTGATTCAGTAATCAGAGAGAATTGTCTTAAGATTATTGGGAAGAGAGCTAGAGATAAAATGAGATAACATAGTATGAAACTGGAGGAACACAGCAGGCTGGGCAGCATCAGAGGAGTGGGAAAGATGACGTTTCGGGTCGGGACCTTCATTTCTGAAGAAGGGTCCTAGCCCAAACATTAACTTTCCTGTTCCTCTAATACTGCCTGGCC
Organism: Stegostoma tigrinum; assembly: GCF_030684315.1. Taxonomy (NCBI): domain Eukaryota; kingdom Metazoa; phylum Chordata; class Chondrichthyes; order Orectolobiformes; family Stegostomatidae; genus Stegostoma; species Stegostoma tigrinum. Next base: position 29,400,209 of record NC_081382.1, read on the forward strand.
TACTGTGTTCCTCCAGCTCTACATTATGTAATCTATGACTCCAGCATCTGCAGTTCTTACTATCTCAGAGATGAGATGAAATGAAATGAGTTTTGGGCGATGGCAAAACAGCTCTTTCAAAGAGCCAATACAGATATGAGGGACTGAACAGCCACACTTTCTTGTAAAGTTCTGAGAGACTGGAAATAATTCTGCATGATCTGTCAGGCCAAGTCATGAGTGACTGTGGTTATTTGTTTATTTACCCCTGTTGGTCTGGCTATCCATTAACCTAGTGATCTTTTGCAAGTAGTGAGTGTATGATATTACACTTAATTTTTGATGACAAAAGTCATGGATTCAGGCCAGTTGATGAACAATCACTTGTGAAATGTGATCATCCTGGCTGTTCCCATTAGGAAATAAGGTAGGACAAGTGATGTCTAGGGAACTTATTTGGATGGAACTAAGAAATAAGAAAGGGATAATCACCTTCTTGGGATTGTACCACAGAGCGCCCCACCCCCAAAAAAAAGTCAGTAGGAAATTGAGAAACAAATTCGTAAGGAGATTTCAGTTATCTGTAAGAATAAAAGGGCGGTAATGGTAGGGATTTTGACTTTCCAAATACAGACTGGAGCTGTCGTAGTGTAATGGGCTTCGATGGAGAGGAATTTAAGTGTGTACAAGAAAATTTTCTGAAACGGTATGTGGATGTATATACCAGAGAGAGTGCAAAATGTGACCCACTCTTGGGGAAATAAGGCAGGGCAGGTGACTGAGGTGTCAGTGGGGGATGGGGGCACTTTGGGGCAAGTGATTTGGAATTCTATTAGTTTAAAAATAGATGTGGAAAAGGATCAGAAAGTTAAAGTTCATAACTGGACCAAGGCCAATTTTGATGGTATTAGACAGGAACTTAAAAACATTGATTGTAGGAGGTGATCTGCAAGTAAGGGAATGGTTGGGAAATGGGAGGCCTTTACCGCTGAGATGATGAGAGGTCAGAGGTAATTATGTTCCTGTTAGTGTGAAGGATAAGGCTGGTAGGTATAGGGAATGCTGGATGACTAGAGAAATTGAGGCTCTGGGCAAGAAAAAGGAGGCATAGATGAGGTATAAACAGGTGGGATCGACTGAATCCTATGAGGAGTTTCAAGGCAGTGGGAGTATACTTAAGGAAAATCAAGAAAGCAAAATGGGGTCATTAGACAGCTTTGGCAAATGGGGCTAAAGAGAATCCAAATAAATTTTATCAATACATTAAGGGCTAAAGAGGAACTATGGAGAGAATAGGGCACCTTAAAGGTAACCACAGGAGGTGGGTTAGATACTAAACAAATATGTAGCATCAGTACTTAGAGTGGAGAAGGACATTGAAGCTAGAGAACTTGGTGAAATAGTTGTGATGTCTTGAAAAGAGTTCATGTCACGGAAGGGGAAGTGCTGGATGTCTTATCTACCATTATGTGTTTTAAGTCACTGGGACCTGATCAAGTCCCAAACTTTATGGGAAGCTTTGTTCAGAAAATCATGTTACATTAAAGGAAGGCTTATAGCAGGAGGGCAGGATGACATAGACATGGCGACCTTCGAGCTATAAGCAACAATTACGTGAAAGCCAATTCGTTGGATCTTTTCTGTCAAGCAGAGGCGTTGATGGGTTGAGCACTGCAGTATATTTCCTTTGAGGTTAAGACATTAACTAAATTTGATCAGGCACAGATCATCTCCTCCAGTTTGGACATGTAACCATTGCCAATTATTGAATCAGACACACAAAAATTAGTATAGATAATGAACACAAAGATAATATGCACTCCTAAAGTACTAGGAACAAGTATAGGAGAAATTACATGGGTTTCTATTTGTTTTATCAATTCTTGCAATTTCAACTTAACACGAATAATGCATAAGGGGGTTTATCACAAGTTCACCAACACTTGGGCACACCCAAGGTAAACATCAGTGCTAATCCATGACATAATGGATGTATTTAACTGGAAAATGCAGTTTACTTATTTCCCTGCAGATTTCTTTCTTAATAAGCCAAAAAAGACAAAGGATTATTTCTAAATTTTAAAAAAAACTGAAAGAACTGCAGATGCTGAAAATCCGAAAATAACACAGAAATTGCTGGACTATCTCAGCAGTTCGAGCAGCATCAGTTGAAAGAAATCAGTTAATGTTGCAGGCCCAGTGAGAATCTGGTTTCTTTTCTTGTGTGCCTTGGTGCCGAAAAGGAAAAGAAAAATAGTTTCTTGTTACCATGCAGAGTGAGCCAGAGGATGAAGTGGAACTGTGGAGCAGAGTGTGCACATGAATGCTGCATGGCACTGAATGTGGATCTCATGGATGCAGCGAGAGCAGCCATCTGTATGACACTTAAAATCGTGGAGATACCTGTGATCCTGGGTGGATTCAAAACCGGAAGGATGAAACTTGACTTGGAATCCACGCGAGGTGAGTCTGAGCTGGAGGGAGTCACTGAAGAACATGATTGGCTGAGGCAATGACTTTTAGCAAATACCTGGTCAGATACCAACAGCATCAGCAAAATGAATGACAGCGAACAAGAACAAAGATTGGGACTGAAATCCTGTCGGAGAGAGGAGCAGAATCCGGGGTGGACATGACCGGAAGAAATGTGGCAAGAATATTCCTCTTAGCCTTGGTAATTTGTTGATTCGTTTTAGTTGTACATTCAATAAAGGCTGTGCTTTGTCCTGCACACATTGTATAACCACCTGTACATGCAAGTCGAAAAACATTGAAGTTACATTTTCCACAAATGTTTGATTTTTCATTTAAAAGTGCAGTTTCATTTATTTATGCAGCTATTATGACTGTTAGGGCTGGCTAATTGTAACCAGGCTCATTTTATCTCTGATAATGGGAACTGCAGATGATGGAGAATCCAAGATAACAAAGTGTGGAGCTGGATGAACACAGCAGGCCAAGCAGCATCTTAGGAGCACAAAAGCTGACGTTTCGGGCCTAGACCCTTCATCAGGGAGGGGGGATGGGGGAGAGGGAACTGGAAAAATAGGGAGAGAGGGAGAGGTGGACCGAAGATGGAGAGAAAACAAGATAGGTGGAGAGAGTATAGGTGGGGAGGTGGGGAGGTAGGGAGGGGATAGATCAGTCCAGGGAAGATGGACAGGTCAAGGAGGTGGGATGAGGTGGTAGGTAGGAAATGGAGGTGTGGCTTGAGGTGGGAGGAAGGGATGGGTGACAGGAACAACAGGTTAGGGAGGCAGAGACAGGCTGGGCTGGTTTTGGGATGCAGTGGGGGGAGGGGACTAGCTGGGCTGGTTGTGTGGTGCAGTGGGGGGAGGGGACGAACTGGGCTGGTTTTGGGATGCGGTGGGGGAAGGGGAGATTTTGAAGCTTGTGAAGTCCACATTGATACCATTGGGCTGCAGGGTTCCCAAGCGGATTATGAGTTGCTGTTCCTGCAACCTTCGGGTGGCATCATTGTGGCACTGCAGGAGGCCCATGATGGACATGTCGTCTGAGGAGGGGGAGTTGAAATGGTTCGCGACTGGGAGGTGCAGTTGTTTATTGTGAACCGAGCGGAGGTGTTCTGCAAAGCGGTCCCCAAGCCTCCGCTTGGTTTCCCCAATGTAGATGAAGCCACACCGGGTGCAAAGGATACAATATACCACATTGGCACATATACCCCACTTCCTACAGACAAAGTGGGTGGCCGTGGGTACCCGCATGGGCCCAAGCTATGCCTGCCTCTTTGTAGGTGACGTGGAACAGTCCCTCTTCTGCACCTACACAGGCCCCAAACCCCATCTCTGCCTCCGTTACATTGATGACTGTATCGGCGCTGCCTCTTGCTCCCCAGAGGAGCTCAAACAGTTCATCCACTTCACCAACACCTTCCACCCCAACCTCAAGTTCACCTGGGCCAACTCCAACACATCCCTCACCTGCCTGAACCTCTCAGTCTCCATCTCAGGTAACCAGCTAGAAACTGATGTCCATTTCAAGCCCACTGACTCCCACAGCTACCTAGAATACACCTCCTCCCACCCACCCTCCTGCAAAAATTCCATCCCCATTCCCAATTCCTCCGCCTCCGCCGCATCTGCTCCCAGGGTGAGGCATTCCACTCCCGCACATCCCAGATGTCCAAGTTCTTCAAGGACCGCAACTTCCCCCCCACAGTGGTCGAGAACGCCTTTGACCACGTCTCCCGCATTTCCCGCAAGACATCCCTCACACCCCGCCCCCGCCACAACCGCCCAAAGAGCATCCCCCTCGTTCTCACATACCACCCCACCAACCTCCAGATACAACGCATCATCCTCCGACACTTCCACCATCTACAATCCGACCCTACCGCCCAAGACATTTTTCCATCCCCACCCTTGTCTGCCTTCCGGAGAGGCCACTCTCTCCGCGACTCCCTTGTCCACTCCACACTCCCCTCCAACCCCACCACATCCGTCACCTTCCCCTGCAACTGCAGGAAGTGCTACACTTGCACCCACACCTCCTCCCTCACCCCCATCCCAGGCCCCAAGATGACCTTCCATATCAAGCAGATGTTCACCTGCACATCTGCCAATTTGGTATATTGCATCCATTGTACCCGGTGTGGCTTCCTCTACATTGGGGAAACCAAGCGGAGGCTTGGGGACCGCTTTGCAGAACACCTCCGCTCGGTTCGCAACAAACAACTGCACCTCCCAGTCGCGAACCATTTCAACTCCCCCTCCCATTCCTCAGACGACATGTCCATCATGGGCCTCCTGCAGTGCCACAATGATGCCACCCGAAGGTTGCAGGAACAGCAACTCATATTCCGCCTGGGAACCCTGCAGCCCAATGGTATCAATGTGGACTTCACAAGCTTCAAAATCTCCCCTTCCCCTACTGCATCCCTCAACCAGCCCAGTTCTTCCCGTCCCCCCACTGCATCACAAAACCAGCCCAGCTGGTCCCCTCCCCCCACTTCATCCCAAAACCAGCCCAGCCTGTCTCTGCTTCCCTAACCTGTTCCTCCTCTCACCCATCCCTTCCTCCCACCCCAAGCCGCACTTCCATTTCCTACCTACCACCTCATCCCGCCTCCTTGACCTGTCCATCTTCCCTGGACTGACCTATCCCTTCCCTACCTCCTTACCTGTACTCTCCTCTCTACCTATATTGTTTTATCTCCATCTTCGGTCTGCCTCCCCCTCTTTCCCTTTTTATTTCAGAATCCTCTCCCCATCCCCCTCTCTGATGAAGGGTCTAGGCCCGAAACGTCAGCTTTTGTGCTCCTGAGATGCTGCTTGGCCTGCTGTGTTCATCCAGCTCCACACTTTGTCATTTTATCTCTAAAATCATTCTTGGATTACATATAGATCTGTAGGTACTTCTGTGTGACAATAAGGCCATCATTTAGTCAGAGAGTCATATTACTGTACTTCAGTCACTGTAAGAAATTTCTGACATGTCAGAGCCATCAGTATTACCCAAGATATCAGCACACTTTTTAAAAAAATTGTTTCTAACATGATACCAGATCAATTTTAAATGTGGCAAATCCAGGGGTCTTGGTAAATTTTCAGCTGGCTGAGAAATGTTCCTGTTAATTTGTGCAGTGCTTGCATTCTGACACAAAGTGAAATGAAAAGATAGTTTCATATTGTATAATGTTAGCAATTCAAAGCATTAAACAGTTTGTTTAAAAATTACAGAAACAGCAAAGCCTTGTGGGGGGTTCTGAATGTCCCTCATATTAAGACAAATGTTAGCAGTTGTGTTTGTAAAATGTCATGTTATAAAATATATAAAATAGTGTAAAATATTATTGTTGCTGCACAGTTGGGATCATGCTCAAATGTTTTAAGGTATCTGTCATGTCATCAAAATTAACCATATTATTTATGTTAACCTCAATTGAGTAAGTGAGCTCGAATTAAGTCACCAGTAAAATATGGGAATTTTTTTTATCTGATCCATCTTCCTTGTGACGGCTGCGCAGCTGATGTTACAGTCTTTAGGTTCCCATTTCCTCCCAGGGCAGTAAGGCAAGATGCCAAAGGTTCCAGCTTTGGTTCTACAGTCACCACCTCCTCCCTGGTGCCAGCTCCGTCACTGTCAGTTCTACTACTTGAGTGGCATGACCAGACTGCCTTAGACCCAGCTGCTGTCCCACGGTTCAGAAGAATGTCTCACCACAGTGACCACCTTCTCCTCTGCAGATTTCTGAAGACTGCAATCGAACATGTGCAGTCAGCAAATGTTCATAGTTGAGGTAGTCAATGGAAAAGTCAGCACACCAAGCTGCTAGTCCTACTTATTATGGCACAAAGTGGATTGATATAATGTCCAATTAACTTGAGATAGAGTTACAGGCTTTATTCTAAATATACAGTGGAATTTGTTTTCCTGTTGCTGAATTTTCCCGCATTATATATCAATTCTTTTACAACTGGGCTGAGTTGTGCAATAAATAGAACATGTCACATATTCTCCACGTGGACTCTTGTTCTTAACTCGTAGAGGTCAAATGGAGGTTATCTTCTGTATCACTGTCATATTGCATTTAGACTGTGAGATGGCATGGGGAGCTCTCAAAAAGTGGGAGAAAGCCTGACCTTTGGTAATTGTTGAGGAAGTTTGAGGGAAGCTTTCTTGCTGGGGGAAAGGGGATGAATGGGACTGGGCTTTCACCTTTGCAATGGAATTGGAAGTTGACAGACTTGCTGACATCATAATGCTGCCTCCCAACTGGCAGGCACTGCTGCCATTTTGATTTTCCAGAGGTGGGACCAACCTGCGGTTGAGCAGGTTCATGATGGAGTTGGAAGGAAGCCAGAGCCAAGGCGGCCAGCTTTATTAGCTGGACATTGGTCCACTAACACTCACCTACTCTCCCTCTCATTCCCATACATCAACAGCCCTTCACTACCCACCCTTCCCAGAAATACTTCAACCCCCTCATCTCCCCATACCGCTCTCAGCAGCATTTGCTATAAGAGGACTCAAGAGCCCAATGATGACATATGAAAGTCTTTGAAAATATCATATCCATTAATTGAAGTCAACATTAAACTGATAAATATACCAAATGAGAAAAAGTCACATTTCTCTTTCCAATTCAGTAAACAACCCCCAAATCCATTAGTGGATTTGAAAATCAGCCACATAATGAAATTCCACAGAACTGTTGTATATCAAACCTTCCTGAGCAAAATTCATCCAAGCCATTCAATATCGCTAGAAATGCAGCTTTCTGACAAAATGTATAAACAGTAAAACAGATGGCTTAGCTGAACTTCACAGATGAAATCAAAACATTGGAGACACTTTATACCATCAGGTCTAGAGATCACTATTGTAGAATGTAGCCCAGCACTTTATCCAGTGGTTAATGTATCTAAAGCATTGGAAGTATATCCCACTTCTACAATGCTGTTCATTACCTTGACATCTTGTCAGTTGTTTGAAGTAACAATCTGGCAACTGCACTATTTAATGGTCACTTAGCTATGCCAAAACAAAGTCCCATTCACTGTACTGAAAACATCCATATAACCTTGGCTTCAACCTTTCATTCTGACAGGTGAAGTAAGCAAGAAATTTTGTACTTATCCTTCAAATAGTTCCAGTCTCTAAACCACAGTTCCCTGCATGGTTCACAATGCTCTGTGGAGGTGCAGTTCTTGTCATCTACCCAAATTGGTCCAACTCCATCAAAATTACAGAAGGCCTGAAATGACAACTTTAAAAATGGTACCAGAAATAGGATCACTGTCGTGCAGGCTCCTCACTCATTCCATAACCTTCACAGCTAAAAATCATTGGCAACAGGGATGGGAAGTGGAGATCCCAGTCCTGCCAATACGCTTAAAGCCTGCATTGGGATAGAAGAATCTAGCCTGTAATCCTTATTTATGAACTCATGTTCCTGACTGAAAAACAGCAGAGAAGGCACCAAACATTCCCAAAGATGTCTCTTGGATATAATTTTAAGTGACTAATTTTAAAGTTATTTTTTATTAATTGATTTATATAAGTGGGTGTTGTATCTATTGGAACAGCCTACCATGAGAATTTTATTCTGGAATAGTAAATAGTTAAGGGGAGAATTGGTCAGTTTGTTAATAATTCTGTTAGTTAGATAAATAAATTGTTATTTATTGATTATAGAGTGATTATCAGGCGTTCATTTCATTTAACCATCCCTTCATAACTGATTGTGATGGGTGGAGGGTGCAGGTTAAGGAGTTAGTTATACCACTTTTCACACTTCTTTTAACAGATTTAGAGGCAAGGTGAGCTTCCTTAGGTGTTTCAATTTTAGTTATCAGAGGGAGTTGACCATGCTTCATAACACTACTTAATTTTCTGGAGCAGGCACGGCACTTGCAATTGCTCTGTGCTACATCAGTAGAGGTGTCATGGGGCGGGGGGGTGGTCCAGCAGCAAAATATGGTGCCAGAGAATTGATGACTTTGAAGTACCTTGGGTCCGGTGTCAGTGACGGAGGGATGGCAGTGCGGGTGTTGTTGACACTAATGAGCAGGCTCAGGACTGATAGACTGTCTTTAAGCTGTAGCTTTTTTCTCCCCTAGATGTTAAATTATTCCAAATGGTACTATTTCATAGTGACAAATGAAAAGTTTTCACTGTATTTTGTTGAGTTCTTATAGTAAAATACACATGACAATAAAATTAAAGTCAAATGACTTTGGGTAAGCCAAAATCAGACCAGCAAGTAAAGTTAAATAACATTGTGCTCTTTAAAAGAATTCAAGTTAAGATAACGTTTTTTGAACTACTTTTGTTCTCTATAATGGAGCCTTAGCTGCAGGATAAAAGAAAGTCGTGCATTGATATAGCACCAGTCTTCACCCCTCAGTGTTTAACAGCCAATTACCTTTGTATTTGACATGTTGCCATTGTTGATATGTAGGTGTTTAAATTGAACAAGGTAATGTTTTTCCAATAGACCAAATGAATGATGAGGTTGGTTTACACATGAGAATGCTAGGAGAATGATTTAAGAAGCAGTATATTTTTATTTACAAAGCAATTTGCCAATGTGTACCTTCTCATTTGAATGACAGAAGATTAGAATCGGATCTTATAAAATGCCCCTGAATTTCATGATCATTGATGGAAGTCTGTGGAGCTACTCTCCTCAAGGATTGTACAGGGGGTATAATCTTGAAGGTAATGCAGGCCTTAAACAGGATTTTGTTTTTGCCCAGTGAAGAGTGCATAAATAAATGACCTTGATTCAGATAACGCCTATTCATATTTGACCTGGCATATACCTCTCTACGAATAGTTACAGTCTATCATAGCCAAACTAGGGCTGTTTGTAGTGTATTCTATTTATTACCAATAGTATGTGTTGTCATGATAAGAATACATTAACTCTTCCATTGGGCTATAAAAGCTGATGTGACATGTATAGCTCATGAACCACTCTCTGTAACTGAGCTGCCACAGGGGCATTTCTCTCTACAATGTGCTTTTCTTAATGGCAGAGAGAGAGGTTTTAAATTGATTTAGCTTAAATCAGGTCCTTTTAGCAATTCATATGGCAAACTAGGTCCAAAATCACATGTCACTAAGTAATAGTCCAATGGGTTTATTTGAAACTGCAAGCTTTCAAAGCTCAGCTCCAAAAGCTTACATTTTAAAATGAACCTGTTGGGTTGTAACCTAGTGTTGTGTGATTTTTGATCTTGTCCATCTCAATCCAACACTGACATCTCCATGTTGTGGCAAACTAAATCAAGGAATTTTTCGGTGTATTAAAGGACCTTTTAGAACTAAACAAAAAAGGACAAGCGATGTAAAATCCATTCTGCAATGGTTGGATTGCAGTGGGAGGTTGACATTAGCAGGTGACATTCTTCAGCAAACAGTTGTAAAGCTTGCTGAATTTTTGGTAAGGCAAAGCAAGGGCTGTGCGCAATGTGTAGATATTCTCCTCCAGTATCAACCTCACCTGCCTCAAGAGCTGGTACTACTCCCTAGTCTTACTCCCCTGCCTTATGTATCCTATTATACAATGTTCAGCCCTGCAGAAAGGTACGACAAGAGTTGTTGAATGTTATGACATGACTGGATGCATGTTGGATTGTACTTGCTGTTTCTAAGGAAAGCTAGATGTAGTATTTTATTATTTTCCATTAGCATTTTGTGTACAATGTTCACTTTTAGTTCAGCTAAAGAACAACACTTGCAGGAAAAATGTACAAGCAGAGTCTTTAAATATTTTTGAGGCAGTGGTGGGTAGATTCTTGAAGGAGCAGGTGGAAATGAGGTTCAGATTAGCCAGGATTTTACTGAATGGCAGGGCAGACTCGAGGGGCTGAGTGGCCCACTGTTCTTCATTCGCATGGGTTGAATCAGCAGCAAACAGATCATTACAAATGCCAGCACCTCAAATTACTGCAGCATTTCTGACTAGATACTTAAACCTTCTCAGCACTCTTTAAAAAGTCAATGTAAGTGTTGAGATGAAGATTTTTAATTTCATGCCTTTGTTGAAACAAAGGTTATGCCTTGTTTGAAGACAGTTTGAACGTTAAATTATTTCAGCAATATTTAACAGAAAATTTTCTTCCTATTTTCTATCCCTTGGCCTTTTTTATCACGCTGACTTCTTGCTGGGATTTATTGCATTGCCGCTCGTCTCCTGCAAATACTTGGCTGGAAAGGGATTACTATTCTTGCTGTGTGCACTTTGACATTGATTCTTGGTGCTTGGAGACTATCATAAAGGATACTCCAGCCAACCATATAAGATTTTGGAGAAGGTGAATCTGATCCAGATACTGGCCACATGCAGAGACTGCCTGCCCAGCCTTCGAGCCAGGGTTATTACGCTGAGCATGACGATCATCCCGAGCCAGTAGATTCTTTGCCTTTGCTGGGAATGTTGGGCTATACTGTGCCATTTATACCCCTCCTGTACCCCCTACCAATACTAGGCCCATCCTGGACTAGGATCCAACCTAAGACCTTGTTAGAATTTGCTGGACAGCTGTTCATTCACTAAACTCACTGGACTGGAGGAAAAGCGAAACATTTTCAGAATTCATCATGCAGACCTGAATATGATGGGCCGGACGGAGGGATATGGCCCAAATGCAGGTCTAGTTCAGTTTGAGAAAGTGGTTGGCATGAACTAATTGGACCGAAGGTTATGTTTTCATGCTGTGTGACTCTTAAATGTGAACATTTTTCCATTGATTTTCATATGTTGCAAGAATTGAGGAAGAGGACTTTGTTGCTGGTAAACAGGTTTAGCTCATTCTGGAGGAAGGACCATTGGGAGGTTAGACTGATTGATTTGTCACTGCTGGTTGGGATATTCACTGTCGTCCAGCCTAATAGTGTCACTAGACAGCTGGCAGAGGTAATGTATGATTCCTTCTACATTGTATTCACTTTGCTTGATTTTGTGAAGTTTTGTGTGCTTGCCTGTTTCACATACCACCACTCACTCACTGTTCCCCCAACGCCAGCCAGCCAGTCGGGGGCCCACCCGCAATGAAGATATATCTGTGCAGTGCATTCATTGGTTCAGAGTGAGACTTCAGTCCCAATCTGGAGTGCGATTGCTGCCTGAAAAATGTGCCAGCCAAAATGGGTGGGTGACAGCCCTCTGTCATCCCAGTATCACCAGGTTCAAGCGATGACCACTGTTAGGACTATAGCTGGAACCCAAACAAAAGCAAGTCATGGAGGGGGCAGTTCAAGTCTGGAGTGGCATCACCAGACCCTGGAAGGATGCTGGGATTTGTGTGTCAGGGCATGGAGGGTTAAAGTGGCACATTTCACCTGGGGATATTAGCGAGTTTTGAGAAGATTTTTAGCTCAGGTTGAGGTTCTGGATGTAAGTTTGCTCGCTGAGCTGGAAGGTTCGTTTCCAGGTGTTTCGTCACCATTCTAGGTAACATCATCAGTGAGCCTCCAGTGAAGCACTGGTGTTATGTCCTGCTTTCTATTTATATGTTTAGGGTTCCTTGGGTTGGTGATGTCATTTCCTGTGTTGATTCCATTTCCTGTACTTTTTCTCAGAGAGGAGAAGATGAGCTCCAAATCAATGTGTTTGTTGATGGAGTTCCGGTTGGAATGCCATGCTTCTAGGAATTCTCGTGTGTGTCTCTGTTTGGCTTGTCCTAGGATGGATGTGTTGTCCCAATCAAAGTGGTGGCCTTCCTCATCTGTATATAAAGATACTAGCGATAGTGGGTCATGTCTTTTGGTGGCTAAATAGAAAGCGGGACATAACACCAGCGCTTTACCAGAGGCTCACTGATGATGTTACCTAGAATGGTGACGAAACGTCTGAAAATGAACCTTCCAGCTCAGCGAGCAAACTTACATCCAGAACCTGGGGATATCTCAAGGAGCCTCCCAAAGGACCCCTTTGCCTCCCCTGACAGTATTGGACCATTCCATCTGCCAGGCTACCTGTTTGGTGTAAGCCTCCCCCTGCTGTGTGTAAAATAGTGATGGTCTCATGAAGACACCCGGCAGCCATGCCACACCCTGTGTTTTCTGAGCCCCACCAGCGAGGGACTGTAAAATCCAGCTGTTGTCTCACTGCCAGAAACAGTGAGAAGGCGCCTTCTCCCTATTTAACACCATCATTATCGGACTTCAGTTGTGAATTATCTGAATTCCAGGCTGCTGCCATAGCTCTGGTTAAAGACATTGGAGTGATTCCTTTCTGTCTATGTTGGTGTTGCTGGGGAATGAGGAGAATGAGTTGTCGACAGAAAACAAGTAAAACCATGCCTTCCAACCTCCAATAGGGTTAGACCAATGAACCTGTATCTATTTTCATTATAAAAACAGAGAATGAGCATCCTCTAGCATTTGTTGTGTAAATGCTCTATTTTGTCTTAGTATTAGGTGTGAAGATCAGATGGTTGACCTACACTTCCAATTGAGAGAGCTGCCTTAATCTTAGCTGTAAAGGATGGCCTGTCACATAAGTCAACAAAAGGTGGTTTCAGTGTACAATTGACTTCTATTTTAGTTGCACTGTGTCAAATAGAGCAATGCATATTACTGTATTCACATATCCATCTGCAGCTCACAGTGTTCGACAAATAATTGAGCTGCACTGTCATTAATTCTAGCTACCATTCCTGTGTCATAGTTGTGTTCTTGTTTAATGTTGTAGAGAACAAACATGGACAAGCTGTAGGGAATTGCATTCCAGTGCATTTCGGCCTTTCAGTCTGCACCAGGCTCATTTGTCTCATACTCTCAAGTTCCAGTCAACACGAATGGAACGTGCAGGAGACGGCAAAAACTGCAGATGCTGGAAGTCAGTGTCGATACAGTGTGAAGCAGGAGGAACGCAGCAGGTCAGACAGCATCAGAGGAGCCATAAAGTCAATGTTTCGGGTCAGGATGCATCATCAGGACTGGGGAGGGGGAAGGGAGCTCAGGAATAAATGGAGGAGGGGATGGTGTGGGGCTGGGAGAAGGTAAGTCGGGTGGCGATAGGTGGATGCCAGTAGGGGGTTGTGGAGATTTGTCAGTGGGAAGAAGATAGGCAGATTGTCGGGTTGAGGAAGTGGAAGGAAGGATGGAAAGGGGATGAGGCAAGATTTTGAAGCTAGTGAATTCTATGTTGAAGTCATTGGGCTGTAGGTTCCCATGGCAGAATATAAGGTGTTGTTCCCCCAATTTTCATGTGGCCTCATTGTGACACAGGAGGAGCCCAGGATGGACATGTCGCCAAGGGAGTGGGAGGGAGAGTTGAAGTGGTTGACAACTGGAAGGTCGTGTTGATTGAAGCATACAGAGTGCAGATAATCCACAAATCTGTCACCGAGTCTGCACTTGGTCTCTGATGAAGAGGGGAGCACATTGGGAGCAACGGATGCAGTAGACTAAGTTAGAAGGCGTACAGGTGAATCCCTGTCAAATCAGAATGATTGTTTGGAGCCATGGACAGGGGTGATGGGGAGGTGTAGAGGTGGATGTAGCACCTCCAGGGGGATTCAATCCTTATTGTTGTTGGGGAGAGGGGGTTTGAGGGCAGAAGTGCGGGAAATACAGAAGATGCGGTTGAGTGCATTATGAATCACAGGAGAGGGGAAGGTAAATTTCTTGAAGTAGGAGGACATCTGGGACGTCTGGGAGTGGAACACCAGAAGCAGAGGAGCCAGAAGAATTGGGAGAATGGGATTGCATTTTGCAAGAGGGTGGGTGAGAGAAGGTGCAGTTAATGTAGCTATGGGAGTCCGTGGGTTTGAAATAGATGTTAGTGCTGAGTCAGTTGCCGAAGATGGAGACAGAGGAGTCCAGGAAGGGGAGCGAGGTGTCAGAGATGGACCAGATAAATTTGAGGTTGGGGTTAAAGGTGTTGGAGAAGTGATTAAACTGTTTGAGCTCCTCTTGGGAGCATGAGACAGCACCAATACAGTCATCGATGTAGCAGAGGAAGAGGTGAGGGATAGTGCCAGTGTAACTCCAGAAGAGAGACTGTTCCATGTATCTTACAAAGAGGTAGGCACAGCTAGGACCCATGTGGGAATCCTTTGGTTTGTAGGAAGTGGGAGGAGTTAAAGGAAAAGCTGTTGAGGGTAAGGCCAAGTTCTGTCAAGCAGATAAGACTGTCGGTGGAGGGGAACTGATCAGAACTGCAGGACAGGAATTTAAAGTCTTGGAGGAGATGGAGGGTATAGGTAATGTCCACCTTCCTTCTCACCTATCTGCCCCACCCTTCCCATTGACCAATCTCTACCTGCATCCACCTATCACCACCCCATCTACCTTCTCCCAGCCCCACCGCCCCCCATTTATTTGTGAGCTTCCTTCCCTCTCCCCAGCCCTGATGAAGCATCCTGACTCAAAACGTTGACTTTTCTACTCCGCTGATGCTGCCTGACCTGCTGTGTTCCTCCAGCTCCACACTGTATTGACACAGCTGAAGATGCGATCAGCAAGAGTTTTAACTTTGCTGAATGCTGCCAGCACTTACTTTTTTCCCCATTTAGGTGCTGCATTTTAGTTAGTCCACTAGCAAAATAAATGTTAATTGGCAAATGCCTGGATAGATAATTTGCTAAAATGTTTTTCCCCTTCTCTCAAGCTGTTTGTTTCTTGTTACACAGGCAGCTCTATTGAAAGTCATTTGGATCAGGGAGTCTCCTCCTGCCACATCACTGTTCTGTTTTCTGTAGTAGTTAACCTGACTTTGCAGAGATTATGGTTTTAGTTCCATGTCCTCTCAAACTCCAGCTATATTGTAGCTGTACCTGGAAATCTACCCTGTGTAGCCATTTTCTTGAGATATTTAAATTGTCTCCAGTTCAGTTAATAGCTTAGGGTTCGTGGGTACTTTTGTCTATCCATGAAGGTTTCCTGGAAAGTGCAATTTGCTTGCATCTACTTTTTTGAGCTTCTGGCCATGAAACTGCTAAATAATACGAGCATCTGGCAGTAAACCCAAAGGTTGCTTTACCATTTTACATTTTTATTGGCTTCAGGTCATAAACAGCTACAATGTTTTAATCTCATCTTTGACCGTATACATGTGCCTTCTACACATTAGTTTCTTTGAACATTGGTATCAATGGAGTCGAAATGTCCATTAATCCCTAATATAGAAAGGAAGACTAATAATTGTGCTGCTAAATAAATATGGTGTAGCGTGTGGTTAGGCCATTTTTCCTATTGAAGCTTTAAACTATTCACCCTGACTTCTCATTTTGTGGTATGATTTTTAACAGATAAAAGATGCTTATTTATCATTTGCAGCAAGGAGGCTTGCTGTTGCACAATAGTTTTCAATATACATGAAAGCACATGTTGTGACTATGATTTTAAAATTGCAATATAGCTTAGTCCTCTTTTGGAAGTTGCAGGGTACATTGTCTGCTTGAGGCATTACCTATCTAAATATCATTTTCTTCAATGGTTCACGGGATGTGGATGCTTCTGCTAGGCCGCCATGTAATGCCCATTCCTAATACCCTGGAGAAGCTGGTGGTGAGCTGCTGCCTTGAACCACGCCAGTTCTTGGTTTTTGGGCCAGCCACTGTGTAGTTAGGAAACGAGTACAAGATTTTGGCCTAGCAACTCTGAGTGAAAAGAGACATTGGATAGTGAATGACTTGAAGGGGAACTTGCTGACAGTGGGGTTCCCATGTATCTGCTGCTCTTGTCTTCCTACATGGTAGGGGTCACCCATTTGGAAAGTACTGCTAAAGGAGACTTGGTAAGTTCTTGCAGTGCATCTTATAGATGGTACATATTATTGCAACTCTGCATCAATGGCGGAGGGAGTAAATTTAATGTGGTGGATGGGGAACCAATCAAGCAGGCTGATCTGTTCGGCATGGTGTGCAAATTTGAGGGTACTTTTGGAGCTGCATTCATCCAGACAAGACGACAGTGTTCCACCACGCTCCTGATTTGTGTACAGACATGTTTTGGGGAGTCAGAAGTTGAGTTACAGCTTGGAGAATTTCCAGCCTCTGACCTGCTTTTGTAGCTACCAAACTTACAGCTAATCCCGTTCACAGAATCATCGACTCCCTACAGTATGGAAACAGGCCACATGGCTCATTGAGTTCACGCTGGCCCTGTTAGCATCCCAACCAGACCCCACTCTCTCCCCTATCCTTGCAATTCCCATGGCTAATCCACTTCGCCTTTACTCCCATGAACACTATGGCATGGCCAATCCACCTAATCTACACATCTGTGGACTGTGGGAGGAAGCTGGAGGATCTGGAGGAAACCCACACAGACATGGAGAAAATGTGCAAACTCCACACAGATGGCCACCTGAGGGTGAAATTGAACCTAGGCTCTTGGCACTCTGAGGCCTTCAGTCTCTGCTTAGTGGTAACTCTCAGGATGTGGGATGCGCAATGGTAATGCAGTTAAATGGTGAGCGGAGGCGGTTTTATTCTGTTTTGTTCAGGTTGATCCTTGCCTGAAACTTGTGTGCAAATGTTACTTGCCCAAAACCCAAATGTGGTTCGGGTATTGCTGCAAATGGGCACACGTGGCTTTAGCTTTTGTGGAGTCTCGAATGATGCTGAACATTGTGCAATCATCAGCAAGCATCCTAGACTTCCCTTCCCAGACAGCCATGTCAACATCCATGAATGATAAACAAACATTATTCCCCTCAAAGACAGTCTATTAATAGATCTTCTTGATAAAATCTGTGTAATCATAGAACCCCTTTTACCCAAATAAAATGTTGTCACCAAATAACATTCACTTTAAACAGTGAATGCTAGAAGGCTTTATTAGCTGAAGGATCAAAACAACAATTTACACTGTTGACTATCTTCGCAGGGATAAGTGATCCGATGCTGTTTTAAAGACCTCGGGGGGCTTTTTCTCCTCCTTTTTATCCACTGCCAGCTCTGCTACAGAAAGTGGTTGATACGGTACTCGGTAAATGCTCCACTCACACAGCACACTTCTATTCAAACCCAGAGAGACATGATCACCAGAGCCTTAGTGGTTGCCAACCTCTTATTGGTTACGTGCTCAACTTCGATATTGGCAGCAGAGGGCCGTGACAGGTATCCTGTATGATTGAACACCACAGTC
The DNA here is from genome assembly GCF_030684315.1 of Stegostoma tigrinum. Taxonomy (NCBI): domain Eukaryota; kingdom Metazoa; phylum Chordata; class Chondrichthyes; order Orectolobiformes; family Stegostomatidae; genus Stegostoma; species Stegostoma tigrinum. Next base: position 29,417,759 of record NC_081382.1, read on the forward strand.
AAGCGAGTAGAATGCTCAGTCAGAATGAACTATAACATTCAAAGACCTGAAAGCTCAACTGTGCAGCACATTCCGATCAGGAACATTCTGGGTTCAATCCTGTGCTATGTGCTAGAGTATTTTGATGAAGGTAGATGGAGTTCAGCAAGCCCAGGCAGTGGGGTTTTATTGGGAAGCCTGTTGTTCCCCACTGCTTTCAGTACAGCAAAATCCAAGTCAAGTGGCCAACCAACTCAACATCCTATGATTTTATTTTTAGTTCATTCTTTTTCCTCTTCCTTCACCAATGTTCCCCATTTCCTGAATCCATTTATTTACACTTTAGCTCCTTGAATATCCGTTTCCATCTGGCACCATATCCATGCAGCCATTATTACTTGCAAAACTGCTCTTTATGAGGACATTGGAGTGCAGTCTGTCATTTATTGCCTGTCCCTAGATGCCATTGGAAAAAAAGTGGTGGTGAGCTTCCTCCTTGAGCCACTGCAGTCTGTGTCCTGTACCAGCTGGTCCACCCACTTTCATTTCTTTGTTTAGACTTCAGAGCGATTGATACAACTGAGTGGCCTGTTAGGACATTTCAGATTGCAGATAAGGGTCACCCACATTGCTGTGGTTTGGGAGTCACATATAGCTAGACTAGGCTTGCTAGATTTCTCTCCCTGAAGGACATTAGTGAACCAGATGGGTTTTTCCAACTAATCCACATTTGTTTCATGGATGTCATTAGATTCCTAATTGCAGATGTTTATGGAATTCAAATTCCACTATCCACCATGGCAGAATTCCAGACCATGTCTCCAGAGCATTAGCTGAGTTTCAATATAAATAGTCTAGTGATAATACCACCCAGCCACTGTCTCCACAATTAAAAATTGTTGTGCTTATTTGACATTTGGAAATCTTGTGTTTGTCTAGATGAGTGCAAGATTTAAAAAGAAAAGCTTTGGCAAGATGAATCGCTTTTTAGAAATAAAACAAGACTTGGACATGTACAGTTTTGTTCCATATCACTTGAATTACTGTGCAGTGGCTGTGATAGGAGACAATGGTAATTATTCCTGAGCGGAACTGCAGAAAACTCTGGGAACAGCTCGGGCCTCCACTCCCATGTCCTCGTGAAGAGCAGTTTTGCAAGTAATAATGGCTGTGTGGATATGGTGTCAGAGGGAAACTGGTGCTCAAGGAGCTAAAGTGTAAATAAATGGATTCAGGAAATGTGGAACATTGGTGAAGGAAGAGGCAAAGAAAAGGCCTCAGTGGTCAGACTCAGAGGGGAGAATAGTTAATAGTAGAACATTGACAGATCTCTACTAGAAATTGCATGTGGCTTCAGTGTAATGTCATTGGTTATAACATCAGGCTGGGCTGACATCCCCACTGTTAATAATTGCAAAGGAATTTTGAGAGTTGTCAACGTGGCAGCTGCAGCTTTTAATGGTGACATTATTGTGTTGGCTCGAATGTTTGGCCAATTCACCACTAATTTATTGAATCTTCTGTTACTGAATGTACTAGCAAGATATTCTACCTTTTGAGGAAAGAAAGAAATTCTGGCAGCACCCAGTATAGCTGACTGCAGCTACTTTGTTAACAGTTCATCAGCTACCTGACAAAGTGCTGATGAGATGGATGCTGCGAATGAGGCATTGCGAAAGAAATTCAAGCCATGTATCGAGAGCAGATTTTTGTGTTACACTTAGGAGTTTTCTGAGTGGAACCACCTCTCTTCACCTTTTAAGATAATAAAATGTGAGGCTGGATGAACACAGCAGGCCAAGCAGCATCTCAGGAGCACAAAAGCTGACGTTTCGGGCCTAGACCCTTCATCAGAGAGGGGGATGGGGAGAGGGAACTGGAATAAATAGGGAGAGAGGGGGAGGCGGACCGAAGATGGAGAGTAAAGAAGATAGGTGGAGAGAGTGTAGGTGGGGAGGTAGGGAGGGGATAGGTCAGTCCAGGGAAGACGGACAGGTCAAGGAGGTGGGATGAGGTTAGTAGGTAGCTGGGGGTGCGGCTTGGGGTGGGAGGAAGGGATGGGTGAGAGGAAGAACAGGTTAGGGAGGCAGAGACAGGTTGGACTGGTTTTGGGATGCAGTGGGTGGGGGGGAAGAGCTGGGCTGGTTGTGTGGTGCAGTGGGGGAAGGGGACGAACTGGGCTGGTTTAGGGATGCAGTTGGGGAAGGGGAGATTTTGAAACTGGTGAAGTCCACATTGATACCATTAGGCTGCAGGGTTCCCAAGCGGAATATGAGTTGCTGTTCCTGCAACCTTCGGGTGGCATCATTGTGGCAGTGCAGGAGGCCCATGATGGACATGTCATCTAGAGAATGGGAGGGGGAGTGGAAATGGTTTGCGACTGGGAGGTGCAGTTGTTTATTGCAAACTGAGCGGAGGTGTTCTGCAAAGCGGTCCCCAAGCCTCACATTTTATTATCTTGGAATTCTCCAGCATCTGCAGTTCCCATTATCTCTCTTCACCTATTGATTTTTTTTTCTAGTATTCTTTCCAAACTCAGGAAAGGTTGCATTTTCGTTGTTTAATTGGAATGATTACAGGCCCAGTTTCGATGCTGATGCATTCACGGCACATCATAACTGCAATGTCTCTGTCTTTTCCCTGCCGTTCACTGTTCTGTTCATTTTGTTTTGACATTATGTCTGTAAGGAATCTGAAGCCTAGCAACTACGCAATGTCTGCCAACTCACTGCACGCTTTGCTTCTTGATTTTTAAATAAGTGATGATTTCAGGCATCAGATCTAAAACTGTTTGTAGGGCCTTCCCTTGACATAACCTCAACACATCAACAAAGAAGATTAGTTTGCCATAGCAGCATTGAGCTCATTGAGTAAAGATTTAAATAAGCAGTGCTGAAGGGCTCTTGCTCACATGGAGTCCATAGTCTTAACAACTTTAATTACATGGGAACGTCTATAATGTTGTTTGCTACTGTTTGCTGGTGCAGTATATAGAACTAATTGACGAAAGAGAGGAAATCAGGATCACTTCTGTAAAATGCAACAAGGTCCACATTTGTGCCAAGCATGGTAGGTGCATCCTCACTTGACATGGAAACCAGTTTCTTGAAATGTTTTTTCTCAAGTGTGTACTTTTTGAATTGGGTTGTAGACATCCTCACCCATTGTGCTGTCTTGACATGGCAAAGGGGTGAGAAGATTCTGTTTAGTTGTTGTGTCCTTAGCAACCAGTGGGTTCTGACAGTCATTTCAATGCAATGCTCGTCCATCTGGCCCAGACTGAAACTCTGTACAACAGGCTGGCAGAGCCAGTTTGGCGCGTGCACTTTTCTGTAGCTGCATAACTTCTGGGAGTGAAAGTAATGCTTGAGGATGACTGCACAGACACTGAGCAAACAGTGTGATTAACTGTCAGCCACGTGCACAAGGGAATGTGGGTGGTCTGTGAGATTGACACTCAGAGACTCCACAATCAACCAGTCAGCTGCGATCTACATGTTGTAAATGTCATTAGCAATGCAAAAACTGGCAAACGAAGCTCAGGAACCTGTTTAAGAAAAATGATGAGCAATTTCATTGCTCAGGCAATCAGTGTAATAGTAATAAAATCAGTAGTGTCTCTGTAATATAAGGTGATGGGACCTAACCTTCTGTTCAGCTTTTCCAGTACAACTTATACTGAATACACCTGTACAGGGCAAGCTTTTAAGACTGAATTTTTAGTTAAAAAGTGGAGGGATTGTCTTTTCCACTAGTAATATTTGAGACTTGAAATTCACCTTCTCCCATCACCTTATTGTTGCAGAGTTGCCAGCTCAGGACCTGTCCCTCCAACCCACTCTCAAAATATAAGAACAACGAGCCTTAACATGCACTGATACAAGGGGCTGGACAGTGAAGTACTGCTCTATCATTTGATCATTGAGCAAATGTGGAATCTAGTGAGGTTGAATTTAGTGGCAGGTGAATGATATGGACATGCATATTTGGGCTAAATGATAGGGGTCAACTTATACATGAGATTTTCTTGGTTATATACTGTATTCAGCTGGTTTCAGCATAGTTACTCTTTTCAATTTTGGCAATGAGAATTTCTCTCATTTATCAAATGTGCACAGGCTCCCCCAGTAGCTCTCAATGTGTTCGCACAATGAAAAGGCCTAATGCTACATCTCACCTGTGAGATGTGTATGCTTCAGGCATCGAGTGTGACCCTTCATCTGTTCAGAGTTGTCAATGATTTATACCCTTAGGAATGAGTTGAAGACAGTTTAGGTGATGCATTAAAAAAGGTTAGTGTACTTTTAGTTTGTGGCATTCAAAGAAGCAAACCAATTGAGATCAGACAGCAAGAGATGGTGATCTGAGATGTCGTGTCTATGCATGATGGTGTGATGACAAATGGAGAATTTTAAGCTGGAGTCCCTTTATAGAAAACAGGTTTTGGAAGATTAGTCACAGCATAGCATGTATGCAGCTGTTGGCAAAGATCATCTACAGCACAATTAATCATGTGAAGTAATTCAGGACTGAGGTCTCATCAGTTGATCATCTATTCAAGAATTATTTGGGAAACACGCATCAAGCTCCCGAGGGTGCACTCCACTTCAGTACGAGCTAGTGTAAACTTGCCTGCACTGCTGTTCGTTCTGCCATTCTTATTAGTTTAGAATAAACATCCTTAGGGTTACCGTTGACCAGAACCTGAACTGCAGAAGCAATATAAATACTGTTTTGAAACTATGAATTCTGTGGTCAGTAAATCACCTCCCGACTCACCAATTCCTGTCTAATATCTACAAGGTACAAGTCAGGAGTGTGATGGAATACGCGCCACTTGTCTGAATAATTTCACCCCAACGACACTGAAGAAGCTTGACACCATCCAGACAAAACAGCCTGCTTGATTGGCACCACACCTATCACCTTGAATCTTCATTCCCTCAGTTACAGGCACACTGTGGCAGCAGTGTATACCATCTACAAGATCCACAGCAACAGCTCACCAAGGCTCCTTCAATGGTGCCTTCCAAACCCTGAACCACGGGATGGAAAGTGCAACACACAACCTCCTGCAAGGACCCATCTGAGTTACAAACCATCCTGACTCAGAACAGCATTGCCATTCCTTCTCTGTGACTGTGCAAAAGTCTTGGAGCTGCCTCCATAACAACACTGTGTGTGAGTATTTTCATCCCAAGGATGGCAACAGTTCAAGAAGACAACTCAGTGCCACCCTCTTAATTTGGGAGGGGCATTAAGTTAGCCTAGCCAAACATGCCCACTTCCCACGGAAGAATGATTAAAAAATAGTTAGCAAGAATGCCAGCTGAAGGTTCCATTTGCCCAATCCCACATTTGTAAGAGGAAATTCACTACATCTCGCCTGTTAGATCAAAGGCAGCTCTCTCCTATTTTTAAATGCTGTGTAAATGTTCTGTGAGGTGTTCTGAGCGATGTTGATCTGTGTTGCAGGAAGTCCAGATTTCAATTTGGAGTATTTAAAAGCAGATGTGGCTACAGATGCACTGGAGGCTAGTTCATGTCCGACAAAGACAGGAGAAGAGCAAAGCCCTTCGTTAAATCTTGAATTAGGTCTCGCATCAGAAAATAAACTATCCCTTTTACTCTTTAGAGCCTGACTTGTCCTGTAATTCCACGATTGGGTTTATTTGAAATATTTTGTTGGGACAGAGGAATGCACCATTTTCTTCTCACATTTCTGTGTGAAGTGACTTCATTGTGGCTCTCATATTCTCTGCAAATGAGCCATGGAGCATTCCAGGAACAAATTACTGCTGGAATCTGTACTGAAATCAACAAATGCTGCACGATCACAGCAGGTCAGGAGAGAGAGCAAGCTAACGTTTTGAGTCTAGATGACTCTTCATCTACCTAGTTGATACAACAACACCATCTCAATTTTATTGTGCCTTGAAATTTTGTGGAAAACCTTTGATTACACACTTGTACTAAGCACATGAAAGTTTCAGTGCTTTTTCTGCTCAGTGTTTTGCCAGAGAGACAAAAAAGGTGATATATTTGGTGAAAACTGCAGCATCTTAAATTTCGTGACAGCTGATCCAGTGGCTTAAACAGAACTGAGATACGAGAGTAGGTATAAGCACTTTAATATACTTGTAGACATGGATTTGTATTTTATTTGATGCCTTTGCAATTAATAAACGGTTGTGCCTGGAGCTGGCATGCATGATGGCAAAATCCAATTCCAAGTAAGTTATCTTAATGCTGATTAACAAATTATTTCGAAGTTGTGGTCGGAAAGTACAAATTTATAATGTTGAAGCTGTTGTGTTCTGGTAAAAATGAATATAATTAAATACTGTTGACCGTTGTCACCAACCTTATGTTCTGTAACTGAGGAAAATCTTTGTATCTCATTCATGACTTCACTCCAATGTTCTCAGGTCATTGTCAGTTCTCGTACAAAATTCTTCATTTTCCATGGTCTGTGTCATTTCCCAACCCCCCTGCCTCCAAATTGTTCCACAAAATGCTCAATGCCACCATATTTTTGTACTGGATCTCAGATACTTTCCACCACTATCAACATCAAGCAGTTCTGTGTCAGGTTATAACACAGTCAGACAAAGATTTAGGCTGCCTATATATTGCACAAATGGTAGACCACCTTCCAGCTTCAGAAAACCACCCGTTTTTGCAGCACTGCTGCCTTTGGTACTTTTTTTGACCTCAATTACCCCTGATGAATCGCTGAAAGATACTGCAAGTCGATTGGAAATTAAATGTCATCTGTGAATTCCATAAAACTGAGCAAGTTCAATTTGTAAAAGATCGCTACATTGCAGACAGAGGAGATTTCTAATCTGTCTTCCTGGACTGAATTTACAACAATGTCTGAGAGGTGAAAGAGTGGTATCTTCTTGGTTGGTTCATTTCGTGACTTGTTCAACTTTTTGAGCAGTATTTAAGTAACATGGGAACCTATCTATTACATGCCACTGGAAACGTAAAGGCCAAATATTTGACATCTCCTGGTTGATTTGATCTGGATGTTCCCTGGGAGGGGAGGAGAAGGGAAAGGGGAAAGGGGAAAAATATTCATGAAACTGTTTTCATACCGAGGCAGTGGTTCTGTACCCATGCCTGAATTAGACACAGAAACAACAATCATAGGAAGGTGGAATGCACACAAATACATGGGTGTGCTTAAAATTATGGCATTGGACTTGCGTCAGGAATCTGCCCAAGATGAGAGACTCGATGCATTCTGATTTGATTCATTATTGTCACATGTACTGGAATACATTGAAAAGTATTGTTTTGCGTGCTAACCCAACAAATCCTACCTTATGTAAGTACATCAGGATAATTAGAACAGAATGCAGAGTATAGTGTTCCAGCCTCAGCAAAGGTGCAGAGAAAGATCCGCCCTCCCATATGAGGGGTCCATTCGCAAATCTGATCACAGTGGGGAAGAAGCTGTTCTTCAATCTGTTTGTACATGTTTTTAAACTTTTATATCTTCTGCCTGATGGAAGAGGGTGGAAAGGAGTCTAACGGGGGTGGGAGGGGTCTTTGATTACGTTGGCTGCTTTGCCGAGGCTGCAGGAAGTATAGACAGAGTCAGTGGATGGAAACCTAGGTTTTGTGATGGCTGCGTTCACACCTCCTGTAATTTCCAGCAATAATGAGCAGGATAAGAGCGGCAGAGTGATCATTTATGGATTTTGAAGTGCAACAGATAGCAAGAAATACTGTCCCAGATCTCCAAGGACTACAACTGGATGAAATCTTCCTCCCATTCTATTTACACAAGCCTGAATAAAGAAGTGTGCTTCTGTACAACAACAATAGGGAGGTGGAGGTAGGGGGATAGAGGAACAAACCAGGAAACATTAACCTAGTTGAGTCGAATAGTGTCAGAAAATAATAAAACATGCCTTTATTAGTGGCTCAATTCAGAAATGGTGCCTTATTTGTCTTCTGTCCATTTATGGTGACATCCAAGATATTGACAAACTGTAGTGAAATCAATTAAACTGTCTGTTACAAATTTCTAGCAGAGTGGAAAAGAAGGATTGCATGTTTTTTTTTCTCATTTTCAATCAAAATTTTCAGAATGGTTTTCTAGTTAAATTCAATAATGTACAATTTGGAGAAAATCATTCTGTACAGATGTTGTCAAGAAGTTATTCTGAGATTCAACAAGTTCTTTTCCAACCAATTTTTATTTTGCTGTCAAATTATGGCTTCATAGTCTAACATAGAAAATTGTCTTTCAATTTTAGGAATTTACTTGTTGGATTTGATCTACATTGACTCTGCCTACCCAGCATCTGACAGCATCATGGAGAATGAGCAGAGGTCAAATCAGATGAACAACATTTTGAGGATCATTTCAGATTTACAAGTTTCTTTCAATTGTGGTCTGTATTCAATTTTCAATTTGTTTTTGATTAAATGAAGCTAAATCCTACAACAAATATAGATTATGTAAGAAGTGCTTTAAAAGCTTTAAAAATGCGAACATTATTTACTCAGCTTATTGAAGCATGGGGCTAAACTGTTTATCTGGCAATGTGGGACACTTGTTCAACTTATTACCCAATTGCATATCAATATCAAATTTTTCAATTGCACTCTTACTCATTTTCACTCTAGAATTATATTGTGCTTTCGCGTTTAATTCAGTATGTTCTTTCCACAATAATATTCTTCTGTCGTCATGCAGAAGTGTTGACTTAATGCGTGGAAAATAAATACTGCAGATGTTAGAAGTCTCAAATATGGACAGAAAAATGCGAGAAAAGCCTACTCCGTCAAGCAGCATCAATGGAGACAGAAACAGAATTCCTATGTCAGATTGATGACCTTCGAACTGAACTGGATAGAGTTTGACTCTAACCATTTCTGTTTTTACATAAAACCAATGAAAAGAGGTAGGGGGTGCAGGGTAAGAACAAAAGGTAACAAAGCAGGAGAGAGAAAGTGACTGACAAAAAGCAAAGACAAACAAAGGGGATGGCATCGAGATCGGCAATGAAAGAAAGGATAAGTCTGGAGGGACTTGTGTTATCATCAGAAGGCCTGGAGGAGAGGTAAATGGAAACAGCAGATGCAGTACCAGAATCTCCTGTCCCAAAAAGTGGGAGCTGTGATTATGATCTAAAATTGTTCAACTCAGTATTGGGTCTGAAATGCTGGCAGGTGAATAAAGGCTATATGAATAATTAACATCTTGAACAAAAGAAATCAGGGGCAAGATTAGGTCCAGTGATTCTCAAACTTACTCCATTATTCAATAAGGTTATTGCTGGAGCTATATGTCAACCCTATTCTCCTTACTTTAATTAAAACCTCATATCTCTAATTTCTTCCCATTCTGATTAAAAGAAAAGGGGGGCATTGATCTGAAACATTAATTCTGAAGCTATGGTCAGCCAAGTGAGTTTGCGCCCATAACAGTGACAGTAGTGTATTTTAGATAATAAAATGTGAGGCTGGATGAACACAGCAGGCCCAGCAGCATCTCAGGAGCACAAAAGCTGACGTTTCGGGCCTAGACCCTCTGATGAAGGGTCTAGGCCCGAAACGTCAGCTTTTGTGCTCCTGAGATGTTGCTGGGCCTGCTGTGTTCATCCAGCTTCACATTTTATTATCTTGGATTCTCCAGCATCTGCAGTTCCCATTATCACAGTAGTGTATTTTGTTACTTTTCACATATAAAGATATAGTAAATTGATTTAATTCATTCTAAGGACTTTATTCCAGTTAATTGTAAGCTGCACATAAAATAAATCAGTTTGCTGTTCTGATTACGTGATCTTTCACTTGTGTTCCTTTTGGTCCGATCTTCCAAAAGGTAAGAAGACGCTTGACAGCATGTTTAGAGAATCCAGTACAAGTAACAAGTGTTCAATACGACAGCGTTCACTATTGATTGACTCGAAATTCAGTGTTAACAGAACAAAATGGTTGTAACAAGTCTACTTAGAGTGACCACTGTTTCTGATCCCAACAAAATACCAATAATAGAACTGAAACGTTCACAATAGCGTGCTTTAAAGCATAATATATTAACCGAGCTTCCTTCAAAACAAAATATGCGTGGAGATGCTTTAACACACATTTTACAGCCAATTCTTGACTTTTGTGATAGGTGTATGGTTAGGATTTAACCTTTTACTTTATCTCACAACAGGTTTTGCATTGTGTAATAACAGCTACAAGGATCCTGGTCTGTGATCAAGTAATTTACTGAGTTTTCGGTGGTTCGAATCACCCCCAGATCCCTAATTCTGATCCCAGACTTAATTTAAGAATATGAAGTGAAGAAGGCAATAGATAGGTGTTTCAGGGCAAAGAATCTCTGTGTTTATTAAATGCAAAGGTGAGTATATCATGAGAAATAAAAAGGTAAAAATAATAAAAGTAGAAATGACACAAAAGTGAATAAGATATAAGAGATAAAAAGGTAAATTCAAAACAGTGAAACTGACATTATCAGTATTAACTTGACATAGGCTAATTGTTATTAGAAACTAAATAGTCGTTCACAACACAGACAGTTTAATTTGATTTTCTGACCTTGGGGGTTCTCTGCACTGTCACCAACCCACCTTCCCCTCCCTGTCAGCTAGGTTGGATACTTTAGATCTCGAGGACATAAGCTCATCACTGGAGATCAACTCAATTTTGAAGTACAGCTGGCCATTCCTACTTGCCACAGCTGGTGCTTCACTGAAGACTTCGGACAGTGTAGGGCTTCAGTCTGGTTTGAGAACTTGCGTTTTCTTACTCTGAGATAATAGGAACTGCAGAAACTGTGGAATCCGAGACAACAAAGTATGGAGCTGGATGAACACAGCAGGCCAAGCAGCATCTTAGGAGCAGGAAAGCTGGCGTTTTGGGCCTAGAAGATTGTGTAAAAGTGCTGTCAAGTGTTCTCTTACTTTTTGGACCAAAAGGAACACAAGTGAAAGATCACATAATTAGAACAGCAAACTGATTTAATTTATGTGCAGCTTATAATTAACTGGAATAAAGTACTTAGAATGAGTTCAATCAATTTGTTATCTTTTTACACATGAAAAATAACAAAATACACTGCTGTCACTGTTATAGGTGAAAACTCAGTTGGCTGTCCATAGCTTCAGAATTAATGTTTCAGATCAATGCCTTTTTTTAATCAGAACGGGAAGAACTTAGAGATATAAGAGGTTCTAGGCCCGAAACGTCAGCCTTCCTGCTCCTGAGATGCTGCTTGGCCTGCTGTGTTCATGCAGCTCTACATCGTGTTTTCTTACTCTATGGTGGTTTTATGAGCCAGTTTTCACCTCGGGATGTGTCTGAGGCCTTGTCAGGCATCTCAGTGGTTTTCGGAGGTCGTCGGATTTGCAGGTCTTGGTCGGTTACCGCTGGCTCCCCTGGTAGAGAATATTTCAAGGGAGATAGCTGTGCAGATAGTTCTCAGGAAGAGTCGCTGTCTGGCTTCTCTCTTCTGTTGGTAGCTGCAGAGATGGCTCTCTCATTGTCTGTCTCCCAGGTCAGGGCTAGCAGTCACACAGACTGTGTTAACACAGCACGGAGCTGGAGGAACATAACAGGCCAGGCAGCATCAGAGAAGCAGGAAAGTTGACGTTTCAGGTCAGGACCGTTTTCTTCAGACCCTTTTCTGAGAAAGGATCCTGACCTGAAACATCTGCTCCCCTGATGCTGCCTGACCTGCTGTGCTCCTCTAGCTCCAGCACTGTGTTATCTCTGACTCCAGCATTGGCAGTTCTTACTGTCTCTGCACAGACTCTGTGCTCTGTTATCACCTCGCAGATCTGTATTATCCATTGTGTTTCTGTTGTCCCCTTTATGGTAAATTGGCTTCCTGATTGTTTGGAGTAAGTGTAAATGTATTCTGAATAAGTGGAAAGTCGAGTATTTTGGTGAATGAATATGAATTGATGCCTAAATTGAGGCCTAAAATTGAGCCTTTCTGTCCCGCAGGCCCAACCAGTCCCCCTCCACCGACACCCTTAACCACATAACTGAACACATCCTTATCCTTAACAACTTCTCGTTCAACTCCCCCCACTTCTTACCGACTAAGGAGATGGCCATGGGAACCTGCATGGGCCCAAGCTATGCCTGCCTCTTTGTAGGATAAGTGGAACAGCCCTCTGACGCAGCTAAACTGGCCCTATCCCCCACCATTTCCTCCGCTACGTCGATGACTGTATCGACATCGCCTCATGTTCCCATGAGGAGCTCGAACAGTTCATCCACTTCACAGACACCTTCCATCCCAACCTCAAATTCACCTGGCCTATCTCTGATACGTCTCTCTCCTTCCTGGACCTCTCTGTCTCCAATTCTGGTAGACTCTTGGAAACTGATATCTATTTCAAGCCCACTGACTTACACAGCTCCCTGGACTACACCTCCTTTCACCCACCTTCCCACAAGAATGCGATCCCCTATTCCCAATTCCTCTGTCTCTGCCCCTCCCAAGGTGAGGCATTCCACTCCCAAACATCTCAGATGTCCTCCTGTTTCAAGGACCAAACCTACCCCCGCCCCCCCCCAAACTAAGGTCGAAAATGCACTTGACCATATCTCTTGCGTTTCCCTCACCTCACCCCGCACACCCCATCCCCAAAATAAAAACCAAGACAGAATTCCCCTTGTCCTCACGTATTACCCCATCAACCTCCTGATTCAACACATCATTCTCCACCACTCCTGCCACCCGCAATCTGACCCCACTGCCACGATATATTTGCCTACCTATCCTTGTCTGCCTTCCGGAGGTACCACTCTCTCCGTCACTCCCTTGTCCGCTCCACACTCCCCACCAGCGCCACTACCCCCAGCACTTTTCCCTGCAACCGCAGGAAGTGCTACATCTGCCCCTACACCTCCCCCTCACCCCCATCCCAGGCCCCAGAAAAACCTTCCACCTTAAACAGATGTTCTCCTGAACATCCGCTAATGTGGTCTATTGTATCTATTGTTCCTGATGTGGCCGCCTCTACGTTGGGGAGTTCAAGTGGAGGCTGGGAGACTGCTTAGTGGAACACCTATGCTCGGTTCGTGACAAACGACAGCACCTTCCAGTCACGCACCATTTCAACTCCCCCTCCTACTCCCTGGACGACATGTCCATCCTGGGCCGCCTCCAGTGGTACAACGATGCCACCCAGAAACAGGAGGAACAGCACCTCATATTCCGCCTTGGAAGCCTACAGCCACATGGCCTAAATGTGGTCTTCACAAGCTTCAAAATCTCCCCACCCAAGACCCGCCCCCCCATTATCCCCACCTCATTGACCTGTCAATCTTCTCTCCCACTTATCCGCTCCACTATCCACCATCACTGCTCCCCACCCCCTCTATTTATTTTAGAGCCCCCTTCCCCTCCCCTATTTCCACAGAAGGGTCCAGACCCAAAACGTCAGCCTTCCTGCTCCTCTGATGCTGCCTGGCCTACTGTGTCCATCCAGCTCTACACTGTTATCTATGAGTTGAAGTTGAATGCCTTGGTACCTCTGAAGAGCCCAATATATCTAAGTTTATTGCCTTAGGTCTGGTTCATTGATCCTTTAGGGCTAAGGCATGAATCGGAATTGTAACTGAGCTATGGTTCCAGACAGCTATCCACATGATTGTGGATTCCAGAACATAGCCCAGCTGCCTTTCTTTTTGTTTTTTGAAAGTTCTGTTAAAAATCCAAGATTTTAGTCGAGTATTCAAAATGACAGAGATTTTTGCTCACTCCTACATAGCACTCTCCCATAACGGTATTGACTCCAATTGTAATCCCATTTCACAAATTCTTGGACATTCTCCCAACTAAAGTGACCACTTCCTCTGACTCAAATGCTTGCAGGTCTCTTCCAATTCTCATCCTGCATCCTTAGTGCAAATTTTCTAAGTGGGTCATTACTTGAGAAGCTTGGCTGATTTATTTTTCTTTTGGGATATCAAGGCCTATCCTTTCTGTCATCAGCTGAGGCCAACGACCTTGACACAAGACAGGGCAGCACCCTACGGCCTTTTCATTCATGTCAAATGCATCAAGTAAACCCCAGTTGGCAATTGGGAAAAGCAAAACTCAAATTTCAGCACAGATTTAGAGTTCAATTTTAACCGAAGCTAAACACAAATTGCTGCAAGCCTTACACAGCAACCATCTCGATCAATCCAAATGGACAGATATGGCCCATTGCACTTTTCTTCTTTAAAAGTAGTGTTGTGATGTCTGTCCTTAACTGTTCAAATAGAATAGAGTCATAGAAATGTAGTATCAAACAGCATGGAAACAGACTAGTCCACACCAAACATGTTCCCAAACTAAGCTGGTCCCACATGCCTGTGCTTGGTTCAAATTGCTCCCAACGTTTCCTTCTCATGTATTTATCCAAATGTCCTTTAAATAGGAATAATGATAACTTCTGGAAAAAAATATTTGATGAAGGTGAAATAACTCCACAGGAGCCGATACCCTGTCACCAGGTCACCCTTTATTTACATGTGCGTGACACTTGACACTGGTGCAGCTCCCTCAGAGTCAGCTGTCAGAGTGAACGGAATCTCTGAGCTTCCTGTTTCTCGCTGTCAGCCAGGGCTCCCTGATCAGACCGGATTAATAGTCTCAATCAGGGAACTCACATTCTATCAATCCACCTGGCTGGCCTTGTTACAATCCCCACAGAAGGAAGTGAGACTGTACAGGTTATTGGTGAGATTGCAGTAACTGTGTAGGGTGTTTTTGGTTCCTTACTGAAGGATAACTATGCACTTGAATCAGAAGCAGTTCAGAGAAGTTTCACTCAGCTGCTTCGTGGGATGAGAGTATTGTCCTACGAGGACAGGTTGGACAGATTGGATCTATACTCTTTGGAGTTTAAAAGAATGCATCTTATTGGGTGGGGTCAGGCAGCATCCTTGTGCTAATGCCACTGCACTATTGATGTAAAGTCTCAGAATAATACCCTGACAACACTGGTTCAAATCCCATCACAGCAACTGGTAGAATTTAAATTCAGTTAATAAATATAAAAATAGTCTCAATAATAGTGACCATGAGATTTACTATCAACTGCTGTAAAAACCCAACTAGTTCACTAATGGTAGGGAATCTGCCGTCTTTAGGGTAGCTCAGTGTTTAGTACTTCTGTCTCACAATAACAGCCCAATGATGTGCAAGTTTGGTGGATAGGCCATGGAAAATTGTCCACAGTGTCCAGGGATATGTGGGCTATGTTGGTTAGCCATGGGAAATGCAAAGTTACAGGGATAGGGTAGGGGGTTGGGTCTGAAAGGGATGTTCTTTGCAGGGTTGGTACGGACTTGATGGGCTGAGTGGCCTGCTTGCACACTGTAAGGATTCTATGATTCCTACCTAAACTTGACTCAAGGTCCATAGCAATATGATTGACTCTTAATTGCCCTCTGAACTGGCCTAGCAAGACAGGGCTGTTCGGGCTGTGTAACAAATACTGGCATTTCTACTGGTGCCCACACTCATGAAAGAATGAAGACATGGGAAGGTTGCGGAGAGCATAGATACTCTGGGAACATTTCCTCCTCGTGGGGGAATCCAACACAAGGATAAAATGTTCAAACATAAGGGGTGACAAGTTGAGGCTTTGCATTGGACAAGTACAGAAATTTAAGATAATAAAATGTGAGGCTGGATGAACACAGCAGGCCAAGCAGCATCTCAGGAGCACAAAAGCTGACGTTTCGGGCCTAGACCCTTCATCAGAGAGGGGGATGGGGAGAGGGAACTGGAATAAATAGGGAGAGAGGGGGAGGCGGACCGCAGATCTTCGGTCCGCCTCCCCCTCTCTCCCTATTTATTCCAGTTCCCTCTCCCCATCCCCCTCTCTGATGAAGGGTCTAGGCCCGAAACGTCAGCTTTTGTGCTCCTGAGATGCTGCTTGGCCTGCTGTGTTCATCCAGCCTCACATTTTATTATCTTGGAATTCTCCAGCATCTGCAGTTCCCATTATCTCTGATACAGAAATTTAATTCATGTTTTCTATCAATCTAGATTTAAAAAACATTTATTTGGGAATTTTGTGATAACCCTGGGGCTTGGTTTCCACTGTGCTACCCCAGTGAGGTGTCGCAGTGCCTCCATCAGCATGTCATGCTTCAAATGGCCCTAGTTGAGACGGAGTCTGAGACCTTCATTCCCTCCGGCCACTATACTATGAAATGGTGACATTGTGAACATTCCTCATATAGGTAAACTGTATCCCAACCTCGAGACATAGCACAGAGTATTAAACAGCAGGCAAATTGTTTTAAACCAAAAATAGAACACAAGTTCCTTGTTCAGTTAGACTGCGCCCAGCATAAAACAAGCTGACATAGTGTGGTCTTTAGGAGGCTGAGTGTTCTTACATCTGTGCTTTAGTAAGTGGTCAGTAACAGCTGCATTAGTCTGCTCCTCTGTCATCAGCTCTGTGGGTTTCCGCTTACAAACTGCAGTGGTGTGAATTTTCCCAAGTTGTCCATTATCCATTAGTATCGCTGTGAGCTGATGGATGGTAGGTTGTAATGAAGTATTTTTGTGATTGAGGAAAGATTTCAACAGCCCTGACGTGCTGAAGGAGGAACAGCTGAGTGCTGTTATTTGGGCAGTGTCATCAACTGTTCAAATGTAAAGTCTTTCCTGGAGCTGATTAACAGCTGTTAATTTGAGCTGAAACTATGTAAATTATCTTCTAATGAAACATATTGGAGTCATATATGTGCATCTAAATCCATTTATATAACAACTATATCTATGCAATAAGAACTATCTATGTAACAACTTGTGTTAAAATTAAACATCTATATAACAACTGTATATATAACTTTTATTTGCATTAGTCTATATAACAGTACCGCTATGACAACAAATTATATTTATACTGCGCCTTTAATGAAAAGAAGCATTCCAAAATGATTCACAGGAGTGTTATAACGCACAGTATGGTATAAAGCCGCAAGGATACAGCAATGTCGGACATAGGATCAGGAATAGGCCATATGAGCCTGCCCCACTGTTCTTTTTTATGGTGGTTATTCTGATGGTGGTCTCAAATCCACTTTCCTATCTGGGCCCCAAAACCCTTTACTTATTTTGTCTATCAAAGTCTACATAACTCACCCTTGAATAAATTCAAACACCAAGCCGTGCTATTCTGATTGTGGTCTCAAATCCACTTTCCTATCTGGGCCCCAAAACCCTTTACTTATTTTGTCTATCAAAGTCTACATAACTCAACCTTGAATAAATTCAAGCACTGAGCCGTGCTACCTTATGCAGAAAAGAATTCCACTTTCTAATAAGCTCCACAGAGCAAAAAAAAACATCTTATTGGCAAGACCTCTGATTCTTCAACTATGTTCCCTTAGCTAACTCTTCACCTCAAGAGAGAACCTCTTCCTGGTATTCACCCTCTCCACTCCCCTCAGGATCACTGTTCATTCTTTCAAACTTCAATGGGCACAGCCCTCATCTGTTCAATCTTTCTTCATAAGAAAGGGTGACAGAGTGGCTCATTGGTTAGCACTGTTGCCTCACAGCACTGGAGACCTGGGTTCGATTGCACCCTCAGGCAATTGTCTGTGTGGAGTTTGCTTGTACTCCCTGTCTCTGAGTGGGTTTCCTCTGGGTGCTGTGGTTTCCTCCCACAATCCAGAGATGCACAGGTTAGATGAATTGGCCATGCTAAATTGCCCATAGTGTTCAGGGATGTGTAGATTAGGTGCGTTAGCCATGGTAAATGCAGAGATAGAATAAGGGCATGGGTTTGGGTTGGATGCTCTGTTTGGAGGTTCATGCAGACTTGTTGGGCCAAATGGCTTTTTTCCGCATGGTAGGGATTCTGTGGACAACCCTTTCATCCCCGGAGTGAGTCAAGTGAACTTGCTCTCAATTGCTTCTAAAACAACTACACTTTTTTTGAAATCAGAAGACCAAAACTGTACTTGGTACTCCAGATGTGGTTTCATCAATGCCCTGCAGTTACAGTGACACGTTCCTGCTTTTCAGCTCCATTCCCCTTGCAATAAATGACAACATTTCATTTGCCTTCCTAATCACTTGCTGCACCTGCTTGCTAACCTTTTGTGATTCATTGGCCAGCGTTCCCAGATCCCTCCATACAACTGATTTCTGTAATGTCTATTTATTTAAACAGTATATTGATTTTCTATTCTCGCTGCCAAAGCAAACAAGCACACATTCATCCACATTGTACAACTTTAGTAAAGTCTTGTTGATTCACTTAACCTGTCTGTTATGCTTTTTTACACTCAACCTTTTCTTCTTAACTTGAGCTCTTACGTCTCAGTGTCATCAGCACATTTAACGCCTGTACCCTCATCCACATCTTTGATACAGCTGGTAGATAGTTGACGACCTTGCACCGATACCTGTGGCAGTCTACTAGTGATAGTTTGCCAATGTGAGAGAGACCCATCTATCTTTACTCTCCCACTCCTGTTAGCTAATCAATGCTCATTTGCCAATCCTAATATGCTACCTCCAACACCATGTGTTCTTACCTTGTGCAATAACTGTTGATGAAGTGCCTTATTGGATGAAAATTCAAGTACACTGCATTTATCATTCCCCTTCTGTCCACCAGGGGATGTTACTTCATTGATAAACCCTAATAGATCAATTAAATATGATTTTCCTTTCATAAAGCCACGTTGGCTTTACCTTATCACATTGTCATTTTCTAAGTATCTCTCTGTAACCTTCTTAATAATGGATTCTAGTACTTTCCTTATGACAGATGTTTGGCTAACTGCTATAAAGTTTCCTGCCTTCAGAAGTGAGAGAGATCGGCTGAGCAGTTTGTTCTTAGCAGCTCCTCTCCAACTGAACCAGATAAACCATGCAGCTCTTCAAGCCAGTCACTGTTCGAGATTCCCACCAGGGTCTAAAGCAAAGCATGTGGTTATCACCAGTCGTGGAGCCAAAAAAAATCTGATCGCCATAGTGACTTTGAATGGCCTTTTTTTAATAAAATTATTCCAGGTATGGACAGAAAACTTGCAATAAATTCCATATGCCACAATCCTTCAAAACCGAAGTCCTCCAAGCAACAGTCAACATAAAGAGCTTTCATAAATAACACACGTCCCTTTATTTCCAGGTTGTAACTTTTTTCCTGTGCCCACGCACTCAACAGCACTCATGGTCTAACGGTCAATGCAGGCTTGGCATAGGGTCCTTACTTTTCAATTCTCATGCTTCAGAAATAATACCTGCTGCTTGGTTTGCTTTCAGTTGACTTTGCTAACCTGTGGCACAAGTTAATAATAAATCTGTTTGCATTCTGAGATTACTTTGTTCCTCCAACCTCCACAGACGTGTACCTTCCAGGTCATAAGTAGTATCTCACATTTATTGGTCTTTAACATCATTTCTCAATAATTTTCCCCGTCTGCAAATTTATTCATGTCTATCTGTAACTTGTTGTTATCCTCTGTATTGAATCCTCCACTTTAGATTTGGCATCATCGTAGTAAATTTAGAAATTGTACTTTTCATTTCAAAGCCCAACTTGTTAATATAAATTTTGAGCAGTATTTTTAGGTTTCTTTTTTTCCAAAAGTTGTGTAGTGCTCAGTTTCCCCATTTTTTTTTCCCCCTACTGTTGGAGATGTCCTGAATCAGCACCCACCCTGTATCAGGCCAAGAATCTTGACACTGACTGGGTTAGTGAGGGTTTGTCAGAAAAAGCTCAGCTGTGCTATGTAGATTCCTTCTTAACCTAGTTATAGTACCGCACAGTTCTCCTCAACTGACCTCCCTCTACCATCAGCAAAGCCTACAGCCAGAAAAGCACAACCATGAATAGAAATTTTAAGCAATTGCTCATGGAAGAGCCTTCCAGTGTTGCTGCTGTTGGCTCACAGCCAGCTTAAGTGAATGGATTGAATTCAGAATATCAACGTTCACATCAAATTGTAGAATCAATTTTCACTTGGCCTTCAATAGAAACAAGTATTAAATCTGTGGAGGGGAAAATGTAATTCAGGTTGCAGTGGGGCTTTTGGATCAAATTAGCAGTTGGATCTTATTTTAGCCATTGATTTTTTGTCTTTATCTTTCTGTTACATTTTCACAATTTACTCCAAGTTTTCTCATATTCAGGGCAACAACCTCTTCTGTAACTGACTTCCTGTTGGGTTGATTTTAATCACCCAGTATCTGATAGTCGCTTAGTGATTGAGTTAAGACCCAAGTTACAATAATAATGTTGAGGGTTGGCATGTGCATTCTCTGTTCTTCCTAACCCGAGGATAACAGAGAAATGCACACTGCATCAGATAGTTACTGGTTTCCTTTAGATACATTACATTGCTATGCTCTAGTAATCTTGGCCACTATCCAGAATGGAGCTGACATGATATTCTGTTTGACTAATAATTTTTCTTTGCCATTTGTCTCTGTTGATGAGCCAAAAGGAGCTGAAGGTTTGGAAACTCAAAGCCTGGAATTCTTGAACTCTTGCAAAAGTGGGGAAGAAACATGGCCTTGTATGGTTGAACCAAGTTAATCAAATTAAAATTGTTGAATTCCATACAGATATGAGGCACAAGACCATTAAAGTGGCTGTCACTTCAATGCATTCATTTCAAAACAAGACAAGTGAGTCTGTGTGAAGCAATACCAACTTGCTTTGCAATCAGTGCATGCTTACATAGCATTCTTTCAGAGTGATGCTTTGTATCCAAGACCACTCTGCCTGTGCTGTCAGCATGTGAGAGACCAACTTAATAAACTTCTTAGATAAATTTATCCTGAAGATGAGTGATAGTTCCCTCTTCATTGTTCCTCTGTCAAGTAGCTCAGAACTCAACATATCTCAGAATATGACAATCCTGATGATCTCAGACCACTTGACTACCTAAATTGCCATCTATCTATTTTATTAATTAGAAATAATATGTTACAGCTAGGGTCTTGCCCTTCTGAGCAATGTTATTTTCAGTGATAGTAAAAGAGCCGATTAAAGCTGCAAGCTGACAAGTTGTCGTCTTCTTGATGCTTTTTTCTTTTTTAAATATTATTCACCGACATTGCAGTGGAGACAAGGCAGCGTTGTACTGTCTGATTAAAACAGCGAGACAATTGATGTACTCAAATTTCATTGCATACGCAGTGCTGACCTGTAGGTTTGTTTTTTTGTGATTATCACTAATCACTCAGTTTTGATCTCAATGTGCAGTATCTATGGATCTTTGTGCAGGCTATTATACAGTCTGAGAATAAAAATAAACTCTTACTGCCATATGTTTTCAGTAGCTGCCAGGGATGGGGATTTAAAACTGAAGAGCTAAAGCTATCAAAGTAGTACCGATGGTTTTGTGTATTTTCAGTAGCTAGTAAAATAATGTTATTACTTAGGTTGCCGCCTTTACAAATGCTGAGGCAAATATTGTTTTTGAACTTAGTTCTGCGGATGAGTCCCACTTTCTAAGGAGTTCTCAGTATACAATGGCTTCACAGTCAGAGGAAAGAAGATGCCATCTGTCCTTGAACTCCAAGGTAGTTGGCTATAAAAGCCTATTGATTTTCTGGTGAGAATTTCCCCTTTCCCAATGTTAGTTTGAGTCCAGTGTCATCTCATGAAGATCTCTGGGGTTCAGTGATAACATTAAACAGGCAAAACAGCCAATCCTGGTGACATATTCCCACAGTCAGCAAACCAAGAAATAAATAACATTACCTTTATCTATAAAATGATTACTAAGTGAGTGTGAAATAGATTATGGGGACTTTCATGGACTATAGTAAAGCCTGTGATAGGGTTTCACATGGTAGACTGGTTAATAAAGTTAGATGACATGGGATTCAGCAAGACCTTACTAGTTGGTTGCAAATTTGGCTTGACAATAGGAGACTGGGTGATGGTGGCGGTTTTTCAGACTGTGTTCTGTAGGGACAGTGCTGGGTCTGCTATTGTTTGTCATTCATGTAATCAATTTGGGTGAGAATATAAGAAACATGGTTGGTAGGTTTGCAGATGACACCAAAATCAGTGGTAGACAGTGGAAGAAAGCTATCTAAGATTACAAATGAATTGCCATCGATTGGAACAATGGGTTGAGAAGAGGCATATAAAGTTTAATTTAGATTAATGCGAGGTAAGATGAACCAGGGCTGGACTCATGCAGTTAATAGTCAGGTGCTGAGGAGTGTTGTCAAACAGAGACCCAGGGGATTTAGATACATAATTCTTTGAAAACTGAGCCACAGGTAAGCAGAGTAGTAAAGGCATTTGGCATGCTTGCATTCATTGCTGAGACCATTGAGTTTGGGAATTGGAATGTCATGTTGCAATTTTACAGAACATTGTTGAGGCCACTTTTTGAGTACGGAATACAGTTCTGGCCGCTGTGCTCTAGCAAATATATCATTAAATTGGAGAAGGTGCGGAAAAGATTTCCAAGGATGTTACCAGGACTGAGAGTTTGAGTTCATAGAATCCCTTACAGTATGGAAGCAGGCCATAAACTTGCATTTCCCAAGGCTTACCCACCTGGACATTATGGACAATTTAGCAAGGCCAACCCATCTAACCTGCAGATCTTTGGACTGTGGAAGGAAACCCATGCAGCCACAAAGAGAATGTACAAACTCTACACAGACAGTCGCCCGAGGGTGGAATCGAACCTGGCACTGTGACCTAGCAGTGCTAACCACTGAGCCACAATGCTGTCCTGTTATTGTCATGAGAAGAGGCTACATAAGCTGGTTCTTTTATTTCACTGGAGTGTAGCAGGTTGAGGGGTATTCTTGTAGAGGTTTATAAAATCATGAGGGGCATAGATAAGGTGAATAGCAGAAGTCTTTCCCCTAGGATAGGGGAGTCCAAAATTAACGGGCATAATTTTAAGGAGAGAGGAGAAAGATTTTAAAAGGACCTAAGACCTTTCCATACAGAGAGTGGTTCATATATAGCACGAGCTGCTAGAGGAAGTGTTAGACGCAGGTATAATTATGACAATTAAAATACATTTGGACAGGTACGTGAAGAGGAAAGGTTTAGAAGGATATGGGACTAGTTTAGTTTTGGAAACTTGGGCAGCATGGACATGTTGCATTGAAGCTTCTGTTTTCATGCTGCATAACTATGAATCTTATCACATAGGAGTAAGGTAAAAGCTGAAATATCATGAACATCGTGAATTATAATTTAAAAATATGTGGAAGTTTTTAAAAGCAAAATGGAGAAATGTGCAATTCCATAAATATCAAGACTTTTTTGCTGCCGGAGAGGTTGATCATAAATAATTATGCACTCGTTAAATTATTAATAATCAAGTTTTATCTTACTCAACAAGATAGCTTTTTCAAGGGTTTCCTCACTGAGACTGATGACAAATGTTTAAAATTTGTGTCAAATCCGGTGACTTCAGAGGATTTCCACTTGGCTGCATTTGAACTGTGCACTTTGTGTAGATCTGGAATCTCTGATAGCACCTTGGAAAACTATACATGTGGGAGTTGCCTTGTCAGTTTGACAGTCACAGCGATGGTGAGCATTTGCATTTTTACTGTCATCGCGACTGCTAACACTGCTGCTATATGCTTGCAGCACTCTATTAAACCATCCATCAATGTCAGACTCAATTATGTGACATTTGGTGCTGAATGTCAAAAAGAAAAAGTACAATTTGTTTGATCCATTCACTGGATGTGGATGTCATGGGCTAGACCAGCACTTATTGTCCATCCCTCATTGTCCAGAGAACAGTTAAGTGTCACATATAGGACAGACCAGAGAATGATGGCTGTTTCCTCCCCTAAATCATCCAAGGTTTTCATTTGACTCTTAATTCCAGATATTTATTGAATTCAAATTCCACTATCTGCCTTGGCAGGATTTGACTTGGGTCACCAAAACATTATCAGGGTCTCTGGATTAATAGTCTAGTGATGATCCCACCAGGCCATAGTTTGTCCATGTATGCATCACCAAGTGGTTCTGGTTCTGGTTTAGTGAATTCACATTTTCACTAATGGCTGAGATAATGCCTTTTATAAAGTTAGCTACTGTACCAGAAAGTCTGTCACTTGTCAGCTGGAGTATGACAGAACAAAGTTTGACACAACAGCTAGCGTTTTACGATAGTCCTTGACTGGGAAGGGAAGAAGTCATCCAGGGCTTTCAGGAACCTACATTGACTCTCAACAAAATGAGGAATTAATTTTATCAGTTGTGAACCAGGTTATGTTGGAAATGAGGAAATACTTTGCTGTTAACAGGGTGGAAACTTGAATTGATAAGTCGCTCTGAAAATTAATTACTGCAGGAAGAGTAATTGCCCTATATCAACAGTGCAGATGTAATTTCATTTTAAATATTGATGCATAAAGCAGATGTGTAATCTCTTTGACCTGACAGTACGAGGTATAACCTTTGTCAGCTGTAATTTTGCGACTATTGACAAGCAGAGGAATTAGTTGAATGTGGAAATGATAATGATCTAATTTTTTTTAAGTGGATTCATATTCATGTTCCAATACTTTTAATAGATTTTAAATATTAATTAGCAAAATGCTGGGAGCTTTATTGTTGTAAATCTGGAAGGATTAAAATGATGCACATTTCTTGTCATTTTACATATGTGATTTATTCATTAATGCCTTGTCCACATTAACTTAAACATTTATTTGCAATACCTAAAATAAACAGTCAGTAAAATCATTTGAATACTTCATGATTAAAAATATATGCATAAATTGTAGCTCCTACATATTTTTAATCATCCTGTTTGGCCATGTTATGATCAGTTGCAGTTGGATGGGATATGAACCTGGATCATCTGCTCCAGAAGTAGGGGCATTACCCCTGGACCGCAAGGCCACCTGAATATTTTTAGCTGAGCAACAAAGACTGATTCTAGAAATATCTTTGAATTAACATGAGAAGGATTAAGCCATTTGGTCTGGAATCTTCCTTCACGATGAAGATCGTAGCTAATCCGATAGCAGCCTTCACTCAACTTCCTCCGATATGCTGATCACTTTTTGAGTCCTTAGTAGATCAATAACCTGTCCAACTTGGCCTTGAGAGTGTCCAAGCCTCCACAATGGCCTGTGAAGAGAATTTCAAAGGCTAACCACCTTTGCAGAAAATAAATTTCTCCTCAGCTTATTCTTGGGGAAATCCCTTGTTGTGAAACCCTGACCCCCTAGGTTCTGGATTCCCTGATCAGGGAAACTCGGCTTTCGAGCCCCGTCCGATATCTTTTGTTTCACTTAGATCACCTCTTGTTCTTCCCAACACCAAACAGACCAGCTATCATCTCCTTGACATTTCGTCACAGGAAGTGGCCTTGTGAGCTTTCTCTGAACTGCTTTCAATACAATTATATCCCTCATCAAGGAAGGAATCATAACTATACACAATGCTCTGGGGTGGCTTTTAACCAATATCCTGTACCATTGTGGCAAGACTCTATCCTACTTGCAATAAAATTCAACATGCCATTTGCTTTTCTAGTTACTTGTTGTGCCTGTTTTCTAGCATTTTGTAATTTGTGCACAAGGACAAGCAGATCCTTATGTCTTGTGGCATTCTGTAGTATCCCTCTAATTACATAATATTCTGCTTTTCTCATTTTCCTGCCAAAGTGGACAATCTTCCATTTTGTTTTTAAATTCATTCATGGGATGTAGACATCCCTGGCCAGCCTAGTATTTATTGCCTATCCCTAACTGCCCAGATAACTGTTGAGAGTCAACCACATTGTTGTTTGTTAGAGTTGAGTGTAGGCCAGACCAGGGAAGGATGGCAGTTTTCTTACCAAAGGACATTAGTGAACCAAATGGGTTTTTCCAACACTGGCAAAAGTTTCATCGTCATCATTAGACTTAACCCCAGATTTTTACCTTTAATGAATTCACATTCCACCATCTGCCATGCTGGGATTTGAACATAAGTCCCCAGACCATTAGATGTGTCTCTGGATTAATAGTCTAGCAGTAATACTACTGGGACATTATTCACAGCAAATCTGGTGACAACACACTTATTTCTCTCATCCACATCATCAATATGTTGTGAATAGTCGAGATCCCAGAACGATCCCTTTGGTCTTCAACTGATTACAGTTTGTCGTCCTAAAAATCACCTTTTTATCCACATTCTGTTTCCTCTTAACCAATTCAGTATCCATACCAATTTTCTCCCCAAAAACATGAGCTCTTATCTTGTGTGGTAACCATGCACATGGCATCTTATCAAATGCCTTTTGGAAATCAAAGTATACTACATCTACAGGCTCCCCTTTATCTATCCTGCTTGTTACATGCACAATGCATTTTAATAAATGCTCAGTAGTTAGCACTTGCTGCCTCACAGCATCCAGGACCTGGGTTTGATTCTACCCTCGGGCGACTGTCTGTGCAGAGTTTGCACACTCTCCCCATGACTGCGTGGGTTTCCTCCAGGTGCTCTGGTTTCCTCCCACAGTCCAAAGATGTGCAGGTGGATTGGCCGTGCTAAATTGCCCATAGTGTACAGGGATGTGTAGAATGGGTGGGTTACAGAGGGATGGGTCTGGGGGATGCTCTGAGGGTCAGTGTGGACTTGTTGGGCGGAAGGGTCTGTTTCCACACTGTCGGGATTCTATGATTCTGTGAAACATGATTTCCCTTTAGAAAAGCCATGTTGACACTGCTTGATTGCAGCTTTAATTGCTTAAGTTTCGGCTTTCTGTCACCCCCTTTTTTGAATGATGATGTTACTTTGTTTCAATCTTCCTGGACCCTAGGAAATTTTGGAAGATTCCAATCGCATGTCATTTAAATAAATGATTTGGATCTGAATATGGGAGGTGTATTTAGGCTGACCTTACAGAGGTTAAAAAAATCATGAGGGGTATAGTTAAGGTGAATAGTTAAGGTCTTTTCTGAAGGGTAAGCGAGTTCAAAACAAGAAGGCATAGGTTTAAGGTGAAAGGGGAAAAAATTAAAAGGAATCTAAGGGGCAATGCTCTCTCACAGAGAGTGGTGCACATATGGAATGAGCTGCTGGAGGCAGTGGTGGATGCTGATACAATTATAACATTTAAAAAGGCATCTGAATTGCTAAATGAATAGGAAGGGCTTAAAGGAATATGGGCCAAATGCTGGCAAATGGGACACAATTAATTTAGCATATGTGGTCACGATCGACGAGTTAGACCAAAGGTTCAGTTTCTGTGCTGTACATTGCTATGACTCGACGAATGCAATGCTCTGCCCCAGAAGGCAGTGGAGGCCAAGTCTCTGGATAGTTTCAAGAAAGAGATAGATAGAGCTCTTAAAGATAGTGGAATCAAGGGTTATGGGGATAAGGCAGGAACCGGATACTGATTGTGGATGATCAGCCATGATCATAACGAATGATGGTGCTGGCTCGAAGGGCCGAATGGCCTACTCCTGCACCTATTGTCTATTGTCTATAGAAACTTGAAATTCAATAAGTATAAAATTGGACTTCCACACCTGGCAAGATTGTTCATCAGAAACAATGCTCAGAATCTCATAAGGGCCTGAATAATGTGGATGATGAAGAGATTTGTGGCAATGTCATGTGAGAAATTCAACTAGGCCCAACGTGAGGCAAGGAGCAACCAGCTGCATCTTTTATAGATTTGCCGGGTTTCTTATTAGACAATGGTGAGCTGCTAATGAAGGATCATCACTTACTAAGTTATTAAATACCTTATTAACATTGTATCCCATCAGTATTCATCAAACTAGTATCTTACCAAACATGATAGCAAACTAGATGGAGAGAATTCTAACCATGGATTCATACTGGTAGTCTGGTGACTTCAACTATCAACATATGATAGTCCCGCCATTCTAGGAATTGACCTTGTGAACCTACGCTGCATTCCCTCAATAGCCAGATTGTCCTTCCTCAAATTTGGAGATCAAAACTGCACACAGTACTCCAGGTGCGGTCTCACCAGGGCCCTGTACAGAAGGACCTCTTTGCTCCTATACTCAGTTCCTCTTGTTATGAAGGCCAGCATGCCATTAGCTTTCTTCACGACCTGCTGTACCTGCATGCTTGCTTTCATTGACTGATGTACAAGAACACCCAGATCTCGTTGTACTTCCCCTTTACCTAACTTGACTCCATGTCGATAGTAATCTGCCTTCCTGTTCTTGCCACCAAAGTGGATAACCACACATTTATCCACATTAAACTACATCTGCCATGTATCCGTCCACTCACCTAGCCTGTCCAAGTCACCCTGTATTCTCATAACATCTTCCTCACATTTCACCCTGCCACCCAGCTTTGTGTCATCAGCAAATTTGCTAATATTACTTTTAATGCCTTCGTCTATATCATTAATGTATATTGTAAATAGCTGCAGTCCGAGCACTGAACCTTGTGGAACCCCACTGGTCACTGCCTGCCGTTCTGAAAGGGACCCGTTTATCACTACTCTTTGCTTCCTGTCAGCCAGTCAATTTTCAATCCAAGCCAGTATTTTGCCCCCAATACCATGTGCCCTAATTTTGCCCACTAATCTCCTATGTGGGACTTTATCAAAGGCTTTCTCAGAGTCCAGGTATACTACATCCACTGGCTCTCCCTTGTCCATCTTCATAGTTACATCCTCAAAAAATTCCAGAAGATTAGTCAAGCACGATTTCCCCTTCGTAAATCCATGCTGACTCTGACCTATCCTGTTACTGCTATCCAAATGATTCGTAATTTCATCTTTTATAATTGACTGCAGCATCTTTCCCACCACTGACGTCAGGCTAACCGGTCTATTATTCCCTGTTTTCTCTCTTCCTCCTTTCTCGAAAAGTGGGACAACATTAGCCACCCTCCAATCTACAGGAACTGATACTGAATCTATAGAACATTGGAAAATATTTACCAATGCGTCCACGATTTCTAGAGCCACATCCTTAAGTACCCTGGGACGCAGACCATCAGGTCCTGGGGACTTATCAGCCTTCAGACCTAACAATCTATCCAACACCATTTCCTGCCTAGTATAAATTCCCTTCGGTTCATCCATTACCCTTGGTCCTTCAACCACTATTACATCTGGGAGATTACTTGTGTCTTCCCTAGTCAAGACAGATCCAAAGTACCTATTCAACTCTTCTGCCATTTCCTTGTTCCCCATAATAAATTCACCCGTTTCTGTCTTCAAGGGCCCAATTTTAGTCTCAACCATTTTTTTTCTTTTCACATACCTAAAAAAGCTTTTACTATCCTCCTTTATATTTTTGGCTAGTGTGCCTTCGTACCTCATTTTTTCTCCAAGTATTGCCTTTATTAGTTATCCTCTGTTGCTCTTTAAAACCTCCGGCTTCCCACTCATCTTTGCTATGTTATACTTCTTTTTTATCTTTATACAGTCCTTAACTTCCATCGTCAGCCACGGCCGCCCCTGCCTCCCCTTAGGATCTTTCTTCCTCTTTGGTATGAACTGATCCTGCACCTTCTGCATTATATCCAGAAATAGCTGCCATTGTTGCTCCACTGCCATCCCTGATAGGGAATTGTACCACTGAACCTTGGCCAGCTCCCCCTTCATAGCTCCATAGTTCCCTTTGTTCACCTGCAATAATTCCTCTGTTATCACTTACCATAAGTCCAACAGCTCTTTTTAAAAAAAAGTTTCAAAATTTATGATAGTTTTTCAACTTCTACTTTAATCCCACGTATGCCACATTGATTTTTGTTTGCTGTAAAATGATGATAAAATCTGACGGACCAATTTTATCCAGTGGTTTGCTGTCTGTAAGAATTTATTAAAGTGATTGGCTGCTTACCCAACTTCATGTCATCACTGTTGCTGGATGCAGACGGATCTTCTTGGCTTAGCACCAGATTCATGCTGACATTGGGAAAGGAGAAATCCATGCTACAGGGTTTGTTAGATTTTGCAGGCAGCTTTCTTCAAGGACATTAGCAAGCATCAGCATTTTGCGACTGACCGCCAAATCCAGGCCACAATTCAGGATTTTTTTTTCCCTTTTTTTAGATGTTGATGTATTTGTTTGTAATGATGTAGTCATTGTTTTGGAAGCACTGATAAATTGATTCGAGTTCCAAGGTTGTCTCGATCTGGCACAAATTGGATGATTTAAAGATTCTGCTTTCCGAACTCTGAACAAAAACAATTCCAAGATTTAAAGATAGCAGGAACTGCAGATGCTGGAGAATCTGAAATAAAAAAGTGTAGAGCTGGATGAACACAGCAGGCCAAGCAGCATCAGAGGAGCAGGAACGCTGATGTTTTGGGCCTAGACCCTTCTTCAGAAAATATTTAAAGATCCAAGATTTAAAGCCTTGTTTATACAGAGTTTGCCAGTAGTATCAGTTCAAAGACAATAAGTGCTAAACAATATTCCACACCTCACTGACTTTGATGACTGCACCCTGTTTTGCCAGGCGGTTAGAGATATTAAAAATCAAGCTGGGATACTAATCACTTTTGCTCATTCCCGAAAGCTGCGTTGACCCATGAGTAGGAATTTGAATAAAACTGAAGCAGTTCGAGTTGGACAGTTGTTCAATCTGAACCTAAACCGCTTGTTATGTTTACAGCTTGAAAGATCTCGCTGCAGCCAATTTTGAAAGCACCCCAGAAATTGGATAATATTTTTGTTGCATTCTTGTAGAATTTTCAAAGCTATCTGCTATTCCTCTGTGCTTCCTTAGATAGACTGACTCAAATATAGGATATTACTTGTAAAGAAATTGTGAAAAACATGAGCATAGCCTTACAGAGGAGACCTTGTGTGGCCTCTTTATCACTCAAGTGATGAAACACCTCCCGCAGATTCCAAATGAGGAAAAAAGTGGAATTTTAAAAAATAAATTTGTTCGTGGGTGTGAATGTTTCTTGCTGGGCTAGCGTTTACTACTCTTGAGGAGGTGGTGTTTAACTTCCTCTTGAACCACAGCAGGGCTGTTATGGGAAGAGTGCCAGCACTGTGACCCAGTAAAGAAAGCAGGATGGCGTGTGTGTAGGAGGGTCATCAGTTGCCTGTTACTCTTATCTACCAAGGTTGAAAGCTTGGAAGGGCTGCCTAGATTAGGCTGGAGAAGTTAGTGAAGAGTACAGAAATCAGGAGAATAGGAAATGATGATCAAAAAGCTAGATAGAGACAGCCTTGGAACTCGAATCAATTTATCAGTGCTTCCAGACAATGACTACATCATCATAAACAAACACATCAACAACTACAAAAATGATAAAAAAAATCCTGAATTGTGGCCTGGATTATTCAGTTTGTTAAAAATTTAGTTAATTTGTTTGCTGTTAGAGTTAGATAAATAAATTGTATTGATTTGTAAAGTGAGTGTCAGGGATTTGTTTTATTTAACCACTATAAGTTGCTGAAAGGCAGTTTACACCACTTTTCACACTCCTTTTACAGATTATAGGGTGAGGATGGTGTTTCGGTTTTAGGTTACTGAAGGTCTCAATCTCCACTTTATAACAATGTGCATTCCTTGCTCATCATTCCTAAACTGTGAATTGAACTCAGCTTTCGGTTCAGAATCAACATCACCACCTATTTTACCACCAGTCCTCCCAAAGAGTACTGCAACCCATAGTAAATTATCTGAAATGACTTGTCCAGCAATGCTTCAACTGCTGCAATTCCTTCAGTATTTGAACAAATACACAGCTGATTAAGAATACAAAAGACCATTGTAGTTGATATTTATATTAAGCAACTCTTTTAATTTCATTCAACATTTCTTTGCTTATCCTTTGCTCCTGTTATGCTCACACCTTGCAGTGTCTTTTAGATGGAAGACCAAGCTTAGGTCGTGAAGCCGTGATATCTCTCTGCTACTCGGTGTTGGAGCCAAATTTGATGACAATTCAAAATAAAGTAGAAAGGTGAATGTGAGGAATATATGTGGACTTTGAGAGGTTAAGTGAGTGGACTGGACTTGAGAGAATTGGCAGATGGAGTATAGCATGGGGAAAATACAGTTGTCTACTTTGGAAGGAAGAAGAGAAAAGCAAAAAAAAATTCAGAGCAGGTTTAAAAAAATCTCTCTTTCAAAGTACTGCAAAAGAATGAGTCAATGATGTTCTGCACTTAGGATCTTAACCAAGTTTTCTCAAGAAACAGCATGTCTTTAGAATGGCATTTAAAAACTGGATTTCTCACTGGAGTGATTTAACTAATTGTAATGGCTATTTTCTTCACAGATTATTTAGTAACATTGCCCCATGTGCAGAAGTATCTGAAGTCTGTCCGGTATATCGAAGAGCTACAAAAATTTGTTGAAGAGGACAATTACAAGTAAGTGCATTTTTGTTTTACAACCATATAGTATTCAGTAAAAAGATTGCATTGTTTGGGAAAGTAACTGATGTAATATACTGTTCGCATGCCAATGCACTTCTGTAGCTTATACGGGAATAAGGGGTTCACAAGGGAATTGTTGAGTAACTTAGAAATGATGACTACTTTACCTCAGGGTGAAGACTGTTTACAGTTTGATAGTAATGTTTTTTGGAATTTTATTTAAGATGAGATAATTTCATGAACTAAAGCTTAAAAATGCTTTGATTTTGCTACGTTTACCAAAATGTCAAACACATGGATTAAATATTGTCATTTTAACCGGACACTCATGAAGAACTCTGTATACAATAACTATGTTCCACAGTGCAGAGAAAAATCATCACAAATGATTATAGTTAAAATCCAATAGAAGTAACAAGATAAATATACTGTATTCTTTGTAGTTTCTGAAGGGAATAAAAAATGTTCCCTTTAGAATAACAACATTTGCAGCTTTTAAATAAAAAAATCTAGTTCCAGAATTACAAGAAAAGCAAACTCTATGGGTGACAGTTATTGAAATGGAGGAGTTCACTTTTCCCTGTCCTGGCAGAGTTAGTTTGTGTGGGAGACTGCTGTCATCACATGGTAATGATCATATTTTTAAGAGGGGAAAACAGACCTCTTCATGTTATCAGCAATATAAAATTGCTCCAACCGGTAGACCACATGTAAACTACAGAGAGATGCCAGTCTAATGTGGTTCTTGGTCTATAGACTTATCAGTGTGAAGCATTTTCTCCCCCCAAAGAGCTTCTTTGTGTATTACAGATGTTAAGTCTATAATCATGTACCTTCACACCTATTGAGATCTGTAACTAACAAGAGGACACATTGTTGGGCTCGCAATGGTTTTTAGAATGAGCCTATTCTCAAAGACTCATTTTGGACTAGCCCGGACTGGGCAAGTAAGTGGACTAACAGTTCTCCAAGTATATGGTCTGGAAGCACTCAAGACAGTAAGACAAACTCTGCATACCCATCTTACAGGTGTATGTTAACATACTGTTAACATGTGCTAATCTTGTTCAACCCAATGCTGCTGCCTCTAAAAACATGAACTTACTTCTTCTGGAAGGAGCAAATTTCAAGGAAGTCCAACTTAAATGCAGGGTGGGGTTGGACAGTGCAATTATTGAGGAGGTTCAACAGTGACAGAATGAAGGTGGAACCAGACAGCAGAGGTTTCTAATGCAGCACATCATCTCGTTGACAGTATGATGTACAAGGGCAGGTGTCTTCTTGACAACACTCCTAATTTGAATTGCTGGACAGGGTAATACGTCCATCCACCCCAGCATCTGTCAATGGTAAGGCAAAGAAAAAATTGAATTCACTGGAAATGTTAACTAGACAGGAACAATTTAAGATGAGACACCCGAGTTCAAACATTTGCCTTGCTCAATGCACAAACAATAAATAATAGTTTTAATGTTCAAATGTTATCGATAGGATAATATTTACAGATATAGGTTGACAGTGTGGAGTAGAGAAGAGAAGTACAGAGGAAAGGATTTCTGATTGCTTTCCTGCAATAGGCCAAGGGCTACTGAGAAAACACAGAATGTAGTAACAATACTAAAATGTGAGGCAGTCAAAATTATGCAAAAAAATTAATCTTCTCATTCTAATTATGAATGTAGTGTCCAACGGTTTGACTGATCTGTTTGTGTTGGACTACCCACTGTTCTCCGTAATTGTGCTTGATTGCTTTAGCATGTAGGTGGAGCTAGACATCAAATTAACATAGAGAAGGCCTGTGTTCTGGGATAAGACTATATGTATGGAAAATCCTGTGTTATTTTCAGAATCACAGAACTGTTTCAGTGTAGAAGGGTGTCATTTGGCCCATTGCGTCTGCACTGCTTAAAATTGACGCAAACCTCTAGCCTTTCCAAATCCAGGGAAGATTGAATGATAATTGCCAGTGCCTCTACAATTTCCACTTTCACTCCCTTCAATGTCCTTTGATACATCTTACCCTGCTTTAATGCCTTAGCAACTTTTAAGTACTATCAGTTTATCCAATACCACCTCCTTATCAATTTTAAAGTACTGAATATAAATGTGTTGTGCATTTGTGCATCATGTCACCTCTACATAGTTCTGAGATAAATAAGACACCTAAGAGATACAAAGCAAATTGGCCAATACATGATAATGGGAATCAGATTCTGGATAGAGTACTGTTTAATGCAACAATACAGATCATATTTACACAGATGGAAAATAGTTTCTTTCTAAAGAAATCATGGAAAAATATATCTTTTCTTCAAAACTAAACTGTTGAGTGTCTGCTGAATTTAATGAACACAGATTGCACTCTGTGGAAAAAGAAAAGGAATTTAACTAACTTGCTTTGGCATTTAAAAGTTACTGGAAAGTCTTGGCTTTGACCCTTATTAAAAAAGAACTGATGGAATGGATTTCAAATTATTAGCACATTTTTAAATTTTAATCATAATCTTCATCACTAAAATAACTTGGATGCCTGTCCATTTCAACTCTTAAAATCAAACATTGTCGAATTTGATCAAATAATTTGTTGGAAAACATGTGAATTACAGATGTTATCTGACAAACATTCTGCTTTACTTCAGTTTCCCTCCATTGCCTCCTCAGTGCAATTATTGCTGTGTCTGTCTGAAAGAATCAAGATTCTGCAGTTCACAATGGTTTCAGTGCTGCTGGCACATGGGATTAATGTATTGTATTTTGTCAGGGTTGAATGATGGCCTGTGACATACTTGGATGTGAAATTTTGTCAGATGATGGAATATATTTCATAATGATACATTGTCTTGGAGGTTTTACCTGTGGTTTACTGGCATCTGTCTCCTTCAACCACAAGATTGTAGATGGTTTGTTGAAGGAAGAAACAGATTTTGCGGCTGATTGTGTGATTCTGTTCTTTTTCACAATTTATTTCCCTGTTTCAATGTGATTTACATTGAGCTGCTGCACACGTTTTTCTCAGAATATGATGCCGATGCCATACATTCCCGTAATGGATAATTTCCTTCCACATTGAAGTTTGTAATTTAAACTCTGGCCTGTATCGATTGAAAGAATGTCACAGTATAGACTAAAAACAGTGCTAACTTGTGAAATTGGCAGTAGCTGTCATATTTGTGGATTTTAAGTAAGTGTAGAGGATTATACATCACCTCAGTGGTGGTTTATTGTTTAAGGTATCTTTCAATAGAGATGGAAATGTCATGGTGGCGTGTTACAGTGCGCTCAGTGTAGGAGTCGTTGTGGCAACATGAATGTTTGCATGTCACCCTGGAGCTAAGGATAGTGATGGCAGAGGCTCCAATGTTCTCTCCATCACGTAACTGATCAGGAATTTGGGAGGGTCTTGAAACCAGACTCTCTAGCTTAAAGGCAGCAAGTATTCCCACTGTGTCACAGGACCTACTAACTATTGAAATGTAGGGAGATGTAACTGTCATACAAGATGAGGCATTAAACTGTGGCCTGTCATCATGCTCTGGAAATGTAACTGAAATAATTGCACAGAGGCAGTATCCCATCACCAAGTTAGCCTTTATTGACTCTTGGACAGCATACTGGCTGTGACCAGCCCGCTTGAAGTCAATCCCTGAAGGGAGGGGACTCTCTGAATCCCTTGTTTTATTTTCTTCGAAGTCAGGAGGCTCTCTGAATCCACTGTTTATATCTGTCAGCCAGGGCTCCCTGATTGGCCCAGGTTAAAAACCCCCAATCAAGGATCTTATTGTAAATAAGATCTGCCTGGTTTCAATCACTAAAGTAGCAGACCTCTTGACACTAGCAGATGAAGATTAAGCAAATTCTCCCTGTTTGGTAACCTTTATTCCTCAACTAGTGCAACCAAGATATGAATTATTTGATCATTTCTACCACAGGCATAAAATAAATTGGGTCCTCATTTACTTCTGTAAGATACGGTGACTACAGTAGGCTGACACTGTAGTTCAGTATGGAGGAAGCACACGTGGACATACTTTCTTTCAGATGAAACAGTAAAACAAGGCTCTGTCTGCTGTCTGAGGTGAATGTAAAGACATTGCTCCAAAGAAGATTGGGGCAGTTATCCACTTTGTCTAATCTCTCAACCAAAAAACACAAGACGTTCTGAGGCAGAGTTATACTGGACTCAAAATGTTAACTCTGTTTTCATCACCACAGTCCAAAGACGTGCAGGTTAGGTGGGTTGGCCATTCAAAATTGCCTGTAGTGTACAGGGATGTGCAGGCTAGGTGGATTAGCCAGGGGAAATGCAAGGTTACAGGGATAGAATAGGGTGGGTCTGGTGGGATGCTCTTTGGAGGGTTGGTGTGGACTCAATGAGCCAACTGGCCTGCTTCCACACTGTAGGGATTCTAAGATTTCAGAGCTGCTGAGTTTCTCCAGCATTTTAACTTGCCCTCAATAATCATATTGTGCATAGCTGTAATATATATTTTTTTCTTCATTTCTCTATTCGTGAACTAAGGTTTGTGCCTAGATACCTTTGTACCTAAGATAGCATTGTAAGTGGTCACTTATAAACTTTTCACTGTTCTCATTTGAGTACATAATATCAAGAAAGCTCATTCAGTTCAATTCAGTTCAATTCGATTCAATTCACTTCTGTGTTGGTTTTGTGTTTCCAGCATGCAGAGTATTTTGTTTTTATTCACAAAACCTATTATCTTGTCATCATCATATTCTTGTTTGTGGGAGCTTGCTGTGTGAAATGTGGCTGTAGGCTCCACGAAATTTACAATGATGACTGCATTTCAAAAATAGTTTAGCTGCCCGAGGCCATAACAGGAGTTTATAATCATGGAACTTTCTTCCTTCTTTCTTTCGCAAACCGTTCATTAGCCATGGAGCACTTTAGATGCAGCCAAAGGGAGTGAAAGGTTCAATATAAACAAGACTTTCAGTTAGTTACTTTGGACTATACATGTAACAAGATTTCTCTATATTAGTATACAGTCCTGACTATGCTAATCCAGGGCTAATCTCCCAGTTGTCATAACCTGAGTGAATAGCAGATCACTTGCTGCCTGTTATCCTACATTGCACCAAATCCCACTCACTCATACTCTATCGATGTTGATGTACGTTGACTCCCATTACCTCTGATGTGAAATTTTCATATTTGCGTAGAAGTCTCTTCATAAACTTTGGCTCTCCCTATCTCTGTAAATCTCTTCTTACTTCGTCTATCACAGAATAATGATGGGGGCAAGAGAACAGATTGGTGGAGCATTGACAAATATCTTTGTTTTCTCTTTGGTCCCGGGTGAGGTCCCAGGGGACTGGAAAATAGCTAATGTTGTCCCATTGTTAATCCAGGAAGTTACAGACCTGTGAATCTCACTTTGGTGGTAGGGAAATTATTGGAAAAGATTCTTAGGGACAAGATCTATACACATGTCAAGGCGAATGGGCTGTTTGGTGATAAACAACATGGTTTTGTACAGGGGAGGTATGCCTCACTAACTTGATGAAGTTTTTTGAGGAGGTGGTGATGATGATACATGAGGGAAAAGATAGTGTCTGCATGGACTTCAATAGAGCCTTTGACAAGGTCTCTCACAGCAGACTGCTACAAAAGATGAAGTCACAAGGTGAGCTGGCAAGATGGATACAGGACTGACTTAGTCATAGGTGACAGAGGGTTGTGGTGGAAGGATGCTTTTCAGAATGGAGGGTTGTGACTAATGGTGTTCCACAGGGACCAGTGCTGGGACCTCTGCTGTTCATGTTCCACATAAATGATTTGGAGGAAAAAGTAGCTGGTCTAATTAGCAAGTTTGCAGACGATACAAAGATTGGAGGAGTTGTGGATAATGAGGAGGATAGAGCAGCATACAGATCAATTGGAAGCATGAGCAGAAAAATGGCAGATGGAATTTAATCGGACGAATGTGAGGTGATACATTTTGAAAGGTCAAGTACAGGCGGAATTTATACAGTTAATGGCAGAATCCTTAGGAGTATTGATATGCCGACAGATCTGAGTGTGCAGGTTCACAGATCATTGAAGGTGGTAAAACAAGCTTATGGTATGCTTGCCTTCATTGGAATGGCCATTCAGCGTAAGCATAGGCAAGTTATGCTGCAGCTTTGTAGAACTTTAGCTAGGCCACACTTGGAATATTGTGTTCAATTCTGATCATCATACTACCAGAAGGATGTAGATGCTTTGGAGAGGGCATAGAAAAGGTGTACCAGGAAGTTGTCTAGTATGGGGGATTTTGACTATGAAGAAAGGTTGGATAGACTGCAACCGCAGGAAATGCTACACTTGCCCCCACACCTCCTCCCTCACCCCCATCCCAGGCCCCAAGATGACTTTCCATTTTAAGCAGATGTTCACCCGCACATCTGCCAATGTGGTATACTGCATCCACTGTACCCGGTGTGGCTTCCTCTACATTGGGGAAACCAAGCGGAGGCCTGGGCACCGCTTTGCAGAACACCTACGCTCGGTTCGCAATAAACAACTGCACCTCTCAGTCGTGAACCATTTCAACCGCCCCCCTCCCATTCCTCAGATGACATGTCCATCATGGGCCTCCTGCAGTGCCACAATGATGCCACCTGAAGGTTACAGGAACAGCAACTCATATTCCGCTTGGGAACCCCGCAGCCCAATGGTATCAATGTGGACTTCACAAGCTTCTAAATCTCCCTTCTCCCACTGCATCCCAAAACCAGCCCAGCTCGTCCCCGCCTCCCTAACCTGTTCTTCCTCTCCCCTATCCCCTCCTCCCACCTCAAGCCGCACCTCCATTTCCCACATACTAACCTCATCCCGCCTCCTTGACCTGTCTGTCCGCCCCAGACTGACACATCCCCTCTCCACCTATCTTCTCCTCCATCCATCTTCGGTCCGCCTCCCCCTCTCTCCCTATTTATTCCAGTTCCCTCTCCCCATCCCCCTCTCTGATGAAGGGTCTAGGCCTGAAACATCAGCTTTTGTGCTCCTGAGATGCTGCTTGGCCTGCTGTGTTCATCTAACTCCACACTTTTGTTATCTTGGATTCTCCAGCATCTGCAGTCCCCATTACCTCTGATTTCGTTGGATAGACTGGGTTTGTTTTCACTGGAATGCAGGATGTTGAGGGGCAGCCTGAAAAGTTTCTCAGACTGATAGAGTGGAAAGTAAGAGGTTTTTTTCTCCCCCAGGGTGGAGAGGTCAATTACGAGGGGAGACGGGTTCAAGTTCAGGGGGAGGGAAAGTTTAAAAGAGATGCGCGAGGTATGTTTTTCACACAAAGGGTTGTGAGTGCCTGGAATGCTCTGCCAGAGGTGGTGGTGGGAGCAGACGCAACATCAGCATTCAAGAAGCACCTGGATGAATAGGAAGGGAATGGAGGGATAGAGATCCAGGAAGTGAAGGCAGTTTCAGTATGGAAGGGCAAAATATGTCAACGTAGGCTTAGAGGACTGAAGGGCCTGTTACTGTGCTGTATTGTTCTTTATTCTTAGCACTCCACAGTACTCGGCATTCCTTAGATTCTCCTACACTTTGTGTGCTATCCATTCCTTTCGCCCCTACCATTAGCTACTGTGTTTTCAAGGCCCCATGCTCTGCAGTTGCATACCCACGCTCTGCTGCCTTGCAATCTATTTATCCTTTGAACATGCTTCAAATCGGCTCTTCTTTTTTAAATTAAGCTTTTTGGTAAACCACCTGATTAGCATATGAAGCAATTGGGACATTGAGTACAATTTTTCTTCAATCTGCCACAAAATGGAAAGATTATTGTCTGGCAGATTACCCAGAGCACTGAAAAGTCTGTCTCGTCCACATGTGTTGGATTTTGTTTTGGAATTACTGGTTTTACACAAGATTTCTGGAATGCTTTGCCACAATGAGTTGACGTAGAGACCATTGGA
Source organism: Stegostoma tigrinum (assembly GCF_030684315.1). Classification (NCBI taxonomy): domain Eukaryota; kingdom Metazoa; phylum Chordata; class Chondrichthyes; order Orectolobiformes; family Stegostomatidae; genus Stegostoma; species Stegostoma tigrinum. The sequence goes on from NC_081382.1 coordinate 29,457,972, forward strand.
ACTGCTAATAGAAAATTGGACGAATATTTGAAACGAAAGTCGATCGTGGCCCATAGGGAAAAAGTGCAGCAGTGCTTTTGGTTTGGATTACTACAGCATGCAGTTAACATTGGTACTGGGGGGGAAGATTGCTTTCCCCTCTGGTATAAGACCAATAGTTCGCAATATTCTGTAATTCTGTCCCTTGTGGCCCACTTCTTCCAGCTGCTTTGCTGACTAGTTTATTCTTAACTTCCTGCTTTGTTCTTCCTTAGTCTTTATCTCCTTTTTAGTTCATTTGAGCCATATTTGTCCCTTGCCCTTCTGATCAGTATTTTTAGACATTTTCTCTCTCTCCCCTCACCTCCAGCCAACCAGTTAACACTTTACCCAGTGACCTGATGGTGCTGATACAGAATAATGGGGCTCTCAAAGTGCCCTTGATGACCTGATCTCAGATGACTGTCAATTCATTTCATCTCCACTCGACAGAAGACTGAAAAGTTTGCATTCATAAATTATTCTGCAAAGCTCATAAACTGATGAGACGTGCCACTGAGTGTCTGGGAATGAAGGAAATAAGCTTTTAATAAAGGTTGTGTGGGAGTTTCCACGCAGCAGAACTGCATGGATTTTTACACGAGTGACTGCATCAGTGGGAATGCGACAGAGCAAGAGACCCACCCTCAGCAAGCTACAGGCAGGCACTGTTCATTTAGTAGGCACAGCTCTTTCTGAGGAAATTCTAGGCTGTTACTCGAACAGTGTCTCAAAGTAAATTCTTTATGCTTTCAACACTGGCTAGGCCCACTGAGCTACCCTCGAAGTGAGTAACTTGCTAAGCCATTTCTGTTGATTCACATTGCTATGGATCTGCAAACATGTATGGAGGCAATTCCAGTTTAGAACAGCAGATTCCCAAAGGGCGTTAGTGACCCAGAAGAAAGAAAACCGATTTACTGAAAGAAAGTAATACTGGAAAGTGAGTGTACAGTCACACTGGTCCTCCATTTTGAAGTTTACGAGACTGACCAGTCTCATATGCCACATTTGTTTGTTTACTGTTCTCATTCCCTTCTGGGGGAATCGGGTGAATTTTCGGAAGAATCGAGTAATTTTGACTTGAATTGAATATTGAACTGTGTGTGGAGAATCTGGGCCACCAGATTACTATTACTACACATTAGTACTTACTCTACACAGGATACTACTCATTATCACTATGCTACTAGCAGGGAACTCTCAAATGTTTTTGTTTGTGATCCACTGTGAGTCTAGTTTTCAAGCTCTTCTGCCATCTTTGTGTATTTTTTTAAGTGGTTCATTTGCTGAATAAGTACAATCTGCTGGAAATGTATATAAAAATCTCCCAAAGTCCCTGATGAATGAAAAGTTGTTCCATTGGCATTGATTGATGTTTATCACTCCATCTGCATTCTTTCCATCTCCTTCATAGTCTTTGTGCCATTTTGTCCCTCTCCTGATCAACACTCCATTTCCCTGTGGCCTTGCCAATCGCAACAAAGTGCATGGCCAATGATCTAAAATTTGGGCCTTGTATTGGCGAGGCCATGTGCCAAATTAATGAAGTGTCATAAGAATATGTTACATTACATTCCGGAATTTTCAAACACATTCCTTTTCATGGAAGAAAACCCTCAGTTTTTAAAATCCAAAAGCCTGGAAAAGGTACAGGCAGGGACATGGGCCTAAGATATTTTGCAGACAATGCAAATCCTGCATGAAACCAAATTAGAGATTAATAAAAACCGCCTGTCGCAGTTGGTATCTCTCAAAATTCACTTTTTTTGTGCCCAACTCATATCTCCCTGCATACACACACATGCGCACACACAAACTCATTTACTCTCTCACACGTGTACACACTCTCTTTTACACACATGCAGACACACACTTGCTTTCACGTGTGCATGCACGTGTAGACACTGTCAAACGCTCTCTCCTTTGCATACGTGTATGCATATGTTCATGTATATACACACACACACACTCTCACTCTCACACACACACACACACACTCTCACACTCACTCACTCACTCACTCACTCACTCACTCACTCACTCACTCACTCACTCACTCACTCACTCACTCACTCTCTTCTCTCTCTTTCACACATAAGGGAAGGTGATGGCAAGATTGTTACTCCAGAGACCCAAGGAATGTTCTGGGAACCAGGAGTCGAATCCCACCATGGCAGAGAGTAGAATTTGAATTCGATAAAAATCTGGAAATTAGTGTTTATTGCCAGAAAAATCCCATCTGATTCACTGTGGTCCTTGAGGGAAGGAAACTATTATCCTTACCTGCTCTGGCCTAGATGTGACTCCAGATCCACAGCAGTCTGGAAAATTAGCTACAGGCAATCACGCTCGGTGAGTGCAGGTTTAAAAAATACATCTGCACACATAGTTTCACTGTCTGTCTCGCACACTGCCATGAATGAAAGGAAAAAACCTTTGGACAAGTGGTAGAATCATTTTTGTTATCCAAAGACTGGCAAGAATGTGGAACAAGAGGGAGCAATTGAAGAAAATCTGTTCAGGAAAGGTGGGACTTGCATTTGAGGAGGAAGGGAGTAGAGAGTTAAGCTGACAGAAGTAGGTAAGAAAAAATTGGGTAGAGAATTTACTACATAGATGTTGCCATGAGCTGTGTTGGCCAAGTGGTCTGCTTTTGTACTCTTCATGTCCTAAGTAATGTAATTTATTCTGTGAAATTTCCACTGTGTAATCTAATCCTTTTCAAACGCAGTTCAGTGTCAGTTACGCCCAATGCTCTGGGATAAACCTGCATACACTTTTATTTTGTTACCTTTTGATGTTGCATTGTGTTTTCTATCCATCTATGTTTTGCTGGCAGAAACAGGGTGTACATTTTTTTTCCCTGACACTTTTGTAAATGATCTAACCACAGAGAAGATTTATTCACTGATTGTTGTTTGTAAGAGCAAGCAGTAAGATTGAGTGAGTGAATTTAGTCCGGCTGATGCGACAGTTTTGTGCAGCATTTGTCAGAAATCTCAGTGTTCTTGCATAATCCCAGGAAGAACCCTAATCTAAAAGGATCAAGAGGAAAATGCCGTGTCTCTGTGACCCTCATAGCTGAATCAAATTTTCAATGTTGCAGCAAAAATATGCAAGCCTTAGGCTCATGAAACAATATGAAATAGAGAATTACTTTGAGAATCTGATCTGAGACAAAGTTATTTTATTTAAACACCGTAATGTGCATCCCAGTGTTCTAACAACAGACTGTGCTTTCACCACAGTTGCCTCTGTTGGGATTATACTGATAGATTGCTACTTAATCTATGTGGAACCTGAAGAACCAGGTGTTAACTGTTTGCAGCTCTTGAGGGTGACTGGCTTGTACTTTGAGTCAAAGAAAACAGGGGGCTAAAGTTTCTGTGATAATGGGAACTGCAGATGCTTGAGGATCCAAGATAATAAAGTGTGAAGCTGGATGAACACAGCAGGCCAAGCAGCATCTCAGGAGCACAAAAGCTGACATTTCGGGCCTAGACCCCTCATCATGAAGGATCTAGGCCCGAAACATCAGTTTTTGTGCTCCTGAGATGCTGCTTGGCCTGCTGTCTTCATCCAGCTTCACACTTTGTTATCTGGGCTAAAGTTTCTGCTTTTGCAACCTGGGAGAATATGTTTGAAATTGTGCAGTGTAGGTTAGGCTTGAAGCTTTGTCTAAAATGTACTTCTGTCACCACAAATTTTCCAGGAACCCACAGAATTTGGGGTAGCGTAATACAATTTAATTGTACTTTTTGATTTTCTGTCTATTTGAAAAGTAATCCTCCAATGTGTTTAAGAGTGATAACCTGGTGCAATTCTGGTATAACAGCTGAAAATGGGTTACTTAGCTGTTGCAATGAATATTCAATGAGGCTTCCATTTTGTATAAACCTGATTCCACACTCTCTGAGGATGACAAATTACTATGGAATGAATTTATTGGTAAGTATCAGTCACTTCCTGAATAAGTGAAACACTACCTGATCTGAGAAACATTACAATGTGGCTTCAGGAACTGTGTGCAGTTTGAAGAGTCTTATTGAGGCAGTCTACAGACACAACCTGTCCATTTCAGTCTGGAGGTATGACCAGGGGACTGAGGTAACTCCGAACCAAGGTTTAAAAAAAACGAAAGCACGCAGAACTCAAGGCGCTGGGCAAAGCCGCCTTATAGATGCAATCCCAGGCAGAGTTTTTGCCCTCGTTCTGCCTGGTTTGCACGGATATTACCGATGGAAGTATATGGAAACTCAATCTAGAGTCGTCATTCTTCTGGCACCAATCTGCAGAGAGTCCCACAGTTTTCCTGTTTTAAGCTGAGCAAAGTAATGCATAGAGGAACTGCATAAACCATGTCTTAAAAGCAGAAGCTCTGTGATAAAACGTACGTACTTAACAACACGGAGCAAATGCAGACGTGGGCGTTTGGCACATTGTTACACAGAGTGTGCCATAGGACATGGGTTTTGATAGTCTAAGCTGTAAGTATCCCTTGCATCACCTCCCAATAAAATCAAAAAGTGCAACATATACTCACTAAATTTACTGGCATCTGTGTAGAGAAATACAGAGTTCAAGTTTCAGTTTGATGTCCTGACCTCCATGTTGCAAGACCTTGGAAAAATTTTAATTTTATTCCCTCACATCTTGTTAAGGATATCTCTTAGAAAGGGCAGTATGGTGGCTCAGTGATTAGCACTGCTGCCTCACAACACCAGGGACTCCGGTTCAATCCCAGTAGGGTTTGCACATTCTCCCTGTATCTGTGTGGGTTTCCTCCGGGTGCTCTGGTTTCCTCCCACAGTCCAAAGATGTGCAGGCTAGGTGGATTGGCCATGCTAAATTGCCTGTGATGTTCAGGGATATGTTGATGAGATGGATTTTAGAGGTATGAGTCTGGGCAGGATGCTCCAAGGGTTGATGTGGACATTTTGGGTTGAAGACCCTGTATGGATTCTATGAACAGTCACTGTGATGCGGGATGCACATTCTTCTCCCCTCTCACCATCCTTCCCCCCCAAACCATTACTCTCACTTCACATTCCTTATCCGCCTGAGTTTCTGCTGCAATACTCCTTCCCATTACCATTCCCCACTTGCTCCTCTCCCCTACCCCAACTCTCTCCAGAGTCTATGTGAGCAATTTGAGGATCCAGATTAGAGCTGGATTTGGAATAATTTGGATAAAGTTAATTGAATTAGGCGATAGCTTAGTTGTACTATCATGAGACTATTAATGCAGATAAAGTTCTGGAGATCTGGCTTCAAATCCCATCATATCAGATGGTGGTATTTAAATAAAAATCTTGAATTAAAAGTCAAATGATGAACATAAAACCATTTTTGTAAAAACCCATCTGGTTCACTAATGTCCTTTAGGGACAGAAACTGCCACCTTTTACCTGGTCTGGCACTCATGAGCCACAGCAACGTGGTTGACTTTTAACTGAACTCTGGGCAATTAGGGAAAGGCAATTAATGCTGGCCTCGTCAGAGATGCCCACATGCTGTGAATGAATTTTTTAAAAATGTATTTCCGGCAGTGGTATGTGTCACTGGACTCATCATTTAGAGGTAGGAGGGGGGCAACTCTAGAGACATAAGCTTCATTGCAGCTGGAAAAATTTTAAATTTGATAAATTAATACAGCTGAAATACACAGTTAGTCTTGGATTGTTGTGAGAACCTATTGGGTTCATTAGTGTTCATCTGAGAAGGAAATCTGTCATCTTCACCGGGTCGATCTTCTATCTAACTCCAGCTTTACACCAATGTGTTTGACTCTAAACTGACCTCTGAAACGAAATCTGTCATCTTCACCGGGTCGATCTTCTATCTAATTCCAGCTTTACACCAATGTGTTTGACTCTAAACTGACCTCTGAAACGAAATCTGCCATCTTCACCGGGTCGATCTTCTATCTAACTCCAGCTTTACACCAATGTGTTTGACTCTAAACTGACCTCTGAAACGGCTGAACAAGTCACCCTGTCTAAGGCAATTAGAGATGGACAGCAAGTGCTGGTCTTGGCAACAATGTCACCATCCCTGGAACAAATAAGAAGTTTGAAAAACGTTAGTTATAACACAAGAGACTTTATATCACCATATGATTTAAAGAGGAAAGTACAACATCAAACTAGACCAGATTGCCTTTACTGGTGAGTAGGTGATGTTGAAAGATAAACCAAAACATAGCACAAGACATTTAACCATTTGTTGAAAAAGTCTTCAAGATAAGAGTAAGAGAGCATGGGTGTTCAACACAATGTGTGAGGTGGGCTGGAATGTGACATGCTCGTGTTTGACATGAGCCATGTAGCAAATCTTATGTGGACACATTGGGGTAGGCCCATACAAGATTATTAACATTCCTAAGGCAGCTAAAAGACCAGTTACCACGACACCCATTCAATAGCTCATTCAGGCCCAAGATAGAACCAATTAATTGGAGCTATCAGCCCTTATAATTAAGAAGGGTAGCAAGTTAAAAGCTGGGTAATAGCGGCTGCTTAGTTTGAATTGTTCTTCCTCCAAGCCCCGAGTGGTTGAGGCCTAGAGGAAGATGGCTACCTTTCTAGTTGAACTAGAGGCTTTTGAAGACTGAACAATTTATTGCATTACTGCAAATATTTACGGAAGTCACGAACATGACCTACAACATTAAAGAGACTGTTGGGAGCTCTCTAACCTCAGGTCTGTCTCCTGCCAGCTCCTTCCTGCCTTCCTGCCTTCCTCCCTCTGACCAAGCCCCTGTGACGTCATCACAGTGGGTGGTGCGTAGTGAACTTGATGAAGATTTAAACCTTTCTGACACCGAGCTCTTAATTTGTGTAGGTGACCGCAATGAATTGGTCGTGGGTTTACAGGGATGGAGTCAATGAGCTAAATGTGGGTGGGATGCTCTTCAAAGGGTCAGTGCAGACGTGATGGACTGCAGGAATGATTCTATCAAGGTTGGTATGGTGGCTCAGTGGTTAGCACTGCTGTCTCTCAGTGCCAGGAACCTGGGTTTGATTCCACTCTCAGGTGACTGTCTGTGTGGAGATTGCATATTCTCCGTGTGTCTGTGTGGGTTTCTGTCAGGTGCGCTGGTTTCATCCCAAAATCCAGAGATGTGCAGGTTAAGTGGATTGGCCATGGGGAATGCAGGGTTTCAGGAATGGGATTGGGGGTTAAGTCTGTGTGGAATGCTTTTCAGATGGTTAGTGCAGTCTTGATGGGCCAAATAGCCACTATCTGCACTGTAGGGGTTATATGTCAGCTCACTTAGAGCGGGTGTAGATTATTTGAGAATTTTTGGAAACAAAAGTCCGAACTGAAAGATCAACACCCTGAAATGTTAACTCTGTTTTTCTCTCTCAATAGGTGCTGCCTGACTTGCTAAGTGTTTCAAGCAGTTTCTGTTATCAGTTCAGATTACTTGCATCTGCACTAATTTGTTTTTAGGCTAACATTCAAGTTCCCCATTATCCTTGCTCACAGCCATGCTGGCTTTCCTAATTGAAGTCACAGAGGTCCTTACCCCCTACCAAGAGCCATTGGAATCTCTTCGTTTCCCCAGCCTTCCCCCCACCCCACCCCCTCTTCAAGTGCCTAAATCACATCGGTACTTGCCTTCCCTCCTTGGTCACAGTCACTTTCTTGTTTGCCTCTATATTGCCACATCCCAGTTTGGATATAGACACTAGACCCATTGGAACCCATTTTTAAATGAATGTGCTACTGCAGCAGTAGAAGAAAGATGCCCGAAGACAGGAATTGTTCATGTTACAAAATAATGACAGGGATATTCATGTTTTTCAGTACCAGCTACTAACACCAACTCCTCTCCCTCTAAACAGATTTCTTGAATATTGTTCCAATTGGGATTTTTCAATCAAGATGTCAGTTTGCAGATCCAAAAGTGGATTTGGAGTTGCCTTCAGTACATTTAAATACACATCAGTCAACCATACGTCTAAGGACATTCACATCTTGTGTAGCGCCATAGAGACATACAGCATGGAACCAAACCCTTTGTCCATGCCGAACATATATCCCAAATTAATCTAGTTCAATTTTGCCAGCATTTGCCCCATGTCCTTCCCAACCCTTCCCATTCATATACCTATCCAGATACCTTTTAAATGTTGTAATTGTACCAGCCTTCACCATTTCCTCTGGCAGTGAATTTCTTCAGTTTCTGTAAAATAAAACCTACTAGCATTATGTTTGATACATATATTTTTACTCATTAATTCTTTCAGCTGTTATCATTTGTGTTTCAACATATGCCCTGAATCCAAAACCAGTACAATAGAAATGTCACCATTGGCATTACTTCATCTTCAGTGATGCATTTCATTACAGCCTACCACGTGCAATGAATCACGTGTTTCTTGGGAGATGGAAACTATTGCACTATCTATTTAAAAAGAAACTGCTGCCAAGGTGTCTGGCCCATGGTCAGAATAGCCTCTTTGTTAACACTTATCTCTTGGCTTTTAGCTGAATTTAACAGGGTTGCTGATAAATTATATGCAGAAAACTGACAAACCATAACATGTATACTTTCTTCGAACCTTTTCTCACAGTTTGGAGTACAAACGCACTTTGTTTAATGAAAATTGAGGAGCATTGCATACATTTTCCAGTTTTGACAGTATCGGGTTTGTTGAAGGGCCCAAGATGTTCAGCCACAGTCAGACAGACCACAGCCTGCTTGGGTCCGAGTCAACAACCACATCAGAACAGTGCATCCTCTCACTGCCATTTCATAGTATTCACTTCGTATGCTGCAGTGAGACCTCATAGTTCACGGAGTGAGAAAAGAATACGCTTATGTTGGTGGAGGCACATTAACGCTGATACTAAAATTACTCTGACAAAGACATTATAGAATCTGTACAGCTGTAGCAAAGGAACTAGCTACCAGGAATATGTTGGACTCTTTAGGACAAAAGAAAACAGAGGATGATGAATGCAATGTTGAATTCCAAAAAAGTAACCAGAAGCAATATTGTGAAGATGGAAAACTCCAGTTTAAGATGCTGCAGTCTATCCCCTTCCCATATGCCTCAGACACCTGGGCAATGGGTAAATGCCTGAGGAAGGAAACAGAAGCTTTTGAAATACAGATGCTAAGACATATGCTAAAAGTTCAACTTACAGACTACAGACAAGTGAAAGCTACTTTCATGCACAAAAAGAACTCTTCTGTAAAGAAAACTTTAGCAAATAGAGTGTCATTATTTTGATGTGCAAAGTGACAGAGCTGTCTGCCAGAGGGCAGAGTGGAGGACAGCAGAAAGAGGGAGCAAGCTGGATGCTGAACATCACAGAGTGATTGCAGTTGAGTGGCAGTGGAAGTGTATGGTGGATGATAGACCAAGACAGAGAACCATGACATACCATGACAGCAGATTCCCAGCTGGGGTCAACTACAAGCAGCAGCAATAATGCAGCTGCAGGCTCAGTGGAAGGGTCTGGAAACAGGACTGTCCTCCTTACTTCTGCAGCAAGTAAGACTACTGGATGAAATTAGAGGAAGCTTTTACATGAACTGTCCAACCCCTTGCAACTTAAGTATAAGGGGGTGCATGTAAAACTCTGAAATTTGATCAAGGATGTCCAATGCCAATAAATATCTCACCTCTTTCAAGTCATATTGTGTTGACTAAGTTTAAGCTAAAATCATACTTGATCTGATGTGGAATTAAAGGATGATCATATGGCCAGTTGTTTAACATGTTTTTTTTTAATCTGTGTGATAATGTGTGGGTTAGTGGTTTACTGTTGCTATGCAACATTGCTACAAGGAAATGGCAGTGTCAGCTCAGTGATATTACTCTTCACTTGAATCACGAGCCAAACTCCAGATGTAGATACACATTTCTTTGCTGACACTGCAGTATGTTCCATTATATCACAGTCGGTTTGTCAATACAGTTTAGGAGACAAGTTAATGCATCATTACACTATCATAGCATGCAATGTATCAGCCTCAGACACCTTCTTCCTTGGGGGTCACTTGAAGCCTGACACGCTGAGAGAAGTGTGCTGCTCTGTATAATCTAACAGCTGAACTTTAGCCCAGACACGCATGTCCCTGTGAATAGAATGTCTGTACGTAACAGACTGTATCTTTCAATACAGTGTTGTCTACACCTTATGCTATGAGAGATAACATGATCATCGCTGACTCAGATAGGTGTACTCTGCTGGAGGCTCAATAGATATCACAATGCTGAGTAAGAACAACATTGTCATAGACACTGTCTTCCATCTGAGGCATTAACCCAGGGCCCATTCATCTATTCAGCCGCTGAAAATAACAAACGACACAATCAAATTTAAAAAAATGCAGGGAGCTCTTTTCATGCTCTGGGCAACCTTTACCCATCAGGCAAAAGCTTAAAATTATCTTAAGAATATGCACGGTGCTGAGTAATTACAAGTTCTTTTTTTTTTCCATCACGTTCAACGTTGTAGCTTATGCCCAATCCCTCCTGATGGTCTGCTGGCTGACAAGTCTCTTCTTAAACTTCGGAAGTGAGTTGTGTATTCAGACTGCTGTTGGCATGATATATGGGAAATTGAAATCTGAATTCCAATTATCAGCGGGTTTGTGTAGGATGAAGGAAAATGTCTGACCCTATAATAATGGTCACAAAATGGGATGATAAACAATGTAGTTACAAAGAGCCAGTGTGTATTCACCAGAATGGTTGGATTAAACTGTGGTCTAGAGATTACAAATCTTGGAAGAATGTTCTATGTAATTACGAATCCTTTGGAAAAGAAGCAGAAGCACAGGAGGAGGCCTGTAAAAATTAATAGATTCTTCTCTAGCTTCTTTTAAAAATGTGTGCTGTCAGGAAATAGAAAAATATGGGATTGGCAGGTTACTTAGTAAATAAACTTATCTATACAATGCCTTCCCTTACCAAATATCCAAGATGCTATTTGAAATAAATTGCCTCTAACTTGAAGTGCCCTGACTTTTATCCTGAGGGGGAGAGCGTTGCTAATGGAATAGAAAATCAACATAGGTGTCAGAGCTGCTTTGTAGCCATAAATATGTCATTTTTTTAGAGGCTCCCTTTTAGCAGTACTACTTGTTTAAGGCTACTGTCTGTTCAGAATCATGTCAAAGGGAGGTGAAGCGAAGCTAGGAATAATTGGAAGTATTTCCAGATGTGAAAAACAACAAGAAGAAATTCAGTATCATTAAACTAAGATGAACATATTTTATTCTAAATAGGGGTGAATCTCAAGTCCAGCAGAAGATACTGAGCACATGAAATAAATAACTGCTTAAAGAAATCAAGCAAGAAACACACTGTTGATAATATTAACATTCAAATACTTAAGGGCATTGTGTACATTTGTGGAAGTCACATTCTAGGAAAGATACGAATGTGTTGGAGAGAATGCAGAAGTGATTTACAAGATCGGGTCCGTGAATGAGAAATGCCAGTTTTGAAGATAGATTGAAGTAATTGGGAATGTTGCCCTTGGAGAGAAGGGGGAAATCTGATGGATGTTTCCAAAATCATGTGCAGGCTGGTCAGAGTACATAGGGAGAAGCTGTTTCTGTTCGTAAAAGATAAAAGAATGAGAGGCACGGATATAAAGAAACATGCAAAAGAAGTAAGGGTAATGTGACATAAAACCTCTTCATTCAGTGGGTATTTGGGGTATGTATGGAACGCACTGCCTGGAAATGTGGTGGGGGTGCGGTTTAAATTGATACATGCAAAAGGGGCATTGGTTGATTTGGATACAAATGTTGTGCAAGGATATAGGGAAAAGGGCAGGGGATTGGCACTAAATGATTGGACCAGTGCAGGCGTGTTGTGCTGAACAACCTGCTCCTGCACCATCATAATTCTGATTGTGTGCCATTCCAGTTTTCAATATTTTCATGAATGTGCCAGTAGGAGACAGACTCTAACATGAAAAACTGCTGCTATGAGGGCTGTCCCTCCTGATGTTTGGCATTTAGTTCAGGTTTCCATGCTTTAGGTAGATGCTACAGTTTATAGACAATGATTTGTTGCAGTTGCAACTTGTCGAGAATCCATTCCGCTTTCCATGTCAATAATAGCATTTCATCCAGAGCTAGGTAATTGAGATCCAAATTAAATGCCCTCTCTCCGTAACTATTTATAGCCACACTTTTCAAATTCTTGTCCTAGAATAGGTTCTACTCCACACACAACTTGTTCTAGTTATCTGTTGTGTAAAAAGAAATCTAAATTCTCCCTTCCTTTCTGTATTAGTCCTGAGCGTACTCCCTTGTCACTATTTGTAAATGGGTATTTTACACCAGTTGCCCTCTCAAACTGACATGTTTTAAAATTGCAGCTCCATTTAACTTGCATTGCACCAGTCAGCGAACCAAAGTGCGAACTGACAAAAGTAATCTTCATCTCAGGTGTCAGTGTAGTTTGCTCTGTTTTTGCAAAATCATATTAGTCCTTTCTATTCTTGGGGAATTCAACATCGCTCGTAATGAGTGTCAGTGCTGTAAACAAAAATGTTGTTCAAATCCAGGAATGTTTTCTTGTTTTTCATTTTGTGATTATTCATTTCCCAAAAAGATTTGGAGATGTGTTGTATTCAAATGACATGTGGGTTCACACAAGTGCACATTCTCCTTGCGGTTACATATAACAGCTGTTGAAAGAGAAAAGACTGCATTTATCAAAGATCGGGGCATTGAGGATGTCAAGTCAAATGGATTGATGTGCAGAATGCTATTGCTTGTACATTGCTTCAAACTTAGAAAGTAGTAGTCAGTGGACTGTTCCAAAACTCATTCATTCTGGCTGGTTACTTTCATTCTTAAAAGGTAGGATCTTGTTGCTAGGCATCCTGTACCAAAACTTGGGGAAGCACCTTGGCAATTCGAATGACAGATCTCTTGGAAAGTCACTGAGTAGAGAGAACTTGAAAGGTCAGGTCCGCTCACTTGCCATGGTTAGTTGTATTGAGGATGAGTAAAGCACCTATGATGGTCAATCAGTTCAGGTCTGTCTGCAGGATGAGGTAGCTTAACCAAATGAAAGAAAGCTCAGAGACACTAGAGAGAGGTGTTGGCCTAGTGGGGTTATCACTAGACTAATAATCCAGAAACCCAGTTAACATTCTGGGGACGTGGGTTCAAATCCCACCAGGGCAGATGGTGAGTTTTAATTCATATAGAAAAGAAAGCCTGGAAGCCTAATGATGAATTAAACCAATACCGATTATCTGGAATAACTCATCTGGTTCACTGATGTCCTGTAGGAAAGAAAACTATTGTCCTTACCTGGTCTGGACTCCAGATCCAAAGCAATGTGATTGGCTCTTGACTCTGGGCATTTAGAGATGAGTAATAAATGCTGGCCTAGCCAACAACGCCCACATCCAATGAATGATAAAAAGACAAAGCAGACTGACTGCAGTCAGAAAAGGGGTGGCTAACTCACTAATTTGAGTTTGTGCAGCCTGGCTTAGATTGCACGTGCAGTGAAAGCTAAGTCAGATCTGATTACAGTTATTCTATATGTTCACTCGGCTTCAACAAAATAAAACAATTTAACGATGCATTAGTCAAGTCATGAAGTGTTAGATCAGCCAGATGAAGAAGTTGAGAAGAACATTTGTGGGCAAGTGCCACGGATGTGATATTTGGTTCATAATATAAAGCTGCCCAACATCTGTACACCCTGACTATATTTTGTGCAATTGCACGTTAGGCAGTGCTCATGCATTTGTGAATGTATCAGATCTAGGATCTGCCTGTGGGAGCAACAAGAAATGCTTCATGACAGAGTATCTAGAGTGGACCTAAGACTTGTAGCAGCTCCTACATATTAGATTCAGGTCTGAAAGTCCTCCTGAGATGGGGGTAACTAGGAAAATTTTCCTGCATCCCACAACCCTGGAGTGAGAATAGAGTCAGGCCTGTTGCTAAAACACAGGGCAGACTATTTAAAAGGACTACCTCTGCTATTTGGGACAACATCCCAGTTTTTTTTTAAATTTTAGACTTCCTGACCCTCATCTTCACACTGCTTTAAGTCCCCCTCCCCCAACTGTCCCACATTCCCTTACATGTCAACTCCTGCCAATCTATGCATTCAACTATCCCCCACACCCTCGAAGTCTCCTCTCTCACTTTATGGCCACCACACACTGCTATGACCTATTGTACGCCTACACTAACCCACCTAGCCCCATGGCCACCTTGTAGCCCCTAGCTACCAACGTAGTGCCAGTTCAATCCAATTTATACTTCCCCGACTCAGTAACCCTTGCTTTCATACATTCCACGCTAAGCTGCACAGTATCCACCATTGGCAGTCCTTAGGAGTCAAGCTGAAATGAAATGGAGTCATAGAGACGTGGAGCATGGAAACAGACCCTTCGATCCAACTCTTCTATGCCGACCAGATATCCGAAATTAATCTAATCCCATTTGCCAGCTTTTGGCTCATATCTCTTTGAACCTTTTCTATTCATGTACCCATCCAGATGCATTTTAAATGTTGCAATTGTACCTGCCTCCACCACATAGACTTCACTGTATACTTAAAAAAAAGGCCATCCATGAAAACGCATTCAATACATTTTGACCATCTCAAGGACTTTACCCCTTATAAAAACAATACTTGTATTCATAATGGTACATTAAAGGCTGTTAACTCCTTAACAGCCACTTTGAGTTTTCAAACCAATCTCAAGCCTACAGACCCCAATGTAATAATGACAGGTTGTGGAATACAGTCAAATATAAATAATTCCATAATGAAAGCATTCTTGATAATGTCAACTAAAACTATGAGAACAGATTTTTATGCAACAATAACAGACATATGCAAGCAGATCCCCTTGGCCCAATTTTTAAAGGCCTGGCTGGGATGCTGTTTGGAGTGTTGGTGCAGGCTCAATGGGCTCAATGGCCTCTTTCTGTACTGTAGGGATTCTGTGGCCTTGCTGAATCCAATAAAGTGGCTTTCAGTACTCTTCCAGAGTGTTTCATTCTGCGAACTATTTTGAATATCTTGATGCAACAAGGCAGTGTATAAACTGAGATATTGTTATGACCAACAGTTCTATGAGACAGATGTCTCTTAATCAATCCACATGTAATTGAGTTGACAGCATTGTATAGCCAGTAATTGGAAGAATATATAAGGGACTGCACATATTCTGAAGGAAATATCCTCAAAAGAAAAAATGTTCAAAGATTGTTTCACCTGGAGCAGTGCGAATTTTCCCTTCCTGTATTTGTCCTGACCTCATCCTCACTTGACCATTTCCAGCATATTTGCCTTGCTCCCATATATGTAAGGGAGGCAAATCGTTCATCAAAAAGTGGTAGTAATTTATACAGTGTGTGCTGAGAAATATATTTTGTGCGGCAATGTCTGCATTCTGCTTCAGTATTTAAGAATCTGCATGTAAAGAAAGATCACTCGGGCAATAAAATCCAATCCTTTCCCAGGCACTGCACAATATACTGTATTAGACCGGGTTAATTTAATCTCTGACAAAAAGTCTTTTAATGCCTCACGAGTCTCCAAATGTACTTCAAGCAAAGTTGCAGAATATTTAACTTCTGTCTCATCCTACATTATGCATCTTGAATTACCTTCTGTACACAGAGGTTGGGGTAGTTTTGTACTGGGTTTTAAATAGGCTAAGTCTGTTTTAAAACAGGATCAACCAGCTGCCCATCTCATATGTCTTTTGAGGTTTTCTTTGTTCTACAGCAAAGTCATTTTGCACATGGTTAATATATGTATATCTAGCTCCAAAGCCATTATCCCTTGGTAAATTATTCTGTGTAGATGTCTGACCTTAAATGTATTTTTGTTTCATAACCACGTCTGTCTGGCCAAAGCACAACTAGTTTTGTTTCCATGGGAACAATCACAAGGCTAATTCATGTGGGTTCATATGGGTGATAGGAGTCTAAAAATGTAATTTCCATCTGTACCAGGTGTTAAAAATTAGCTCACTGCAAAGACATGTTAACTAGTACTGAGCGATATTTTCCAATCAACCTGATTCAGAGATATTATGAAGCACCTATGGATTAGGTGGGACTTGAACCTGAACTTTCTGGTTCAGAAACAATAACACTACCAGTGGACCACTAGAGTTCCAACTTGAATTGATTCAAAATTGCAACTTGTATGCAGATAGCTCAAAGCATGCCAGATACAGAGATTAAGTCCCACAAGCTGCAATGAAGGCAAGTGGGCACACAGTGTTTCTGGTGTTACTGATAGGAGGCAAGATACTGGTAAGGACATCAGGAAAATGCACAGTGCCTCCTGTACCTACCAGAATATGCAGTCAGACCATCCATTTCTCACCTGGAAGGTTCATCTCTGACAAGGCAGCACTTCGTCGGTTGTGCACAAGATTGTCAACCTAGATTACAGACTCCGGCCTGGAGTGAAGATTTGGAGGACAGTTTGGTTCAGCTGAGTGAACATGTTTGTCACCGTGCTTTCTCCATCACCATGGTTTCAACTCATTGAGCAAAGCATTGATGTGTGGCTGCCACCAAAACCTGAAAGGTCATAGGAATAGACCAATCAGCCCCTCAAGCCTACTGCATTCTAGATCGAGGCTGATCAACTATCTCAAAGCCATTTTTCCACAAAATCTCCATATCCCCAGTATCATTAGTTACTGGAAATCTAGTGATCTCCATCTTGACATCCTTCCTGGGGTAGAGAATTCAAAGGTCTACCACCCTCTGAATGAAGAAGTTCCTCCATGTCTGATTTTGAAATGGCTTGTCTCTTTTTCTGAAGGAGTGTTTGAGGCCTGCTCTCACAATCTGGTTGAGTTTAAGCTAGGGCTCTCAACAGACATCTTTTAGAATGGTGACATCTTGTTAGTACAGAAGAGCACTGTTGAGAATCCATAATGCATGGATCACTGTTGCTATCAGAAGTAAGTCCAGTTGATTGTTTTCTCTGTAACTTAGTGTCTAGTTTTAGTGCCTTGTATCCGAGATTAATTGACCTGTCACAGAACTGCAATTCAACCTCAAAACATTTCTAGTCTGTATTGTTCAGTTCATCACTGCACAAATCCATGGAACTATGAAGAGACCCCTTTGTGGTTTATCTCGGAACATTTTGCATGTGAAGGCATTGTTATACGTAATTAAGAAAAGGCCAAGTTTCTGTGATCCTACTGGACTGATTAGAGAGCTGACTGGTGGTGGTTTAACCTGAGGGTTGCCAGACTTCAGGCAAGGAAGGAGGTTGAGAAGGAGAGCCCTTTGTGGTAACCTCAGGCAATGGGGAAATTGGACCCATGCTATTGGCATCACTGTGCATCATAAAGCAGCCGTCCAAGTAACTGAGCTAACCGACTCCCTACATAATAATTGCATCACATTGTATTGTGCCTTGGGTCATTTTCACCCAAAGAAAGTTTCTATATAAATGCAGACAAATGGTTACAAATAATATGACTTCCCAATAAATTATTCAAGGTTAGAATAATGTCTTTTGACTTAGACAGCTATCTTTGAGACATATCCAAATGCGTAAATATCTTAAGTAATAATCTCATCGTATTGATTGAGGCTTTTGACTAATAGTCTGTCATCATACCGAAAGCATTTTCTTTATCACCTTTACTCTCAGGAATCCCTTCATTGTAGAATTGTTTGATGTTTGTTCTTCAAATGTAGATTTATGTAATTTAAAATCAATCTTGTGTTTCTTCATCCTGACCGTTTTTGGTTGGCCCCAGTAGGTTGGCATGTAGGTGGTTTGTACTTAGTGACCCAATGGAATCCCCATCATAGCACTCTTTGAAGGAATTGGCCAGGAAATTGAACATTCTGCTGGGTAATTCACCCCCCTCTGCCCCCCACTGTGACCACCGAAAAGAATCTGAAAAGATCTATTGAAGTTAATCAAGGAGGCAAGGTTAGGCTCTTTAATACCTAGACCATTTCCTGACAAACTATTCAACTGATTTCCTCACTGCTCCATACCATCTCCCCTCGACTCTGATGAGACACAAACCCCCTCACCCCCTTTTCCCACTGGGTCCCAATACCCCCAGATCCTTAACACTCACTCACCTACCCGCAAGACCCAACATCTGCACACCACCACCCCCCCAACTCACTCAGCGTCATAGCCAACCTCCTCACTTGCCCCTGCTTTGGTCCAGACAGCCCTTGCTCCACTTCCACGAATGATTCCATTCCTACACCCCTTCTGCTCCAAATCTGACCCATCTCTTTCTTCAGGTCTGGTCCTCACCGCGCCCAATTCCCTCATAGGCTGGAAAAGCCTGCTGTGGATTTGGCCCTCAATCTCCTCCTTTAGGCCTGACCCAACACGCTGTGCACCAGAGCTGATGTCCCCTTGACCTGCTCCATTTCCTGACGTTCCTTTGACCTCCATTTCCTTACTCCTTTCCCTTGTCCTGCTCTGGACCTGACCTTTCTTTGACCTGTTCCATCCGACCACGTTTCCCATTCTCCAAATGTGACATCCCTGCCACTCTGCTGGACCCGATCCCCACAGCCCACCTTGTTCTGGTCCCAGCAAACCGCCCGCCTCCTCTGGGACATAACATCCCTTCCTCTCCTGCCACCCGCTGAACACAATATTTGTCACCCATCTGAACTCTCCACTAACCAGGTCAACACTGGCTAGCGGCACCCTACCCACATGACAATCTATCAGTATGAATTCGACTCGAATCCTAGTCCATCTACCCTCCGGGTACCCTTCAAACCTGCACCTAATCCTTCTGCCATTCTCATCTCTCACTTGCCTTTCATGTTTGCCTTTTGATAGCAGCTGCGAAAGTGGCAGTCTGTTATTTTGGCCCTTTGCTTTTCACAACAACTGACTGCTGTGAAAAAGAGTATCAGTGATAATGGGAACTGCAGATGCTGGAGAATCCAAGATAATGAAATGTGAAGCTGGATGAACACAGCAGGCCCAGCAGCATCTCAGGAGCACAAAAGCTGACGTTTCAGGCCTAGACCCTTCATCAGAGAGCGGAAAGGGTCTAGGCCCGAAACGTCAGCTTTTGTGCTCCTGAGATGCTGCTGGGCCTGCTGTGTTCATCCAGCCTCACATTTCATTATCTTGCTGTGAAAAAGAGTTGTGTTTTGCTTTCCCCCAACAGTTCAAACACTGAGATCCTTAGTGATGTGAAAAATTGGCCCTCCTCAGAAAATCTGGCCCATTATTTGACAATGGAATGAGGTCATAGTCAGTGTGAACATTGTCAGGTGCCAGGCATTGGTCAGACAGAGAGCATTTCCCTGATACTACTTGGATCCAGTCCGTTCCCCCAGATCGGAAATAATATTGGCTTCATTTGTGTATTTTCAATTTCTCCTTTTGTTTGGATCCTATTTATTGTTATGTATCAATCTGAGCTCAGGAACTATTTGGCCATTAAATTATTGAGTTTCCTTTTCTTGCCACTTCACTTGGAACAGTCAGTTTTGTTCTCGTGGGTCCCATTTCCTCCACTGAGCTACCTCTTTCCATGCTGTCACTGCTCTTGAAGTGGCTGCCTGTTAGTTGGAAACCAGTTCGTGACCTGGATACAGTTACAGTCGGGTGAGGAGGAGAGTTGGAATGGCTCTTTTTCTGCCCCCTCCTCACTTGAGTAATTTTTAAAAAATACATTTGAAGGGTATGCTTGTCAATTCTGTAAGCGCTTGAATGTTATTGTGTTGTGACTGTGAAATATGCAGTTTTTAGCAGCTATTTTTCTGGAAAAGTAGAGCATAATTTTTTTCATGGCTTTTAATCAAATCTAAGTAAAAATCCCAACTGTCATAAACACACCTACAAAAAGCAGTTTTCAAATTGGCAGGATAAATTAAAGGGTAATTTTGAAGAATAATAAAGAGTGAACTGATACAGGTCTTGGAGGTCGATGGCTTGCATGGGTTTGGATTGGGCTCGGTTCTCCTGTGGCTTTGGAGTCTAGACGGATGGTTTATCTGTTCTTCTGAAAGTAGCTGCTGGATTGAATTGAGTAAATATATCTCTGCTTGTGGCACAAGGATGTCATAACCGGCAGGCAGGGTACGAGCTGGCAGGATGGCTGAAGGGAGAGGAAGTGAGGCTTACACAGGGAGCTTGCCACTTCAACATCTTTTCTGCTTCTGGCCTGATGAAAACAGTTTCTCCAAAAGAAAACAAGTTAGCTGGCTTGTCACATTATCCTCTCTCCAACTGACCTGCAGCCCAAATATAATCATGGCAAGTGGATTCCAGTTGTAATTTGATTAAATCGTGGCTGAGAGAATTCTTCTTTCAGTCAGAATACTTATCTGAATTAATCTATTCAATGCTCATTCCTCGGGCAGGTGATTCAGGATCTCCTGCATATTGGAACAGGGAACAGGATTCATTTATAACCCCCTAAGATAATTTTGATTTGCTCATGCAGACAGGCTTTCTCCCCTAAACAACTTTGAAATTTGTCATGTACAGTGTCGGAAATATTCTTCCCTCTTAGAAACATAGAAACATTGAAGATAGGAGCATGAGGAGGCCATTCAGCCCTTCAAGCTTGTTCTGCCATTCTTCACGATCATGGCTGATTGTCCAACTCGGTAGCCCTAGTCCTGCTTTCTCCCCATAACCTTTGATCCCATTCACCCCAAGTGCTATATCTCATCACCTCTTGAATACATTCAGTGTTTTGGCATCAACTACTTCTTGCGGTCATGAATTTCACAGGGTCACCACTCTCTTTGGGTGAAGCCTGTGGTCTCAAATCACTAGAATGTGGCCTCACCTTTTAAAAATCATCCCAGTGGTTTCCTGTCAGTATATTCATGACATCTTTTATTTAAGACATCACAACTTCATTTCACCGTGGCAAGCTGGAAGTGCTATTGTGGTCCTCGCCAATGGAATCCATACCGAAATGTTTGTAATTGTGTGAACTCACGGTAATTACTCATTCGTCTCCACGAAAGAGGGAAAAACCATGTTAGTGTTGTTTATTTAGCAGTGAGAGAGTTTCATGTTATGAGGTCATTTATGAACAGCTTCTCTGGCCTTGAGCAGTTAGTTTTAGAAGTGTGGAAGATCATTTCCTCAGGAGGAAATTGATATTGTAGACTTTTGTTTTGTTCGTTTCCTTTTTTATGTGTTATGGACGAGGCCAGGCCCCCTCAAAATATTTTGAGTTGGTAGCCTAGACTCGAACTTCTTGTAATTGATTTGAAAGGCAGGTGTGAAGTGGGTTTCCTAGGTGCAATACAACCAGTCAAAGTACTTGGCTTTAAGCAAAACAAAATTTATTTAAACACTACAGTTGAAACATGAACAAAAGAAAGCGGAATTTAGAGTAACTCAACTATTGGAAAACCCAATACAGCAACTTAACTAATGAGCTGTTCCAATAGAGTAACATCCCATAAACACACTCCTTGGCAAGAAATGTAAATTCAAACACATATTCTTACAGGCAGGAAAGAACAACATCCAGAGAGAGTTTTCAGGCAAGTCAGTGGAATTCTTTAATGAAGGCTGCAACACTTCTGGTACTCAAAACATCTTGTGACTGCTACAGCTTAAAAAAAAACTAGAAAAAATCTGAACTGGGAGAACTGGCTACTCCCCTTCCATTATTAAACTGCTATTCCCTAGACTCTTCAGTGCTTCGATCTTTACAACTTCTCTTCCAAAAAAACCAAGGATAAAATAACCTTCTTAAAGTCACGGCATCATCACAAATGTCTCCCCTTAATTCCAAAAGCATGTTCCAGTCTTTATTCCATATCCTGTACAATAATGTGTATGTAATTCTATTTTTGTACATCCTGATTTGCAGTCTACATGTCTCAGTGAGGATCTTTCAATCTAATTGATTGAGGAGCTTCCCTGCTGCTTGTCCAATTCACAACGCCACAGATTCCGCTGTATATATCAACCAGGGAGTTAGTAGATATCTTGGTTGTCAAGCCTGACAGATGACAGTGTGACTGTATGCGAGGGAAACAGTGGAAGCCATTCCTTCACCATTCACAGTGAAACCCAAACCTGTGTGCATTTTTCTTGACAATGCTGCAATGAGGCAGAAACCTCTCAATAACAACACTTAAAATTGCAAATAAACATTTGAGAAAGCTGGAATTAGACAGCATTCTGTCAGCATTTTTAAAAGAGAAAGGTACGGTTCAGTGTTTAATTGGTCAATTCCGAAACCAAAGCTGTAAATTTATTTTCTTTGCTCATCATCTTCTATAGGATGTTGTAAAGGAGACTCAGTGTATTCCCTCATGGAATCTCAGCCAAGAGGGTTCAGAGGATTATAGTGTGAAATGGGTGATTACCAGATTAGCCAAATCACTGCTTACGATTTTGAGTTCCATTCATTTCACCAGAATAGATGATTAGGTGGGTTGCCTACCTCCATAATGGCCACTTCACATCTCCTCCCAAAAATTCAAATCAGCCCAATAATTTTTTAATGAGTTGGCAGAGAATGAAAATTGCACAATTTAAATGCACTTTAGTTGAAATTCAGGATAAATAATTGTTTTAGTTTTGGAATTGCCTGACTATTTTATTGTGAAAATCAATACAATTACACTGCACATTTGAAAGGCAGTCTGTTGAGTAGCATAGCAAATAACGGATTGAATATTGAGCAACTGTCTCGGTCAGGCTGTTTAGAACTGAAACAGTGATGTTGGAGTTGGTTGCTGTGTAGATTTTGCTGAGAGGAACTTTTTTTTGGGTTATGTACAAAGTAATTTTTGTCAAGTTTGAAGAACAGCTCAAGAATAGAACGCGAGAAAATTTCAACACTTGACTGTCTCTATACCCGAGCGGGCTTCCACAACATTCCAGATCAGTTCATTGTATCAAATGTATTTTAACATCTGAAGACATAGTTCATATGTTTCAGCCTTTAATAATTCTGGCTTTATCCAGATTGTGAAAGGGTACAGCTTGAGCTAGATGGCTTAGTCATAACTTGGATCTGTTGAATCGTTATTCTGCCTAATTACTCACTGCCTGAGATAAATGAGAATTACAAGATGGTCAAATCCTGCAGGCAGCATGTGACAACCTTGCACTAATATTGGCCTCCTTCAAGTTCTGAACGATTGCAAAATTCATGCTAAATAAGCGAGTCTTTGATTTTGTTCAATTTATGATCGGGTTGGGCAAGGTTCTGATCCTCTGAACCCTCTTGGCTGAGATTCCATGTACAACACAGGATGGGGAAGCATTGAAACAAGACTGGGAAAAGAAGTTTAAAATGTCACTGACATGCCTAAAACTTCAGAACCTGAGTCCAAAATAATGACATGGTCTGTGGGCTGTGTGGACCCTGTATATTTTAGTGTTTCATCTAATTAATTTTGAAGTTTTGATTGATGACAACTTCTTTAGTTGGCTCTTTATCCTTTGGTTCCTTAAAGCTTTGGCCTTTTCAAATGCCAAGTTCAGGAACTTGATGCTGTTTCCCTGCCAATCCCTATATCTGGGACCTCATTCAGGGAAAATAATCCATGACATGGTAAACATTGGGTGATATGTTGCTGCTGAATTGTTTCTTAGTCAAAACCACAACATCTCAGATAGTGTCAGTAAAGTTTTGAAGTAACATTTATTTATTTGGTGTAGCATTTATTTAAAATCCCTTGGAAGTGGAAGCTGTATCTGTGTTTTAGACTCTGTCTCACAAATGTTGTCACTTTAATACTCAAATGAACCATGCACAACTTTCTACATCAATAATGATTTGTGATGGCTTTTCTGTTTTTATAAAAAGAGGTTGCTGGATCTTGCCTGAAGTTTATCTTAAGCACATCACCCCTTAACTGTGGCAGTTGCATGTGCTTTGAATTTTTATGCAGTACTTGGAGGGGCCCAGTACTTGATGTGAATTGGGGTGCCTTGCTGTTTGTTGTCACCAATATTATGTGTTAATTAAACTAGACTGTAAAATGACACAACTGCATTTACAGCCGGGTTTTGATATTATTTTCCAGTGTTGAATAAATCTTGGTCAGATCGGATTTGTTATGCACATTGATTGAGCTAGATCAGTCTGTAATGCTGTTCAGCTGTTTCTTCAAATAGACAATTGTGCAAAAAATAGTGTCATGCAACAGATTTGGGGGCTGTGCTGTGCCAACATATCCATGCGGAGGACCCCATGCACAAATTTGACATACTCCAGGCAACCCCCTGCAAATATTGGCACTTACCACTGTTTTGTTATAAACATTGACACATTCCCAGGAACATTTTACAAGTGCTGACACACTCTCTCCTGGAGTTCCTATCCTGAATTTTGAGAGACTACCCAGAAGTAAACAGTGCTATCAAAATCACTTCTTCAATTTGTTCAGCGCAACAGGAGTATGAGGCTAGCAAGTCAGCAACTACAGAAAAATACAGGAACTGTTGATCCTTGGGACTGTCTGAGACCACAGCCTGTACTCTTTAGGGTCTAGTTTAAAAATGGATCGTTCTAGGTTTTATTGACGTTTATGAAGCAACAGATTTGTAAAAGCTGTTGATTGGAATTGTCAGCTTTCCCCAGGATACTAATCCGGGCCTTTCTTCTTCTTCAATTGAGTCTAGGTGTCTCAGTTACATCTGTAGCATATTAACAGCTGCCCTGAGCCATGTGGTAAATGTACTCTGTACATACGGCCAATATACTTGTGTCTGACATAATTTCTCTTCAAACTGCATCACCCTGATTTTCAGGCTTCCTGATTAAAACCTCGTAAATAAATTACTCAGAGCAAGAAGTAATCTCTGTCTGTACTTTGTAGAAAGGAAATATTTCCATTTGGTAAGCGATAAAGTAATAATTTAAGAGGTTTAACAGAGGTCTTTTCACCCTTAAACAATCCTGATTTTGCTTTGAGCTAATGGGTCGGAATTCCCTGGTCTGATAGGGGAAAGTGACAGAGTCCAAACCTATGTTGTGGTCAGAGGCAGGCGAGGAAGGCCACTGACACAGGGACCAAAGAAAACCTTTCAAAGACCATCTTCAAGCTCTTGTGAAGGTCACTTGGGAAGAAATGAAATTGTAACCAAGACTGAGACACGTCAATGAAGGTGGTGCCAAGAGCTTCCGATCAACATGAACAGCCACAGAGAGAAAGAGATGGAAAGTGCTGTATGTGGGACTGAAAGGGTTAATGCTAATTAGTGACATAAGCACTGCCCATTATAACGATACCTTGTGGAAGAATCCATTTAGGATCTATCATCTACATTGCTTGTGTGAACTATTGTATCAGTATCCTGGAACACACAGTAACTGGGGGAAGCAGTGACATTGTGGTAATATCAGTGGGCTAGTAATCCAGATGCGCAAGTCAATACACTGGGAACATAGGTTGGAATCTCAACATGGCAGATGGCTGAAGTTTGAATTCAATAAAAAAAAATCCAGAATAAAAAGCTAGCCCTGTGGTAGTGCCCACTGTTTTATAAACCCACCTGGTTCACTAATGTCCTGTAGGGAAGAAGACCTGATGCCTTTACCTGGTCTGTCCTAAATGTGGTTTCAGACCAACAGTTCAGAACTGTACTGTGGACTGTTAGGTTTGGGTAATGCCCCCATAAATGAAACCTAGTTGCTCAATGTGATACTCCTATAGGGAGGCAGCGAAATTGTTTTCCCCAACCACGCCTGACCAAGATCTGCAGATCTCCATGCTTGGAGGATGGGGCCAGCAAAACTACACTGTGAGGAGACACAGGCTCAGTTTACCTACACGTACAACAGACAGCTGCTTATGTCAACAAACGACCAGCACATCCAGTGGTCCATGTCTCTGCCCTCACTCTGGAAGAGCCTGCAAGGTAAGGATACAGCTCATCAGCCATCTTCCAATCCACAGCCAACACTGCTTGCTTAAAACCAGCCACCCACAAGAAACAATCATCCTGATCTCCTGGGATTACCAATGCTGACAGTTTGGGGCAGCATTTGCTCTGGGCTGTTCCCAGCAGAGAGAGCTGTTGCTTGGCAGCAGTACAGCATGGGAGTATGTTGTGGCTGCCTGGAGCACTATGATAACTGATGTGTTGACAGCAAAAGAAAATGAGATGCCAAGGAAAGCAATTGTCCAGGATTTATACACTTAGTCGGTTATTCTGGAATCGTCTTTGATTTCCTTGGAGAATGAGGCTGTTGTTAAGTGTGCCAGATGTTGCCCTCAGCTGGGTCAAATCTATATGTTGTACATGGAGCGAGCTACTGGACTGAAGGGCCTTTATTCATTAAATGTTCTCATGCTCTGAAACTCACTGTAACATTACACCCTATCAATTCAGATCACCTCAGACCGTGTTAGTTTTTACAAGAGCGCTAAAGGGTTTTTTCCAAGACCAGTGGTGTCCCTTCCCAAAAAGCTAACGACAGTGGAAACTGCTCTCTGCATGGGGTGTGTTCGTTAGGACTGTGTCCTCAGCGATCTGCATGAATAGGAAGCTGGGATTTCATCGTTACCTCCATCCTGAGGGACTGTATTGCCAACAAGGCAGCACTCCCTCTCCAAGCTGCCCAGGGGCGATGTTTACCATCAGGTGGTTTGTGCGCATTTACCGGCACCAAGCTACCTCCCAGCCATGTTTGAGAAGGTCTTGTCAGATCTGAACAGCTCTCCTGTGGTTGACCTCCAGGTGGGAGAAAAGGGTGGTGGGGGGGTCAATATTCATACTGCCAGCGGCTCCCGTCACGGCCGTTTGACCAAAGCAGTGTTAACAGTTCATGCAGTGGAGTGTTTTGTCCCTCCACAATCATGGCTAGCCAGCTGGAGGCTTTGTTAGCTTATTTATTATCTGCCCCGGAGGCCGTTCCATCTTGGGTCCCTCTCTCTGTCTATCTTTCCATTTTTCTGTCTGTCTCACATGCACATTCTCTTTGTCACTCTGTTTCTCTGTCAATTGTCTGTCTCTGTCACTCTATCTCTCTTTCCATCTGTCTCTCACACATGCACACACTGTCTCTTTCTCTCTCTGCCTCTCTTTCTGTCTATCCTTCCCACACAGACGTGCACACTCTCTCTCCTTCATTCTGTCTCTCTCTCTGTTTGTCTATCTTTCGAACACATGCAGTCTCCCTCCTCTGATTCTGCATTTCTGTGTCTATCTGTCTCATATGTGCACATTCTCTCTCACTGTTTCTCTTTCCATCTGTCTGTCTCACAGACACGTGCACACTTTCTGTCTACCCTCTCTCTCCTTTCACTCCCTCTCCATCCATTGCTTCCTGGACCTCCTAATGAGCTGGCTGTTGTGAGCTTGGTCCCTGGGACTGCTAATATGTCATTGCTGGGAGGCCATGTATTGGGAGTTCACCGACCATTCTAAATGAGACATTCATCAAGTCATCCATTGACCAATCATGCAAAAATTGTTGTTGGGGGGACTATTCCTGACCTGTTGCAGGGTCTGAATCTGCGTTTGATCTTAGCAACAGGGTCCTGAGTTCAAACAGAAAATCCTGACCTACATCAGCATAAATTAGGCATTTAGAACATATTGTGAGGTTCAGAACCAAAACATTCTTGTCCAGAGCTGAAAGAAATGCAGCACTCTTAATTTTATTTGTTCCTTGTTGATTGTAAAGTGGATGTGTATAAATGATTTGGAAGCGTGCGAGATTATTTGGAAATAGAACACCTTGTCAAAGTGTCTGTCTTCTCCACTGCTAAAAACCTCATTCATTGGCCAAGCAGTTGGTCCCCAGGCCTAATGTCTCCTCTTTCAGCCCAGTGCCAGTGTTGGTCTATTCTTTTGCAGCAGCCTAGGACGTTTTACTCCTCTAAAGGTACTATATCGATGCAAGCTGCCGTTGTAAGTATGACTCTTGAAATACTCCAAAACATAATTCATCTTAAACTACTTAAACTAATGCAAATGTACTTAAGCAAGGCATTAATTTATAAAATCTGATGTTTGCTTTATTTTTAAATATGCCAGCTCTGATTAATGTTAATGTTTCAGCTGATATTGTGCTTACTTGACAGAGCAGTTAACGATTCTGAACTGCTGAATAAGTATCGTCAAGATGTAATAACTGCAGGACATCAAGTGAACAGGACAAGTGAAGTGTTTTGAATTGAAGGCAAAAATTGACTGAAGCCTAGCTTCAATATTAATCAAGTATCTGTGCTCTGTTGTCATGAGTAGCCTAACAACTTGAAAGGTGCTTGTTTCAAATACATTTAGATAGAAAGGTTTTATTTCCAGTCTTCTGTCATCATTTATAGCTGTCCTCAATCACTGTCACCTGCAAAAAGGCCTCACTGTTTTGGAGACTAGGCTCAGCAATTTATTTCTGCTCCAGAAAGGACAACAACTGCCAAGCTGGCAATGTTGTGGGTTTGTCTTGTCTTGACAGTGCCATATTATCCATCCGATGCTTGCCTTGTAAGGGAATCAAGAGTTATGGAGGAAAGGCAGGAAAGTGGATTTAGGGAATATCAGACCCGTCATGATCTCGTTGGGTGGTCGAGCAGACTTGATGGGCTGAATGGCCAACTCCTGTTCCTACGTCTTATGGAAATGGATTTAGTAATCAGACTGTTGTCGATCTCGCAGAAATAAAATAATTGAATCTTTAGCACAGAAGTAATCGCTTGTGGAGAGGAGCAAACCACAGGTTAACAATAAAAGAGTCACCAGGAATCCAGTTGGGAATTCAGGAGGAACTTCTTTCCCCAAACAGTGGTGAGCATTTTGAACTTGCTAGCACAGAGAGTGGTTAAAGTGAATAATATAGATGTATTGAAGGAAAGGCTGCACTAACACATGGGGGGGAGAAGATAATACAGGGCTATGACTGTTGATATAGTAAAGAAAGAAGGGAGGAGGCTTGAGTGGAGCGTAAACCCTCTGGCATGGACTGGATGGGCTGAATGGGCTCTTTCCATGTTTGTGTATGAAAAATCCATTCCCTAAGACCCCTCCCTGGCCCTTCCCACAGATCCTGGCAAATAACACAACAACTGTTCGAACGTACACTTCAGTTTCAGGCACCTGACTCTTTCCCTTCAGATGGAATCACAGTGTAGCAATGTAAAAAACCTTTGTTTTTAAAAAAAAGGCTGAGGAAACATATTCTGCTGGGGTTTTGAGCAAAGTGTATTTACAACTGGTGAGAACACAGAGACCATCTTGTCGTCAGTGCATCTTCTGCAAGTCCATTATCTACAAGATAATTATAAAAGGCAATGAGTGTCTAAAATCGCCAGGCTTCGACACATGAGTGTATCACAGCTGGAAAAGAATGGACTCCTGCTCCACATCAGGCAGCCATTAACCTACTTTTGCGAGTTTCTCGATACATTTGTTTGGAACGTCTGTCAGAAATCTGGCCAACCTCAAAAAAATGTATTCTGATGAATTCCAGGGATTTTATTTTGGTTTGGGATGCGAGGGATGGGGGAGGGAAGCAGGGATTCTTCTGTGTTTGAATGTTTTGTTTCTGCTTCTATGTGATGACAATATTATGGGACAAGCTGTGAGGAATTTCTGAGGAGGCGGCTGTATTTATTTCACAGTTAAAGTGATGGCTGTATTAATCAATGTACTGTCTGCCTCTTTGGTCATCCGGCTCCATAACTCCTCATGTTCATAGACTCAAAGGGAGGAAGAAAATTGAGAGTGTCATTTTACTTTGTATTGTCCTTTCACACCTATTTGTCCCAGCACCACTAAGCTGTTGGTGGAATCACTTTTGGGCAGAAAAACATTCATCCTGTCTATTGTCACTTGCCACCATTGTAATAAATGCAGAGATTGAAGACAGCTGAGCTTTGTTACAATTTATAATTGCGATATAGATTTGTAACTGTTTTGTTGTCATCTTGACTCAGTTGGGGCTTCTCATCAGATCATGACATGTGAGCGTCACTGAGAAGTCCAAAAATTGCCATCCAGTTCCAGCATGTTCCCTCAGGGCCTCAGCTGCTGTCCCCTCTGCTCACTTCCCTTCCCTCCACTTCGCCACCGCTAACACTAAAGCAAACAACTCAACGCGTCAAGGCTATTCAGCCCCTCAAGCCTGACCTACATTCACACTTATGTGATTGTGGCCTCAACTCCATTTTGCCACCAGTCCCACCCACCCCACACCATAACCTTGGACACCTCTGTTAGTCAATAATTTATCTCCTCTCCCTTAAAAATATTCAATGATCTTGCTGCAGTCTGGGGAAAGAGATTTTTGTAGACTTTTGATAGGTTGAGAGTAAAACAAAAGTCTCCTAATCTCCATATTAAATGGAAAAATCTTTTTTTAAAAACAAGACTGCTATTTCTGATCTCTTCCACAAGGGTCAACATCCTTTCAGTGTTCAGCCTGAAGCTCCCCTGGTAGTTACTATGTTTCAATAAATTTATATGCTTCAACAAGATGGAAAAGCTTTCGGTCAACGCAGTCTGCTAACTTGGTGTTCCCTGGCCATTTACCACCTCCCCACATCTCTCTTTAAGGAAGCCTAGGATCACATTCTGTAGCCTCCCTGCTTGCTGTCCTGAAAAACACTTTGGGATTTTGTACACAATGTTTTGTTCTGAAAGTTAGATAATTGTTTACAATTTACATTTCTGTGGTGGTAATGATAAGATAAAGCAATGATTGGCCATAACAGAACATTTGGACTGAACCTCATGGTGTCTCATTATGAGCTAAGGACATTGGCATGATGCTGTGCAGGATATCAGCAGCGGTGTTTATCCAGTGGACAGAGTGCACTTAATTTTGAAATTACTGCATTACTTCCTTCTCTTTTTCTCTTCCTGTCTCCTCTTTGTCTAATTGGCATTTAGTTAATTTTCTGTGCGACTCTTGTTCCATTTCCCTTCACTCTTCATCAGTTTATATGTACGCATCCCTCTTTGAATAATGAGGCCAAGTTCAACAAGGAGATGGTGACACTTACTGATTAACAACTTAATTCATCATTAGAGGAGCTGTGATGTTTTGAATGATTAAAACAGTGAACCAAAGATTTATCTAGATTAGATAGATATCATATTCAGTGCCTGTTTTTTTTAAACTGAATTAACTGATGCTATCAGCAAAGTATGCAGATGTGTTACAGTCTGCATCAGTGTTCCTTTTCATTGAGAAGAAACATCCTGCTGTATGTTGCTAGTGTGTACCTAGGGTGAGGAGTAGACTAGGCTGGGCTGTGCAGAGTTCTGTAGTTGAATACACTGCTTGCTGCAACTTCTATCTGAAGAAAAGCTGCATGGCTAATGTGGCAGGAAGCTGACTGGACCTGCAGGAGCTGTGTCACAACATACATGTCCATACCCTTATAAGACATGGAGAGATTTGTCTTGGTCTTAAGCTGAGGGAACGTTTCCAAATAGTTTCAACCTCCAAATTGTCTTCATTACACCTTTTTTAACTTTAACCTATTTTTCTGAATCAACAGTTCAGAAATGTTATTATACGCCTCTGGAGCAAGTGGGACTTGAACCTAGGCCTCCCTGGTAGGGACACTACTGCTGTACCACGAGAGGCCCCCTCCTCATTACACCTTCTACATGTTACTAATTAAATGCAGTATCCATTGTTACACATGAGAGTTGAGGAGGAGAATTAATTGCTTTCCTATTTGAATGCTGTAAGATTTCAGTTTTCAGAATCATCGCAGTAAAGCTAATATGGCCAGAAACAAACCGAATAATTATTCTAAAAGTCTCTATCGTAGAATGTACTTAATACCAACGTAGATATCAGTTTTGGATTAAAATAAATTTGTACTGAATCACAAATTGACCCATCACACCTGCATGAGCTCTGTTGCCTAGTGCCAATCTCCTGCCTTTTCCCCACACACTGTTTCTATCCAGATAATCATTCAATGCCCTTTTGAATATCTGAGTTGAACATGAGTCCACCACAATTCCAAGCAGTGGAATTAACTTAGGTAAGCGTCAGTTGCCATGGTCGTACCAGACTTTAGGGCTGCTCTCTTATTAGAGAGACGCAACTGCTGGTGGTTTAACCTGCGAGTCACCATACCTCAAATGAGGAGAGTCATTTATGGTAACCTCAGCCAACAAATTGAACCCATGCTGTTGGTATCGCTCCTAATCGCAAACCAGTATCTGAGCTAACCGGTCCCCTACCCTAACTATTTGTTGCGTCAAAATGTGTTTTCTCACAATGCCCTTGTTTATTCCTTCATTCCACCAGGTTTCAGGCATTCATCAGATTATGTTAGATTATAATGATATTGAATGACAATTGTGTGTCTGCAGCACCAGCTATTAATAGAATAGAACAGAGAATAAAATTTCCTTTCGGCATCCAGTTCACATCAGCATTCAGAGTGAGTTGCTGTAGCTCTTGCTGGATGGTCAAGAGACAAGCTCCAACTTGTCCACAGTTTACATTGATCATCAGCTGACAGCAGTTCCCTGATGGCTGTGCAGGGGAAGGACAGTAGTGGGGGTGAAGGCCCATTCGCAACAGTTCTGTCCCTCATATCTACAAATAAGCAGCACATATTAGGGAAAGCAATCAGTATAAATATTTACTGAATTTGCCCTGTTGGTTAACTTTTGATTTGATTTATTATTGTCACGTGTGCCTAGGTATAGTGCAAAGTTTTGTTTTGCATGCAGTACAGGCAGATCATACCATACAATGATCATAGGGTGATTGAACAGAGTGAGGAATACATAGTTACAGCTGCAAAGAAGGTGCACACAAAGCAAGACTAACATAAGATTTGAAATTTGAGAGGTCTATTCAGAAATCTAACAACAGATGGGAAGAAGCTGTTCTTGAACCCGTTGGTACATGTGTTTAAGTTTTTGAGTCTTCTGCTTAGCGGAAGAGGTTGGAAAATAATTAAGTGGGGAGATAGGGGTTTTTGATGCTGGCTGCCTTTCTGAGGCAGTGGGAAGTGTAGATGAAGTCAGTGGATGGAAGGTTAGTTTGTGTGATGGACTGGGCTGTATTCACAACTGTTGCAGTCCCGGGCAGACCAGTTGCTTTGCAAAGCTGTGATGCATCCAGATAGAATGCTTTCTATGGTGCATCTGTAAAAGTTGATGATGTACTCCAAATGATAACTGTATTCAAACAGAATTCAAGTCCATACGCTTATCTGAGAGCTTTAGTTCAGTTAGCTACATTCCATAAAACTCTCACTCCATTATCAACTCTCCAAATATGTACAATCATTTCAAACCCAATTAACTCAATATTAGTATATCCATCATTTATTCCCCCATTCCCTTGGGTCTCAAACATTCCGTCAGATCATATTACTGTACAACAATTGACAATGGTGGTGTAATTATTGTACTATCTTCTAGAATTTTAAAGCAGGACAAGCTCATTTGTAATTTGTATACTAAATTAGTACCAAATTGAAGAGATGAAATACAATATGTCTACTTGGAATCATAGAATGCTAAAAGTACATTAGGGGATTTTTAATGCCATCTTGTCCATATCGATGCAGGACAAAAAACCCTCACTTGTCTTTTCCCATCAGCCTGGCAGTTTTTCCCTCTTCAGATAATTATCGTTTCTTTTCTGAATGTTTTGGCTGACTCTACAGCCATCATCATCTCAGGCACTTCATTCCAGATCCAGTGTCCCCTGGATCTCAAACTTAGAGCCGTTTCCCCAGTCACCGGCACACCACCAACCCCACCCCTGATCTCATCCCCTCTGGCAATTGCAATGATTTCTCACAAGCTACTCCTTCCAGCCTCCTTGTGTTTTGGAACAGCTCTATCAAGTCTCTTTTTAATTATTCCTTCCCTTGGGTGAATAGGTTGCAGATTCTCTATTTTTTCTA
This sequence comes from Stegostoma tigrinum, assembly GCF_030684315.1. Classification (NCBI taxonomy): domain Eukaryota; kingdom Metazoa; phylum Chordata; class Chondrichthyes; order Orectolobiformes; family Stegostomatidae; genus Stegostoma; species Stegostoma tigrinum. The sequence continues at coordinate 29,491,825 of NC_081382.1, forward strand.
CATTCCTCATCCCTGGATTCATATTCACACATCATCCCTGCACAGTGAGTAGTGCCTTCAGCCATCTGTTAGTGTGGCGCTGGAATCAGCGAGGCTGGAGTCAATTAGTCAGTGCTTGTGTCTCGTTTGGTATGAATCATGTAGCTGCAGGGATGAGGTTTTTGAGCATCACATTCATTAGTCCCTCAGTATCCAACCAAAGCATCTGGAGGATTTTAAATCCAATTAATAAAAATATTCTTGAAAGGTAGTCTCAGCAATGTGACCATGAAGCTGTCATCAAGTGTCATATGAATCCATCTGGTTCACTAATGCTCTTCAAAGAAGGAAATCTAGCATTCTGACCTGCGTGAGAACTCAGACCTACGGCAATATTTATGACTCTATCTTAGCTGCCTATTAAAATGGCCAAGTGAGAAATTCAGTTCAACAGCAATTAGGAATGGACAATAAAAACTGGTCTTGTGAACAATGTCCTTGCTTCAAAAGAATAGCTTCTTTGAAAACAAGAACTCTCTGGATGTACACCTCCTGACTTGAGTGATATCTGATAGTTTCAAGTCGAACAGCTGCCAGTGTGGATGGTTTAAAACTCACCAGGAAATAAACTGGGAACCCAGTGTGAGTGGGCAGCAGATGTCTCAGCTGGCAGTGTGAAAATAGCTGTCCAGTATCAACGATTTCCAACATAGTCACCATGAACACCAGCGTTTTGATCCTTCATTTTGAACCAGGAGTGTGGTGTCTCTGCAAGAAGTTATATATTGCAGGTAGAAATTAAACTTGATGCTTGAAAGTAGCAATGCGCCTGTTCCACTGATGTTGCTGTTTCCCACCATTAATGATGAAGTGATTTTCGAAAATGATTGCTGATGAGGGTTTGGATTCACAGCGCTACTTGTGGTACAGGACGTCACTCCTGTGTTTTTTACATATTAGTCCTCACAAGATATACCACAGATAGCCCATTTCTCCTTGGGTCAAAAAGCTGAAGTTTCTTTCCAATGTTACCTATTTTCAAGGCTATGATAATCACAGACTGACACGCACACAGTCAAATACTGATGTTGCTGCACATCACACGAACACAACTGACTGAGAGAGTGACTGAAGGTGACTTGGATAACTCTATACCAGAAATCACCAGGTCGTGAAATCATGGAACTGTCTTAAAGATATCACTCCTGACTGGTCTCTAATCTGTGCCATATTACAACAGTTGATACAGTGGCAGCCAAAATAGACCTTGTCTCCACCACTTTGCAAAGATTCTACATAGGCAACAGCAATGTTTGTTAGGCTAAAGTCCTGTCTGGTGCACACAGAAACCCACTGTCTTTTAAAAACCACAGGCATTCCATTTTTTAAAGGAAAGAACCCATGGTAATGTTTCCATCTGCTCCTTGCTGTGGTTGCTGAAGATACTATAGATGTAGGATGGGGTGAATTCTACTTTCACTGACTAAAGACATAACAAGTTGATACTGCAAGCAGTGTATCCCATACAGGATTGGACAGTGAATCTTTGACCTACTTCCTGCTTAGCAGCAGACATATTGACAATTAAATACAATACAGACTAAATTTATAAAAGAAATAGTTAATAAAATCTCAAAATCCAATGTTTCCTTACCATTTTGTGAGTCTTATCCAAAAAGAGTTTTTTAAAATGCTGTTCCTTTGTGAGATATGGGCGTCCCTGCCTAAGGTTAGGTTAGGTTCCCTACAGTGTGGAAACAGGCCCTTCAGCCCAACAAGTCCACACTGCCCGTTGCAGCATCCCATCCAGAACCATCCCCCTATAACCTGCACACCCGTGAACAGTGTGGGCAATTTAACATTGCCAATCCACCTAGCTCACACATCTTTGGACTGTGGGAGGAAACCGGAGCACCCGGAGGAAACCCGTGCAGACATGGGGAGAATGTGCAAACTCCACACAGACGGTTACCCGAGGCTGGAATCGAACCCGGGTCCCTAGCACTGTGAGGCTGCAGTGCTAACCACTGAGCCACCATGCCGCCCACAAAGCTGACATCTATTGTCTGTCTCTAGCTGACAAGGCCTCGCATGAACTTGAGGATGTACGTATGGTGTCTATTTTTTCTGCTGATGACCTGTTTTGCTTTGAGGGCCAAAAGGTGGCATCTGGTCCCTGACCTTCACATTCGATGCACCTATTTCCTGTTTCAGGAGAGCATCCTGAACACTGGGATCAGAGCTGTCCAGAAACCTATCTTCTCATTCAAAAGATGGTATCTAGCTTCTCCTCCTTTGTGTTATCAACCAGTATGTTGACTTAGCAAAGATGTTTGCCAAATTTTGTAAAAAAAAATTACATTTATATAGCACCTTTCAAGACTTCAGGAGCTGGCAAAGCAATTGGCAGGTGATCACAGACAATTCAGTTGTCATCGCTATTTAAAGAAACTGCCAATTTGCAGACAGCAAATTCCACAAATACCACAATAACCAGCATTTTGCTGATTAAACTTTTTGTGTTGTTAATTGAGGGATAAATATTGGCAAGGACTCTGAGGACAATTCCACCAATGTTCAAAATTATGCAATGGGATCTGTTATGTTCTCCTGAGAGAACAGGCAGCTTAACTTCTCTCCAAGGAAACGTGTCTCTGATTGTATAGTGCCATAGGGCTGCGTCAGAGTCAGTTCAGTTCTTTTGCCCCCAGGTCTCTGAATAGGCGTTGAACCCACCAACGTCCTGCTGCTGAGGTTGCTACCAACAGAACTGCAGATCCAGTTTGTGATCCTGTTCTCTGTAGGTTCTCACTGTGTGACCATTTCTTCATTGCAACAAAGAGGTGAATCTCAAATTCCTCTGTTCTGTCAGCTAATTTTATCATAAACTTAAGCAGGACATGCTGGAAATGTGCAGTAATTCTGTCAGTAAGCTCCACTTACCTGCTCACTCACCATAACCCTTATGGTATTGAAGAATCCAACAGATATTTATTGAAATGAACTATTATATACAAACATTACATTCCTCAAGTATGTAGTGTCTGGACTAACAGTAAACTAAAGTTTTACAACAGAAGAGCATGTTTCTAGTAGAGTACCATGCTTCAAGTGATCTGAGGTAATGTAGATTCAGAGACTTATGCAAACACGTAGTGATGACATTAGTTTGTCTCTTCAAGGCATATCAATCAGGAGATACAGCACAGCAGTGAGTGGCTGTAAAAGAAAAGGTGCGTTCATATACTTGGTATGATCGTGCTTCGAGCCAGCTAGGTATTTGGACGATTTCAGATTTGCTGTGCTGTTGGTGTTTCATATCATTTGTCCCAATCCTGGTCCAAGTCAGTCAATCTTGCTAAAAACACTAATTGCCAGAGAGAGAATTTCAATCAAAGTCAAAACTAGCAACATGGCAGTAGATATAGAAAATGTGAGCTATGGCAAACCATGAAAAAGAGAAAATTAGTAATGGTGAAGAAGTTGAAATATTTAGCTTTAATAAAGAAATACTGGAATGCAATCTTTGAATTACAGTATTGTTTATAATTTAATTTTTGTTTATATATTCCAAAGCCTGTTAAAATGTCTCAGTTTGAATCCTCTCAAGCTGTTTGATTTACAAAATGGAGAAGAAAGAGTTCCTTGGAATGCAGTTTATGTATTACATACAATCTTTGCCTTAGCAGCAAATTATTTGGCCTCTGCTGATGTTTATGCTCCTCTATGCTTTCCCAAATTTACACACAACTAGACTTGCAACAAAAGTATGCTCAGATCTGGAGTAGGCCTTTCTATGAGCCAAGAGGACACAATTCTGATCTCCCATTGGCTTCACTTTTTAAAGAGAATGGAGTATTCAATTAGGGAGGCCTTGATAAAACTATAGAGGGCGTGAATTAGACCACATCTGGAATGCAGTGAACAGTTTGGGCTCCCTCACCCAAGGAAAGATACACTGTCATTGGAAGCATTCCAGAGACAGTTTATTAGGTTCATCCCAGAAATAGAGGGATTTTCTCGTAAGGATTGGTTGAATAGCTTGGGCTTGTACTCTTTGGATTTTAGAAGATTAAGAGGAAACACACAAGATTCGTTGGGGGCTTGACGGGATAGATGCAGAGATTGTTTCCCCTTGTGGGAGAATCTAGGAGCAGGGAGGTATAACCTGAGAATAAGAGCTGCTCAATTAGGACAGAGACAGGGAAGAATTTCTTCTGAGGGTAATGAATTTGTAGAAATCTTTACTGCAGAGGGCTACTGAGCCTGTATTATTTGCTATATTCAAGGCATCAAAGGTTATAAGGCCGGAAAGCAGGGTTGAGGATTTCAGATCAGCTATGGTCTCACTGAACGGCAGAGCAGATTCAATGGGCCGAATGACCTACTTCTCCAACATTTTATGTTCGTATGGTCTAATGATATCCAAAAGGTAAAGCACCATAGGAACCTAGACATGGGTCTGGGCTGAGATCCTCCGTAGATCGGAAGGTCTGCCTGAGTTCTCAGTTAAATCACAAATTCTTCAGTACTTTCAGAAACTTATACAGCCCAGTGCTGTTCAGCAGATACTCGAAGGCCTGTACGTCTGGTATCTGTGTGTCTGTTTGTTGCTCTGTCCTCCTTCATCTCTGCCAAGGGCTTGGGGCTGGTGGGAAGCAATGAAGGAGTTGGGCTGCTGAACCACACCAGTGAGATCTGCCTTAATATACATGTGCAACAAAAACAGAAATTGCTGGAGAAGATCAGCAGGTCTGGTGGCATCTTTGGGGAGAAAGGCAGAGTTAATGTGACCAGTTAATGAGTCCAGTGACCCTTCATCAGAACTGAAGTATTCAGGGAGATTCTAGTCCAAACCTGAGGGGGTTGGTAACCTTATTCCTCGGCTATCCATTGAGCTTGATTTTCAAAAGTGAAAACAGTGTCGGGCTCAGCTCCGATGCCCCTCATAGTCAGTTAAGCTGCTGTCAAGCTTGCGAACTCACCCCAACACGCACTCTCACCAGTTCGCAGCATGAAACGTGCAATTATAAACTGGGAGTGCCAACTGTCTTATTGTCACAGCCCAACACAAGCCATAGCCTTTAGGAGAGAGGGGAAAAAAATAAATGCAGTAGATGTTCCAAGCTGTCACATGTACAGTTGCAATAAACTTTCCAAAACCATTATGTGTACATTTACAGTAGATGTTCCAAGCTGTTGTATGTACAGTTGCACAGATGGAATCTGTGACTATTCACCTAGGGTGGCACAGTGGCTCAGTGGTTAGCACTGCAGCCTCACAGCACCAGGAGCCCAGGTTCGATTCCAGCCTCGGGCGACTGTCTGTGTGGAGTTTGCACATTCTCCCCGTGTCTGCGTGGGTTTCCTCCGGGTGCTCCGGTTTCCTCCCACAGTCCAAAGATGTGCAGGCTAGTGAACCAGCCACACTAAATTGCCCATAGTGTTCAGGGGTGTGTGGGTTATAGGGGGATGGGACTGGAGAATGGAGTATTCAATGGATTCTCCAAGGGGCGGCGTGGACTTGTTGGGCCAAAGGGCCTGTTTCCACACTGTAGGGAATCTAATCTAATCTAATCCAAGAGAAGATTAAAAGGAGATTTGATGGAGGTATTCAAAATCAAGAGGGGTCTGGACAGAGAGGCAGGGGAGAAACTATTCCCATTGGCAGAAAGGTTGAGAACCAGAGGACGCTGATTTAAGGTGATTAGGTAAAGGAATAATGCTGACTCAAGGAAGATTTTTAGAATCTGGAATGCCCTGCAAAGAAAGTAGTCAAGGCAAACTCAATTACAGCTTTCACAGAGAATTGCATAGATATCTGAAAAGGGAAAAATTGCAGGACTGCATGGGGAGTGGAACTAGATGAACTTATCTTGCAGAGAGCTGGCACACACAGAGTTAGCTTCATGGCTTCCTGTACTGTAACCGTATGGTTCTATAAGTTGGGCTTGCAAAATAATGATTTGTTCATACACGCAAAGGTCACAGGAGAAAAAAAATCATTACTTAAATAGTTTGACATTTAAACAGTGACATTGCTGTGCCAAGTGGTTAACTGAACAGAAGTTGGAATATTTTTCACATCTCTAGAAAGGGCAGTAGGTTCCCCATATTTCTCTTAGAGGTAACTTTCTATTATATAGAGTTTAGTAGGTTGTCTTTCGAAGGAGTTCAGGAGGTTCTGTGAAAGTGTGATCCCCGGGCTGGGAGTCGAGTGAAACCTCCGGAGTGCAGAGTTCAAAGGCTGTCTCACTGAGGGGAGGAACACTTAGAGCAGTGTGAAAATGAGAACCCTCTCTTTTTTTCTCAGAAGCATCCTTTTTGTGCTGTGTAGTGCTCTCGTTTAGATAGCACGTTTGTGATTACTAATGGGTTTGAAAAGGAGTTATTCAACCAAAAATAAATCTGTCACCCACTGGTATCATCTATCTATCATCATCTTCTGAATCATTTCTGTAGTTCTCATAGGATTACCCAAGTTCCTACTGGGACAATTGAGATCAGATGTGTGTTTTATGCTTGATGTCACAAAGACAAACAATTGTCTTTACAATCATTTATACTTGAGAGAGAAAAAGTGTACTTCCAGCTTGCTCATTAGAGGAATATGAACATGTTCTGTTTTCCTTTCTGTGATCAATGAGTCTACACAGATTTAACTGAAGCCTTGTGTGTTTTTTTTCTCTCTCTTTTGCTTGATGCATAGATTATCTTTGAAGATAGAACCAGGGAACAGTTCTCCCCGTCTGGTCTCCTCCAAAGAGGACCTAGCAGGTAAGGAAAAGGATTTCAGAAATTAATCCCTTCAGATTTCTCTGGCTGTAAGAACTGAAGCCACTGCCTATGAATTTCTGCTTTGTACTTCACACACAAAGTAACAGTAAATGCAGCCAGGATTACTTCAGCAACACACCCTTGCTTGCCTTAGTGGCTGAAATTGTTGCTTTGCCCCAAGTCAGGTTTGCAACAAATGTTCTGGATGTGAGTTTGCTCGCTGAGCTGAAAGGTTCGTTTTCAGACGTTTTGTCACCTTTTTTTTTTATTTGAAAAAATATACTTTATTCATGGAATGTACAAAAAATAAAACATTCATACACCTACCCAGTCATGCAAGCCACTCCGGGTTACCCGGGAGTACGTACACCAACTAAAGGAAAAAAACAAAACAGAGGAAAAAAAACAAAGCAAAGAAACCGCCCCGGCAGTCGTCACGCCGCACAGTCCCAGTTGGCCCCCTGACCAGTTGGGGAAGGCACCAGCTGGGCCCAGTTACCAAATAGGATTCTTTTCCCTTTTCTGGACGAGGGGGCTCATACAGTGGTCTTTCCCCACCGCGCCTTGGCGGCGGCTGCCCCAAGCATTAGCGCGTCCCTCAGCACGTAGCCCTGGACCTTGGAGTGCGCCAGTCTGCAACACTCGGTCGGGGTCAGTTCTTTCAGCTGGCAGACCAGCAAGTTGCGGGCAGACCAAAGAGCGTCTTTCACCCCATTGATGGTCCTCCAGGCGCAGTTGATGTTGGTCTCGGTGTGCGTCCCCGGAAACAGCCCGTAGAGCACGGAGTCCCGCGTCACGGAGCTGCTCGGGACGAACCTCGACAAATACCACTGCATCCCCCTCCAGACCTCCTGCGCATAGGCACACTCCAGAAGGAGGTGATCGACAGTCTCGTCGCCCCCGCAGCCACCTCGAGGGCAGCGTGCGGTGGTGCAGAGATTCCGGGCATGCATAAAGGATCTCACTGGCAGAGCCCCTCTCACCGCCAGCCAAGCAATGTCCTTGTGCTTGTTTGAGAGTTCTGGCGATGAGGCATTCTGCCAAACGACTTTGGCAGTCTGCGTGGGGAACCACACGACGGGATCCACCCTCTCCTTTTCCCGAGGGTCCCGAGGATACTACGTGCTGACCACTGCCTGACGGCCTTGTGGTCAAAGGTGTTTCCTTTCAAAAATTTCTCCACGAAGGACAGGTGGTACGGAACGGTCCAACTACTCGGAGCGTTCCGCGGCAACGAGGCCAGGCCCATCCTTCGCAACACCGGGGACAGGTAGAACCTCAGTAAGTAGTGACACTTGGTGTTTGCATACTGAGGATCTACGCACAGCTTGATGCAGCCACACACAAAGGTAGCCATCAGGGTGAAGGTGGCGTTCGGTACGCCATTTCGCCCATTTCCCAGGTCTTTGTACATGGTGTCTCTGCGGACCCGGTCCATCCTCGACCCCCAAATGAAGTGGAAGATGGCCCGGGTGACCGCAGCGGCGCAGGTCCAGGTAATAGGCCAGGCCTGCGCCACGTACAACAGTACCGAAAGCCCCTCGCACCTGACAACCAGGTTCTTACCCGCGATCGAGGGGGACCGGAGCGTCCACCTGCCCAGCTTCTGCTTCAATTTGGCGATACGCTCCTCCCAAGTCTTAGTGCATGCCCCAGCTCCACCAAACCAAACACCCAGCACCTTCAGGTAGTCTGTCCTGACGGTGAAGGGGATGAAGGAGCAGTCATCCCAGTTCCCGAAGAACATGACCTCGCTCTTACCCCTATTGACTTTGGCACCCGAGGCCAGTTCAAACTGGCCGCAGATGTCCAATAGTCTACTCACCGACCGACGATCAGTGCAGAAGACGGCGACATCGTCCATGTACAGGGAGGTCTTGACCTGAAGGCCTCCGCTGCCTGGGATAGTCACGCCCTTCAGGCTCACGTCCTTCCTGATGGAGGCAGCGAAGGGCTCCACACAGCACACGAACAAGGCAGGAGAGAGCGGGCAGCCCTGCCTGACTCCAGATCTGACGGGAAAACTGTCTGATTCCCACCCGTTGATCGAGACTGCGCTAACGATGTTGGCGTAGAGCAGCCGGATCCAATTGCGGATGCCCTCCCCGAACCCCAATTTGGAGAGGACGACCCTCATGTAAGCATGAGAGACCCTGTCGAAGGCCTTCTCCTGGTCCAGGCTGACGAGGCAGGTGTCCACCCGCCTGTCCTGTACGTAGGCGATCGTATCCCTGATGAGCGCGAGGCTCTCAGTGATCTTCCTGCCCGGCACAGCACAAGTTTGGTCAGGGTGAATCACTGACTCCAGGACAGACCTGACACGGTTGGCAATGACCTTGGCCAGGATTTTGTAGTCCACGTTCAAAAGTGAAATGGGACGCCAATTCTTAATTTCTTCCCTCTCCCCCTTCCTCTTGTAAATGAGGGTGATGATGCCCTTCCTCATGGACTTGCACATTTCCCCTGCCCGAAGCGCACTATCGTACACCTCCAGCAGGTCCTGGCCAACCAGGCCCCACAGAGCGGAATACAGCTCGACCGGTAAGCCGTCGCTTCCGGGAGCCCTATTCCTCTGCAAGGACTTGAGGGCTCTGGCCAGCTCGTCCAGGGATATCGGCCGGTCCAGCCACTCCCTCGTGCCGTCATCTAAGACCTCCGTGATAGACGACAGGAACGACTTGGAGGCCGTGCTGTCCGTGGGCTTCGTGTCGTACAGTCCGGCATAGAAGGATCTGCTGATCCTCAAAATGTCGGGCCGAGACGACGTCACCAAGCCGTCGTCCTCCTTCAGCCGGCTAAGCACAGAGCTCTCTTTGTGCACCTTCTGAAAGGTCTCGTCCTGCTCCACGGAGCGGACCCTGGACCGGAAGATTTTCCTGGAGGCCTGCGCAGCGAAGAGCGAGGCTTGCTGGCCCCTCACCTCGCGGAGGTCCTCCGTGACATCGACCCCCATCAACTGCAGAAGGAGCAGGTTCTGCACCCTTTTCTGGAGTTGCGACAGCTTTCCCCGCCACTCTCTTGCCTTCTGAACACCCTTGAGGACAAAGAACCTCTTGATGTTCTCCTTCTCCGTCTCCCACCAGTCGCCTGGAGACTCAAAGAGGGGTTTCACGGTTCTCCAACCGGCGTACTCCCTCTTAAGCTCCTCGACGTTCTCTGGGGTCAACAGAGTCGTGTTGAGCTTCCACGTCCCCTTGCCGGCCAGCTGGTCGACCTGTAAGTGACAGTCGGCCAACAGGAGGCAGTGGTCAGAGAAGAACACCGGCTCGACACCGGTGGACCTGACCGAGAACGTCCGTGACACAAACAGGAAGTCTATCCTTGAGCGGATAGACCCGTCTGGCCGCGACCAGGTGTACCTCTGCTGCGCTCCGTCTGCAGGGGTGCTGAAGACGTCGAGCAGCTTGGCATCCTTCACCGTGCCCATCAGGAATCTGGACGTGACGTCCAGTTGAATCCCCCCACCCGCTGTCCCCACGCCGGATCTTCCATCTGCATCGATGATGCAGTTGAAGTCTCCGCCTAGGATGACTGGCCTGGACGTAGCCAGCAGGGGTGGAAGCCGCTACAGGACGGCCAACCGCTCACTCCGTACCGCTGGGGCGTACACGTTGATCAGCCTCAGGGGAGCATTCCTGTAGGTGATGTCAGCCACTAGGAGGCGCCCCCCCACCACCTCCTGAACTTGAGAGATAGTGAAGTTGCGCCCCCGCAGCAGAATAGCCAGGCCCGAGGAGCGACAGTCGTTACCCCCCGACCAGATCGAAGGCCCACAGGTCCAGGCGCCGGACCATTTCCCGTACCTGCCGGGGTGCGGTATCCCGCACTCCTGCGGAAACAGGAGGTCCGCCTTGATGGTGGTCAGGTAGGCTAACGTGGACACACATCTCGCGGTTGACTTGACGCTGCGCACATTAATGCTTGCAACTCGTACCCCCATTGTGGGCAGTGACCGCAGTACCCTCCCCAAGTCCAAGGTCCAGCCCCTCCATCTGTCCCTTCATGCCCATTGCCCGGGCTAACTGCTGGACGCTCTCCGGGCTCAGGAAACCATCCGTGCTGCCTTCCGGGTGGCATCCCCCCGTCAGGGGTGCGGAGGTAGGAGGGTCTGGCTCCGGGTCAGGCTGGGGACGCGCTGTTTCCTCCTTCCCGCCTGGAAGTTCCGGGGGGCCCTCCAGTGCTCCAGCGGCACTTGACTGGGTGTCGGAGTGAGCCTCAGGACGCCTCCCATCACCTGGAAGCGGGGTGCTGCTTTCCTTCCCCCTCGAGACCTTTAACTTCTGCTTCGGGTGGGCCCTCTCCAAATCCTCCTCGTCAGAGGAGCTCTTATAGCCCCCCTGTAGCTGCCTCTTCCTGCCTGATTGTTGCGGTTCCTGGGCCTGTCGACGCACCTTCCTCCTCGCTTTCCGGACTGTTGTCCACTCCCCTGGGTCGCCTGTCGCCGCCTCCATTGGCTCCGGGTTTTCGGGGGGGATCGGAGGCTGCAGGGGTGCTTTGCTGGCCTCGGGCCCATCCTGCACGGCCTGGCCCTCCTGCACATTAGTGGGGTCCTTGCTGGGCCCTGGTGCCTTCCTCCTCCGGGGGGGCTGGCCCCGCATTTCCCCTGCCGGCGACCTGGGCGTAGGTGGCACCCCGCTGCGGGCATGCCCTATAGAAGTGGCCCGCTTCCCCGCAAAGGTTGCAGCTTCTCTCTCGTGGGCAATCCTTTGCAAGGTGTCCCTCCTCCCTGCAGATGGTGGCTTTGCAGTCGGCCGCCATGTGACCTGACCTACCACAGGCATGGCAGACTTTAGGTTGCCCTGCATAGGTCAGGTAGCCCCTGCTACCGCCGATCGCGAAGCTGGACGGTGGGTGTGCGACATTCCCGTCTGCGCCCGTCCTCAGCGTCACCTTGACCTGCCTCTTACTCGTCCAGATGCCAAAGGGGTCCACGATGTCAGTTAGGTCCCCTTCCACCTTCACATACCTTCCGAGGAAGGTCAGGACATCAACTGCTGGCACATGTGGGTTGTACATGTGTACAGTCACCATACGGCTCCTCTGTGCTGGCATCACAAACAGTGGGACAGCGGTCAATACAGAGAGGGGGCCCTCACCTCCTTTCTCCTTGAAAACCTCCAGGAAGCGCTCGCAAAGCTTGGCACTCCTGAAGGTCACGTCGTAAAAACCTCCTCCGGGGAAATCCTGCAGGCAGTAAATGTCCGCAGCAGCGAACCCACAACAGTCCAACAGGACCCTCTTCACGAAGAAGGTGCGGTCCACAGGTGCACCTTCATCCACCTTCTTTACAGAAACACGGATGGTGTTCCGGACCCCCTGACCTGGGGCACGAGCACTTGCCACAGCCATCGTTGCAGGTTGGCTGCTCCCCTGAACCAGCGTTAGGCCGAAGCCAGCATTAAGATCCACTGGTCGCAAGGGTGCACAGCCAACCCGACGTCCTCCTTTCACCTCCAAGATAGCACTCTCGTCCTCTCGGTCCACAAGAGAGTGGGTCTTTATTGTGTTCGAGGTGTAAGCTAGTTCACTGAGCTTGCCGGTTTGTTCCCAGATGTTTCGTCACCATTCCAGATAACATCATCAGTGAGCCTCCGACGAAGCGCTGGTGTTATGTCCCGCTTTCTATTTATCTGGTTAGGTTTCCTTGGGTTGGTGATGTCATTTCCTGCGTTGGTGATGTCATTTCCTGTTCTTTTTCTCAGGGGATGGTAGATTGGCTCCAAATCAATGTGTTTGTTGATGGAGTTCCGGTTGGAATGCCATGCTTCTAGGAATTCTCGTGCGTCTCTATGTTTGGCTTGTCCTAGGATGGATGTGTTGTCCCAATCAAAATGGTATCCTTCGTCATCTGTATGTAAGGATACGAGTGATAGTGGGTCATGTCGTTTTGTGGCTAGTTGATGTTCATGTATCCTGGTGGCTAGCTTTCTGCCAGTTTGTCCAATGTAGTGTTTGTCACAGTTCTTGCAAGGTATTTTGTAGATGACGTTCGTTTTATTTGTTGTCTGTATAGGGTCTTTTAAGTTCATTAGCTGCTGTTTTAGTGTGTTGGTGGGTTTGTGGGCTACCCTGATGCCAAGAGGTCCGAGTAGTCTGGCAGTCGTTTCGGAAATGTCTTTGATGTAGGGGAGAGTGGTTATGGTTTCTGAGCCCGTTTTGTCTGTTTGTTTGGGTTTGTTGCTGAGGAATCGGCGGACTGTGTTCATAGGGTACCCATTCTTTTTGAATACGCTGTATAGGTGATTTACTTCTGCTCTTCGTAGTTCCTCTGTGCTGCAGTGTGTGGTGGCTCGTTGGAATAATGTTCTAGTGCAGCTTCGTTTGTGGGTGTTGGGATGGTTGCTCCTGTACATACAGATAAGGAAGGACACCACTTTGATTGGGACAACACATCCATCTTAGGACAAGCCAAACAGAGACATGCACGAGAATTCCTAGAAGCATGGCATTCCAACCGGAACTCCATCAACAAACACATTGATTTGGAGCCAATCTACCATCCCCTGAGAAAAAGAACAGGAAATGACATCACCAATGCAGGAAATGACATCACCAACCCAAGGAAACCTAACCAGATGAATAGAAAGCGGGACATAACACCAGCGCTTCGTTGGAAACTCACTGATGATGTTACCTAGAATGGTGACGAAACGTCTGAAAACGAACCTTTCAGCTCAGCGAGCAAACTCACATCCAGAACCTCAACCTGAGCTACAAAAATCTTCTCAAAACTCGCTTGCAACAAATGTGTTATATGATTAAAAATGGGATCAAGGAGCAGTGTGATAAGTAGGCGTAGAATTCCTCAGAGATAGTAGGAACTGCAGATGCTGAAGAATCTGAGATAACAAGGTGTAGAGCTGGGTGAACTCAGCAAGCCAAACAACATCAGAGGAGCAGGAAAGCGGACGTTTCGGGTCTGGTCCCATTCCTCATAGCTGATTTGCAAATGTATTCATGCTGTTTGAGACAAACAACAAAAGGTCAATTGTTTGCTGCAGAGTAAGTTTCTAGTGTGTAAAATACAATGTTCAAATACAAGCATTTGTTATATTCACAGAAGGATTAAGAACTTAATGAAAAGGAATCAGAAGTGATTTTGTGTACAAGGCTTTTTTATTCTCCTATGCTCGGAATGGCCCTGTGATTTTCCCATAACCAACTGCAAGATAATTCCTTAATTATGCCTTCTTGGAAGTCTTGGAGTGTAATTTTTACAGTAATGACATCAATCAAAGTAATTTTCTCATTGGATTTAAGTACTGTTAGCATTGCTATAAGTTTTGAGACTGATGTGTGTGCATAGTCTAAATGTAATGGATGGTTTGCAGTAAGTAATAAAAATATAGGTTAATGGAGGAGGCCTGTAGGGATTCAAGTAGCACTTGAGCTTGCTTACATTATATAGTGTCACTTAAAGTTGGTTAAATACACCTTTTATTGCACCCATTTAACAATTTCTGGTCAGGCTTGAGTCAGTTCCTAGTTGGGGCAATTGCTGTTGATTTCCTTCACTTCCAACTGAGTTGCATGGCAAGTCAAGGACAAAGGCTATCTGTTAACTGATGGAGGTACCTCTCAGTGGAAGTAAATAATTAAATATTTGAATGGGAACAGGTGCTGAAGGAAGACGTCACTGTCAATAAGAGACATTGTTACTGCTGTGCATTTATTTCCTGTCACTGAGACTTCAAGGCTTCTGTTTATTCCAGGTATTAACTGCTTTTTGCAAGCAACTGTTTCCATCTGATTATCAGCTTGTACAACAGAGAACTGTAAACTGGAATTTAGGCTTGCGGTTTGTGGCTTCGCCTATCTTGCAATAAATCCCATGTGTTGGGAAGTCACATTGAGCCCTCTGTCTTTGTGCTGCCTTGACAGAACCAGTCACTGCCAAGTTGCTGAGCTTTCAGCAGAAGATTTATTTACATATGAAATTAAAAATCAAATGCAAAAACAATATAGCTGATTTCCACATGTTTGCTAGCTGACTGCAGGGCCTAGGTTGCTTCAGATGCTAATCCTAGTTCATGGGATCGGATGGGATGGGTTGAGATCTGTAATCCAAGAGCCAATATATCCAGTTGGGGATTGAGAAAATACTGCAGGGACTTACAGTGGACAGAGTGACAGATTTATGACTGCTCACGTCAGTGCAGAAACTCAGTGCCAACATGAGTTCTCGGCACAATCGCAGTAGTTCCATAGCAAAGCATGTCCGACACAGTAATCTTACACCAGATGTCATTTAAAGAGATGGCATTTGTCACAGAGCTTTGAGCGATGGGAGCTCATCTCTGGAATTAGAGCCTGTGGTGTCTTCATTTCATGGTGCATCCCACCTACATCTTTTCGTTACAGTATAGCGTAATTAAAGTGCGCAGCAAATAATCTACATTCAACTCACTGCCCACATTATTGGATTTTGCTCAAGTCAAAGCTCTGCAGCAACAGCAACTTGCATTCATATAGCAAAGAAGCAGCATGGAACAACATGTGACCACTCAGTAACATAAAGAGAAAGGAGAATAGATATCCAATAGCATTGTCTAAGATGTAGACTATAGACTATCTCAAAGGAGGACGGAGATCCTTGCAGTAAATTTCAAATTTGAGGGGCTGCGCTCTTGGTGACCAGTGGAATAGCAGGGATTCTCAAGGAGCCAGAATTTGAAAAGCACAGAGTTCTTGGTGGTATTGTTAGGTTAGGGAGCAGGTTAATGACAGAGGAAGGCAAATCCAAGGGTGGGATTTGAAAATGAGGATGGAAAGTTCAAAATCAAGGTATTGTTGGATTAGGTAGGGCAAACGTATGGCTGAAATGTGGGGACAGAAGACTTGTTACCTTTAGGATCTGGGTTTTGGACGAGCTGAAGTTTAGAGTGCAACATGGGAGAGGATGGTACAGGATTGACACAAGTGCAAATGTGTAAAATTTATCCTAATCCTCCAAGATGTACTGGGGATGTTGATCATTATCAAATCATTTGTCTCATTGGTTGCAATGTGGAACTGTCACATGGTTTGAATGTTCAAAGTGGTTCTTGAGTATTTCACAGACCAAGTAATGTTCTGAATGAGATGCCAGAAAACACAGAACCAATTCCATAATCTTCACTTGCATTCTGTTTGGTGTATAAAACCAAATTTTCAGTAAAGCTCAAGTATTTTTGGATCAAAGCCAGAGGTAAATTAGCAGCTGAGCAGGTAAGTGTTACCTTCTTAGTAGACAGGGCCTGGAATCCTCATTTGAGTACTGGAGAGTAGGAGTGCGTTGCATTATTGTCGTGGAAAACATCTTGACTCAATGAAGAGAAGCACGAAGGCAAACAGAACAATGGAGCATAGTAGATAGTCAAATGCTTCTCTAAGTTTTAACAAATACTGCATTTGGGAACCATTGCTTCTAACTTGGGCATGTTTTCAAGTCTGGAATGATGCTCTCTATCAGACTGTTGAACTTGCTATTACATCATCAATTATTGGAAAATTACAGCACGGATGCATTTAAGGAGAAGCTTGATGTAAGGGGGAAATAAACAGATTGATACCGCTGGTAGGAGTAGATGACTTGAAGCTCTAGGTAGAGCTATAAGTCCCATTCCTCTACTTTGAGTTCTATGCCATTTTAATTGCTCTTGTGTCATTTTTGAAAAGGACTGCCCCTGAGTTTCCCTTTTCCTGAACGTATAACACAGATACAGGTCATTCAGCACAACCATATTAGTGTCAATCCTTCACAGAAGAATTGCCCTAATTCCATGAGTCTGCTATCCTTCAGTTATCTATCTCTCTATTAAAGGTTGACATGATCTCCACATCAATCAGTATCTCTGGTAATCTGTTCCATATTTCACTGTGCAAAATCATTTAGATCGTAAGATATAGGAGCAGAATTAGGACCGTTAGCCCATCAAATCTGCTCCACCATTTGATCATAGTGAAATGTTTCTCAGGCCCATTCTCCTGTCTTCTCCCTGTAACCCTTGATTCTCTTACCGGTCAAGAACCGATCTATCTCTGCCTTAAACGTGTTGATGACTCAGCCTCCACAACCCTCTGCAGCAATGAGTTTCATACATTCACCACCCTCTGACTGAAGAAATTCCTCCTCAACCTCAGTTCGAAAGCACCATCCCTCCACTTTGAGGCTGTGCCCTTGGGTCTGAGTCACTTCTACTGATGGAAACATCTTTTCCACTTCCAGTCAATCCTGGCACCTCAGTATTTTGTAAGTTTCAATCCAATCTCCACCCCTACCCCGTGCCCCCACCCCCCCAACTCAGTCTTCAAAGCTCTGTTGAGTACAGACCTGGAGTCCTCAACCGGTCCTCGGGTGACAAATGCTTCATCCCTGGGATCATTCTTGTGAACTTCCTCTGGCTTCCCACTAATCTTCATTGTGTGGTATACTTATTCTGCTGCTTTTATACGGTCTCTGATTTCCCTTGTCAGTCAATCTTCTGTGCCTGAAGTTAGATTCCTGACCCTTTCCATACTCTCTGTCCTATTATTTGTTCTGGAAACTTTAATAACCTCTCTTAAACACCTTCCCCCAACCCTAGCCACCCGCCCACTAATTTAAAGTTCTTGTGACCACCCTGTGTAACCTTTCCGCAGGATTCTGCTCCCAGATTGGTTCAAGTGGAGCCTATTCCTTCCTTCCTGCCCCAATTCTGATGCCATTGCTCTACGATATGGAAACCCTCTTTCCCACTCCTCTCATTTAGCCATGTGTTCACTTACCTAATTTTCTTATCTCCATGCCAACCAACACTTACTTCAGATGTGGCCACTATAAACCACAGTGAGTTTCGCCAGCTCCCACATTCTGCAGGTACAACACATCACCTGGCCCTGCATCTCCATATTATTTAATTTGTATTTAAATTTCCTGCTGGTCTTTACTGGTCTGTAAATTTGCACATTGTTCAGGAAATAATCCAAAGATTAATAACCCTTGAGGTCGTGTTCTTTAATTTTGCTCCTAATTCCTGTTTACTCCCGAACAGGACCTTTTGCCTCTTCTTGCCTATGTTGTTGGCCCCAACATGGACCACAGCAACTGGATCCTTCCTGGGTAGGCCATACACTATGTGGGACTCTCGGTCCTGCTCACAATGCTATCTGTGCCTCTCGTTACAGAATCCCCTACATTTTTTTGTGTTCCACCCACTTGAATGGCTTCCCGTGCCACAATGCAGTAGTCAATTTGACCATCCTCCCTGCAGACTCTTTCCCCAACCAGTCAAGGAGCAAATCCCTCCTATCTGCTGGATGAGATCAAGAGTGGAGTGTCCTCCAGTATTATGTTCAGGATCCCTCTACCTGTCTCAGTTGATGTCACTGTCACCACCAACCCAACCCAAACCCCCCTCCCAACCCCTACCCAACACCAGTCCCTGACCACTGGTGAAATTTGAAATAATTAATCTGCAGGGTGTGACTGTCTCCACGAACAAGATGTCCAAGTAACTCTTCCCCTCCCTGATCTGTCACTGTATTCGAAGCTCCGACTCCAGCTCATCAATTCTAAGCCAAAGACTCTTGAGTAACCAATACTTGCTACAGATGTGGTCGCTATGAACCGCAGTGGGTTCCGCCAGCTCCCACATCATGCAGGTACAACAAATCATCTGCCCCTGCACCTCCATATTATTTAGTTTTTAATTTGTATTTAAATTTCCTACTGGTCTTTAGTTTTTAATCTGTAAAATGCTTCTCCAACTTACCTTTACTCTGAAAGCAACTTAGAATAGGTCAATTTTCCTGTTCTGTCTTCTGTCTTCTGTCTTCTATGTTCAACATAAACCAGTGTTCTTTTCATTCCACAACCCACAATTATTGTGAACCAGCTCAGCCCTGTGCCGCCTTCATTTTGAATGGTTGACTGTGTCATTCTGCTCGAGCATCTTCTGTTGCAGAGTTGAGTGGCTCCAGGCCTAGCTAGAGAATCAGCTGCAATGCTTTCTTTTGGAAATGTTTATGCTGGGTTTTTGTCTTTCTCTGTATAGGCTGGAGGCCTCTGTCTGCCTCAGTAACTATCATCTCTTAAACTGAGCTGCAAGCCGTCTTCTGTATTTCCAATTTTCAGCAGCATTTGTAACCCTATCCCTCTGGATTCCTACCTTAAATCTTTGCATCCTGTTACCTCACAGTCTTCCTTCAAAACATGCCTTAAAACTACTGCTTTGACCAAACTTTTAGTCATATGACTTAGGATTTCCTTGATGTCAAATTTTGCCTGATAGCGTTCCTTTGAAGTGCTTCAGACCATTACACTACATTAAGACACCTTATAAATATCTGTTGTGGTTGTAGGTCAAATACTGTGGCTACAAGTGCAGGTCAGGGGCAGTAAGTAAGCCATTTCCTCACTCCTCAAAGCCAGGCAAACACTTACAAGGCACAAGTCAGGAGCGTGATGCTTTACTCCTCACTTTCCTGGATGAGTGCAGTACTAATATCCAGAAGCTGGATACCACCCAGGTCTAGCAATCTGCTTGATCAGCCCCTCATCCACAAGGATCCACCCCCTCCAACACAGTGCTGAATAGGAGTAGTGAGTGCTATCTACCAGATGCACTGCAAAAATTCACCAAAGATATTTAAACAGCACCTTCCAAACCCACAACTGCTTCCATCTAGAAGGACAAGGGCAGCAGATATATGGGAACACCATCACCTCAACTTCCCCTCTGAGCCCCTCACCATCCTGACTTTGAAATATGATACTGTTCCTGCATTGTTGCCAGGTCAGTATCCTGGAACTCCCTCCCTAATGGCACTGTGGGTCAACCTCCAACATATAGATGGCAGCAGTTTAAGAAGGCAGCCCAGCACCACTTTCTCAAGGACAACTAGGGACAGGCGATAAATGCTAGCCTAGCCAGCAACACCCACATCCAGTGAGTGAATTGTAATGAATCATTCTGTAATCATTGCTGTTTAAGTAATTACTTTCTAAAGTTTTGAGCTTGGAATCGTAATTCAGTACCCAACTGATGGCTGCTTACTCATTTTACTCAGAGCCACACATTGATGTTCTTAGGGATGGTTCAAATTAGAAGTTATGAATAGTCGATGATTTTCACTTTACACCATGTCCTGTCAAAAGTGCAGTGGATAGATGAAACCCAGTAAGGTCTCTGGCAGCAATGAAGAGACTGAATTAGCAGTAACTTGAGGTGGAAAATGTGGATTCAAGTTAACATGGTATCAAAATGTTTGTCTGGAGGCTTTCAATTTTCAGGCAATTAAATCCACTTCAAATGGCGGAGAAATGGAATGGCATTTGCTGCATGACAGTAAACTCTCTCAGCAAGGGGCAAATTAGTTTAGCAGTGTGGTCATATTTCAGCTGATAGATGTTGAGTTTCCTAATCTATGACATGAACCTTTATGGTTCCCCTTAGATAATGAATGTCAGCTGCTGCATCTGTAGGAAGTTACTGCCTGGTCTTATTCATTTTCAAATTGTTTGAAATAATTTCAGCATCAGATGGAGGCAACTGTTAGTCATGTGGGCTTCACCATCAGGCTTCAATGTTGACTCTCGTTTGTAAGAAAGATTACCAGTGTGTCATTTATTGCGAAGATACAACTAGACACTTGTGTTCAGAGAGAAAAGAATGTCCAAAAGACCTGGCTTTGTCTGCAGTGGTGAGGGAGGATGGCTTATACCCTTTGAGTAGGCGATATGACACTGGGAACAAAGGTTGTGAGCAGCATATATTTTTCACCTTTGTAAAATAACGCTGACGCTGCACTAACTCGACTTGTGGAACATTTTTGAAGTAATTTTTCTTTATTTTTGGTGCAGCAAGGAAGAAGTATGAAACCAGCTGCAGAAAGAATGAAGCAAATAATGTTAATATTTCCACAATCTGAGAAATCCCTTAAGGACAGCTCACAAACTAATCTCCTTGGTCTTTAATTCTCAAGTGTTTCTATTAATCCTTTATCAATCTCCAGCAGCACAACTTTACACATGTGTATATAAACTGGATATCTTGCATTTATGATAGTAACACAACGGCCTTAATATCTGAGCTGGATGTGCTTCAATAAGGTGGACCAATTTACCACTGGTACAAGTGTGGGACATCCCATGCTATCTCGTTGGGTTGTTATTGAAGTAAATAAATAATTGACAAGTAGCTCAGTGGTTAGCACTGCTGCCTCATGGCACTGCGGACCTGGATTCAATTCCAGCCTTGGGTGACTGTCTGTATGGAGTTTCTCCCTGTGTCCGTGTGGGTTTCCACCAGGTATTGTTGTTTCCTCCCACTGTTCAAAAATGTGCAGGCTAGGTGAACTGACCGTGCCAAATTGCTCATTGTGTTAAGGGATGTGTAGGTTAAGTGTTAGCCATGGGAAATGCAGGGCTGCAGAGAAAAAGAGCAGGGGAATGGGACTGGGCAGGATGCTCTTCAGAGGGTCGGTTGGACTTTTATTTGGGCTGAAGGGTCTGTTCCCACACTGTAGGGATTCTCTGATGATTCTCTGAAGTGGCTGTGCTGCACGTACATCGATGTGAACTATATGCCAATGTTTTGTTCTGTTCACGTAACCTCCCTTACTGCTTTCATAGAAAACAAAAGTTAGAGCATAATTTTGAATTCTTAGAAATGTTTTTAACTCTTCTCAAGCACTCTGTTTTATTCCTAAGAGCTGTTTTCTGAAGGATCGAATTGGAGCCAATCTTTCCATACTTTTACATTTACATACATAATTGCAAACATCTCCACTGCCTTTGCTATGCAGGCTTGGCTAAGAGCAAAGACCAGTAAAAAATATGAGTTAAGTAGGGATTTTTTTTTTGTTTTGAGATCTGAACTGAATGGCTGGTTTATGTTTGACTGACCTTTTTAAGAGGCTGTAGTAAGTTGTTCTTTCTGTGATCTTTTTTAACCATGTTCCAGTGTTTATTTGGACTGGATTAAAAGATATGATACGCTTGAAGCCTCTATGATTCATACTTAGGGGTCTGTTTAACATTTTTCGTGATGTAATTTTTTCCTCAAAGCACATTTATGAATGGGTTTTCTTTTTCCTTAGCAGTGCCACATTTGAAATTATTATTAAATGATTCATATGTATTCACTATGTACATAGCACATTCAGGTAAAGGACACAACATGGGCATGAGTTGGCCTGGGTATGTGAGGGGCCATGGCAAATAAAAGTAGAGTGTGAAGGGCGATGGGAAGTGAGAATGAGTCGGGTAATGTGAGGGTTGAGGGGGGAGAGAGTCTCATTATTTTTGTTGCTCCCAGGGAGGGCGTTCAGAAAATTGTTGTGGGCTTCTACTTCAGTTCTCCCCTGTGCATGTGGCTGCCTAAGAAGATCTGTTTCCAAGATCAATAAGCCTGACTCTGCCTCACACCTGCCTCCCCAGAGTGCAAATTGCCTGGTCTGGGGCCCTTTAAACTAAGGTGGCTCTGTCCGAATCTCTCAACTCAAAAAAAATAAAGTGCCTCAGTCACAAAATCCAGCCCATTGTGTCTCTCTAACCTTCAATCTTCCATTCACAACGGACACAAATTCAATAATCTGGTAATTTTGTGAACTCGAACATCAATGACTGTTATTTTCTTCCTCGTGCCTAATAATTTTAGAAAATCATTATTGCAGTTATCCTATATTATATTATAACATGCAACATATACTATATATAGGATTATTTTTGTCTTTATTGGTGCTGTTCGACCACATATTTACCTTAATGTTGGTATAGGGTCAATTGGAAAGCAAATAGACGGAACTTGGCTCCTGATTAACAGTTAGAGGGGTGAGGTCATACTGAAGAAACAAGAAGGAAAAATAGGGGAAAATTAACGGCTCAGCCTAGTGTCCCTGAAAAGCGACACAGAAATCGAACCTTGGTGCCCTATCTTGTGTGTTTATGCAGGAAATTGACGGTGTCAGGTTTTTTTTGCCTGAGGTTTAATTCAGCACCAAGAGCCAGCTGAAGACACTGGTTACGTCGTATATTTAGTTAGAGAACAGGAGCAGAATTCAAGTTTCAAACCCCATGGAACGAATATTGTCTGAGAGCACAATGAGGCTTTGAAAAATCCTCGCCACTGGTGCAGTCAAAGATAACGAAATTCAGCCTCCACAAACAAGAGACGTCATGCTTGTTGGATGGTGGGTACAAGTTTAAAAGTTTACTGGCATAGAATTCCAACTAGTGTCGCAGATGGATAAACTGAGGCCTTGAAACAGCAGATGACTGGAACTTTCCATAAGCATTAATTGATGCTGTTAAAATCACTTGTGTTAAAGAATTTAGAAATTGACATCTGTTCTTGTCTTCATTGCAGTGCTTAGCACAATAATCTCAAACTGCAGCAGCCTGTAAAATCTTACATTTTGATCGATGTAATTCTTTTAAGGGTTGTAGGTTTTTGTTTAAAGAGTTTACGAGACAAAACTGGCAGAGTGCTGAAGATTAGAACCTGCCACGTAAGACTAGTTTGCCACATACAGCTTTCCGCATTCCAGACGGGATGGCTCATTGGTGATAATTTGTGCCTGTTTCCTAAATCTGATCATACCATCACTCACAAACCAGGCAGACTGACATGAGTTTCTAATGGCCTTTCAGCAAGGAACACGTGGAGACCCACTTTTAGCAGCTGAAGAACTTTAAAAATATGATTTTCCTTTTTGCTTAGTGTACTCGTTTCTGTGGACCAGCCCCCACACTCCTTGCCAGACCAGTGCCAGACCCTTGACCCTTGTCAGGTCTAGGTACATGGCTCATTTTTGTGTTGGTCACTAACCAGCCATTGTGTACATTTGTATATTCTTGTGATGTGACTGCAGTATCAGTCTGCTACTGCTTTCACCCAGCAATTGCCTAATTCTAAACGTCACTTATCAGGCTCAATGCGATGGGCGTAAGAAGCCTAATTTGCTGTGCACCATGAAATGTCGCATCATCCCAATCAACAAGTGAATGAATGGATGATTTGTGGTTGCCATGTGTATTTTACAGTGAGAAAAACAGTAAAATACAGTGAAAAACTTTTCCATTGTTGCCACAATCCAGTGCCATTTTGAACAGTTTTAAGAAGATAAAAAGGTGTAGCTTAAATAAAGTCTATCAGTCTTGAGCCAGCTTATCATCATGCTGTCATCCTTCCTTTACCACCCCACCGCCGTCTGCACCAGACCCAATCAAGGTTGAGGCTCTGATCCTCAGGCGCCATCGTCTGCTGCTGGGCTGATTGTCTTCCGCTACCCCCTGACCGTCAGCTGGGCTAGACCCACCAACGTCTGAGTCGCATCTCTCACTGCTGGGCCCACCTTGTCAATGTCTCTCTGATGCCCTTCCCATTGCCAGCGACGGCCAAGTTGCAGATCCTCAGGCACTGCCTTTCGCTGCTGGGCTGACCTCACCAACGTCGCCCCTGCCAAGTAGCAGCCATCGATTCCAATGGCACTTCCCTTGCTCGCCCTGGAAAAGTTTGCTGGTTGCTGCCACAAAGTCCACGCTGGGCCGTCTCCCTGCTGTTGATGCCATCTGTTCAGGACAAGAGGTCGGCATTGTCCTGTAGAAATAAGCAATCATTAAAGACATGGCAGAAATTTTTGAATTGATTTTTGAGGAATCAACCATTAATAGATTATTGGGTCAATAATGACTCACTCGTACCTTGAAGTTACATGGTTTTATTCCAATTTCACAAACTTAAGCGTATGTGACTAAGGAATGCCATGCAGTTGGCAGTGCTGTCTTATAAATGAGATGTTAACCTGAGGTCCTGATGGATGTTCAAGATCTCATGGCACTACTTCGACATAGAGCAGGGAGTTATTCCCTGGTGTCCTGGTCAGTATAATGTCTATATCAACATCACAAAAAACAAACATATGAACTGGTCAATATGAGATTCCTTTGTTTGGGGGTTTACTATGCACAGAATTGGCTGTTGCTTATCCTGCCTTTATGACTATGGTTACATTTCAAAGGTATGACTTTGGTTGTAAAGCAGCTTGAGAAGAAAAGTGGTTTCTGATTGAAATGCATGTGTCTTTTTTCTTCGGTTGGCACATGTGCTTGGGGAGACAATTGAAAAAGCAAGGACTTGCAGCACCAATCACCGATGAGCTCAAATCTCAGCTTTCATTCAAAGTGTTCCTGGCAAACCTTATCTTCTGCTGGGTCTAGAGTTGGAGAGTTGTCTCAGGCCCGCTAACTGAGGATAGAACCATGACTACCTCATGTCTTGTCCTCTGACTGTGGAGCAATCACCAAAACTGAGGAATACAAGTCAGTGGGCACCTGATCACACTGCACAGTGTTTGAGCTCTGATCTTAATACTGTACTCAATCTGTCCAAGGGAGAAATAAGGTACAATACACAAATGATTGTGTTAACTCATTGAGTTATGAGGATAGAAGACTGAAATTTGTCTTGCTCAGCTAGCCTGGGGAGTAATTTTTTGAGACAGTTCACAAAATGTTATGAGAAAGATGTATCTAAAGAATTGTTTTCAGTTCTATGATAAGCAACTCCATCTACTTGTGTAGATTTTGCACATTCTCCCCATGTCTGCATGGGTTTTCACCAGATGTTCCAGTTTCCTCCCACAGTCCAATGATGTGTAGGATAGGTGGATTAGCCATGGGGATTGCAGGATTACAGGGATGGGGTGGGGACTTGGATCTGAGTGGGATGCTCTTCAGAGGGTTGGCATAGACTTGAAGGGCTGAATGGTCTGCTTCCACACTATCAGAATTCTATGATTCTTAAAAGGCAAATTTAACTCTGATCCCAAAAAATAGTGAAGGCGAAATCCTCAAGACCATTTTCAGAATCGGGTGCCACACCGTGTCATGTGCTGATGTGACAACACATAAGTTAACACAGTTGAAGAGTTATTCCTATAATTAATAATGAAGTTTTTTTTACCAAGCATTTAATAGGTGACAAAAGCAAGATATCGGTTTCCAGAAGCACATTCAATTTTGTGTAGGCTGACTGTACACAGACCTCTTCAAATCCTCCTTGTGTACTTTGATGTAATGACACCGCTGTGTGAACTTTACACCTCGAGATTTGAACATCGAGTTGACATTATAACTCATGGGCAGTGAATTGCTCAGTGGGATACAGACCAGAAGAACCTGTAGAAGGATCGTTTTCCAGCAAGAACTTACACCCAAAAACCTTAGCTCAATTATCTCTCCTTTTTACAGATGCTGGCTGCCTCATGGTCATTCCTGTTCCATCGCTCACAACTGAATTCATTTAGGTTCTCAGAGGAAGTCTAGTGATGACTTCCGTCGAACAAGATGTGTTTCACTGTGAAGTACATGGATTATATTTTCAAGGATAGAAACACCGTTGTCCCATTGGTGTGGAATTGAAGGAGAGTAGTCCTTGAAATGGAGAGTGAAAGTCATGACAATTGGAGATAAAATGGGACAGGAGTTTAGGTAGCCTGAGTGTCTGCATTGGTGCTGTGTTTCCTTTCTGAGGGTAGAGAATTACGTTCACCACCAGGCTGGTCATGTGGTGGAGTAAATTCTATGCCTGTTATGGACCTGACAGAATTTTGATTCCAATCTGGATGAGAACCAGGGCAATTCAATGAAGTGTTGGTGATCTATCCCATGATATTACTGTCCAGAATATTAAGTCACTTTATTTTTGAACAGTACATCTTTGCTCAATTGCGACTGGATTTCCTGAAAGGTCATCCGACTGTCAGACTTTCTATTCATTAGTTGAACATCTGGCTGCAATGTTCTGTAACTTGATGGACAATCTGGCATTGATGCAATGTATTTCTTCCTATTTCTAATGGAGAGTACTGGCTCAGGGCTGTCACTACCATTTTTGTCATTCGGTCAGCAACAGGGTCACACTTTCCGGTTGTTAATCATCGTGAGCTCAAGAACAAAAGAGACTGGTTTGTGTCTGATGTCAGCTTTTTCACCATATGATCTGCGCATTGACATAGCTGGATTTTCTGAATCAGGAGCTGGATAAGAATCTCTAATGGATCAGACACAAGGTTCCTGGTGCGTAAAAGTGTTGAAGTTCTCACGGGATCAATATGTTACAACATCGCTTCCACTCTTACCATTCATGATCCTGTCGAGGAAGGGCATGTTTGCACTTGCACATTTTACATCTCTGATGAAGTTGGCTTGTATGCCCTGTTTTGATCTGTCTTAATATTTTATTGGTAAGTTCCTTCCAATGAAGGCCAATAAAACAAAGTTCTTCGCTTAACCATAGAAAACCCTACAGAGGGCATTCGGCCCATTGAGCCTGCTCTGACCTTCCAAAGAGCATCCCATCCAGACCCATCCCATATTTCCCATGGTTAATCGACCTAGCCTGCACATCTTTGGACTCTGGGAGGAAACCAGAGCACCCCGTGGAAACCCACACAGAGATGGGGAGAATGTGTAAACTCCACACGGACGGTTGACCGAGGGTTGGAATCACACCCGGGTCCTTGACACTGAGATAGAAGTGCTAACCACAAAGCCACTGTGCCACCCTGAGTGCATCCAGTGGTGTAATTTGCGCAAAGGTTTTTAACCTCCCTTAACACTTAGAGATCTGCTCATTTGGTGGTTCGACTCTGTTCGAGGCTGAGAACAAATCATAACCGATCGGATGGCTGCATCACTTTGGTGACTCTCATTGTGTTGTATGGGATTATATCTGGAACCCAGGACCACTCCAAGTCCTTCCACCGTGCGCAAGCCATGTGCGATACAATAAATGGCTGCTTTCCAATTAGGCTAGTCTCTTTTAAAGAGCATCCAAACTTAGAACTGTTTGTGGAGAGATCGGTGTTCCTGTGATGACTTATAAATGTGTCAACCTGACCCATTGCTGTCATTTTGATTCTTTTGAACAGAATCACAATGAAGATTAAATCATGATCTGGGATTTCCTCCCCCATATAAACATGTTTTATATTATGCATAATCCAGTACTGAACTATATCAAATGGCTGTGCCTAAGAACCATTCGTTTTTGCCCAGTTTATGTTCTCACGACTTCTCTTTTCTCATTGGAGTGTTTTTGTTGGCTTACAGTTACATGGAGAGTAGGCGTGCCCTGGTATATCACTCATGACACACTGCTATGTCTTAGTCTTGAAGATAGAATGGCAGTGAGAGTGGAGAAACTACAAACAGGGCCAGGGAGAGAAATCGTGAGCCTTGGTGCTTCTCCTGTTTCTGGGCCCCTCTTCCACCACTTTTAATCCTCAAGAGCTTCTACCAAATGCCTTCACAGTGGGCTTTGGCTATAGTAGAGAATAGTGCAGCATTGAAGAAGGTCATTCAGCCCGTCAAGTCTGTGCCAGTTCTTGCCCAGAGAACAATTCTACAGTCTTCCACCATCCATCCTCCCATCTATCCAATCCTTAATTTCTCACCAAATATTTGCCTAGTTTCCTTTTGAGCCACCAAGCTGAATGTGAACCCACCACAAGATCAAGTCGGAATGAATTCCAAGTCCTAACTCTTTCTGCGGGAAAGCTTTGCTTCATGTTGCCTCCGAATCTCGTGGCAACCAGTTGTGAAGTTAAATCTGGGCCGTTTGATTATCCATTCGTTTCTATTCATTCTATCTGAACCTTTCATAATTTTAGTGAAAAATTACAAAGCGTACGAAAGAGTCACACTAGCACAGTTGGAGGTTGATTCTTCAGCATAAGGTTTGGAAAAGAGCGCATTGGCATTAACAGTGTGTCTGTGGAAGAGCAGGAAACAAAAATACTGGATTGGGGGTGTCTTTTAGGCAGCAGAAGTGTGAACATTGGAGCCCTCCAGTCAGGGTAGGGAGTTGTTACAACGTATGTGTATGCTCTCAGAACACACCGCCAACATTTACAGGTGAGACAAAGGAGTACGAGTGGTTTCAGGGGAGCAGCGTAAAATACAATACAACTGGAGAATGGAAAAGAACTCCACAGATTTGGTAGCTTCTGCAGACAGAGAAGCAGGGACAATATTTCATGTTGTGACCTTGCGTCAGTTTTACAGATTGAACAGAATCTGTATGTTATCAATTTGCCCAATGTGAAGAAATGTGAGGTGATTCATTTTGAGAGGTTGATTAAAGAAAGAATGTAAGAGATAATAATACTGTGAAAGCAGTAGTGTAACTGAGAGATATGCTTGCTTCTGATCCATAAACCTTTAAAGTCAAGTTTGTAAGTTGTAAAACCTTTTTTTTAGCATTCCAGATGTTATTAGTCAGAGTATAAAGTGCCAATGCAAACTCAATTTTTACAATTCATTAATTAGACTACACTTACAATGTTATGTCTACTTGAGGTGTTTTAGTTTAGGAGAGCTGCCAAGGCTATGTATACATTTTTCCCTTTTGGGACATGCTCATTTGTCTCATCCCCATAGCTTTATGTAACTTGATGTCTTTTATGTAACTACTTTGTGAATGATTGATTGATTTTCAAAAGGAATACATATTTGGGTACAGCTCCACAAAATCTGATTTATTAGTTTTTCTTTAATGAATGCCATGAATGACACTCATGCAATGTCATCCATTAAGGAAAATCTAATAAATCAGAATGAAAACGCAATTCTATTCAGACAGCTGAGCAAGTGAGTGATTTTGAAGCACCCATGTATTAATGAGGTGGAAAGATTCGATGAATGGGGCAAAATGGATAGCAGAGAGCTAGCCCAGGCACTACGAGTGAATGTAAACTTCTTATGTCGCTTGGTTTTTGGTTTACATTCAAGATGAATTTCCCAAGGACAGGGGAAGGCATCTAATGTACAGGAAAAGACTGAGAGAGGGCTAATGATTAACAGTGACATGGCAGTCTGTACAAAACTGAGACACAAAGGTGCTTTTAAGATAATAAAGTGTGAAGCTGGATGAACACAGCACAAAAAGGTAGCAGACACACAAATTTGTAGTGTGAATGCCTCATTCTGTGGGCATTGGCTTTTGGAGTCCAACAAATGATGAAGGGTCTAGGCCCGAAACGTCAGCTTTTGTGCTCCTAAGATGCTGCTTGGCCTGCTGTGTTCATCCAGCTCCACACTTTGTTATCTCGGATTCTCCAGCCTCTGCAGTTCCCATTATCTCTGACACAAAGGTGCTTTTGTAGTGTCTTGTCATCACCAAGTATTTTGTTATACTGCCCTCTCTGTTGGGAAGTAGTAAATAAAGTTGTAATGGCTGCCTGCTGTTGATTGTGTTAGTCTTACACTGTGTGCTATAAACAATTGTTTTAGTTCGCTCTTAAATTGGCCAGAAACTGTCCTTGTCAGCTTCCCATCATTTGTTGGACTCCAAAAGCCAATGCCCACAGAATGAGGCATTCACGCTACAAATTTGTGTGTCTGCTACCTTTTTGTGCTGAAATATCTCTGAGCTCTTTACCAAAAGAAATAAAATTGGGTTATACATTGCTACGGCAAGACTCCTATATGGCTTAGAATCTACTTTAATTTAAGCATCAAGACCGGCAATACTCAATCTGTTCTGTGTGTGAAAAGTTTCTATAAACGTTGGGAATGTCCCAAAGCTTCAACAAGAAATACCAAAGTACTCTTGGAGACACGTTGTCATAATTCAGGAGTCTGGAAAGGAACATTGTTTATTGTCGAGTACCAAAATAGAGCTACTACTCATAGTCTACATAGGCTCGCCCCAGCACAAGACATCCCTAGGTCACTTTATTTTAACAACTGGAAGTGTTATCTCTCACAATTGAACAGTTTTCCCCCACCGTTACTTTTGTTTTTAATCATTAGCTGCCATCAGTAATGGACCTGGGGCTGCTTTTTCCTTTTTTCTTTTTGTACCTGGGTCTGATTTTCTACCCCTCCATCTTGTATACTAAAGTTGTATCTCACACAAGTGAGCAACTTTCCCACATCAACATCACTGATTTTTTTTTAGTATTGCTGCATTCTGAGCAAAACACTGAAATATTGGCACACTTGCAGACAATTCCTGTAAATGCTGATGCATTCCTAAGGAACTGCTAGAGCAAACATCTGAAAGATAAAATCACATTCCCAAAGCATACTGTGCTGCCGAGGTGTAATGGTAGTGTCCATACCTCTCAGCCAGGTAAGCCTGGGTTCAAGTCCTACCTGCTCTAGATGTGTATTATCTCTGAACAGGATAGTAAAATGTAGGGTATGCAGAGTAGTTTGTTCTCAGTAGCATAATAGGTTAGCACAATGTCATTGGCCAAAGGGCCTGTACTGTGCTGTACTGTTCTATGTTCTATCTATGTTGAATTTAAAAATTACCTATACTGCTGCTAATGTGCAATAAATTCTATTAATCCTGCACAAACAACAGGAAAAATGGTAACTAGAAAGCAATTCGTGAGCACAAATCTGATGGTGATGAATTTGGATAGTTCAGTTACCCATTTAAATATTTTTGCGGCTCGTACCTATATAGTTAACATAACATCTAACAACATTTATTCCCTCCACCACCACCACATACATAGTGCCAGCAGTGAGTATCAGTCACAGCTGGCACTGCAGAAATTCACCAAGTCACCTTAAACAGCTGCTTCCAAATCCAGAACTGCTACCATTCGGAAGGACTAGGGAAGCAGATACATGGGAATGCCGACACCTTCAGGTTCCCCTCCAAGTTGTTCACTGACTTGGAAGTAGATTGCTGTCCCTTCGCTGTTGATGAGTCAAACTCCTGGAACTCCCTCCCTAATGATCCATCCACCTACAGCAGTTTGAGAAGGCAGCTCATCACCAACTTCAAGGGCAACCACGGATGGGCGATAAATGTCTGCCCAGCCAGTGTCACTCATATCCAATGAGAGGTTTTGAACAAGTTGAACAATGTTAATTGCTGTTACAGCGTAAAAAAAGACTGCAAAATGCATCTTCGACACGCTCGCAGTTATGGCAACTGCAGTGATAATGGAAGTGCTAGTGGAGGGCATAAGAATTGTCTTATTATGGAATGTTGAGTACAGTTCTGGTCGCCCCATTACAGGAAGGATGTGGAAGCATTGGAAAAGGTGCAGAGGAGATTTACCTGGATGTTGCCTGGTCCGGAGTGAAGATCTAACGAAGAAAGGCTGAGGAACCTGGGTCTGTTCTCCTTGGAGAGACGAAGGCTAAGAGGGGATTTAATAGAGACGTACAAGATGATCAGAGGATTAGATAGGGTGGACAGTGAGAGTCTTTTTCCTAGGATGATGACGTCAGCTTGTACGAGGGGGCATAGTTGCAAATTGAGGGGTGATAGATTTAAGACAGATGTCAGAAGCAGGTTCTTTACTCATGGAGTGGTAAGGGCGTGGAATGCGCTGCCTGCCAATGTAGTTACCTCAGTCCTTGATAAACATATGGATGATGACGGGATAGTGTAGGGGGATGGGCTTAGATTAGTTCACAGGTCAGCGCAACATCGAGGTCCGAAGGGCGTGCTCTGCACTGTATTGTTCTACGTTCTATTACATTAGATGCTGAATTGGTACTGGTAAAGCATGTGGAAAAGGTGAAATGTGGTTGATATTAGGTGCTATTTGTATCTTCCTTGAATGAATGTACAAACGATTGTATAAAGAATACAGTTTGAAACCATATATAAATCGCATTGATGACTTTAATGTTCTTACAGTCCATATCCCATGTATTGACGTAGGTCTTGCCAGGAAAAATTCCTCAGCACAAGTCGTTATGATGTAGGCTGCACTTTTCTGGTGCATAACCAAGGTTACAAGGATAGGGTTAGGAGGTTTGGGTCAGGGTGGGATCGGCTTCAGAGGGTTGGTGTGGACTTAATGGGCTGAATGGCCTACTTCCACACTGTCAGGATTCTGCGATTTTTGTTGATAACCCCAATGTATTTCGAGAACTGCTATACATGGAAATGGGGAAGTTGTATCCAAATTGCTTGCTTCTCCACAGATGTTCTACACTGCTACCTTGGCAAGAAAATTGACTTTTGAACAGGTTAATAGTGTAAAGTTACTGTACTTCAATCGCATTCTAAATACACACTACGTCTAAGTGAAATTTTGAAAGCATGTTAGGTATTGATGACCAATCAACCCCTCAGACACTGGAAATATTTTTTTTCTAAGCAAATAGAGAGTGAAGCTTCATTCCATCATGCCGTTAGGATGGGAATTTAAAAATTTTTGTTGTTTTGTCTCCTTTTATAATTCCACTTTTATTTCCCTCATTTTAGTTTGCTTTTTGTGTTGAATTTTATTGAGTTGTGTTCTAACTGTGCTTCTTGGTTTAGACTCTGTGTGACTCAGTAAAGATTCTTCAGCCTGATTGGTTAAGAAGGCACACCATTGCTTGCCCTGTTCTCTCTCATCACAGAACCCCTGCACTGCTTGGACAACCTATTAACCAACATCACAGAATGACAGTCCACAGTGAGTCTGTGCGTAAATATCATAATTGGCATCCACCATATTACAGACAAAATCTAATTCAATTGGAAAAGCATTTCTAATTTTCAGAAGCTACGGTGTATGTTAATGAAGGACTGTAAAGGGAAGGAATCAAGCACAGTTATTGCACATAGTAAATTGTGCAAAGCTGTTCAAAATAAGATGTACAAAGAAGACCAATACAGCAAACAGAGACAAATGAAAAACAGTGTCTGGAGCTGAGAGGCAAAAATATAAATATTCCAGTCACTGGATTCCTGAGTCAAATCAAGTCCAAGAATTTTGAACCAACTTTTGAGGAATGAGAAGTTGTGTCAACAATTGATGACTTGAGAGCTTCTGTATAATGCTTAAAGCGGTTTTTGTGTGGTGGTTGTAGAAAGCTTGCAGCAGTGGCACAGATTTTATTATTTACATTTGTAACTGCTGAGGTCAGCCGATTGCATTTCTCCAGTTGGCATTCTATTTAATAATTTCCTGAGTACTTTTACAAATTGTAAAAAGGATGCAACATAATGCTATTCATGCCACACCATTATAAAAATTGGCAATGCACTCCTTACATTAGCTCAGGAAAAGTGGGCAGTAATTTATTTTCCCTCAAAAATTCTGTCATATTTTTCCTTATCTTGGGGCATCTTCAAGTTTGTTGATATAATTTTCCATCAGTCACCGAGGGGAACACGGGTAAAGATGTCTTCCTTTGCATCCACAATCAGTGAAATCTGAAGTTAGCAGAGTTATTGAGGAGTTTTGGAGAGTGGGATACTCGTTAAAAACCTGTGCCAGGGCATTATAATTTTTAATGCTCCTGACAAGTATCTAGATTATATCACATAGGTAGATCTTTTAATTTTATGAAGCAGTAATTTTTTTAAAGTATTAATTCGTACAGGACTAGATTATTTTTCAACTCATCAGGCCTCTTTCCGTTGTTCAATGAGATGATTTACTTACCTCCACATGGATTATAGATGCCTAAATTTGCTGTGCTTCTCTTAATAAAGCTTTGGTTGAAGCATCATTTGTTGTTTGAGGAAGAGATAGAAGCGTGGAACTATCATGCTTTGTGTGAACAGGTGTTACCCCCTGAAATGCCTGGCTGTGTGTTTTGCACTATTTTTCTAATCCTAGACTTCCTAATCAGGAATAATTCCTTTCATGGAATCATAGAATCCCATTCGGCCCATCAAGTCCACACTGACCCTCTGAACAGCGTCCAATCCAGACACACCTTCCTACACTACCCTCCTAATCTTGCATTTCCCATGGCTAATCCACCTAGGCTACACATCCCTGGACACTATGGGCAATTTAGCAAGGCATGTCCATCTGACCTGGACATTTTTTGGACTGTGGATGGAAACCGAAGGAATGCTTGTATGATTCTGTGACTTTAACCAGATGGGTAATGGGCCAAGGAGTGTCACATGGAGAACTTCCTCTCTGTGACCTATCTCTTTCCCTTAGTACCCTAAAAACTTTGATCAGATCGCCCATTAACTGACTAAATTCTAGAGCATTCAACCCTGGTTAGTGAAGTTTTTTTCTCGTAGCCTGACCATTAGGATCCAAGTATCGTTCAGGTTTCTGATATGTCTGCACTGCCATTAATGTCCAGGGCTGATCTATCCTTCCCGAAGGTCTGCTGATCAGAACTGCTCCCAGAACCTTAGGAAGGAACAGCCAGGGCTTTGTGTGTGGCTCAACTTTAATTTGTAACCGTCCATATTATAATCCTCCAAATTTAAAAAAAAGCATTCCGTTAACCTTTTTGATTACTTTCTGTATCTGCTCATGGTATTTTCACCTACTGCTTGAAACCATAATACTCTTTGAACCTCCATGGTTTCTGGCTTTTCACTGTTTAGAAAGTACACTTTTCTATCTTCTTTTGGTGTAAAATATTCATATTTATATGTAGCCTTTCATTTTGTGCAGACACAGTCGCGATGCCCATAATACAACTCATGGTAGTAATTTACTGGTGTGCATTTGCAAATAAAAGCAGCAATGTTTTTCTTCAATGTAATAAAACCCCATAGTCAGTACTTAATCCTTCCTTTTCCCCATCTCCCTCTCCAGTCCTACAAGCTAAAAGGAGCTGAATGGGAAGGTTGTAAGTGGGGCAGTAAAAAATTACAAAAGCTCTTTCATAGAATGACATGGATGGTACAACATTGACAGAAGCCGTTCTCTTTCCAGTCCCTGCCAGTGTTTAAGCTCCACACAAACCTTACATAAATAATACAATTGAAGGGAAACACCAGTTAACAGCAATATAGACAAACATTGTTTTGTCAGAGCATAATACTCATGACTGCTTCTGAAATGCTTCTTAATTACCCTAAGCAAATTGCCTTAGTGTTATTGTATGTATTAAATGAGGCAGTTATACTTTGTACAAAAGGCTGACATTTTTATAAATCCATTACTGCAGTTTCTTGAGGGAACATTAATTTCTTTTTCCCTAATTTCGGCACTGTTCAAAATAAACAGAGCAATACAGGTTAATTTAGCAAATCTGTTTGTGCAAAATGAATCAAGTCCTGGATTTAGGTTTTACTGTTAGCAGCAAAGTGACAGCATCAATACTAACTTCACAGAAAGCTGCCCGAATGATCCAGTGATCTCTCTTGCATTGATTTCCTTAAGCGAGTATGGAAGTGACAGCAAATCAATCAGATCTCCAGGCATCCAATAACAGCAATGTCATCAAGCCGAAATAGGTAACAATCACATTAAGGAATTCTCACCGACGGCAGACCAGGAAGTTGATTAAACGTTGTTTTTTTCATGCATTTTATGGAGCAAGAAAAAAGTTTGAAATATTAGAAACTGAATTGGGCTTTTTTTTAAAAAAAAAATCAATTTTTTAAATTGAATTCAAATTTCACCAACAGGCACAGTGGGATTTGAACGCATGTCTCAGAACATTAGCCTGGCATTCTGGTATTACTAGTCTGGTGACATTATCCCATGCTACCACCTCCTCCTTGGGCATTGGCAATAAAGGTTGAATGTTAGCATGGTCATGGGTGAATAGTGTATGTGTGAAAAGTGCTGTTCCCATAAAAGTGCAAGACGTAGCAGTTCACTTATCCATTTTGTTTTAAACTGAGAGATTATAAATGAAGAGAGAATTAGATCAATGCATGAAGCAAAACAATTGCAAGGAAAGAGCTAGTTTAGTTACTTTTTTTTTAAAAAAAGAACCTGCATCAAATAGATGGATACAGTATCCTCCTTTTCTGTTACACTACTCAATGGTTCTTTGATAAAGAAGAACTTTCTTAAAACAAATACATTTTTAGTTGACATCGATACTGGTCAAACAGTTTATTTCCCAAAGCTTTTCCAGCTTCATTTTGTAATGTGTGTTTGAAGTAGAATTCTGGATTTGATGGGAGTTTTGAGCAGTTAGCAGTTAACTGTGACACGTATGCACCTAAGTAGCTGTATGAGGCATTTCCTTCCAATGGGATTGGCCAAAATAAAGGTACAGCCAGGAAGCCAAAGAGAGACATTCCAGGAAGACAGCAATTATGAGAAATTGTGTCAAGTCCCTACATAAAAAACATATCATATGAAATTACACTTTAAAAAACATGGTATTTGGAATGATTAATGCTTACTAATAGGTTCCACTCTAAGTTCTGCCGGTAAGTCTTGTTAGCAGAAAGCTCACAATAGATTCCCTACCTCAGAAAACCTGTCGTTGAATTTGATGGTGCTTTCCTTGCAGCACAATATAAAAGGGCAGGTTCTCTTAGGAAATTGCAATCTTGCAACTTGAAAAAAGATAGGTTGAAGCATTTGATACCTTGGAAAGATACTTAGTTATTTTCATTTACAATGCAATATGAGAAAAGAATACTTAGTCGCTAATTTTGCTTTTAAAGGAAAAGGCAAGCCTGCCTTCTAGCCAAACTGCAGGAACAGCTTTGGTTCAGCATTATATCTGGATCTTTCATTATTCTGCACTGCCTTCTTCCTTCCTCCCAGTTCCTTGTTCCTCCCAATCCCAATGTCAATCCTGGATAAACAAGGCTGTGTGTTTATCCAGCCAAATGGTTTGGTACAATTTTGGTTTGAAACGTGGTTGTGACTAGCAAGGCCGGCATTTAATGCCAGTCCCTTGATGTGGTGGTTCTTGGCTTTCTCCATCCCTTGAACTGCACAGGTCCATGTGGCGAAGGTACTTCCCAGTCCTCTTGGGCAGAAAGTTCTAAGACTCTACA
Source organism: Stegostoma tigrinum (assembly GCF_030684315.1). Taxonomy (NCBI): domain Eukaryota; kingdom Metazoa; phylum Chordata; class Chondrichthyes; order Orectolobiformes; family Stegostomatidae; genus Stegostoma; species Stegostoma tigrinum. The sequence continues at coordinate 29,529,246 of NC_081382.1, forward strand.
GCTGCTATGGCCAAGTCTCCCACTAATTTCCTGTTTCTCTGTGACCTTTCTGCTTTAGCCTAGTCACTGATGTCTGTTTTCTTGAGAGTTATTCCACATGAACTGATGGTGGTTGATATCCCCAGGTGACGACATTCTCATGGCAAGCAAAACAGCACTGAAATTTACCACTGATTAAGCAGGACTTTTAGATGATCAAACCTGATATTCTTATACAAGAATTGATAAGCATTGAAAGCAGTCCATTATTCAGGCTCATCTGTGAGAACAAATTGTAAGATGCTTGACAGGATCTGCTTATCACCCCCTCTTTAACTTTGAAGAAATGATTATGGCGATCACGTAACAATGTAACAGATTCATAGAGCCATACAGCATGGAAACATACCTTCGGTCCAAACAGTCCATGCCGACTATAATCCCAAACTAAACTAGTCCCATCTGCCTGCGCTTAGCTCCTATTCATGAACTCATCCAAAGGTCTTTTAAATGTCGTAACTATACCTGATTCCACCACTTCCTCTGGAACTACACACAGTACTCCAGAAGAGGCCTCACCAATGTCCTCTACAACCTCAACATGACATCCCAACTCCTATACTCAAATGAAGGCAAGCATGCTGAAGCATGCTAAATGCCTTTTTAATCACCCTATCACAAATTTCAAAGAGTGGCCTCCTGTCAGGAAGTCTATTGTTCTTCATGTGATTCTTTTACCATATGATACTTTTTATCACAGAGGACCCCCTCAGTTGGTCGACGCCCAGGCTGTGAGGCATTCTAATTGTCACAGCTTCAATAATCATTCTGACGTTCTGGTCAGTGGGGATCTCAGGATGTTGATGCTTTGGTGTCTCAGCATTGGGTATGGCACTGGATATCAACAGGAGATGGTCATTTCCTGGAACTCATGTTGCAAGCAACTTAACTGCTCGTGCCTAGCTCATACTGCTGAAAGCATGTACGGTTTCATTGTCTGAACGATTGTAAGTGGAGCTGCATGATGTCTGAACATTTATGAAGAGGCTAATTTTCTCTCAGCAGGATGGAGAGAATGAAATACTTGCAAATGTGGTTAGGTCCAGGATGTTGCCTGAGCAAATATTGCACTGACATCCCGATGTGATGCTAAAATATCATAAAGCAAAATGAGACTGAAATTTTAATTTCTTGCTTTATTTTATTCCTCACTTTTTGAGCAATTCAGTAAATTGAATTTGCAGAATCTTCTAAGTACTATGAATCAGAAATGAATAAGCTGAGGAGAATATTTGTTTTTATAAATGTTAACCACAGTGACTGATGGATATGCCATCCCTCAGGTCTGTGCGGTGCTCGAGGGAGGCAATGGGTCAGCCTCAGTATTAAGTTGGACAAATAAGATGTGGAGTTTGGAGAGAAGCAAGGCTCTACACAGCCTGGCTTTCTGGAGTGAAGGGACCTCTACTTGCAAAATGTAAACAGAGGGATCCAAATGTCTTTCAACAGCCCTGCAGTAGCTTCTATGGAAAAAAAAAGATACTTTTGTTTCCAAGTTAGAATGAGCACTTTCATGACTTGTGCTAAAAGATATGAGGGAATAATTTGCTTACATTGTCCTTCATTTGCACAAGAAATTAAAGGATTGACCCCTATCGCTGCAATGAATAATTTGGAAGATGTATTCCCAGGGCTGTGAATGTGAAGTTTGTTCATCATGACCTTTCCTGCAGACTCCTATTCAGAGCTTGATGTTACCCAGATACATCTTACTTTGGCAATGGCGTGGGAAAACTAGCATTTCTGCCAAATGGGCACAGTGAATTGTTAGATCATTACAGATGGAGATACTTGTGCTTAAAAGGAGAACAGAACAACAATAAAGACCTAAACCTAAATACGGAATAGGAAATGTGCAAATGGGTATTTGTCACAGGTAAAGTGACTTCTTTTGAAGCAATTTTTTTCTCGCCTGAAGGTGCTAACTCTTGTTGTCTTGCTTAATGTTAACTTGTTGTTCTTTGGTGACCATGTACCCACCTCTGTAGCCTTTATATTCCCATATTGTACTAAATTCAAAGTCTGGAGATACTGTGGTGTGATTTGAACTCCTCTCTGGATTACTTCTCCAATGAAATAATCACCATGTTACTATGCCCTGTTGGTCTTTTTGGATTAGTGTTGAGTCTTGAAAGGAGATTTTAATTTGTTTAAATGTATCCTGTTATAAGGGTAAATTGCACTTTGAAAATATGAGTACAACTGGAGAATTGAGAATTGACTAAAATCCAATAAAAAAAGACTCAAATAGACTCTACAATCATGTTTTAAATAGCTGCACGGCATTCAGTGTTATTCTGGTACGGAGAATAGCACTGTTACCTAAGTCAGAAAGTAAATTAAATCTAACTTCACAAGCTAACTTAGAGTGGCACATTTTAATAGGACTGAGGGAATGTCACATTGTCAGAGACAGAAGATTCCACTCGGGCCATTAATTTAAAGCCAGGCCTTGCTACTTCAGGTACATCACAAGTTCTTTTGCAGTTAATATGGCCACAAAGCAAATTAACTGCTCATTCATCTCACTTGTAGTGTGTGGGATTTTGCTCATTTAAATTTACTGCCATATTTGCCTACATAGCAGTGATCACTTTTCATTGGTGTTTCAGTTACTGAGTCCTGAAGATGTGAAAATACTCCAGACAACTGCAAATTTGCACTTGTAGCAAAGACAATATATCAATATGCTCATCCTCGAAAACAATACCTTCATTCAGTCCATTATTAGAGTGCAATTCAAGATGAACAACATCACCCTTTCCCAACTGAGTGGGTGTTTTCCTGGCAGATTAATCAGTTTATCTTTTAATCCATTCACAGAGTGAAGAGTTCTATGCAGTGTCTTTGTTCAAGGAGAAGTCCCTTCTGAACTCCAGGAAGTGATGTAATTTATTGTTTGTCTGTAATTGGTGCAGAGATTTTGCTACAAGCCTCAAGAGGTTCATTTATTTCTAAAGCATCTACACGACCGGAGATAATCAAGAAATGGAAAAGCCTTACATTTTATCACAATCTTTGTAAAGACCGATTGAAAAGATTTTTTCAAACAAGTATAAGCAATCTGAAATTTCACTAAATTATATAAAGAGTGAAGCCGTGGTTTAAAACAGGAGAATTTTTACTGTAAAAGAGTTAAAGCAAAAATGAAATATTATCATACCTAACTACCCATACTCTAACATTCAAAATTGACATGAGTTAAATATGAATTAATAATCAAGTTGTAGTCAGTTATAAACTGCAAACAGCGCAATAAATGGCAGGCACAAGATCGATTTAATGAAGTGGCTCCAGTGTCATAGGACATGGGTCATTAAAGAGGAGAGATATGCCAAAATGCTTCAAAATTCTGTTTTCCTTAGAATGATTTCAGCTCATCTCAGAGCAACAGAGAACCAACCCAAGTTACACAAGTAACGAAAAATGGCACACATATGGAAGTTAAAGTCTGTGTGCTCTGTTCAATTCACATTCAATCCCAATCAGTCGTGAGCCAATTACAGGGGACACTGCATGATAATGCAGATACTTTACTCTGGATTCAATTATGACAGAAGACTCCCAGGAAGAGCAGAACACCTCCATGATGTCTTGGAAGCATCCATAAAGAGCTCAAACATCCCCCGGTGACTCATGGGAGTCCAGGGCCTGTGACCAAGAAACATCCGGAAGATTCTTTCAGGGATGCACGGACCCCATCCAGTGAGTCTGCAGGGAGCATGAGTGGCTGATATTGCGGTGTTGGAGAGCGCAAACAGTCCATCCATCCCAGCCTTCCAGCATCACCAGTCTTGTACGCTGGAAGTTAATTGTATTTAGGCAAAGTCCAGGCATTTACACTTCCTAGCTGGATATTTATTTCTGCCAATCTAGCTCTGTGAAACCCAGCTGGCCCCTGGCTGAATCTTCTTTACATACATTTGAATAGGCATCTGAACAGGTTGATTAGAAAGTGTGTTCCCTCACGCCTCTGTGTGTGACTTGAACCTAAATCTTTTGGTTCAGAGGTAGGGACACTGCCACAAGACTCTTTAATTATAGATATTTTGAATAAACATGCTCAGATGTATTATCTGGAGCAGGTGGGACTTAAACCTGGGGCTTCTGGCTCAGGGGTACAGACCTTACCACTGCACCTCAAGACCCCTCTCATATTTATAATTGAATACAATTAACTCATGAGTTCATAATGAAGGAGGATTCTGGGTAATCCAAGATGGAGGACAGGAAAAGATTGTGGCTGTAAGAGCTGCTTTTTTTTTGAGGTTTTTTTCATTGTTGGAGTTGATTTGCCTGAATTCATGGAGCAGTAATTACTGTTTTATAACCTGTTGCATTGTTTTAGAACGTCAGAAAAATAAGATCAGATCAAGGGTACATTATAACAACAGAAGAAGCAGGGACCACAGGGGATGTAAATAAAAAAACAGGGAGTGTCAAACTTTCACAGCTGACTGCCTTTGCTGTTTCATTCAAGGCGAGGGAGGGAAAGATTTACAAGGGACCTAAAGGGCAACATTTTCATGCAGCGGATGGTGTGTGTATGGAATGAGCTGCTGGAGGAAGTGGAGGAGGCTGACACAATTACATTTAAAAGGCATGCGGATGTGTGCATGGACAGGAAGGGTTTAGAAGGAAATGGGCCAAATGTTGGTGAATGGGACTAGATTAATTTAGGGTATCTGGTCAGCATGGATGAGTTGGATGGAAGGGTCTGTTTCCGTGCTGGACAGGCCTATGACTATCTGCTTACCTCATTACCTTTGAATCATCAATATTTAACATCCGAGCAACAGAATTAATTACAAACAAACCTGCTGCATAAGCAGATCACATATTAGTCTTTTCAGCCATCTCCAAACCCATCAAACTAAAGTGCTAGCAAGATATTGTCAATCCCAAGGCATTGCCGAAGAAGAAGCAGATACAATTATCTGCAGATATTTGTGCATCTACGCAAATCTTTGTGTACATCTTGACTTTTGTGAATATATAAATATTTGTGGAACGTGCGTTGTACAACTGTGATACAGAAACATATTGCTCATTTTTCTTTCATGGGCAAAGCTGGCTTTTTTTTTGTTCATGTGTAGGTCCACTCTCTAGGCACTGAAAAGTTGCAGTTTTTATTGAGATTGCAGCTGTGGATATTTGATTCCATGTTGGGGAAAGAGGGATAACGGCAAATCCAAGTGAAACATGTCGTGGATCAGATCAACTTTCTCATTCACAGTCTCAACTGAGGTTTGATGAGGGTTTCTGTTCAGTACAAAGGAGGCCAGATGATGTCCCATTGGTCCTGCAACTAAGGGTTTCTACGTCCTTTTTCTGCAGCTATTAAATGGATATTTACTTTATATTAAAATGAAAATAGGTCACTGTTTTGGAACCAAATTAAAATGTGAGAGAAACTTTGAGATTTCTTTAGAGTGTATTTATTTTTTAGAAATCAATAAGTACAATAGATTAAGCACTGAAAAAAAAACAATTTTTAAAAAAATATTTGGAGGGGGGTATGATGTTTGAACAGCATTAGCACACAGGAAGGTTTGTAATGTGCCATTTATCCAGTGGCTACAGTGTTGGGAAACAGTTGAGATTAGGGCAAAACCTCTAATAAACCCAACGTTGTATGGATAAACTGCATGGAAAGTTCATAATGCAGTAGCATAAAAGCAAAATCCTCCAACTTGCTGGCACCTTTGCTTTGTGAGTCTGCAGGGAATGTTACTCCCTTCTGATGCTGCAGGTTATGTATTTCACACCAGTTTCTTAAAACCTCTGACTAGTATTTTTAGTGCCTTTTTAATACAATGCTCTGTGGTGTCCTGGAATAACGACTGGATTAAAACAAAACTGCCAACATATTTCTCAGTCTGCCAACCTGTCTGCTGACACCACATGATGTATTTAAATATAGTGTGATAATATCATAACGTGCCCAAACACCCTGGAGCCTAAGAAAATTTGCAATAGGAACTAAGACTGCAGAAACAATAATAGGAGCCCTGCTGTTTTTATTCACATATTTGATTAAGAGGTATATTCAGTGAAATAGTAACAAGGCACAGGTTTCAGTCTTCATTCAGTGGGTAATACACTGGCCTTTAAATAGGATGGTTGTCGGCTTAAGCTTTACTCCAGATCTTTAAACACTTAATGTGGCCTGAAACTCAGTGCAGAACTGAGGGATTGTCACCCTGTTGGAGACTCAGTTTATGCATGTGATTTCTCCCTCTTGCCCTCACCAGCCCACAGTGTTTAATGAGATCTTCATTTTGTTTCTCAAGCTCTTCTATTCTTTGATCTCCCTCCTCTAGGTTCTTTCATTTCTTCATAGGAGGCACAGGGCAGCTGATACTCTTGTTTCAAAGTCTTTTACTTGCTGTTTAAAGGCAATGGCTCCCAGCAACTGGTGGGAGAAAGTAATTGGCTTTCTTCACACTTCAGGTATTTTACTTCACAAAGAGATGGAGACACAGATCCTGCTGTTCCAACAGACTGGAAGCTACAGCAGTAAACACCCAGCCTCGTCACCCACCCAGAAGCCAATCAGCCAGTTGTCAGGCTGATGGCTTCCAACATCCACAACTAGCCATATTTGCACAAACCAATTAGCAATCTGTTGCTGACTGTACCTTATTATACACTGAGGCACTGGGCCATCTTATCTCCCTGTGCCTTTTCCTTCACACCGTCCCCCCACCCCCTCCCCAACCATTTGCAAAGCAACATGTTGTAGATGCTCACAATGAGTTCCACTAACTTGTTTTCAAAAATCAGCAATCCCTTTCATGTTCCTCAGTTTTAAAACCGTACCTTTCCCATTTCAGTACACAATCAGAAATACAGAACAAGAAAAAGATGTGGTCTATCCGCTATCCATCCTTATGTCATCAGTAAATTTGATAACCATTACCTTTCATTGTTTCAACTAAAACTTTTCTGTACGTTTTAAAACCGTTGCAGTCCCAGCACCAATCCCTGTGGTTCACTACTTGTGGCTTCTTTACCTACAGTCTGTTTTCTGTTGGCCTGCCCACTGTCTGTCCATGAGCTTTTAGTTTCTGCACCAACCTTCGATGCGGTACCTTATCAGATGCAGCAGTGAATTAAGCACTCTAGAATAAAATATTGCTGGATTTAGACAGCATCAAGGGGCATGATCAGAAAGCAAGAATATGATTTTGCAATTGAGGATCATCCATGATTGCATTAATGGTGGAATAGTTTTGAAGGGCCAAATGGCCTAGATTTATTCTAATTACCACGTGATAAAAAGGTATCAGTTTTGGTGGCCATTTCACAGCCATATTGTTGAGAAAGCTCATCAGGATCCTTAACAATCTTCAAGGAAGGTGTTTTTGTCGTTCCCCAGTCTGACCCATACTTGATGTCATAGACCCGAGAAATATGGCCAGAGTGGAACAAGGGCTTGGATGTCGTGAAAGCAGCCAACCGTCACCTTCTCAATGACAATTCAGGATGGGAAATAAAATGCTGTTTTGTTAATTCTACTGACGGAATAAACCAAATATTTTGACCTCTAGGATGTGGGCCAAAAAGATGGCAAGAAAGCCACCTTTCACCTCGGCCAGGTACAATAAGTCTATAGTCATGACTCTGTGGTTTGAAACCCATGGCCAGGGATGTGCAGCCACACACAGACCTGAGACTAATATTGCAACATCATTCAGTGAGGCCACAAGAGTGGCTGGTGTGGGAGGTGGGAACATGATACTGGCGGAGAAAGGAGCCTTCTGTGAGTTTGGGAGAAAGGTGAAGAAAAGAAAGAACCCTGTGTTGACACAGTGCCTCAGGACACCCCACAGCATGTTCTAACGATGAACAGTTTTGTGAAGTGCAGTCGCTGGTGTTTCTGTAAAGAGAGCTTTGTTCTCCATCTCACCACGTTGTATCCTAATGAGTATAGCTTTGTGATAAAACTCAGTGAACTGGGAAAGTATGCTAGAACTAAAGAATTAGCATGTCTCAGCGCACTGCTCTCATTCTCTCCTTAAAACCTATCTCATTGATCGTGCTTTGAATTGCCTTGTCGAAACGTCTCATCTTTTGTGTGAGTATCAAATTTTGGCTGTTTATGCTCTTATGAAGTGTTTTACTACACTAAAGGCTTTACATAAATGCAACTTATTGTTGTTACATGTGCCCCTTGAAGAGCAAGATTTCACCAAGTCTACATAACCACTTCAATAAAGTACAAAGAAAAAAAATCAAACATTGTCAAGTGTCATCTGTGGTTCAGTTGGAAGGATTTTTCTCAAAGATTGCTTGTTTGAGTCCTTTTCTCAAAATTGAGCACAGAAGTCAAAGACCATAAGTTGTAGAAGCACAATTAAATCATTTAGCACCTTAAGTCTGTTATGCCATTCAATGACATTCTGGCTTATGGATTTGTGGATAATCCACAAATTCATTTTCCTGCCTCTGCCCCATAACCATTGATTCCCTTATTGTTCAAAAATCAATCTATCTCAGTCTTGAATACACTTAACAAGCTGCCACAGCCCTCTGTTGTGAAGAATTCCAAAGATTCACAAAGAAGAAATTCCGCAACATTTCTGTGCGAACTAGGCAGCCCTTAGGCTGAGATTATGCTCTCTGCTCCTAGACTCTCCGACAAGGGGAAACAATCTCTCTGCAGCTACTCTGTCAGCTCCCTTAGACTGTTTCAATAAATGCTCCTCATAATTCTAACCTCCAATGAATATAATCCCATCTACTCAATCTCTCCTCATCAGGAGTCCCTCTATACCCAGAATCAGTCTAGTGAATGTTCTACGGACAGATTTTCAGTGCTGCTATATATATCCTTAAATAACAGCACCAAAACTGTTCACAATTTCTGGGCTAGTGCTCCATACTGAGGGGATTGTTTCATTTTCAGAGTTACAGTCATTAGGATATTGGGCTCAGAATCATCTGCCCTCTCAGATCAACATAAAAGACCCCGTGGTACTATTTCAAAGAAAAGTGGGATGGGGGAGGTGATGTTAACCATCATTTATTCCTCAGTAGAGAATGCGGAAATTAGACTATCTGGGCAATATTGTATTGCTATTTGTGACTGCTTGCTGTGCACCAGTTGACAACTGTGTTTCCTAAATTCCAAAAAGTGGCTGTTCTCGAAAAGTGCTTCATTTCTTGGAAAGTGCTTTAGGGCGCCCAATTTTTTTTTTGAGAAATGGCATACACATGAAAATCTAAGAGTCGAATTGAAATGAGAATTCTGAGGAAGGGTCCCTGAACCCGAAGCATTAACTCTGCTATCTCTTCACGGATGCTGAATTTTTCGAAGAATTTCTGTTTTTGTTTCGGATTTCCAGCATCTGCAGTTCTTTTGGTTTTTATAAATGAACGTTTTTCTTATCTGAAATATAAACAGAAACAAAAAATGTTGTTCTTCCTGCCAAAAATTTCTGATTTATATTTTATATACAAACTGTTCTAAACAGTAACAAAATTCTTAATTACATATTACACTGTGGGAAATGCACATTATGAAAAACTGCCAGTAAGTTTGGTATGTAGCAAAGTCCTTTAAAGAAAAACTGAGCAGTTGTGACACAAGCATTTACAAACATTATGATATCTGAGTGATCTGTTTCTGTTTGTCAACTCTGGGTTTCACAGCAACAGCCATGTTTTTGTATTTTAGTTAACCTATGGTTCAGCTGAAAGGGGTCATTTTAGCTCAGTTGACTGGATGGCTGGTGTGTAATGCAGAGTGATGCCAACAGCATGGGTTCGAATTCCTCAGTGGCTGAGGTTACAGGGAAAGACTGTCCATCTCGATCTCTCCCCTCGGCTGAGAGAATAGAACATAGAACATAGAACAATACAGCGCAGAACAGGCCCTTCGGCCCTCGATGTTGCATCGACCTGTGAACTAATCTAACCCCCTCCCCCTACACTATCCCATCAGTATCCATATGATGACCCTCAGGTTAAACTATCACCAGTTGGCTTTTTCTGAGAGATTGTTCCTTGGGAATATGGCCAGTTTACCTGTTCACTTGTATTAACTATGGGAGATTTAATTGAATTTGTTTGGATTCATGCACTGTGCGCCCTCATAAATATTTAACACCAAATGCACAGAAGCAGGCACAAATTATTACCATCGATGTGATATGGAAGAATTCAGTTCAATTTATTTTATTCATAGCCTAAAACAAGACCTGTTAGAAACTTTCGATACTTGCAATCAAGCAAAAAGAATCTGAAAGACATGACGTGGAAGGAGGGATATTAATGATTCATCCTGTCAGTTGATAAAAAGGTTTTTACTGAAAATAATTTTAGGCTCACATAAAGAAAACAAAATAATCACCTCCCCCTCACTGAGGGGGTCCCTTTCTCAGCAGTGAGTGGGACTCTCATCATTGAGGCAGCCCCTTCCCCTTGTCACTGAGATAGTATTGAAATGCATGATGTTCATGACCGTTCTCTCATTGACCAACTGGAATAGCATTGGAAAAGAGAAAAGCAAGTTTTATATTCTGATTGTTGGAAGTGGGAATGTGGGAGAAAGTAAGCCTGGTTATATTTCTAACATGGCTATTTAACTGTGATGGTACTAATCCAAAATTCTATATAAATTGAAATAGAATTGTTCACTTGCCTTCCCACAAAAATTTTAGTGGAAGAGCCTTTTTAATATTTTACCTTGTGCACAAACAGTGGCTAACAACTTTTATATCACCGTACTTTTTGATATTGATCTTAGCTTTAGTATTACTCTGTACATTTTACCCCAAGGAAAGAGAAAGGTGGTAATGTGCACAGATATAGAATAGTGTCACTCAGAGACTGTCACATTTCTTTGTAAATAACGTAACAGATAAACAATAGACTCGCTAAAGTCAAGAGGCTTTGTGGAAGGGTTGACTGTTGCAAAGTATCCCTTTAATGTCTGGTTATCATGTGGATTAGATTAGATTCCCTACAGTGTGGAAACAGGCCCTTCAGCCCAACAAGTCCACACTGCCCCTTGAAGCATCGCACCCAGACCCATCCCCCTATAACCCACACACCCCGAACACTACCGGCAATTTAGCATGTCCGATCCACCTAGCCTGCACGTCTTTGGACTGTGGGAGGAAACCCACGCAGACACGGGGAGAATGTGCAAACTCCACACAGACAGTTACCCAAGGCTGGAATCGAACCCGGATCCCTGGTGCTGTGAGGCTGCAGTGCTAACCGCTGAGCCACCGTGCCGCTGTTAAGTCATTAATTGTATCAAAAGAGGTGTGCTCTCATGGAAAGTATAATGTTAGCTATGGGCTTTTGCAAATAGTAGCAGCAGCTGTGTGGTCCAATTTATAGGGAATCCGAAAGTATGCAGAGTGATAATATCATCGCAAATTTATATGATACAATTACAAATTTATTGCAAAATTTGTCAGAAGTGTTTGGTAGACTCAGTGGCTGCAGGTCTGATGTGTTGAGTTTTTCATATGCAGTGGAAGTATAATTGACTATCTAATGATCTTAATGAAAGAACAGTAAGTTTAACAAATGATAGAGTGCTACCCAAAGCTATTTTTGCCTGCGGCTTTCTCCAGATGTTATATCAGCTCTGCTAAATAGAGGACTTCTCTGCAACAAGCTGCTTTTGTTTCTAAGCTGCTCTACCTCTGCAGTCTGTGGGAACATTCAGAAAGCTGCCTTGATTGGTGTCAGTTCTGTCACTTTCATTTCAAGTCAGTTAGAAAGCGAGTTTCTTTACAGGAGAGTCACCAGTGCCTTGATCTTGGCATTGCTTAAAGTTGCTGTGTTAATGGTGTTTGCTGTAGCACAGTGGGTAGCACTCCCTCCTCTGAATCAAAACATTGTTCCTTCAAGCCTTGGACCAGACAAGAGGTTGCAGAAATCCTGGTGGACATGCCAGTGTAGTACTGAGGGAAGGTTACCCTGTTGGAGTTGCCAACTTTCAAGCCAAATGTTAAGCTGAGTCTCGATTAGTAATGAGATCCCATGGTCTTATTTAAAGAAGAGTAAGAGAATTCACCCTGTTACCTTGGTCAATATTTATACCTGAGCTAACCTCCATTAAAACAGGCCATTGCTGTTTTTGGGCATGTGCTGGGATTTCCATGTATCCTGCATGATTACAGTGAGCAGACTTAATGTATTTTGGCTGTGAAATGCTTTTAGATGTCCCAAAGTCAGAAAAATGAGCATTAAAGTGCATGGCATTTAATCTTAGGGAAAGGATGCAACAAGTCTATCTTCTAGCTACTGATTGTTAGACGAGACAGAAGATAGTTTTGTATTAAATCCACCTGCATGCAGTCACTGTGGGGAAGGGACCTGTTGAACGGGGAAGTTCTATTCCACAGTGTTGTCGTTCCTCCCATCCGTAAACAGCAGAACAATGCCCCCAGGAATGGTGGAGAAATGGTAAGGTCTGAGTTGGCACTTTAACACCCACCATGGTGGGGGACTGAACACACTACCTCCACCCGTTAGAATCAACCAATTGTTGAGTCATCATCACGCTCCCTCTAACAGCTGACTCTGGTCTGGGAGTTGTTCTTTCATGTTGCTGTGGATCTAACGAAAACTCATGGTTGAAATGTATGAAGTTGTGGTTCTTATTTGGTATGCTTTGAGGGATGGGAAATTAAACATAATGTTTTTGCTAATTATTTAATCAACTTTGAGAGAGTTTTGGTTACACTTTTGCCATACTGAACTATTTACAGGGTACTAGAGATAAGAATAGTTTAAACACTTGAATATCCATAAATCAGATGCTCAGAGCATTTCTATTTCTGTGTAAGGTCCTAAGGTAAGTGGGAATTGGGAATATTAGTTCATGGAAATCTCTGTAGGAGAAACAGAAACCAAAATAAGCAGTTCTATCAAAAAAAACCCAAATGAAAAGAAATAGCAGTAATGTTTGACTTGCTGTAACTTTAACATGAATAAAGACCGTTGCAAATTAATGATAAATTACCAAGCAAATTATATTTCAAGACAAAATTGGTACATAACGTTGAGGAACCTTCATCACTTCCCATAAACATGTGACACCATGTGTAATTCCAGCATTCTCTAACTCCATCTCTGGTACGTAGGATCTCTCAGTTTCCCACGCAACTGATTCAACCCTTAAGCTATGTTCACCAGCATCAATATTCCATGTGGGATCCCTGAAGATCATCATTACCTGAATGGCATGCTGCTACAGAACCTGTTTAGCTTGGTTCACGACTCGATGGCACAGGTTCCCCAGATGGTCTTTTATCTGGTCCGTTTAATAATTGCTAGTAATGGTCCAATCATCACTGGCAAAACTGGAGCTGGAAAGTAGTCCCATTCACAATCCCTGCTTAAATCCTGTCCTCAGCTTTTTATCGTGTTTAACTGTATTACACTCTCATAACACCTTGTAAATGTGACTTCTGTGTTCTCTCCATGCTGAATTCTCTACCTTATTCTTTAATTGCTTTATTTGTCTGTCTTCTCTGTGTCTGGCCATACTTTTTCATCTTAACTTCCATCTTGTCGGCACTGTTCCAGGGCAAGAGTCATTGGTATTCCTCCTTATTCAAGAAAATTACAGTTGATCAGTTTACCTTGATGCAAACTCTCAAATGTCTGTCAAAAATGTTTAAATCGAATTACAAATTCCACAGACCTGTTAAAAAAAATTGCAATTTTTCCTTCCCATACTGCATCTGTGTCAAAAATCATTATGTCTAGTGCTGCTTATATTTACAAATAAGAGTCCATGTTTAGTATTCTGATTTAGAAATCTAGTTAACCTTGCACACTATTGTGCCATCTTAACCTCCCTTTCTTAGCTCCTTCCTAATTCTCATCTATTTTTTGCCTTTTGGCCCGTCATCTACAGAGTGGGATCAGCTTCAACACTACAGTGACATACCAACCTGTCTTCTCCATCAATTCTTCCCATTGCTCCATTGCCTCTGTGCTGTCAGACTCCTAATGCAAAATCCCGTGGATGACCAGCAATTTGCTCCAGCTACACATTGGGAAGACTAAAGCCATTATCTCTTACCCTTATTGGCAATTTCAACATCCCTCCACACAACCACCCTTGGCTGAAACAAATGCTGCTGTTATGACATCCAAGTAATTCCTGAGCTGAGCTTCTAACCATCGGCTTTTTGTTTTTGCAACATTCAATGTCAATTTTCACTTCCAATCTGTTCAATTTTTTCCAGGTTATCACAACCTCCCAGTTCTGGTGTCATTCTATTGAATCTTTTTGCACCATCTCCAGTATGGACACTACTCTCAAGCAAAATCTAATCCATGTTGTGTGGAAGTGGAACATAAATGGTCTTCTTTTCAATTCTGTCCCTTCAGAAATTAACCCAACTGCTTTATTACTTACTACTAAATTAGTACCCGACTTGTTATATTGAGTGATTTTTGACCCTCGCCCTGATTCCACCATCAATGTAAGATGCTTATTCTCCAATAAATACAAGCTGCTTCATCCTTTCCAACCAAATATTTTCCCTCACATTTCTCTATGTGGGAGGAAACAGTAGTGTAATAATTCAGAAGTTCAGAAAAATGGTCAGGGGCCATGGATTTAAATTTCACCAATGCATTGGTGGAATTTAAATTCACTGAAGAAAATTCCAAATATAAAGCAAGTGTCAGTAATGGTAACCATAACATTGAACATCAAATGTTGTAATAATGTATAATTAGGGCCTTCTTAGGGAAAGACGTCTGGCCTACATATGACTCCAGACCCACAATACCTCTCCATAGTTAACTCTTGACTATTTTGTGGAATAGCCGAGGAGGCACCTGGTTCAGCTGCAGTTTGAGATGGGCAAAAATGTTGGCTTTGCAGCTACACCGCTCCCCGCCCCCACCATTGTCATGAAAGGAATAAGATATTAAAGTTTATTTCCCAGTTTGTACGTCCATTCCGAAAGTTTAATAATGTTTCCCTGAATTTTGCCACAATGCCCTTCTGAATGAACTGCAGCTGTTTATTCATCCATATTTCCGATCACTGAGTTAAAGTTGTTTATACAAGTAATAAACAACAGTGGACCTGACACTGACCCTTTTGGTATACAACTTCCCAACGTTTGCTGATTTGAGTAATGACCATTTAACCCAACACTCTGTTTTCTGTTTTGTAATCTGCTTGCTATCTGTTCTGCTGCTTGTTTCTGACTTCACATGATCTTAGTTATGTGTATATTATGTGGAGCTTTTCTGAAACCTTGAGTAGACTACTTCTGCCACAGTATCCTACCTTTCCATTCCATTGCCTCAATAAGATTAGTCAGCCATGTCCTTTCCTTTCAGAATCTGTGCTAATTGCCTGTTGTTGAATATTCAGCTTTTAGATGTTTTTCTGTTAAATCTTAGAGCTTATATATTGTTTTAATTTCATGCTTACTATTATTAGACCATTAGAAAAGGTTCTATACTTGTTTAGGTTGCATTACTGCTGTGTCAGCTTGAGCAATTGATGTTGGTAAATTAAGCACTGAATATAAAGCATTTCAATGTATGTAGAAAAAGAAACTTATGAAGGAATTTAATGTAAAAATTGCAGGCACAAAAATTAATTAAGTGGGAAAATTCGCCATCTAGTGTAGCCAGTGCAGCCGGAATGCTGCAGGTTTTGTCACAGGCTGCAGTAATATCTTAAAAAAAAGAGAGAAGTTTAGACTGAATCTGTGAACAAAGGCCTGGAAAACTGTCTGCATACAAGCTGGAGACAAGCGTAAGATTGGACCATCATAGAACATAGAACATAGAACATTACAGCACAGTACAGGCCCTTTGGCCCTCGATGTTGTGCCGACCTGTCATACCGATCTGAAGCCCATTTAACCTACGCTATTCCATGTATGTCCATATGCTTGTCCAATGACGACTTAAATGTACCTAAAGTTGGCGAATCTACTACCGTTGCAGGCAAAGCGTTCCATTCCCTTACCACTCTGTATCTCTGACTTGATCATGACGAGAATGATTTACAATTCTTGTGCTTCAAACAAAAAGAAATTACATGATTTAATGAATAAAAACTGACTGTTCAAGTGAAGTAGAAAACGAATTGGAATAGTGACAAAGCATTTGAAAGGAATACAGAAAATCTAGCAGGCTATAGCTGTAAAGTTGCCGGATGGTGGCACATCATATTATAGGTTGCTGACTGAATTTCAAAAACAACAAAAGAGTACTAAGAACTGCAAAAAGGACCATGACAGCCACTTGCAGGGAATATCAAAGTTGACAACAAAAGTTTGTATAAAAAGATCAGTAGAAAGAATAAGGATCAACTGAAGACAAACCTAGGTGAGACTGTATCTGAAATCGAGAATGGCAGAACTATCTAATATGTACTTTGTATGCTTTCAAAGTGATTCAGAAAGACAATAATACAAATAATACAAGGCAAGACACTTAGTGTATTTAGAATACTTTATGTTTCATAAAATGGGAATGGAAAGGATAAAATGACTTGAAATAAATCAATCAGCAGAACCTGATAGCTTCCAAGCCAGGATTTTAGAAGACAAAATGGAGAAATTAGTGTATATATTCATGGTTCTTCACAAAGTTCAAAACATAGGAAGGGGGGAGAGAGAACCCAGTTAACTGCAAACTGCCAGTTTGATGTTAGTTGCTGAATGTTACTGGGATCTATCATCAATGACAGACAGCCTGAGCACTTGGATGACTGAGCTGATCAATGCTGTTAGCCTGGATTTGTGAAGGGTAGATAATGTCTGACTAATCTAGCAGATTTATTGGTAAAAGAAGCTACTAGCATGAAAGACATACACAACTTTCATAGACTTGCCAGTTGTAGACTTCGAGAAGGTATCCTATAAACAGTAGCCCCAGTTCATCAGCTTACTGCAAAACGCTTCCTCTCAACCTCATCCCCCTTGTTTTCCCTACTGACCCTCTAATTATCCCCCTCACCCTCCATCATTTCCTATTTGTTTCTCCCCCCCCATCCCCCAACTCATTGGCCTAAGATTCACTATAAAAATAGACCTTAGGAGCAGTATAAGAACATTTGAAAGTGATTAAACAGTTCACACATCTGTCAAAATGAACCAACACATGAATAAGCACTTTGCAAAAACAAACTTTATCTCCTTTCGGTGCTCACGAATCTGTCAAAATAAACCAACACTCACTTGAATTGGCCATGAAAAACCATTACCTTCCACAAGAACCCATGCATCTGTTAAAACATAAACTGTCATTCTCCAGTACTGCTGTGTAACCAAATGGGTAGCACAGGATCCATTTGTGGCAGAGAGGGCAAACAGAGTTCAGCCATCTGTTAAAGCTTTTAGAGAGTCAACATATAGTTGTGCTCTTCAAGAATAAATGAAAGCATTGGAAGATTTTTAATCAATGAGCTCTACCTCTTGCACTTTCCTTATTGTTCATTGCAGAGCAGGATTTTATGCAATGGACAGAGTGTTTAAGAAGGTGTATTGTGTGCTTGTGTTCATTGTTCAGACTTTTGAGAATAGGATTTGTGATGTCGTGTTGAGGTTGTACAGGATATTGCTAAGGTCTCTTCTGGAGTACTGTGCAATTCTGGTCACCCTGCTGGAGGAAGGCTATTATTTAATTGAGAGGGTTCAGAAAAGATTCACCAGAATGTTGCCAAGAATTGGGGGTTTGCGTTATGAAAATAGCTTCAATCTTTATTCACCAGAGCATAGGAGTTTGAGGGGAGACTTTATAGAGGTTTATAAAAGCATGAGGTGCCTGGATAAGCTCAATAGCAAGGGTCCTGCAACCAACAAACATGTCATTTCTACATTTTCATTTCTAATGATGCATATGATACTGCACCTTCCAACATGAAAACAGAACAAATGATATGTAACAAATACAAAAATAGCTGGAGAAACTCAGCAGGCCTGGCAGCATCTGTGGAGAAAAAGCTGAGTTAGTGTTTCAGGTCTGGTGAGCATCCTTCAGAATGATATTTACTTTGCATATTGTCTTAGAGCTTCTCCTTGACATGTCCTCTTACTAGCCAATCCACATCAGCAATATGGAAATGCAACTTGTTAAAAAAAATTCAAACCATATCACTTAAAGCAGTTTGGTGTACTGTTGTGATGAATATCATTCTCATTGATATCTGTGAACTGATCTGTATCTTTTTCCTTAACAGTGATAGGTATACAGGCCTTTTCAAGTCCCTGTCTTGTGAAACATTTCATTCAAAGTCCTTGAAAAAATTATCTGATTGAATCTGATTATCACCATGACAACCACAGATTGTTGTTTAAATGGTTATTGTCTCATTTTCCATCTTTACGAAATAACGATGTTCTTCTGTTAAAATATAAACAGGATTTTATCCTTGAGGCATACAAGATTCCATGAAGAATGAAAAAAAAACCAAGTTAATGCAGAGCAAAGTGTCACATTTTTGATTTGTTCAAGAAACTAACAGTGGGGTTTGAGATTTATGAAAGAAAACATCAATGTAATTTTTAATGAATATGACTGCAGTTCAAAGAGTTAGTGACAGATTGGTGATTATTCCTGCCAGTTCTCAAGCCGCAGTTAATTTATATGGGGAGCCAGTTCAATGGAAATATGTTCCAACAGGAAGTCAAAATTCACTAAATAATAATAGTGGCAGAACATTGAATGTATAGATCAAATTGTGTAAGCCTGGATGTAGAATCTTATTAAGCTGGAGTGTGCAAGCTGTCAGGGATTTCGCACAGCTCACGTACACTTGTTTTTAAGATGCTAAACACCGTAATGTATTCACGAGGTAGTTGGATATGTATTGAAAAATACAACCATTTCAGGATCTTAAGGGTATTACATAGAAACCAGTGAGAGACTTTTCCTGTTGGATGAAGTGTAAAAAACTAGAGGGCACTTCTTTCAGGTGATTGGCCAAAGAAGAGGCAGTGACATAATAGAAAATCTTTTCTCCTGTTCTCTGTGTAAAGATCTGTGCAGTGATTGGATCTAGGTGGATCTCATTGACCGAGTTCACTGATTAGAGTCGTTAACCTGTGTCAGTCAGAGAGCACTGGTTGACAGATGTAAACAGGGGATTCAGAGAGTCTCCTGACTTCAGGGCCTGACTCCGAACTGGCTGATCACAGCCAGTGTACTGTGCACATGTAATTAAAGGGTAACTTGGTTACAGAATACTAGCCACTGTGCAGTTATTGCAATCTGGAATGCCCTGCCTGAGCAGAGGCAGATTCAATCAAAATGTTTTAGATAATTATGTAATTCTCTCAAGAGTGTTTTTTTAAGAAAAAGGAAAATGACAGGAGAGTGCTGTTGCTAGGTAGCTCTTACAGAGAACCAGCATGGGAATGATAGGTTGAATGGCCTCCATCAATGCTGTAACCATTAAATGGTCTGGGGCCAGGAACTTCATACACTTGATACTTCACCCTCCCAAAAGCTGCACAATACACATTGCAGTGAGAACACTACAAAAGTAGTTTGTCGATTGTAAAATGTTTCTGGATATCCTGGAGACTTAAATGACACTTCGTTGTTGCCAATTGATGATGTTCAAAGTACAAGTTTTCTTGCATTGATCAACAGTGTCTGGCAAGTGTCTTTCTGATTTTTGATGAGGTGTCTTGTATCACCTCCCACTGACTGTGTGACAGTTCTGTTCGTGTGATATCCTGGAAATGTAATGGCATTAAGCACCACGGGGTGCAGAAAGCAGAAACAGCCAAGGGAATGATTTTTAAAAAATACTTTAGATGTACAAAATACAGCACGGTGTCAGATTAGTCAAAACTTTAAAAGGACTGTGCAAGACTGACTTCAGATTCCCGTTGAAACTTTTCCACCCACAGTACGGTTAATAGAGGAAAACACTGGGGGGTGGTGATGGAAAATGTATAACATCAGTTATGTCTCTGTGAACGTATGTTGAACAGCCCGGAGACGGACAGCTGTGGAAAACTGTGGAGACAGATTTTCCTGAATAGTCCATTGACAAATGGTAAGGCAGTTAGAAGCAACAGGGAAAGGAACCCAAGTAGACAAACTGTCGAAACATAAATTCAGACTGTGGTTTATCCCAGGTCAATAACATTTAATGCAGCGAAGACTGCAACACCAAAGGTTGTGTATTGAGGGGTTTATATTAGCAGAGGCAATTAAACAAAAAGGTACAAATTTAAAGGAGACGCAAAAACAGAGAATTCCTGAGGTTTAAGTGCAGAAATCGTTGAAGGGGGCTGGGCAGGTTATGAAGGTTGTTTTTGAAAAGTATGTGAGATCTTTGGTTTTGTAGACAGAAGCACAAGATATGGAAGCATGGAGGTGGTGGTAAATCTGTACAAAACATTGGTTAGGTTTCAATTAGACAATTGTAGCCAAACCTGAGTATCTTCCTTCAGGAAAGATAGCAAGACCATAACGACTATGCATATTTTCTAGAATAATAGAAATGAAGGAGTTCAGGTGCACAAAAAGTAGTGTGTGCTTTCCTGCGAGCAGAGAAGGTTAAGGGAAGATTTAATAAAGGCATTCAAAATCATGAAAGCCTTTTGATAGACTAAATAAGGAGGAAGCGATTCCTTGGCACAAAGAGTCAGTTAGCACAGGACAAGAATTCAAGGGCATAGCAGAGAATCTGACATGTGACGAGGAGGATTTTTATCTGTAATGAACTGCTAAGGCCTGGATTGCATGACTGAAAAGATGGTAGAAACAGATTCAATAGCAACTTTCTGAAGAGAACACTTACAGGGAGGAAACCTTGCAGGGCAATGGGAAAAGAGCATAGAATTGGTGGTAATGTTACAATTCCCATGGAGAGCAATAGCTTTCAATAAGAGAAATGGATTTCCCGGTAACCTGCTCAAAGAATTAGATCAGAGTTCCTATTTTAAGATTGGACTGTAACAAACAACCTGAAATCAATATCGCCTAAACATTAGTTGGTGGGCAATAATTCACTACGCTACAGAAAAGGTTTCTTATGGATTTCTCAACCAAACATTCAATGTATTGACACTTTGTAATGAAACAATCAGCAGAAATGCAGTCTGTGTTTAAAAACCCCAAGCTCCTCCAGCCCTGACAGAATGAATGTTCTCAAAGTCCTCTTGTCTAAAGTTCTGTTCACTCAGTATTCACTCAGTTTTTAAACGAACTTTCAAGAGTAAAGTTTCCTCCTCCAGTGATTCAATAATTTTAAACTCTGCACAATCCCAGTTTCCTTGTACATGTGTTCCATCCTCACTGACCCTCAGCGTGGTGGTTAATCCAAAAGCAAGTTATTTTTTCTGCTGGAATATCAGTGCCTGGTGCAGGTCATCTTTCCTGAAATACCTTCGTCTGACTCAGTGTCTGGGCACCAGCGAGGCTCGGTACTGAGGTGTTAACACTTGCACCTGACTTTGGAGAAGTTGCAATTTGAATTTCTCTCTCTAACAAGCAGGTCACATAGATTTGTCTCGGATCCAGAACTAAATATTAAAGAAGACAGTTTAAAACATGACCATCTTACAAAGCCCAGCATTTGCAACATAATCAAATAGATTTTTGGATGAGTTGGCATAAGGACTGTAGGATTTTATGACATCACCCTCATAGAATCCCTGCAGCATGGAAACAGGCCCTTCGGCCCAATAAGTCTACACCAACCCTCAGAGCACCCCACGCAGAACAATCCCCCACCCCTGTAGCCCACCTAATCTATACATCCCTGAACACGACAGGCCACTGAGCATGGCCAATCCACCTAGCCTGCATATCTTTGGTCTGTAGGAGAAAACTGTAGCACCCAGAGGCAGCCCACATAGACATAGGGTAATGTGTAAACTCCACACAGTTGCCCAAGGGTGGAATTGAACCCGGGTCCCTGGCACTGTGAGGCAGTAGTGCTAAGCACTGAGCCACCATGCCACCCTGGATACTACCTCCACAGATTCAAACCAAGTTAATTTTTCCACCTCTTTTCTCATTGCGTATTACTACTTCACACAATTTGTTTTATCTATGAATTGCTGTTCAGTTTATTATGTTGTTTATTTGTAATTAATCAAGACAAAACCAGAAAACACTAACCTACAAATTAGGCAAAAACAATGGGATCGTGACCTAGCAATAACTTGACTGCTGTAATTTTTGTTTGGACCAGGAGTTTCCTTGTTGGTTGATTGTCACAACTTTTAAATTTGTTAATGTGGAGAAAGTTCTGTTGCGGTGAAGTTCAAAATAGCAGCTTTCCTGACAGGAGCTCAGTGACATTAACTGTGTGAAAAAGCTGTGTATTCCTTTCTTTAATTGGAAACCATTACTTGCCAATGGGCTGTCTCCTTTAAAAAGTAAAGATTGTAAAATTTCGACTGTTTCCTGTAATTGGACGGGAATGAAAGCTTTCAAGATATAATTGAGAGAGGCAGGATATGAGGAAATGTATGATTTCAGTCTCCTATCATCTGTGAGATCCATTATAAAGCAGCAGTGAAATGTCTCAAACCACTTTACACGATGAATGGCATCTGGATTGAAATGCTTGCAGATAGCTTGGCAAATGCAGCAATTATTCTGCACCCGAATCATCTCTCCAATAGCAATGGAATGAATAGCTAGTTAATTTGTTTGCTTTTGCAATGATGGTTAATGTCAGGACTCCCTGCAGCTCCTTGATTGGTGCCGAGGGATTGTTAATTTTCACTTGATTGGACCGAGCGTTACGGTATCAGAGCAATGCTTTCTGAGTACTGAGTGAGATTAGAAGTGCAATATTAATTCTGTCTGCCCAGTGAATACTTTGTAGAATGGGACTTTAAGCCCAAGTATAGAGCTTATTTCCATGCTATTAGTTTGTCAACACTTTTATTTTGATGATTATGGTGTGTAAAGTGCTTGAATCTAACCCAAATAGCCTTTGTTGAGTTTGGCCAAGACTTGATGGATGGACTCAATGCTGTAAAAATAAGGCTTCTCCAGTGAAATAGAGAATATTACACATTTTCCTTCTGAATAGAGAGTGCAAACTACATTGTTTCTATCTCTATGCATTGTCACACACAGCTATTGAGATGTTTCCTAATTGTCCCCTTTATCATTAATGCTATTTGTTCCCAGTGTCTTTTCCCTGTGCCAGGAGACGTAGGTTCTCCAAGGGTGGGTGGTGACATCTCTGAAATGATTGTTTGGAAAATATCTGTTCTGTTGTGTTTAAAATCTGGAATGCACTCACTGTGGGTACAGGGAAACAGATACAATTTGTGGTTTTCAAAGTGGCTAAGCACATGGAGAGAATGACATTGCAAAGATACAAGGTAAGGGCAAAGGATTGGGACATGCTGAATTCTGTGACATCTTCATCTTATTGAGGTGATTTGACAGAGAAGCTGCTGAAAGGGTACCTCCCCCGTAAGAGAGAGTGGAATGAGGAGATACAATTCAAACATAAGGAGAGAGATGTGGAATTTTCTCCTCAAATGACATGGCGTTTTGGAAGTCTCTTGCTTGAAGTTGTTGGAGGTAGGGATATTCAATATTTTTAAAGTGGAAGTAGATACCCTTGACACATCTGATACCTCTTGGTCCAGAAAATGTTTGGTTTGAGGCAAGAGTCACATCAGTTATTATCTTAATAAATGGTGGGGCAAACTGGCCCACTCCTGTTTGTAATATGTGTTTGCAGAGAGCTGTGCAACATGATTGGCTCTTCCTTTCCAGTCTTCATTCTATGATATTAACTAATCTCTTTTTGAAGAAACAACAGATCATTTATTCAGCTGTCTGGTGAATATAACATGAGATTTGAACAGATAGAAGGCCTAAAGATCGTGAAGCAGGGATTCTTTATTGTACAGGTAGTAGATCATGGTGAATAGGAAGGGAAATTAAGGATAAACAGAAATTATTTACAGTATGTACACAGAGCAAAGCCTATAGGTTACTTCAGGCTGAGGAATCCTTTATCTAACTTCTCTCACTTGCATGAAAAACATCCTGTATTTCAGCAAGTCCATTCAACTGCTCCTGCTGCCCAGCCTCCTCATTATTGCGTCCTGATAGAGCTCTGAGTGAACTGCTGCATTCCCTTGTTTGGTGCCCTCCATCCACCTGCTGCTGGACGTCCCATTACATTAACAACCACTCCTCATTGATGAAGTGTTTTCTTGCTTTATGTCACCTATTACCTGGGAATGAGCTACTTAACTATTTTATCATTCCAAACCAGAGATGCAAAGCTACAAGTTATTTAGAAGTGAAAGAAAAAGAAAACAAAAACATTAATTGTCTGAGAATATACCAAATCCTACATCTCGAACAATAATGTATTGTACAGATGGGAGCCTCATCAATAGATGAAAAATGGGGCTGGCCACTTAGAGAGGACCATGTTGTCTTTTTCTGATTTCTCTGTCAGAAGATGCTTCTTTTGATTTCAAGGTTAATATAACATCCAGACCTTCAGTGGGGGCAGGAAGGAAGATATACCCTCTCCCATGCCCTACATTGAAAGTTTAAGTTACTGTTAACCTGTTTCCCAGCGCCCCACTCCCAATCTCCATCTCTCTATTAAAAACCCATCAAAAACCCCCACAGCAGCTTCCCCAACTGGTGTGTATCCTAAACATGGATTATATTAAATGCATGTTTAAATTTGCTTCTGTGCAAAAGTGGCTGCTGGGTTTGACACAGAGAAAGGGGGAACAGCTGTAAATGTAAAGAGAGTTCCATCTAATATGGTATATGTTTATTCAGTCTCGCGAAGTTAAATTAAGAACAGTTAGAATCCGCAAGGGCAGATCAGAAAAATCAAACAGCAAGTCAGAGCTGAACCGGGCGACTGCCCAGATTTCAGCAAAGTGGGAAGGTACCAGTTTCAATCCCCAGCCTAAAGTGGGCAGCTGTTTGCAATGGAGCAGTATCCCGGGGCAAGGGTCATCTGGATTACAGAAGGGAGAAGTCAGCCAAAGTTCCAATTCTGGATTGTACCCAGTGACAAATGACTGTGCTACATGCTGCAATTGAGTAGCAAAATGGTTTTCATGTGAAGAAGGGCCATTTGGGTTGAAGTGCCAGAGGGTGACAATGTCCTGCAGGAGAAGTGAGCAAGCTAAAAGTCTCTGCCAAGCACACAGAAGAAACTTGCACAAAATAAGCTTGGGATGAGGGTAAGGGGAGAGGGGGCATCATTAAACTCCAGCAGTCAATCAAAAACTACATGAAGATATTATATTTAAAAAAAGTAACTTTGCTGTTAAGTTTGTACATTTTCAAATGAGGATTTTGCAGTTGCTTTGAAAACCTGCTCTCTTCAATGGTGAGAGCAAAATAGTAACTTTGGTATGAAATAAATGTCTAGATTAATATTATGATCAAGGCCAAAACCAAGTGATCTGTAGCCTCCCATTGTTACTGCAATCTCTGCAGAAATGAACCTTATCATAAAACAATAAACAGTTTTGTTCAAGTTAGTTTAGGCTCAACTGTGGATATTGTCTCCAGACATTCGAAATTGCTTCAATATTTTATGATAACAAATGCATTTCCAGGTTAACACTGGTGTGCCATGTGCTGAGAAGCTGTCATTTCCTGCAATGTAAACATTGGAATTCCCAATGTTGGGGTCTTGCTGAGAGGTAATTTTGTTTCATGTTGCCTGGGGAATAGCCAATGAGTTGCAAAGCAGTGACTGAAATAGGTATTTGAGCCTCTCACTGTATTACATATTACTGTGATCTCCTTATGGGCATGACCTACATCAGTATATGTAGAGGAGTTGCTCATTTGCAACTGCCACTCCAAGTCACATACCATCTTCAATTGGAAGTATATCATTATTCATTCACTGTTGCAAAACCCTAAAATTCTGTCCCTAACAACACTACAGGTGCATCGTTCATGACCACCTTCTCATGAGTAATCAGAGATGGCAATAAATACTGGTTTAACCTATTTTGTTTCTGCCTGATGAATGGAACAAATAAAATTGTTTTAGTAAGACTGCCTCATGATCATTGGTCATGCCCAAGTGAATGATGATCTATCTCTCAATGCACTCACTTGTTGGGTAATGCCTGCATATTGAGTGAATGCCAGATCATGCAGATGCCTGGCAATTCTTATGCTTACACTGTGTACCACTAGAGAATACTTTGTAAATTCAAATTGCACTGATCTCTAGGTTTTTCTGTCTTGAAGGAGATGTATGTGCAAACTATTAGGAAAGGAATTGACGTCCAACCAAACCAATCTCTTCCAAGTGTAAGGAGATGTCATTAATCCTCCTCATTGTGACATACCCATTTATTATTAAAAATACATCCCTCATAGGTTTGTTAAACCCTTCAGTTTGCAGTTAGTGACCTTTAAGTGGAGCTATATTTGGGATAAATGTGCCCCATAACAATGTATTTGTTTTAACCACTTCCATCTAGAAGGACAAGGGCAGCAGATGCATGGGAACACCACCACCTTCAAGTTCCCCTCTTTCATGGCATTGTGGGTCACCTCACAGCAGGTAGATTGCAGCGGTTCCAGAAGGCAGCTCACAACAACCTTCTCGAGGACAACTAGGGATGGTCAATAAATGCTGGCCAGTCGGCAATGACCACATCCCACAAAAATGAATATAAGAAAGCTAAAGGTCTTTTTAGTATTTTACTGTGGTATTTTCATTTATGCCACTGAAGATGAACAGTGCTTTCTGCTGACGAAACCGTTTACTTTGTTAGTAAAAGACATCCTTTTTAGGTAATAATTTAAAACTCTGCAATGCAGAGAAATTGATAGAAAAGCCTGAGTTTGTGTTTGGAGATCAGTCTTACCACTTCTGACAAGCTGCACATTTTTGTGATGATTGTTCTTGTTTCTTTTCAGGTCCCTCAGAGGTTTCTGCCTCAGTGAGGTACAGTCGTAGGCCAACGTGCCCTGATGCCTCCGTAATGGGCAGCCTCAACACTCCCCCAGTGCCGAGACACAGGAAGAGCCACAGCCTGGGAAACAAGTGGGTGAAATTATCTCCTCAATCTCAAGCGAGTTCTCTCATGACACACTAAATGTGGTTTGGACAGCCAATGGCTTGTCCCAGCATTAACAGCAATGTCATGTCATGTTTTGTTGGTTCTGCATGTTGTGCAGCGAGGAAATTATTTGAGAGATTTGAATGGATTATCTCTCTTCCCTGGATGTCTATCACTGTGGAAAATGTGGCTTGAATTTTCTCCACTGTTAAGATAATGGTGAAAGAATCCCATTGAATAGAGTTTTGGTATAAAAGTCAATTTACTGCTTTAATTCAGGAAAGAGAGTTTCAACATGCAGATACAAGATCCTATAAATGATTCTTCCATTGAATACTCTTCTATCACAGGATAAAATTAATCATCACTCCGTGTGACTAATTTTTCTGCAAAGATTGGCATTGGTATTGTAACCACCACCTTTAATATGGCTTCCACCATTGCTCTGTCAAATTAAAATTGAGCAGAACGGGCTTATATTCTCCAAAGTTCACAGGAATAAGAAGTGATCTCGTTGAAACATGTAAATGTTATTGAGGGTTTGACAGAATAGATGTAAAGGGGCTGTTTCTCCCCTTCACTGAGACTCCAAGTAGGGGTCAAAGTCCCAGAATGAGGGGTTAGCCATTTTGGACCGAGATTCAGAAAAAATTTCCTCACCAATGGGTCTGTGAATCTTTGGAATTCTCAATGCCAGGTGTTTGCGAATGCTTAGTTCTTGTTGTATAGGTTCACGTTTGAGATCAATAGGTTTTTGGCTGTAAGGGAATCGAGGGACATGAAGACTTCACAGGAAAATAAAGTTGATGTAGAAGCCCAGCTGTGAGATAATGAATGATGGAGGGGACCCTCTGGTGCAGGGTCACTCTTATTTCTGCCATAAAATCATCAGACTATAAGACATAGGAGTGGAAGTAAGGCCATTCGGCCCATCAAGTCCACGCCGCCATTTAAATCATGGCTGATGGGCACTTCAACACCACTTCCCTGCACTCTCCCCGTAGCCCTTGATTCCTTCTGAGATCAAGAATTTGTCGATCTCTGCCTTGAAGGCATCCAACGTCCCGGCCTCCACTGCACTCCGTGGCAATGAATTCCACAAGCCCACCACTCTCAGGCTGAAGAAATGTCGTCCCATTTCAGTTTTAAATTTACCCCCTCTAATTCTAAGGCTGTGCCCACGGGTCCTAGTCTCCCCGCTTAACGGAAACAACTTCCTGCCGTTTGTATGTTGCTGCCATACAGCTCCATAACAGATTTACCACCTCCAAATTCAGAAAAATAATCTCCTCTACTGACACCCGTCACTCATTTCTCTGCCAAAGTGTGCAATTACACACACTTTCTTCATTTCTGACTCCATATCTCAGCAGCCAAATTCTGTTACAGTAGCAGGCACAAAAGAAACAAAACTATCATAAACATGTGGGTTTTTACTTTGGAATGCTTAATTTGAATAGTTTTGCTTCAGTTTATATTAGGTCACTGTTGCTTTGCAAGCATTTATTTTGTTGTAACTGTTGCATCTGACTTGGCCTGATTTAATATCAGATGTTATGATTGGAAAGCAGTGGTTGTTTGCATATGGGAGAGGGTGAAGTCCACATTGATACCATTGGGCTGCAGGGTTCCCAGGCGGAATATGAGTTGCTGTTCCTGCAACCTTCGGGTGGCATCATTGTGGCACTGCAGGAGGCCCATGATGGACATGTCATCTAGGGAATGGGAGGGGGAGTGGAAATGGTTTGCGACTGGGAGGTGCAGTTGTTTGTTGCGAACTGAGCGGAGGTGTTCTGCAAAGCGGTCCCCAAGCCTCCGCTTGGTTCATGCATTTATGATTTGTTATTGTAAGATGAAAAAAGGGCCAAATGGCCTGCTTTTGCGCTGTATCATTTCTCCAAAGATCAGTTAATCACTCCTTCTGAAAGTCAACTAAAATTATTACTCGTGTAGGTCCCTGGCACCTTGACTGTTTCAAGTGTTGGTCAGGCTGCACTGTCAAGTATAGAATAACCTCTGACAATAATTAAGCATAAATTTTCAGAAATATAACACTTGATGAAACCCCAGCACTCTTGTTCAGAACTGTGCCTGCAGATATTTTTGTGAGATCCCAAGACTGAAAGTATGAAAATTAATAAACATTACGGATGAGTTTTGGAAAAACTGATGCACCTCACATATCTATCACTCCCAGTGATTCATGCCTCCAGGCACAAAGTGTTGGGGCAAACAGCTTTGCAGGAGGAATGTTGCAGAAGATGTTTTAACAGTTTCAGGCTTGAAGATTTCTTATCTCTGTTTGCTTTTCATCCTCCCATTCTGGGTATTAGCAGTGTTTTTGTTTCCATTGAGCATTCTTTGTTGGAAATAAAATGGGATTTATAGATCTGCTGTGAGAAGAGGTACAATGGCCACATGAGCTTTAATGGAATTGGATTTCTTCAGCATTTTAGTAGCAGCCAGTCTCATTTGCTTTTTGCCTAAAGGAGGTGAGAATTTGTATTAAGTGCTGAAAGAGTTAGGTTGGAGGAAGGAAACAGCCAGAAACACATGGATCCCAAATACCTAAGGCTGAGTTTGATGTTCCAGGAGCAGGCGTAATAGGAAAAAAAAATTCTGTAATAAATTGAAATAAAGAATGCCTTAAAAAGTCAAACAAACCCCTTAAAAATGAAAAATGCGCACATAGGTGAAGAGAATAAAAAGTCAAGCAAAGTTGTATTTGTTTTTAGGTTTTAAAAATTGGTTCTATACGTTAGAATGCTTGGTTAAAAAAATTGGAGGAGTGTATTCAAAGTTGGAATTTATGACCTAATTGTTTGCTATGTCTTTTTTTTTGGATGTTCACGGTCCTGTCCATTTACTTATACCGTTGGGATTGTGGACATGTATGAAGCGGGCCTCTTTATCTCATCAAAATCTTTGGTGCTGTGTACTTGTTGCAACTCAGAACAAAAGTTTGAAGATTTTCCAGCAAAGGGAGCTAGGAACACTGCTCACTGAGATTGGCTCAGTTTATTCAGCTAGTTGCTTCATTCGAATTATCTGGCAAATGACATTTTGTTGCACTAAATTCCTACTTTATGTAATTGGAATGCATTAGATATTTCCGAATGCTCTAGCCCCGGAAACAGATGCGGGAATGGACTGCAAATCATGGCCTTTATTTTAAAAAAACCTCGGGTTCAGCTGGTAGTACTCAGCAGGTCAGGCAACGTCTATGGGAAACAAAACAGAAGAGTTTGGGCAGGGGTGGGGGAGGGGAGGGGCATGTGTGAACTCTTCTACAGAAGCAAAGGGCGTTTGGAAAGCGAACCAGGAAAGGGGCAATAAACACAGGGAATAAATACCTCAGGGAAGAAACAAATTCGGAGGCAGACCAGTGTGTGTGGCATCTGCTGGTCAGTCTTGGAGGAGATGACAGCTTTCACAGTGGGCTTTGTTTGAATGGAGCCTATGGTGATTGGAACCAGCTTTGATCTTGTTGTCTGTGAGATCCTTGATTGGGGTTGTTAACCCGGGCCAATCAGGAAAGCCCTGGCTGACCAATATAACCTGGAGTTTGGAATCTCCTCAGTTTCAGGGACTGACTCTGAGCTGGCCAGCCACAGCCAGTGTACTCTGCCCAAGTTTAAAAAAAAGAGAGGGTGACTTGGTGATGGGATACCAGCCTCTGTGCAGTTATTTCAGAACCAAAAGGACTGTCCATTGCAGTCAGCTAGGCTTGGCACTGATACCCAACCCATCCCTGGGCATTTACTGGGGCAGCTTAGGACAGGCTCTGTGGCCTAAACCCCCAGTGGTACTGGCTTGGACTGTTTTTGTGGAGCTCAGAAGTGCAAACTCTCTTTTATACCGTATGATTGACATTAGAAATATAGAAAAGAGGAGCAGAAGTAGGCCGTTCAGCCCCTTGAGCCTGTTCCGCCACTCAGTGTGAACATAGCTGATCATCCATCTCAGTACCCAGTTCTCCACATTTTCTTAGATTCCTTCATCCCCAAGAAACAGACCTAACTCTCTCTTGAAAACATTCAAAGTTTTCGTCTTTATCACTGTCTTTGGCAGAGAATTCCACCGGCTCCACACCCTCTCATTAACAGTTCAGCTTCCATGTAACTCTTCATGCCAAATCTTCTATAGATGTATCACCTTGCTGTCTGTTTGCTGTCCAGCACTCAATGGAGAATGTTCATTCCATTTTTCAGAGAAATCTGAATAATCCAATTCTCATCTATTTCTGTTATTTTCTGGGTGAAGAAATTTCTCCCCATTTCAGTTCTAAATGGCCTACCCCATATCTCTATTAAGTGTCCTGGTTCTGGACTCTGATTATCGAGAATATCCTTCCTGCATTTGCACTGCGTAGCCCTCATCGAATTTTACAGGTTTCTGTGACAGTTCTTCTAAACTCCAGTGAGTGTAGTCCGAAACGATTCAGTCTCTCTTTGCACATCAGTCCTGCCTGGTAAACTTTTGTTGCATTCTCTCTGTAGCCAGAACATCCTTCCTCAGACGAGGAGATGAAATTTTCACACGCTGCCCTAGGTATGGTCTCACCAAGCCTCTGAGCAAATGCAGCAAGACATCCTTGCTCCTGTACTCGAATCCTGTCACTCTGAAGGCCAACACACCATTAGCCTCCCTCACTAACTATTGCACCCGGACGCTTACGGATAATGATTAGCAAATAAGGACACCCAGGTCTGGATGCATCTGTACGCTCTGTCGTCTTTTCTTGGAAAATTCCTACATACACATCAGTCTCTATTTTTATTGCATATTTTTGGTGACCATGCCAGGACACATCTGCCCTGACATTCTTGAATGGGACAGGCTGTGATCAGAAAACACCCAAACTGGTTCAAAACATGTTCGAGCTCTAAAGCAAGGTCACTGGATCCGAAACTTTAACTCGTACTTTCTCTCCATAGATGCTGCTGAGAATTTTTAACAATTTCTGTTTTCGTTTCTGATTTCCAGCATCAGCAGTTCTTCCAGAAGTTTACCTTTAAAATTGCTTCACCACTGTGTGCAGTTCCATGGACTGTCCACTGAGTGGTGCACTAGAGACACACCTCATTTACTCAAAAGCATGCTACCATCGTGGAATTAGGATTTTTAGTTAAACTTCAGGGTTCTTTTTTCTATTTTAGCTACATAAGTTAATAGTTTCCCCTACCGTGCAAATTTTCATGCCAAATCTTGTTCTTCATTCTTCTGTAGAGTCTTCCTAGACTCCCTTTAGATTTGTTCTCCAGCACTCAAAAAGAGACCCTTCATTTTATTTCTTACTGAAGTCTGAGCAATACTTCTTTTTATTTCATCTATTACCGTATCCGGGCCTTTTAAAAATGACATCAGGGATGATGATCTATTCCAGGATATCCTGGAAGTGCTGAGCTCCTCTGGCTAAGGGAGTAGGGGAATTGGGCTAGCATTCGCATTGGGGGGCTCTACGGGGCTGAGTGGTAGTCAGTGAGGTTGTTTTGGAGGATGGCAAGAGAAGACAAAGGGGGCTTCGTGGAGAGAAACCCTCCACTGAAATACAACAACAATGACAGCCAATAAAAAAATAACGTTCAGCCCTGTGCTCTTAAGCTTAAATAAGGGCAATTATGAGAGCGTGAAAGCAGAGTTAGCTAAAGTGAATTGGTAAATTAGCTTAAGGGATAAGGCAATGGAGATGCAGTGGCAGATATTTAAGGGGATA
The DNA here is from genome assembly GCF_030684315.1 of Stegostoma tigrinum. NCBI lineage: Eukaryota > Metazoa > Chordata > Chondrichthyes > Orectolobiformes > Stegostomatidae > Stegostoma > Stegostoma tigrinum. Next base: position 29,562,024 of record NC_081382.1, read on the forward strand.
TTTCCGAATATACGGAGCTGATACATTTCGAAAATAAGGTGTTGTTGAATTTGAAAGGGTGCAGAAGGGGTTTACAAGGATGTTGCCAGGTTTGGAGAGTTTGAGCTATAGGGAGATGCTGAATAGGCTGGGGATATTTTCCCTCGAGTGTCAGAGGCTGAGGAGATGACCTTACAGAGGTTTATAAAATCATAAGGAACATAGATAGGATGAACAGCCAAGGTCTTTTTCTCAGGGTAGGGAGTCCAAAACTAGAGAGCATAGGTTTAAGGTGAGAGGGGAAAGATTTAAAAGGGACCTAAAGAACAATTTTTTCACACAGGGGGCAGAATGTGTATGGAAAGCTGCCAGATGAAGTGGTGGAGGCTGGTACAATTACAACATTTAAAAGGCATCTGGATGGGTACGTGAATAGAAAGGGTCAAATGCTGATAAATAGGACAAGATCACTTTAGGTTATCCAGTCGGCACGGATGAGTTGAACTGAAGGGTCTGTTTCCATGCTGCACAGCTCTGACAGTAAACATTCCATGGTGAGCAAGAAAGATTAAAGTATGTATCAAATTTAAAACAAACGTATCGCTGAGCAAAGATAGGTGGCAGGTCAGAAGATTGGGCAAAATACAAAAATCAAAAATAGATGAAAATTTAGTAAAGGGAAATATTGGAAAATAAGAGAAAGCTAGCCAAGATTTAAAATGAGATGATAACAAAGAACAAAGAAAGTTACAGCACAGGAACAGGCCCTTCAGCCCTCCAAGCCTGTGCCGTTCTGGTTCCTCTATGTAAGCCTGTCGCCTGTCTGTATCCCTCTGCTCCCTGCCCATTCATGTAACTGTCTCAATACGTCTTAAATGATGCTATCGTGCCTGCCTCTACCACCTCTGCGGGCAATGCATTCCAGGCACCCACTACCCTCTGCGTAAAGAACTTTCCATGCATATCTCCCTTAAACTTTTCCCCTCTCGCCTTAAGATTGTTATCCCTAGGAACTGAGTCCCCCACTCGGGCAGGGGGAAGCTTCTTGCTATCCAACAGTTTCCAAAAATATCTAAAGGCAAAAATAAAAGGAAAGGTGTAACAAAAGTGAGTGATGATCCTGTAGCGAGTGAAACTGGAGAATTAACAATAGAAAATAAATGATGGTAGTTTGGTGGACCAAATACTTTACATCAGGCTTCACTACAGACAATACAAGGACCATCCCAGAAGCAGCTAAAAATCTGAAAATGGCAGGGAGGAAGGAACACACGAAAGTTACAATCACTAGGGAAATAAGTGACACTGAGTGAAATGTTGGAGCTGCAAATTGACGGTGCTTGGGATCTATTGGATTTCATCCTTGGGTCTTTAAAGAGGCGACCAATGCAAGGTTTGATCTATTGATTCTAATTTTCCAAAACTTCTGAGATTCAAAGAATATCCCACGAGATTCGAAGATAGCAAACGCAGTTCCTTTATTCAAAAAGGAAGGGAGACAGAAAGCAGGAAACCACAGGACAGTTAGCTTAAATCTGTTAGACTGTAGGCATCAGAAGCTGTTAGTAAAGGACACGGCAGGGCACTGAGAAACATTGTATGCAATCTGATAGAGCCAACATGGTTCTGCGAAAAGGAAATACTTTTTAAGTAATGTGTTGAAATTCTTTGAGTATGTAATGTGTTCTGTGTATTACTGGGAGCCAATGGCTTTTGTTAGATTTGCAGAAGACATTTAATAAAGTGTCACATAAAGAGTTATTGTGGAAAATAGTAACTTATCGTGTAGTGGACTAAAATAATGGCATCGTTGGAAAATTGGCTCGTTAACAGGAAGTAAAATGTAGGCATAAATCTTTCAGGTTGGAAAAATGAAAGGGGGAGTGTGTGCCACAAGCGTCAACTGTTTATATCTTATGTAAATGGCTTGGATGAAGGGACAGAAGGTATGCTTTGCCAAATTTGTTGATAACACAAAGATGGGTAGGAAATTACATTGGATAAAGGAGACATGAGAAGGCTGCAAAAAGATATAAAGAGCACAAAGTTAATGGGCAAAGATCTAACAAAAGAAATATGATGTGGAGAAATATTAAATTGAAAATGAAAACAATATTTTCTAAAGGAAGAGAAATTACACAGCACTGAGATGTAAAGGGATCCAATTAATTGTAACACAAAATGTTGGCACGTGGGTAGCACAAATAATTAGGAAAGCTGGTAGAATGTTATCATTTAGAACATAGAACATTACAGCGCGGTACGGGACCTTCGGCCCTCGATGTTGCGCCGACCTGTGAAACCAATCTAACCTACACTATTCCATCATCATCCATATGTTTATCCAATGACCATTTAAATGCCCTTCAAGTTGGTGAGTCTACTACTGTACTATTTATTGCAAGGAGAATTAAATACAAAAGTAGGGAGATTATAAACTTGAGTTATACAGGGCATTGTTGATACCATGTGTTAGCCATCTTATTTAAGGAAAGGTGCAAATATGTTAAAAACAGTTCAGAGAAAATTCCCCAGATAATACCTGGAATAAGTGGTCGGTTTTATGAAGAAAAGATGGGCTTGCTCCTGCTGGCCTGTAGGTGAGTAAGGGATGACTGGATTGAAACATATAAGACCGTGAGGAGCCTTGATGGGATAGATGTGGAGAGGATGTTTCTTTTTATGGGACAGTCTAGAACTAGGTGATCACTGTTTTAAAACAGAGCTTGTCCATGTAAAACAGACGAGGTGAAACTTCTTCACAGGTTTGTGTGTCCTTGAAACCCTCTTCCTGAAATGATGTTGGAATCACAGTCTTTAAATAGCTCTAAGGCAAAGGTGGAGAGGTTCATGACAAGCCCATGGATGGATGATTATCAGGAGTAAGTGGCAATGTAGATTTGAAGTTACAATCAAACCAGTTATGGTCTTATCAAGTGGTGGAACAGGTATGGTAGGCTGAATGGCCTACTCTTGATTTGTACATCCCTTGTCTCTGGTCCAATCATGTTCACAATTACAGATATCCAACTTGATATTCTCCTGCATTGCCTCCAATTGAAACATCATCTTGTGGATCCACATTGCTCCCTGGTTCATTCACTTCAGTGTCAGTATTAGATTGGGTAAAAATGGCAGATTGGATCTGGAAGACTTGATGGGGGTTGGTTTCTCATCTTTAAAGGAGTCAATGGTAGCTTGGTGCAGGTGTCCTCACTGCCCACAATTTATAGTTAGAGAGCCATGTGAAAGTGGGAATGCATTGGGTATGATGACTCTCGCTTTCACCCTGTACCAGGCAGAACATGGTTAAAATTGAACCCTTTCTGTTGTGTTATGGAAAGCCATTTGAAAAGTGTAACCTCAATACACTTGCACAATAAGCATGAATCTTACAGTGAGTTGGGAAGCAACTGGCACTAATTATTACTGTGTTATGGCTGCCAACCCTACAGGATTGGACAAAGAGTTTCCAGGCATTACAGATTAATTCCTAGGGCATTAAACAGAATGGAGGTTTCGTTCTGCTTTCTTCTGAGGGTTTTTATTTATTCCTTTGGAAGGCATCAACATTGATGGGAAAAGGCTGGTCGACCAGCAAGAACCATCTGCTTAGATAAAGAAGAGTCTTTTCAGTTTCCAGTTGGCTGAGAGAAGGCTCTGCATGAACGTGCTCGAGGACCAGGACCATTGGCAGGGAATGGAGGTGGGGCAATTGAAAGTCAGAAGTCAGTTGATGGAACTTCCAGAAAAATAGAGTTGGCAACTTGACTCTTTGATATCAAGGTAGGCATCCAGGGGAATAACTCCTATTGGAAATAGGAAAAGGACTTCTTTAGAACTGAAGTGTTTATTGAGATGAGGATTGGTGAATGAAGAATAGAGTGCACTTTATTCTAGCCAGTATCTTTATTCTGTATCTCTCTTTGTAATTCTGTATCTTTCTTTGTTCTGAATCTTTCTTTACTCTGTATGTTTACTCTATAGTTTTATTCATTCTATCTTTCTTTAATCTGTATCTATAATCTATATCTTTCTTTACTCTGCATCTTTGTATCTTACTATCCTGTCTTTTGCTTTACCCTGTATCTTTGTTCTGTATTGTAATCGAGGAATGCAAGGCCCAGTAAAATGGTGAAGAAATAATTTAAGCTGACAAAGTGCAAGCTGATGAGTGTAAATTTCCATCTGACACGAGACCCTCTGTACCCCATTAAGAGGAAGCACTTGGTCACTAATCACTGCACAATAAATACCTCCAGCATCCTGCTCAGTGCACCTCAAAGAAAATCCTTCAATAACTTGTTTCAGCAATGTTACAAGGTGAGCAATCAGAAGCTGTTTTTATTGGGCTTGATTTTTTTTATAGGGTCTCCATGGTGAGCAGCTTCAGTGTATTCAGTGAGTTAGTTAGTATGAGTCACTGAACTTAAATGTGGTGATAATTAATCAATCGTTTCCAGATGTGTTGATCCTAACCCCAGGTGTACATTCTGTTCACTGGCTCTTATCCAGTCTGTGTCTACAAGTGTCTCGTCTGTACTCTGCACTCAGGCAGGAGTTCAACTGTTTCATCATGGCTGCCTCTTCACACCCAGCAATATTAGATTGGCATTGCCAATAAAGACAGAAAGCAAGCCAACATTAAACTCAGAGAGCAGTGGGTAACCTCAGAGATTAAATCAGAGTCGGGAAAGAAGTCGCCGTGCCCACCTTCACCCCAATACCGATCATTATCCTAGCACACACTCAAACTTTGCTACCTACTGTCACCCCAGTGTTAACTGAACTGAACCTAGTCAACTGTACCTTGAACACTTCTAAAAAGTATCTCTATCCTAGTCCAACATTGCTTTAGGAAAACAACCAACATAGTCAAAGACCCATCCCAGCCTAATTATTCTGTCTTCCATCCTCTTCCATCGGGCAGAAGATAAAAATGTTTGAAAACACATACCAACAGATTTAAGAAAAGCATCTTCCCTGCTGTTAGCAGACTTATTAGCATACCTTTCATATATTAGGGTTGATCTTTCTCTACAGTTGTAACACTGTATTCTGCAGCCTGTTCTAATATCCTGACGTACGTATGATGTGGAGGTGCTGGTGTTGTTCTGGGGTGAACAAGGTCAAAAATCACACAACACCAGGTTATAGTCCAACAGGTTTATTTGAAAACACAAGCTTTCAGAGCCTTGCTCATTCAGGTGTTTGTCCTAATGGTGTACTTTGGTAAGGTATGGTTTGCCTGGTTAAAATGCAAAACAATACTTTTCACTGTATCTCGATGCATGTGACGATAATAAATCCTATCAAATCATATGGAGCAATACATCGATATTAAGGGGCTTCTCATCATTTTATGTGACAACCTGACAATCCCAAGGCTCCAGACTCGATCCAGATGATTAACCATGTCTTTTAGCTGAGGTATTAGAATTAAATGCTAGATAGTGAGTATAAACACAGAGTTACTAGAATATTATTCTGTATCAATTTGTTTACAAATCATGTTCAGTAATGTAAGATTTCAAAATGTAAATATAATGTAAAATTGTGTTGAGAGATGCATGGATTCTCACAGTAGCATGAATTGTTTTTGCTGTGATGAACCCATATTCAGCTGGATTAATCCAAATGCTGAAACGTCAACTTGCCTGCTTCTCTGATGCAGCCTGACCTGCTGAGTTCCTTCAGCTCCACACTGTACTGACTTAGTCCAAATGGACACAGTTCCATAAATGCATCAAAGCATGTTCTAAAACTCAATATCTTTTTTTCTAAAATAAACATGGTAGATTTTGCTTTTGGGAAATATACAAATATGCTTCAGTGGGAAACAAAAAGAACTTTCATCAAAATTAGTGTCACTTTAAAAGTCCTGTGTAGCTTCAGGGTTATGAGATAGACATGTTATATAATTATATGTTGCGTGGAACATATGCCAACCAAATTATTTCCAAAATCATAACATTGGGAGTTGAGTAAATAGTAGTCAAACTAATTAGAACTGAGGAACCAACAATTTATGGTAAACGTGAGGAAAAACCATGGGAATAAAATGCTCTTTCAATTATAACACTTCCAACTGAATTGCTCTTCAAATTGTCACCAAATTCCACTGTACAGCAAAAACTGCTGTGAAGAGAGGTCTTTACAGATAAATACAAATTTGGTTTTGGAGCTATTCCATGAGCTTGTAGAATTTATGTGGAGTCAATCATGTCAGCAAATTTAGCTTGTTTATCAGCCATTTCATATAGTATGTGCACAAAAGCCTTGAATTGTTTAAATAAAATAAGAAAGTGCCCTTGTGAAAACAGCAGTGGGGGGTATGGCTGCACTGGAAAATTTCTGACATGAAGCCTCTACAAAATTATTTGTGGTCAAAAGAATCAAGTTCTTGAAGTTTCTATGAATGCTAAAAATGGACACAGTTAGTGAGAACGGGCAAGGGTACTTTAATGTGAGCTGCCAGTTACCTACCTTCTTAGAAGCTAAGCAAGGTTCTGTGCATGCGTTTAATGAGCTCTCTTTGAGTAGAGAGCAGAACTAGCAGTATAGCTCAGTTCTGCCTCAGCGAGTCATTGCCCCAAAATGGAACTCTGACTTGGTGACAAATTCGACCATCTCAGGGTGTGGCCAAGCAGAGAGGTTTCCAACACCCATGTTACTCAAATGAGCATAAAAGATCACAGAAAGTTGAGTCAGTGGCAAACGGAAATTTTGCTTAAGGTTCTAGTATTGTTTGTGTCGGGTGCAATTATCTGAAGTAGATTGTGCAGCAAAAGCCAGTCTAATTGAGTGGAAATTCCAAATTGCAAAGCTTAGGATGTAACTGAATGGTCGAGGGAAGTCACTGCTCAGTGTTTCTCAGCCCCAATACGTGTGCAGTGAAATTCCTCTCATTTGTGATGCATTATAATTTAATAATGTTCCCAAGTGAACCTCCAGGAGGGCAGGCAGTAATTCCAATTACATCAGTTTCCGAGCAAATGCAGACTATAAAATCCACATGTCCATGTGATTGATCAACCCCACATTTAGACAATTTAATGTGGTTTGACGAAATCTACATCGTGTTATAGCTGCCTTTTTTGCTCCAGGCGCATTATTAAATTATGATGCAGATCAGTCGTACAGCAGAGATGGAAATGTTGTTTTGTGAGGCAGGGCAAAATCCCACTGTGTTCAAGAAGCCAAGTCTGAAGGCAAACACTGTGTGCTGCTACAAGAAGATGGCTTGGAGACACTAGGGCTTCAGCTGTTTAATGGCACCTAATGCAAACCACCTTCTGAACAGTAAGAAAAAATCTCAGGCGTCTTGCCAACAAATTCTTAGAGATTGTTAAAAATGTAACTATAGGCCCGAGCGAAGATTAACAAGCTCCACTTCACCTGCAGGCAGTGCTGGGGGTGTAACTCAGCTGTACCAAGTAGATAGTGTCCTAAGGATGGCACCTAAATTGCAAAAGACCTTCAACCAAGACAAAAGACATGTCGCATCCTGATGGTTTAGCAATAGGTTTTGCAGCAATAGATCACAATTTTTTAATAAAGCTGATAACCCACACTGATTTCCCATACAAATGAGTATGTTAAGCCCACAGTGGCCCTGTTGTGTTCAGTTGCCAGGTTGCAGTCAGAGCTGTTCATGTTTCCATACAAACAGGTTATAAAAGAACACAGGCTGAATAAAAACTTTCGAATGTTTAATTTGCTTCCTTAATCATTAACATCTGTTTTACATCACGACACTCTCTCAGGGAGGAAACAGTGGTGTTGAGACATGTAGGGGAAACTTAGAAGTGAACTGATGTCTGAAGATGTGTCTCAGTGGAAATATGGAGATCAAGTGTTTAAAAAGTGTTTCATTTTTTCGGATGTCCATTCCCTGTCTTTTTGTTGGTTTGCTCCTCTTCTAAGCAATGCTGAAGGTATCAAACACCTTCCCATGGATTGATTGATTGACAACAACAGATTGCAATCCTACAACACTTTTTGATGTAAAAAATCACCCTGAGGTGATTCCCAAATTAGTAAACGATGGATAAAGCGTCAAGCTGTTGTGTTATGACTCATGGTCAGTAAGTGATAACGTCTCTGTATCTTATGTCACAAGAAGGTAGAAAGATCACAGACACCATCTCAATTGGAATGACTTTCTGGATGACACATTCATTAGAAGTATGCTCTTCTAGTGGGTTCATATAGACTGGATATTGGGGTCTGTCATTGTAATCATTGTACTTAATAGCTAACTGCAATAAACAATGTTGTATCCTTCATAACACATTATCTACACCTAGTTCCTTCCTTCTGAGGGATAACATAGGCGTTGCTGCATCAGGTAAAAATACCTTGCTGTTGGTGATGAAGGGTTGTCATCGTCACAGGGCTTAAAGCTTTACAACATGCAGAAACTGGAAAGTACTGGAGTTTATTTCAGGCTGGAGAAGTACGCACAGCTAGGAGTGTGGTAGAGCTATGAAGATTGAAAATTCAACACATTGGGGGACACGGAGGGTTGGGAGGGATGATGAAATTATAGACAACCGTGTTTTAGGTACACTAGAATTTTAGAGTGAGAGATTGTAGAGGAAGATATGTGGGAAAAGAATTGTAGAGATGGTGATGCTATCAGTGATGAAGGAACTGAGATAACAGGAGACAGAAATGTTCCATTTTGGAAATTTGGGTTGATGGAGAGAGCAAGGAAATTCAATATTGACTTTAGATTGTTTAGTTCACCTTAGACAAGTTGACAAAGTATAGAGTTGTGTATATGGTGATGCACGGAATGGATGAGTATGGCATATTACTACCATACACTACCAGTCACTTATTATTCATGTGTCAAAATGTGTACCTATTGAAAGAATTACAGCAGAGTTCCAATTGTGTCTCCATCCAGCACTTAGACACAAATACCTTCCCTAGAGGTCAATGGATAATGATCCTGTACAGGAGCTTTAGCAGTCAAGCAACTCCAAGGTACATTCTAGTGCCACAACTGTGCCTGATCTTGACTAACAGCACAGACTGTAGATTAAAACTAACCTTCTTAATTGGAACTATTGATGAACTCACTTCGCTATTGGATTATTGCCAGTGTTCCATTGAATATTCAAATGCTGCATGTTATTAACCATTAAGTATTCATATTAAAACAGGATCGGTTGTGCCACACTTAATGAAGCTGCTGTAATTTTTACCTGTCTTTTGACCTAACTATTCCAACACACTCCTGGATGCCCTCATGTTTTCTGCCCTCCTGTTTTCTACACTCCTTAAAAATTTGACATTATCCAAAACCCTGCTGCCTGTATTCTCCCTCAGGTTAAATCTCATTCACCTTTCATCCACATTGTCTGCTGACCTCCATGGTCTCCTGGTCGACCAATGCTCGTGAATTTTAAAATTCACATCTTTGTTTTCAAGTCTGATGTGGCCCCATGCTTTTCTTGGGCTGTAATTTCTTCCAGACCTCCAATACTTTCGGATATCAAACATCTGACCTCTTACACATTCCCGACTTTAATTGCTCTGAGTTTGGTGGTCCCGCCTTGACCTGCCTGAGAGAAAAGATTTTTCTTTCAGTTTTGTTTGACTGAATTGCCTTCATTGGTTTTGCGCCAAGCCCTGTTCATCTCTCACCGTCAGCCTTTGGCTGCCTGTAAGCCCAAAAGTTCAGGAATTCCCTCCTTAAACCTCTCTGCTTATTGACCTCTCTTTCTTCCATTGATGTGCTCCCTAAAATGTTTGACTAAGCTTTTGGTCATCTGTTCCATTATCTTCTCTTCTCTAACACTCCGACAGAGCACCTTAGGATGTGTTATTCCCCTAAAGTTGCTACCTAAGTAGATACAAGTTGGTGTTGGTACACAGGGGTAATAAGACATATTACAGGAGAGAGGTGTGTCTTTTGGTTAAACCAAATGTTTTCCTCTTTTCCAGTGTGATGTGCCAGTTTAGCGTCGTTGAAAGCAAAAGTGCAACGTTCCCAACTGAGCGGCCACGACACCTGCTGGACGACAGCGTTCTTGAAAGTCAGAGTCCTGCCAAGAATCAGGAAAGCTCCATCTTTTCCAACGGAGTTTCAATTGGTAAGAGTACTCCTCTGCCGGCTGATCTACAGCTGTCATTCATATCTCATGGAAGTGCACTTAAAACGTAACCTGTCTGTCAGCTCCAATCTCTGTTGTTCCAATCATTTAAGTTACAGCCAGGAATTTGATGCAATCTTCCACCATTGAAATGGTGCAGGTGAGAGTTGGATACAAATAGATTAAGCATTAACACCAGAGAGTGCCAGTTGGAAAATGTGCCATTTAGTCAATTTCTTTCTATCATTATAGCCTTATGGATATTCACAGCACAGAGATAGGTCGTTCCACCCATTATATCTGTTGGTTAGGCCACTTTTGGAATGCTGTGTACAATTCTGGTCTCCCTGCTATAGGAAAGATGTCGTGAAACTTGAAAAGGGTTCAGAAAAGATTTACAAGAATGCTGCCAAAGTTGGAAGGTTTGAGCTAATGGGAGAGGCAGAATAGGCTGGAGTTGCTTTGCCTGGAGCATAGGAGGCTGAGTAGTGACATTATAGAGTTTATAAAATCATGAGGTGCCTGGATAGGCTGAATAACCAAGGTCTTTGCCCCAGGTAAGGGGAGTCCAAAACTAGAGAGCACAGGTTTAAAGTGAGAGGGGAAAATTTTGAAAGAGACCTAAGGGGCAACTTTTTCATGCAGAGGGTGGTGCATTTATGGAATGAGCTGCCAGATGAAGTTGTAGAGGTGGGTACAATTACAACATATGAAAGGTATCTGGATGGGTTCTTTCTCTCTCTCTCTCTCTTTCTCTCTCGTTCACTCTCTCTCGTTCTCTCTCTCTCTTGTTTTCTCTCTCTCGTTTTCTCTCTCTCTCTCGTTCTCTCTCTCTCTCTCTTTCCTCTCTCATCATGGATAAGTTGGACCGAAGGGTCTGTTTCTGTGCTGTACATCCTCTATGACTCTCAGTCGATTGCTTTCCATTATCTTAGCCTCATGGACATTCACAAAACCTCCTTGCTCTTGTATTCTATCCCTCAGAAAGTAAAAAGGCAAATAGTCCATCTGCCTTCCTCCTCCTGCCCTGACACCTTGAGAGATCTATGGATATGCACACCAAGGTCGCTTGTGGTCTTCAGTTTTGAAGAACATTCATTTTTTTGATGTTTATTTCATTTCTCCTTCTTGCTCCCCACTAGCACTCATTCCTGAGCAGAAGGGATTAGTCAACACTGCTGCTTCAGCTCTGTTAACCTGACTATGTATCTACATGAATCTATGGACAGTACTGAGAAACATGTCTTATGGGGTGGGTGCAGGTTTCTGCTTGTTACACCCAACAGCAGCTCAGCTGTGAGGAATCGAGAGTGAGTGCACACACTGTCTCATTCATTGCTTCGTTGTGTTAACATTACCTACCTTGATGACTCCAACCACAACATTTATATCTAGGATTCAGTCTTAAAGTGCTAGCCATATAAAAATCAGACCCTAACTTATTGGCAGCTCTAGTTTATGATGAATCCAAGCCTCACTTGTTCTGGCTGTGTACTTCTGACAACAACTTTCATTGATGCGAAATATAAACAGAAAATGTTGGAGGAACTCAGCAGGTCTAGCAACATCTGTGGAAAAGGAAACCGAGTTAACACTTTAAATCCAAGATGACTCTTTAGATCTGGACAAGAGTCGCATCAGACGCAAAACACTAACTCTTGTTTCTTTCTCCTTAGATGTTGCCAGAGCTCCTGAGTTTCTTTGCTGTTCTCCACTTGCATTTCAGACTTGCAGTGTCTGCAGTTTGAGGGGCGGCAGTTGCTCAGCAGCTAGTACTGCTGCCTCACAGTGCCAGGGACCTGGGTTCGATCCCACCCTCGGCAGCTGTCTGTGTTGAGTTTGCACATTCTCCTCATGTCTACGTGGGTTTCCTCTGCATGCTCCAGTTTCTTCCCACCGTCCAGAGATGTGCAGGTTAGGTGGATTGGCCATGCTAAATTACCCTGCAGTGTCAGGGGATGTGCAGTCTAGGTGGATTAGCCATGGGGAATGGAGGGTTACTGGGTGAGGGGAGGGGGGATGTTGGGTCTGGGTGGGATGTTCTTCAGAGGTTGATGTGAACTCGCTGGGCTGAATGGCCTGTTTCCACACTGTAGGGATTCTATTCCCTGTAGGTTACTTTTATTTTTCATATACCGGACATCTTTCACATTGGGACGGCTTCCTAATTTGCAAATCACGGGTCAATATTTAAAGCTGTTTGAGTTGTAGTTTTATTTTAAAGAGCTGTGGTCAACTTTCCTTCTTTTCAAAACTACCTGGTCTGCCTGTCAGTGTGGCAGGCAGTGTATTTCTCTATTATATGTTCATGAATTGTTGGCAAGTTGGAGCTAAGTCTCTGTTGCTGCAATGTGAAAACACACTGTGGCTTGATTAGTTTTCAATAAAGGAAAGCAGAATCTGAGATGTTATTAAGGATTCTCCTAGACCCTGCATCCAGGTGAACCATACTGTCCCCAATCTTTTCAAATTAGTGTTGATCTTCAAACACCAGATCCTCTCCAACACCAAGAACCACTGGGACTCAGCTCCACAACATTGCCTGCCTCAGTTTTAGTCTCTGCTCATTTGCTGTCGAAGCCCTCAACCATACCTCCATCCCTTTAAGTACAGCTATTCCAATCTTTTCCTGGCTGGCTTCCTGTCCTCCATATTCACTAAACATCAGTTCATCCAAACTTCTCCTGCCCCCATCCGTGTCACATTCACTCATCAATATAATCCTCACTGACCTACATTGACTCCTGGTCCTTTGGGACATTTCTGCTTGTTGAGCGTGCTATTATAATTGCAAGTTGTAATGAAATTGAATAGATCATGATAGAAATGTAAATACCTAACCAAGGGAGCAGTTACAAGCAATTTGAACTATTAAGTAATTTGTGTCATGGGAATTACTCTTACACAGTTGATTGTGTTCTCATTCAAAGCTAAAATGATTCTTAATAGGAATTACCACTGTCATTTGGGATGAACTCAGCAGCCGAACTCCAATCGCCCAAAGTACTGAATTTAAAGACAGATACAAAAATGTTACCCAAACTAGAGGGTTTTGAATTATTAGGTAAGGCTGGATAGGCTGATATTTTCTTCCCTGAAACATAGGAGGCCGAGGAGTGCCTTGGAGAGGTTTATAAGATCATGAGGGGCATGAATAGCCAAGGTCTTTTCCCCAGGATGGGGGAGTCCAAAACTAGAGGGCATAGGTTTACGGTGAGAGGGGAAAGATTTAAAAGGGACCTGAGAGGCAACATTTTCATGCAGAAGTTGGTGTGTATTTGGAACAAGCTGCCAAAGGGAATGGTAGAGAGGCTGATACAATTACAACATTTAAAAGCTATTTGGACAGGAAAGGTTTAGAGGGATATGGTCAAAATGCAGGCAAATAGAATTAGTTCAGTTTAGGAAACCTGGTTGACATAGATGAATCGGGCCGAAGGGTCTATTTCCATGCCGTATGTCTGTATGAATGTATGATGCACAGAGTCCTGTAGCATCACAGCAGGCTGCAGGAGGCTTTTATATTATGATGGATCCACTTCTTGACCCTCAATCTGCAGATCTCAATGTACTTCAACAAAAATTTTCTTTGATGTCTGCTTGCGTAGAAGGAAAATTAATTGCATTTAGATAGCAACTTTCCCATTGACCTGGCATTTCAAAGTATTTTACAGACAATGAGGTACTTCTGTTTTCTAGTAATTTAGGATTGTAAGAAGTTCCACAGCCAGCTTGGTTACACACAGCAAGTTCCAACAAACAGAATTTTGAAATGATTTTAAAAATTCCAATGATTTTAAGAAACACTTTTTCAGAATAAGTTTTTTTTGTGATGTTGATCAAGGGCTAATTAATGTCTACGTCTGCAGGAATAACCCTCTACTCTCCTCCAAAGTAGTTTTCCAGGATTTTCTTTTACGTAGGCTTGAGAGGGCAGTTGGAAATTAAATTTAATGTCTCACCCCAAAGGTAGTAACTCTAATCATACTCACTCAGAGATATCAGGAACTGCTGATGCTGGAGAATCTGCGACAACGAGGTGTAGAGCTGGAGGACACAGCAGGCCAAGCAGCATCAGAGCAGCAGGAAAGCTGACGTTTCGGGTCAATATGCATTGCTCCCTCAGCTCTGCTCTGTAGTGTCAGTCTCAACTTCTGTAGTGCAGGACCTGAGCTCAGCACCTTGTGACCCAGAGCCAAGTGTGCTACCAACCAGCCCTTGGCTGCTCTTATCAGAAACGTGTTACACTGAACCACTGTTAAACCTTTGGGATCTTGCACAAGTCAGCTTCCACCTTCTGGTTGGTGGAGCTGTTTGCCTTTGAGCAATCCAGAATTACTCTCGCTGAATTTTGCTTCAGCCGGGCTCTGACGTTTATTTTCCAGTCTGGATTTTAGGTCGGACCAGGCAAACAACATGTTGTTCTAGCTTGTATCTGGGTCAAATGTAAGAAATGTCGCTCATGATTCTGAGAATGTAATAAAGCCTGTGGAAGAATGTGAATGGATTTTGTGTTTGTTGCATTCAGTTTGGTATCATTAATGACAAGTTGTCTCATTACTAAACTCTCTCCCTTTAGACAGTGTGGTATTCTTATGGGTTGTTGTTTCACTGGAGGCAAAGGGCCGGACTTGCATGGAGTAAGACTTGAGACCTTTAAAACAGCAGATGGAAACCAAAACAGAGGGTTAAGCCCCATTTTGTCACAATGTAATGTTGGCAGGGAGAAAGGGGTGGAACATGTATCTCTCAGGCAAGGAACTTCATTTCAGCAGAACCATTTGAAATTCGTGCTGAGTTCAGTTTTGATGCACCAGGGACCTTAATGAATTGAATGCATTGGTAGTGATAAATACTCTTGAAGAGCGGGTGAGATTTGTTTATGTGTCATAATAGCATGTTTATTAAAATCCTGAGCCTTTAAACCTGAACAGGCTGAAACTATCTATTAAAGTTAAGAAACACCTTGCGCTGCCTACTTCTATTGACAGGCTGCCAGCTGCAGGTTTGAAACAGAATTACCATTTGTTCCTGAAACTTCAAGAGAATTCTTTGTTGATGTTTCTCAAGAACTGTTGACTGGTTCTATGAGTCTCAGTAAACTACAAAAACATTTAGGGAGTTGACCTAATATTTGGTTTAAAGAAGCTAATAAGGATTAGTTGTTTTTGAAGTGGAAATTGAATACAGCCTTGTCTTAATAACAGATTAAGTACTTGGGGGGACCTAAAATCTTTGAATAAAAAGAACTTATTTTCAGTGTCAGATATGAATACATGACGTTTACATTAGATAATCAGACATTATTTTCTTCATCGTCATATAGCTCCTGATTGTGTCCCTAGTGGAAATTGAATAACTAATAAAATAATATTGGCATATATGGAGACAAAGAGGTGCCATAGAGATATGCAGTAGCATGGTGGGGACATGGCATGAAAGGGACAGCATGGTCATGGGTGGGGCAGTGCAGTGAGGCGTGTGAGGGATAAAGCCAGACCAACACAGACAAGCACAAATCTTCAAAAACAAATGTGATGAAGTCACAGAATCACCATGTGTCTTGTAACCAGCATCGCCTATACCAGAGACAATGTACAATTTCCTACTGGGGTCAGTGGCCTGACTGTATCTGATTCCTGCTTCCACTGAGCTAAAATTGGGTGTAACAGGGGCCTTGAAACTAGGCAAAATGCCCAGATTGGGTAGTTTCCCAACATGAGGCACCCACCGGAGTAGTGGAAATTCAACTCTTAAGTCGGCTCTGACTAGGCTACAGATTTTAGCCTGATCTCTGGAGATAAATGATTGAGGGTGCGAAAGGCCATTGTCTGGTTGGACTTCTCTTCTTGAAATATGTTATCAACTCATGGTTTAAAATGAGTTTAAAATTGAGTTTAAACAGTGTGAAAATACAGTAACTAATGTTATCCTGAGACAATGCTGTAGTGACTGGAGGCCATATAGAACCACCCTACTCACAATATTATCCACCACCTCTAGTTTTCTTCATTTGTCTTATTTGCTCATGGGATGTGGGCTAGACAGCATTTATTGCCCATCCCTAATTGCTCTTGAAGGTGGTGGTGAGCTGCCTTCTTGAAACACTGCAGCCCATATTCCGTAGGTTGACCCACAATGCCGTTTGGGAGTGAGTTCCAGGATTTTGACCCTCTTGAACCTCTTTCAATCCAGTCACATCCCAGCAGTCGGCTGATGCTACTTTTGTAGCTGGATTATGTGATGGGAAGGAACACTGTGTTGGTCTGGCAAAAAGATTGCATTTGGTTGTGAGATGGGAAAAAAATTGGAAATATTGACAAGGGAAGTTCTAGGGACAGCTGAGGCAATGACCTCTAACCCTTAGTAATTACCCTCGAATATTCTATAGTTAGCTATTATATAATTAATCTCAATTTTTGGAAATAAAAAAGCTAGTGGTATCGAAATTTTGAATATGAAGATATTTTATGTGCATCACAGGAGATATGAAAATGAGAAACAAGTCATGAACAAATCTTAAAGGATAATTTCTCCATGTGGAGGTTTTAACACAGAAAATAAATTAGGAGCCATCTCAGGTAAAACTTTCAAACATAAATTGACTCAATACTTTATTCATCTAGGAACAAACAGAAATGAGGTATAATTTTAATGTTTGAGTTAATTTTATTATTCCTATGGAAATGTTGCCAAGAACCTGAGGCAATGATTGAAACAATTATTCAAATCTTTGGCTTTATGTAATTTAACCCTAAACGTGTACAGTTTAAGAAACCTACTGAAGATACATCACTGGAGTAGTATTAATGTGGGTAGCCTATGGTTCATGAATAAGCTTTTCCTAGCAGTTAATGACTTAGCCTTTGTTTGATGGACCATCCATTCAACTGTCTGCCCAGTAAACTCTGTCCTCACCATCTGCTCAGTTTGGGAAGCGAGATGTAAACTGTGTATTTGGCTGAGAAATTGATTAATCCAGGTAAACAGCAGTTATGAAAATCATAAACTGCCCCTAGAGTCACAGCTAGATGTCTTTCCCTTTGAGACTGAGAAACACAGCAGTGTGTCAGCTCTAATTCCTGAATTTGGTAACATGAGGGCGTGAAGAAACTGGAATTCGGTGACAGTGTCAGAGTGATGAAAGAGTTCAAAAAGTAGGGAAAAATACACCAGGGGAATTGCTAGGATCATTTATTAATAAATGAAAATGGCATTTTGCCTTACTGTGTCTATATGTACAAGGAGCTGAACATGCAGTTTGTGGAGGAGGCTATAGTACACACTGACCAGAGAGAGGGGATAATGAGAAGGACAGTGGATGTAGCTGCAGATAGATTTATGGTTCCAGGGCATATGTTGAAAGAAGTCATTGTCAAATCTTAATTGGTGCTAAAATAAAGATACATCAATTTCTTATACACCTGTAACTTTGTTCAATATGCCAGCGAATATAGTAACAATCTGCTATTGTAATGATTAAGAGGTTACACATAGTGACTAAGCAACAAGTCCAAAACACGAACCTGCCCCAATCCTTTGGAGAACAACTATTCGTGTGATCAAGCTATCTGAACTGTTCTTTGCTGCTGCACTGCCCTCCCTCAGTTTTATCCTTAAGTGTATAGCTATCAGCTATAGTTTAATCCATTTTCCCACTTGAACCCCGCTGCACATAACTCAACTCTTTCCTGGTTTCTTTCTGCCCCACTCTGTGATAATTTTTTTGAGTCCAGGAAATGTTCCAATCTGAGACTACTCACCTGAGATCAGCCAGTGAGCTGCTGCTATTCTAGGTTAATTGAGCATTGGCATTTGCAAGAAGTCCCACAAACAAGACAAAAACTTTTTGTTGAAACTACAGGTAAATTTGGTCTCCCCTCTTTTTGTCTTGATGTAAATGGAAGATTACCAGTTGGTAACAGGAACTATGCAGTTAGGTTGGAGATGTATTTAGCCTTTTCAAATAGTGGAAACTCACTAAAATGCTGTCTGAGGCTGGAACAATGAGTCAGGAAGAAATGAATAGTTAAGTGCAAGGAATTCACTGGCAACAGTTTTCTTTTAAATTGTTTGTAATTTACCATTCAATCCCACTATGAGGAGTCTCTTTACAATGCACAGACCATTGATAGAACTGCTGGCTGGTTTTGTTAATGCTTTCCTTTCAAGTAATATGAAGATAATGACACAAATTGGGAGAGGCAGTTCCACTTTAGTTTATAACACTGGCTGCCAACATGTGGCTGCTTCAAGAGGATATTGTTTCTGAAAATGTCAAACAAGAAATAAATGATTTCATGATGATTCTGTTCCCAAAGCCAAACTGCTGTTGAATATTCTCATGACACAGCTAATGATTTAGATTAAATGGGAAACACTAATTGAGAATCTGTTTAATGAGAGGAGTGAGATAAAACCACATTATTGTAACATGGAAGGCAGATTTCATTTTGCTTTCTCTTGACTATGACTCTTGGAGTTTCTGACATGGAATGTTTCATGTCTCCTGACTTTTAGTACAATCCTTGTATGGTCAGTCTAACCTGTCTTTCTTGCTTCCAGAGATGACCAAAAAGAACTTAAAAGATCTGAAAATTTCACAGTTCATAATGACTGGGTACTGTATTGTGTTTGTGCGTGTGTCCCATCAGCCTGACCCCTGTAATCTTCCAGCTTTTGAAATTACTCGACCTTCATAACTTTACTTTGGATTTCCTCAATCAGATCAGCTGGGAAACAGTAATCGTAAAACTCTAATGGGACTCGATCAGTTTTATTAAACTGCAGTAGAATGAAGGTGCCCAATTCTTTACTCCTCACCTTGTGAATTGAATTATCTGTGCTGCAGAGTAGCCAGAAGCTGTCACAACTGGAAGAAAATGTCAGCAAGAATTAAAGACAGAGGAAAAGACATTGTGGGAAAGTGAGCAGTAACCTGCCCTGCTTTGTTTGAATACATTTTTGGGGACCGAAAACAAATATGAAGTACAACGAGGTATTGTTGTGGCACTTCTCATAAACACTCGATGTATCAAAGCAACTTACACCGAACAAAGTACTCTCGAAATGAAATCATTGATAATGGAAGATGGAAAATTCCTGGGGGTCAGATTGAGTGAGGATAGCTCCAATGCTTCCACTCTGGCTAGTGCATCTCCAGGAGTGACGTGGGGAAATGGGTATTAAAGAACTTGCAGGTAGGAAGGAAGGGATGGTATTGTTGCCTTCTTAGAAGGAGCTCCCGCTCGATAAGGGGCACCACACCCAATGATAATACCCCTCTTTCTTCCCCACTATTTTCATCCCTCTATTTAAAAAGAACAAATGAACCCCACTCCTTGCCTGATTGCTCATAGCGACCACACAATGGCTGTTATTGGGGAAAATGCATAATACGATCTAATAGAATCAGCAATGCTTCATGAAGGGAAAATCACGCCTGACAAATTCATTAGAAATCTTTGAGGAGGTAACAGGCAGAATGGATAAAGGGGAAGCAGTGGATGTAATATATTTGGATTTCCAGAAGGTATTTGATGTTACCACACTCTGGGCTACTTCATCAGATTAGCACCCATGTTATTGGAGGCTGTTTGTGAGCATGGCTAGAAGGTTGGCCAACTCATCGAAGACAGAGTTGTTATAAGGGGGAGTGGCATTTTAAGGCTGCCAACCTTTAAATTGCAGAAAACTACAAACGAGAAGATTCAGGAGTCCTTGTCCTTGTTTCACAAAAAAGCGAGCTCTGAGTTCATCAGGGAATAAGAAAGACAAAAGGAATGTTGGCGTTTATTTCAACAGAGAAGTTTTGGTAAAACTGTACAAGGTATCGCTGAGACCATAGCTGCAATACTGTGAACAGCTTTGAGCCCCTTTTCTGAGGGAAAAAAATGCAGTCACATTGGAGATGGTCCAGAGAAGGTTAATAAGCGATCTCATTGAAATGTATAAGATTCTTAAGGGGCTTGACGGGATAAATGCTGAGAGGATATTTCTCCTCTTGGGAGAGTCTCGGACCGGAGGAGCACAGTCTGACAATATTAGGTGCCAATTTAAGACTAAGACAAGGAGGAGTTTCTGCTCTGAGAGTTGAGAGTCTTTGAAACTTCTTGTCACAGACAGCTGTGGAGGCAAAGTCCTTGTGCATATTTAAGATAGAGATAGATCAATTCTTCATCAGTTGTGGAATCAAGGGTTAGGGGGGTAAATGCAAGAATGTGAATGACGAATGTTGGATCAGCCAATATCCTACTGAATGTTAGAGCAAGCTCAAGGGGCTGATCAGCCTGCTGTTGTTCCTATTTCTTAATGTCTTATATACACTAGGTTGAAACCTGACATGGATGGATTGTCTTATGAGGAGCGGCTGAGTGGTTGGTCTGCATTGGAATGTAGAAGAATGAGAAGCAAGCTTAGTGAAACATATAAGATTCTTAGGGAACTTGACAGGGTAGATGTGGAAACGTTATCTCCCCTTGTGGGGAAGTCTAGAGCCAAAGGGCATATTTTTGAGAATAAGGGTCACACATTTAAGACAGAGAAGGAGAGGCATTTCTTCTCTGAGAGTGGTGTATCAATGGAATTCTTTACCACTGAGATAACAAGGCATAGAGCTGGATGAATACAGCAGGCCAAGCAGCATCAGAGGAGCAGGAAGTTTGATGTTTCAGGCCTAGACTGGGTTGTTAAGGCTAAGTGATTAAGAATAGTCAAGGCGGAAATGGACAGATTTGTGATCATAAAGAAAATCAAGGGTTACAGTGAAAACGCAGAATCAGACACAGGGAGAACGGTGCAAACTCCACACAGACAGTCATCCAAGAGTGGAATCAAACCTGGGTTCCTGGTGCAGTGAGGCAGCAGTGCTAACCACTGAGCCACCGTCTCCCCTAAGGCTCTAAGCAAGGACTTTCTGTTTCCTGACCACACAAGGCAGGAACTGACAACAATCCTGACATATGTTGGCAGTGCCTCGCAGGTCAAACAGAACAATACAGGTCTCAGTGAAATGTGGCAAAATTTCTAACTAAATGCTTTATAACTTGGTCAATAGGAATAAGAGGACTCTTCTGTTACCGTGACAACACTCAACTTGCAGAAATACTGAAAGAACTGCTGCCTTTCATCCTGATCCGAAATTCTTAAGTCTTCTAAATGACTTCTGAAGTAACATTGCTTTATCACAACAACATTCCAGAATGCTGCAGTAATGTTTAGTCGCCATCTCACATTAATCAATTCAACACGTTTCTCCATTTATTTATTCTTTTTTAACAGGAAGCAGCGAGAGCTCTGAGTTCAGTGAGGAGCTGTCCTCGGGATTGGAGAGGTGAGTGGTGTTGAAGCAAACATTTTTCATCGCATTTATTCACCTCTCCTCACTGTTTGTAGATTTCCTCAATGTTTAGTGGTTTAAACCGACTTTAGGTAAATTGATGGCATTTCCTGGGGAATTGTTTCTAATTTCAACATATTTAGTAGTGAAACACCTTACCCATTTACTGTTTGGTGATGCTTATGAATTATCAATTAGAAACATTTTGGAAGCTAATAGGGTAAAATTACTCAGTGACTGAGAAATAGTCAAATAAGGCTGTAAAACCAGTTCCACTAGTACAGAACAAAAGTGGAAATAAAGGCACGACAGTTCTGGATGTGAGTTTGCTCGCTGAGCTGGAAGGTTCATTTTCAGATGTTTCGTCACCTTTCTAGGTAACATCATCAGTGAGCCTCCGACGAAGCACTGGTGTTATGTCCCGCTTTCTATTTATCTGGTTAGGTTTCCTTGGGTTGGTGATGTCATTTCCTGCGTTGGTGATGTCATTTCCTGTTCTTACATACCGAACTACAGGAGCAACCATCCCAACACCCACAAACGAAGCTGCATTAGAACATTATTCCAACGAGCCACCCCACACTGCAGCACAGAGGCACTACGCAGAGCAGAGGAAAATCACCTATACAGCATATTCAAAAAGAATGGGTACCCGATGAACACAATCCGCCGATTCCTCAGCAATAAACCCAAACAAACAGACAAAACGGGCTCAGAAACCATAAACACTCTCCCCTACATCAAAGACATTTCCGAAATGACTGCCAGACTACGCGGGCCTCTTGGCATCAGGGTAGCCCACAAACCCACCAACACACTAAAACAGCAACTAATGAACTTAACAGACCCTATACAGACAACAAATAAAACGAACGTCATCTACAAAATACCTTGCAAGAACTGTGACCAACACTACATTGGACAAACTGGCAGAAAGCTAGCCACCAGGATACATGAACATCAACTAGCCACAAAACGACATGACCCACTATCACTCGTATCCTTACATACAGATGAGGAAGGACACCACTTTGGATTGGGACAACATATCTGTCCTAGGACAAGCCAAACAGAGACACGCACGAGAATTCCTAGAAGCATGGCATTCCAACCGGAACTCCATCAACAAACACATTGATTTGGAGCCAATCTACCATCCCCTGAGAAAAAGAACAGGAAATGACATCACCAATGCAGGAAATGACATCACCAATGCAGGAAATGACATCACCAACCCAAGGAAACCTAACCAGATAAATAGAAAGCAGGACATAACACCAGCGCTTCGTCGGAGGCTCACTGATGTTACCTAGAATGGTGACGAAATGTCTGAAAACGAACCTTCCAGCTCAGCGAGCAAACTCACATCCAGAACCTCAACCTGAGCTACAAATCTTCTCAAAACTCGTTAGGCACTACAGTAGTAAACTACGCAATTAAAATATTTGTAAGAAGTTTATATTCCTACTGTTTAATTTAAGATACGAACCAACTTACTTTAAATGTTTAGAACGACTTTCATCAGAACCTATCAATTGCTCGTCTCTCGCAGGATGATGTGGCCTGGTAAATGCCTGAATATGTTTATTTTCTAAGTTAACAAGGCACAGGGCTGGATGAACACTGCAGGCCAAGCAGCATCAGAGGTGCAGGAAGGCTGACGTTTCGGGCCTGGACCCTTCTTCAGAAACACCTGCTGTGTTCAACCAGCTCCACACCTTGTTACCTTGGATTCTCCAGCATCTGCAGTTCCTACTATCTCATGTTTATTTACTAATTCTCATTTGCCAATCTGCTTGCCCTGATACTTTATAATGCTGATTTGCTAAAGTCTATTTCCCATGACATCTAAAATGCTGGCACAACAGGTGTCAGCAAGATATGAAAATGTGAGCTGTAACACACTCCAAGGCTGCGATCCATTTGCCATCCAGTTACCTGCACTGGTTAGTGCGGGCACATTGAGGGCAAGAGCATTGTTCTTACACCCTGCCTGATCCAGGGGAATGGAGATCAATTGCAATGCCTCACCCATTGTAGCATACGCATACCAGGAACTGAAGCAGGGAGTAGCGAGCTCTTGGCTGAGAGTAATGCATGTGGCCTATTCTTTATGCTTATATGAGCGTGTGTATATTATGTGGGGTTATGCGCTCTACAGGACTCATGTTTAAATTTGCAAACAGGAATCGGTTGTATGCAACACTAGGTCCCAACTGGCGGGTTTCAGTAAAGAATTCTCCAAGGAGCCGATGCAGTATTAACAGGTACAGTAAGGTGGGGAGGGGGCCTGTCATAAAGGTGAAAGGTCAGAAATTGTGAGCTAATCTTGTGGACCTGCATGCCTCCATCCCGAATCAAGTTTGTCATCTGCCATGTTGAGTGCTATCTCTTCAGTGGAAAGTCTTTATGTTCCATGTACGGGCAGACCCACCTGATTCCTGGTTTCTTCAGCCACCATTTGTCACTCACTGGCAGCATCACCGTACAGTGAAGCAGTTCCATTTCCCTTTGGAAACTGCATTTTCCCTTTTGATTGGGCTGGTACATCACAACGCAATATCAGAAAGCACAAATGTGACATAATGGGCTGAAAAGGTGAAGAGATTCTTTGGATATGCTGCAGCGACTAATCATTCACATTTACCTTGTAAATCAGTAACTGCTGGGCTGCCCGAATACTGGCGATACATAATTTGTTTTGTGAAAGGATATGGAAAGGTTTTGAGCTGAGCACACAACTAACATGAACCTCTTCTCAACTGCCTGGGCTAGCAGTAACACCCTGTTCCCAAAGCTGAGGATTATTTTCAAAACAAAAATGTGGTATTACACTAGAGTGCCACGGATTTGGCTTATTTTAGAATTGCACCCTTTGTCAAGCCCAAGGTAGACTGAGTCTAGGTTTATTGCTATGAATAATGCTGAGTGTTGAGCTCAAAGTATAGACAATGTACACAATAATGGACATGTGAGGCTGATCCCAAGACAATAACCTACAGGGGTTATAGGCTGCAAGAGCAAATCATGTGCTTTATAAAGGTCAATTGGTGTCTAATTACTTGCCAACTTTGAGGTCAGCCACTCATGACTGTTATGATTATAGTATATACTGTTGGAGCTTTATTGAGGGTTTGTAATGTTACACCGGTGAGTTTTTGCACCAATAGCCACTACAGAGTCATGCACTTCATTCCATGTCTGGGATACATGATCATATAGTTACTTGCTGGGTGGCTTTAATGGAATTGTTAAGAAAAAAAACTGCAGCTGGTCACCTACAAACTGAAAATACAGTATATATTATTTGACATGAATACTTGAGCTTCTATCTCACTGATAACTCATTGTGTGTTGTCTCACAATGTGAGCATCACTTCAGTATGTGTGACATTCTATCTAATGAAGACGATTGCAGAAATGAGCATACCAGCATGCTAAAACCCCAGATGCCTCTTGTATCATTCATTCATCAACTGTATGTGAGGAACTCTGCCCTTTTTATAGCTTTCATAATTGATCTTATATGACACTCTGCCTTGGATAGAGTATTTCCATTAAAGACCTGTCTTCAAAAAAAAATTAACCAAGTACTTTGACAAAACGCTAAAAATTCTTTGAAATTGGGTTGGCTTTCTGGGCATGGTGTCATATAATAATTATTCCATGGATGTTTGCTGGGAAGCAACAGAGAGCAAAATGGATAATAATCGATTAAAATACAATATCAGATCGGCTTGGAAGACAGCACGTGAGCACTAAATATCTTTTAATTCCTAATTGCCTCTAAGATATGCAATAGAAACACAGTATACTCGCACAAAATAGGTGCAAAGGTTTTTCATTTTATTAAGGCAACTAACTTAGCAACCACTGACTGCAATCAAGGGCTATGGGAGCAGAGGGCTTATCTAACAATGACAGATCTGCCCATGACAACACAATACTGCCCAAGCCGGTTTTTTTTTCAGGTACCTCACCCGCCCTGAACTCATGAAGCCATTGTCAACTGGTTATTGACATGAGTCAATAGTAATAGTACTTCATGAAGAAGTTTCCACCTCAAGTCTGCAAACAGGGCTGATTGGATAGGGAGCGGAACCTTGGCTATGTTTCTAATGCCCTACTCCAGTGTTCAGGACTTTTCCAGCATCCCTGGTTGGTGGGCTGGCAGCAATCAGCCACTCTGTTTAAAGCAGAACCAGACAGCACTGATCCCCTGTGAGAAAAACCAATACAAACAGAGTAATACTTGGAAATGAACTTTTGGAACATGCTGGAGCTCCATTTTGAACGAAACAAGATGACTCTGATTGGTACATTTCATTTACATGTTTGGCCGGTTTCTTTTTCTGGGTCTCTCTCCACGCGACATCCTGCTCCTATTCCTTAAATGAAGCATCTCCCTCTCTAGTCTTGCGTTGCAGCCAGTCTTTGCATTTATAAGCACAAAATCCGAGATCCTTTTCATTCCTTTGTATAGGACTGTGATACAGACTCAGTGCCAGCAAAAACAAATCAAATTACAACCTTTAAACTGGCTGCTTGCAAAGAATTGCTATTGAAATGAGTTTCCCACCAGTATCCAGTGTATGCAGGCTTGTTGTACAAATTAAAATACTTCTTATTTTTCAGCCGACGAAATGCAGCTTGAACATGTCAAATTATCTCCAAAAGTAAATGTTTTGACATACACTTGGATTTTTCCATACAAGATGGGGATGGTTTTGAACACAGACTTCAATAGATCACAAAAGAGCCTCATCTACTGATGATGACTGCTTTGTTACAGGCAACTATTCACAAATAGCACAGAATACTTACACCAAGGAGACCATTGGGCTGATCTTGTCTGTTCAAGTTTTCTGCAAGCTCAGTTAGTCACACTCTTCTGTCATTAGTCTGTAGCTCCCTTACACCCCCTTTAGAGTAATATCCTTTCTTATATATTTTCTCTCCCTGTTCCTCCTTCCAAAATGTATAACTTCACATCTTTCTGCAATATATTTCATTGGCCAAATGTCCAACCATTCCACCGGCTTGTCCAGGTTTACTTGCAGTCTACCATGATCCTCCTCATGGTTCTCAATAGTCCCAAGCTAACTGTGTCATCTAAACATTTCGGAATTATGCCCTGTATTCCTAAGTCCAGATCATTAATATAAACTAAGAAAAGCAGTAGTCCTAATGTTAATACAGAAAACTGAAATATCTACATTCCTTCAGTCTAAAAATTAACTTCTTGTTTCCTGTCCCTCAGCCGTCTGTACTTCTCTCTGCTGCCATGGTCCTTTCCATTCCATGGTTTTGAACTTTGCTGACAAGATTCGTTTTTGGCACTTTATCAACTGTCATTTTGAAGTTCATGTGCCTCAACCCTTTATCTATCCTCACTGTTGTTTCATCAAAATAAAAATCGGTTAAACAGAAAAAGATGTATTTTACGTATTCACCCAAACTTCCCATCATTAATCCAAATACTGTAGATTTTGACCTAGATTATAGTTTCTAAAAGTTTTCCCACCACTGAGCTTAAACTAGCAGGCCTGTAGTTATTATACTTGGCCTTACAACCATTTGGAGAAAGCATATAACATTTGCTGTTCTCCAGTCCTCTGTCACCACTCCTGTATCTGAAGAAGATGGCAAGATTATCGTCAGTACCTGTGAAAATATGGCTTTGGTTCTGAATGTTTACTGTGGCATTTAAAACATCAATTGTTAGCATGGAAGTATGACCGAAAGTGGTGTTGATTTTTAGTCAGATTTTTAATATGATTATTGTTCCCAAACCAATGTTACTGCAAATGCTTGACAGTGGATGGTTGAGAAAGACAAAGGTTAATACTTAAGGCTGCAGGATTTATTATAATCTGTAATATTGTAATTATTGCATAAGGGTCAATTGCATATCGACCCATAAAGGTGCATTTATGCATTCTGTACCCAATGTTTGGGCTCACCTTCACCTCATCACCTCCAACTGTTGTTCTTGCAGTATCAGGACTTTATGGTTAGTTTGGGAAAATGCAGTTGACTTTATCAAAATTGTTCTGTTCTGTTCTAGAAATTCCAATCAGGAGATCTTCTACATGGTGACACCTAATGAACAAGGCAAACGCCAGAGTTGACACATTGTGAGGAAATAGTTGAAATTGCACTAGACACAAATAGGACTTCCAATGATATTGACTACATTAACCAACACCTCGGGACTTTTCACGACAGCCTGCCATATCCAATATCTTACCTTGATGCAGATATTGGTTTCCTTAGAAGTTTCAACTAGTTGTGTGCAAAGTTGCACATTTGCCAGGAAGCTCAATGTGTCCAGTTAATGTTGCATTAAACATTTGCTTTGCAGGGAGTGTTTTTAAAAAAAATCAATAGGATGTACTGCAGCACAGTAACAACAAGGTACTGAAGGTAGAATTGAAAACAAAAATTGAAAATACTTGAAATAATTAAATAGTCACAGCTGGTGAGTACCCCAAGTAGGTGAGATTGACTTCAGTAATTCTCAGTCATTAGCACAGCATGACCAACTCTGTTTACGTCCTTCCATTACAGTTAAACTTAACCAAAGAGGAAACAAAGGTTTTGGACAAAGGTTCTTGAAGAACGGGCACAAACTCATTTGCTGGTATTATGCACAGGATTTTGGTACAATAAACGGGTTATAATTGCGCTTGCTACTCAGCCTCCAACTGCTATACAGCCATGTTTTGAGTCCAGGGCATTGGACACAGAGTGTTGAGAAAGCAGGGCTCACTACTTGATGATGGATGTTAAGTTTCATGTTGATTGTGGCTCTGTAAGGGTCTAGTGTGTGTCTGCACTGTATCCAGCAAGATACTGTCATGATAGCCCCTCATTCTGTGGAGAATACTTCTTGTACGTTGTTCATGAGGTGCTTCTCAGTCATGTGTCATCGCAGCTGGGATACGTATTGCCATTTCTTCATTTATTACCAAGTCATGTTCATGGAATTCCAGCCTAACGGTGCCATGGGGGCAGCACCTTCACCACATGGATGGAAGCTGAAGTAATAATGCCAGCATTTTCTCTTAGGTGACTGGGGATAGTCTTGCCAGCAGTGCTCATACTCTAAGGATGAATCGGGGTAAGAAAGAAATCACTTCTCAATTGTTCTCTGACTGCGCTGACAGTATCCTCCATAGGACTAAGGGAAGTGGGTTCTTGTTGGGGGTCAAGGTGATGTACCTGGCAGAGAAAGCTGGTATCAAGGCAGCTGTCCCTGGCAGGAAACCAATTTGCTCTCAGGTGTAGTTATTAAATGCCCCCCTGGTGTGGTTCATTGACAGACAGTGAGAACGTAAACTGGACATGGGGGCCTGAGCTTTCTTGTCATTTGTTTTAGATAATCCTGCAAACCATTTGGAAAGACGGTTCTCACCTTATGAGCAGCTAAATAATTCCAGTGGTATGCTTCAGTTGGTTGAGTTCCTTCAGAGTTAAGAGTTCTCTCACTGTTTCCAATTCCACTGAACCTTTTGCCTTTTAGATATGACCCTTATATGGAAAAAGAAGCAATCACTCCATATCTGCAGGTTGGTTCGGAGACTATCGTATACATAGGCACCTGGCTGAACAATAAAGTGCCAACAACAAGCAATTAGGTAGCACTTTTTAATGTTAGAAAATGATCCAAGGAGCGTTACAGAACAGAATTTGATTCTGAGTCACATGAGCTGCTCAGACAGATAATTTGCTTGGTCAAAGAGGCAGGTAGTAAGTAATCTTAGAAGGTGGCAGGAGAGGTGAAGAGTTCTAGACAAGACAGTGGCCCTGAGCTCAGTAAATATCCAGCCACCAGTGATGGAGAACAAAATTCTAGACGTGTTGCGGTCTTGGACAGTTGAGTAGGGGGAGAGGATTACAGACCATGGAAGGATTTGTGAACAAAAATGAGAGTTTGGAAAATGAGGTGTTGCTGATCAACGGTGACCTCATCATCAAGTGTCAAAATGAACAGGGTGAGTCCAAGTTAGGACACCAGCAACAGCTTGAATTTAAGGTTCTGGAGGATGCCCGGTGAGGTCCAGCTGAGAAAGCATTGGAATAGCTCAGCCTAAACACAACAGAGCATGAGAGCAATGACAAACATTAAGCACCCGAGTGTCACATGACACCTTCTCAACACCCTAATGTATGAGAGAACCTGACTCCAATTGCAGTTTTAGATTAACTAAGGGTGATTTGGCAGCTTGATACTTGAAAATACAACTAGAATGGAGCTCACCTCATCTATGATTAGTCATGTACTCCAGATGCCAGGCTAATATTTGCTGCTGTAACGTTGACACTCATTAATAATTGTGTGTGCATACCAGACAGTTGCAATTTGAATCGATATGGCTCTGCCAACATTGCTAGCATATCCTCCAGTAAATTGTGCGTAGGAGACTGCTTTTATATACTGTGCCTGTCCTGAAATGATAATCCCTGATATAAATGACCTTAAACCAGTCGATTAACATAACCAAAGTTTATTTATGCTAGCAGTGGGAACAATTATACAGCAAATGTATTCAAGATGCAGCCTGATGTTATGTTCAATGACTGAATACTTGCACTGTTAACAACAGCTAAGAGGAAGCACTACTATGAAACTGTGTCGCCTGCACGTGTGCCTCTAACTGTTAGTTGGTCAGACATGAAAAATATTCCATTTGTATCATTTGGGAATGCAACTTCAGCTACTTTCCTTTCCACTATTTGGAAGGGACTCTCAAAGGAATTATTTTTGCTGTTCTCTTGATGGGAATGAAACCAAGGCCACTTTTATACTCTGAAAGATCCCTCAGCACTATTTTGAAGACAGGATGTCCTACCGAATATCTTGTTCCCTTAATCAACCTGGCTAAAAACCAAATTTGATGCTTGTTGTCAAATTGCTTTTTATGGGCACATGCTGTGTTCAAGTCTATTGCTGTTTTTCCTACATTGCAACACTTTAAAAAAATATGTATTGTAAATCACACTGGAAGATCCTGAGATCTTTCCTGCTCCTCTGATGTTGCTTGGCCTGCTGTGTTCATCCAGCTCTACACCTTGTTATCTCAGATTCTCCAGCATCTGCAGCTCCTACTATTTCTGAAACTCTGAAATGCAGTTTTTTTTCTTTTTTACAGTAAGAAATTTTCATGCTGGGAAATGCAGTGTTGCTTTGTGTAAACACCAACTGCACAGAGTCAGCTAGGCCCTAGCTGGATTGGTTAAACTGCCCCAGAACAGTACCCCAACCTCACCTTGGCCACTGTGTGATTATTTTTCCATTCTCCTCACTGGTCACCCTGGAGAGCGTCAGTGAGAGTCTCACTTTAATTCTGAATTTGGGTATGTTTGATAAATCGCTGGGGAATTGGGTTCATACTGATTTGTCAAGTCTAGGTTGATGCCAGCAGCAGAACCTGCCAACTTTGACTTCACCAGCCTGTGACTGAGTCTAATACTGCTGGTCCCACAGGACGCGTTAGCATTCAATAAGCACAGGGAACTAACAAACAAACAACTGTATGCTACACTGTCAATTGACAGACATCCTTACTGTCGCCATGCCAACCATAGCAATGCATCCTGTTTCATTGACTGGTCCAAAATTCACGATCGTTTGTTTGAAATTGTTAGACTACTGAAATGGTTAGCTTGTGAAGAAGAGCTGCAAACAATGAGATGATCATTCTTTCCTAAAACATCCTGCATTCGCAGATTAAATGTTCGGCCTGAATATCCTCATCCTCATCCTGCCAACGTTGGTGCATAACGCATTGGTTGCCTAGCAACCACAGTGCCTGATGCTTTAGGATGTTCTAGGGTCGCAGAGGTGATTTTCATTTTTATTGAGGGCATCCAGCTAACACAGGGCCAATGGCTGCCCACTCTCCAATGTGTCAGGTCTCATTTGGGATAGATTAACCTCACTTCCACACAGGCCCTAACATGAAATCACAGCCTGGGCCCAAACTTGGCCGTGTTCCCAAAAAGAAAACTGGTAGTAGCTAAGCTCCCTCACAGATTCAAAACCTCTGTATTGAATAATTTCCTGTACAACACCTTCATCTCTTCAGTGCATCTGTGTCCATTTACTTGGGATATT
Source organism: Stegostoma tigrinum (assembly GCF_030684315.1). Taxonomy (NCBI): domain Eukaryota; kingdom Metazoa; phylum Chordata; class Chondrichthyes; order Orectolobiformes; family Stegostomatidae; genus Stegostoma; species Stegostoma tigrinum. Next base: position 29,593,567 of record NC_081382.1, read on the forward strand.
TTGACCCTATATTTATTCTGCATCAGAGGAACTCTAATGATATGCAATCCAGACAAAGTTGATTGAATAAACATTGCATTGTTTCAGTTCGTAAGCAATATTGGCCTTTGTTTACTGTCTGAGGGCTGCAGTACAGATGTGGAATGAACAAACAAAAGCATTTGTGTAGCCTCTTTAATGTGGTAAAATGCATTCTCAGATCTAAATTGTCACTGAGCCAAAGGAGGAGAAAATTAGGCTAAGAGTTTGGCCAAAGAAGTCCGCTCTATTAGCATTGTCTGAAAGGGCAGAACTCCCAAGCTTAAAGCTTAGATGGCAGAAGACCCAGCTGCCAATGGTGCGGTATGGGGAGTGTGAACGGGGTGTGAGGTCAGAGTTGGAGAAACATAAACTTTTGGGGGGATTGATGGGCTAATGATGGAGGTGACAGTGATTTGGAGAAACGTCACTGCTAGCAGGTATGTCACTATTACAGCTTCATTCTGCTTTCTGTGCAGTGATCAAAACATCTCAACAGTAGCACTTAAGGTCACGTTAGAATTGACTTTAGTATAGTTAAGGGCAAGGTGGCACTTGGTAGTAAGAACAAATACACCGCATATTCCATGGAAAGCATTAGTCTAAATGAGGGTAGAGGAATAGAGATCTGTGAAAACATATATTGCAAATTCACGAGTAGTTACAATGCTGGTTCATATGGCCATAAGAAAGTAAGCAAAACACTGGTTTCTTTCAGAAAAGCAGGAGAAACAAGAATTTATACTGACCTTATATAGAACCTTGGCTAGACCACATCGGAGTACGATGAGTAGTTCTGGTCTGCATATTATAGCAAGAATATAGAAGCTCCGTGCCTGCCGTAAAAAAAATATGATGTGCCAAAATAATACCAGAACTGAAAGGAACCTGTCAAGTGCAATTGATCAGGCAGAAGCTTTTTCAGTAAAAGATGAAATGAGCAACCTAATAGAAGGGTGAAAATCCTGGAACCCTTTCCTGAACAGCATTGTTAGTGTAACTACACCAAAAAAGGACTGCAGCACCACCTTCCTAAGGGCAACTAGAGAATGGCAAACAAATGCTAGAAGGTGGATCTGTCATTGCCTCTCCCTCCCTATTTATTTCAGAGCCCCCTTCCCCTCTCCCATTTCTGAAGAAGGGTCTAGACCTGAAACGTCAGCTTTCCTGCTCCACTGCTGCTGCCCGGCTTGCTGTGTTCATCCAGCTCTGCACCTTTAACTCAGGGCCATGTATGTAAGAAGGTCACCTAAATCCAATTGGTAATATAAGAGAAACTTTTTAACCAGAAAGTGGTTAAGTCCATTGGACTTATTACCGCAAGGAAGTTTTGAAACAAAAGCATCGATGCAGTTAAAGTGAAAGTTGATATCGCACATGAGGGAGAAAATAATAGAAGGATATGTTGACAGAGTTGGAAGAACGAGAGTTGGAGGGATCTTGTGTTGAGAATAAATGCTAAAATGAAGTCATTGGGCAGAATGGCCTGTTCCTCTGTAGAAAAGATGGTGGAAATTACATGGGAACAGATTGACATCCAGATTCCAGATGAAATTTATTTAATAACTTTGGATCAGTTGTCTCAAGGAGTGAACTGTTCTTGAGAGGCCTGCCAGCAAGCACCATTCATGATAGTTTTGGAGTTTAGCCACTAACATGATCCCATCTCTCAGGGGCAGAAGTAGGCCATTTAGTCCTCAAGATTCATTAAGATCATGGCAGACCTGTGGTCTAACTGTATATCTCTGACTTGGACCCATATCCCTTGCTTAATAAAATCTTGTCTGTCTCAGATTCAAATTTAACAAGTGAATTTGCATTGACCACTGTTTGAGGAAGACCGTTCCAGACCTCCACTACTCTTTGCATGTAGAAGTGCTTTTTAATATCTCTCCTGAGTGGTCTGGCCCTAAGTTTTAGACTATGCCCCCTGGTACTAGAATCTTCAACCCGTGGAAATAGTTTTTGTTTATCTACCCTGTCTTTACAGCCTGGCAGTACTGTTACTTTGATAAATTGTAGAAATTCAGACTGAAATGACACTGGCCCCTCATTCCCCTGTCCAACTTTGCGAGATTCTGTCTCTAATTTTGTGTGCTACACAACCTGAACTGAATCATTCCCTGTAGAATAACAGAGATTAAGTAAAATCTGAACCCAGTGGAAGTGGTCAGGTCACAAGCTAAATGATAGACTGCAGTTAACGTCAGGGAAACTTTTTATCCAACCCAAGCCAATTTTGTCAATCAAGTGAACTAACAGGCCAAGCACCAATGTTGTGGCCAAGAAAAAGGAAAAGGCAAAATCAAGCGTGCATGCTTTGAAACAGAGCAGTAGTAGAATATTTCCTATAAATCGACCTGGGCCAGAGACAGAGGGTTCCTCAGACTTGACCCAGGGAACTATACCACTTAGCCTTCATTGCTTTTCATACTGTTGCTTTGCTGCTTCCATTGGCAGATAACTCAGCTAATTGCTGTCATGTTTTGCTATAACAGGCTGAAGTTGAGAGAACCAACTCAAGGAATGCTACCTAAATGTTGTGTGAAGGAACTATGCACTGTTCTGTAAGGTGCATTTTGTGAGCATGTCGTTTGGTGAGATTCAGTATTGTGTGGCATTCAGCTGCATTGATGCGTAAATGCGAAACATTTTTTCTGGTCACTGGTGAGTAATGTGCCAATGGGTTAGCCAAAATGATCAACAGAGGGAGCCAGGGTTGCACATTCATAGATCCCTGAAGGTAGCAGAGCAGGTGGATAAGGTGGTCAAGAAAGCATGCAAGATCTTACCTCCACCAGCTGAGGTATAGCACACAGGAGCAGGGGTGTTATCTAGAACTCTGTAATATGCTGGTTAGCCCACAACTGGAGGACTGCTTGCTGTTCTAGTCAGCACTTTTATCAGAAGACTGTGATTGTATGAGGAATTTACCAAGATCTTGCCAGCACTGGAGGATTTGTGCTGTAAGGAACGATCGGATGGCTGGAGTTATTTTCTTTAGACCAGCAAAGGTTGAGAGGGAGATACCTGTAGCATGAGACTAGCTGTGCAGCAGTTTCAGAAGCCAGTACAGACACGATGGCCAGAAGGCCCTCTTGTGTAAAAATCTCTGATTCCATAAATTATAGTCTAATGCAGCTCTAAATTTCTGCATAGCTGACTTCTTTCAGTTTCTTTCTGTTGGAGTTGGAGGCAATGTTACGCATTCTCTCTGAGTCATGAACCTTTTAGAGCTGTGATGGTTTAAATATTTTCAGTTCTAACAACCCGAACATGTTTATCTCAAACTGTCCTGGCTTGGAAACTGCACAAACCCGAAAACACTGCTGCTCCTTTGAACTGAACTAAAATCTGCTAGGAGATAACCTAAAACTTGCTTTTGAATTCAGCTCTTGAATATTCTCAATGAAAACTCTGGTGTATTTTGAACTGAAACAAAAACACAACTAATGATTTATATTGTGTTCATAAGCATTTATACTGCCTGTCATAAATTTAGAAATATAAACATCTTTTTGCATTGATATTCCCAGATACTCCCAAGTTCTTGATTATAGTCACATGTCTTCTTGGAACTACTGCATTTTGGTCACTGTTCCCGAATGACATTCTGACCCTTCTTAAAAAAACACTATATCACAAACCCACATCTTCTTAAAAAATGATCGAAATTCCAAAAACGATAATAAATTTTATACTGCTTTCAACACACTCCTATATAACCCCTTGTTTGCTCACTGTGGTAGAAAATACAACACCTCATTTTCTTATGTGTGAAAGTATACCTGGTTACTGGCTAGTGGTGATCTCATTCAATAGCAGGTAACTCCTAAAATAACAAAAAGGACGGATTAGTTGATAATTCGGTGTTGGAGATTTTGCTGGCACATGTTGAGTTCTGTAATGTACCTTCAGACTGAATGTACTTAAAACGTTAACTTGAGCTTATAATCTTTAAGACAGAGCTGATGATTACCCATAAAAAGCAGCACTTAAGAGAAATCTACAGACTACAGTGCTGCATCGGTCACATTTCCAAATGATTCTAAACCTGATTTCCTTCCTTGTCAGCCCAACGGATGCATGTAGTTGCCCTTTAAGTGGAACCGCCATGGCCATCACAATAGAAGGACCACTGAGACGGAAAACTTTACTGAAGAAAGGCAAGAAGCCAGCAGTAAGTGGAACTTACATCAACGGCATTAATTTTCTTCAGATCATCCAAATGTTCAGCTGTTTGAGTTGGCAGTGATTTGTGGCTAATCATCTTCAGACTGTGTATCAAATCTTTGAACCTAATGAGCACTGAGCACTGAGGAATTCCCATCAGTCTCACATTCGTGGGATTTTCTTCCTCCACTTAAATTATACAAATAATTAAAAATGATAAAAGCAAACAGTGTAATGAAGTGGAAAACAGGTGAATGATGGGTACCATGAACTGTGTCCTAAGGGCAAGCAGATGTAGATTTATCTAATGATTTGCATTCAGTTGTCCCTTTGCTTCTCCCTTTTCAGCATCCAGCTTCAGGGATGGGAGCAGGTGGATAGACTGTGAAGCCTTGTGCTTTCAGAGTTAGGTTACTACGTGAAGGAGTATAGCAGTCCTGTGCTGTTGGTATGGCAGCAATAGGAAGGAGGCCCAGATTGACCAGAAAGCGGGACTCGCATCATGGCATCTCTAAGAGTGTCAATAAGGCTGCTGACATGGTGATGGAGTTATGCTTTGAGTTCATGAGGTCCTTGCACTAATTCAGCCATTAGTAATCAGAGTTAGGAAAACATAGGACATCAACCGAGGAAACTCTGTGCTTTCTGTGGAGTTTTATACAAGGACATACCTTTGGAAAAATATCACCTACCCTTCCTGAAAGAAAGAAACCATTTTAGAGGAAGATTGAACCAGTCAAAGTGTGTCTTATCTATGTCTCTCTTCTGTTGTTCGTCTAAACCCCTCCATTTTCACCATCTCTCCACCTCCACTCTGCGCCCTCATCTCTCCATCTCTGCCCTGCCCTGCCTTGTCAGCCACCTTTTGACCTTTGACAGTTTCTGTCGAGTGCTTTTGGGATGTCTGTTGGGTCCAATATAACTGTGGAGCGCAGAAGGAAGCCATTCAGCCCATTGAATGAGCACCAATTCTTTGGAAGAGAAACCCAATCAGCCTTTCAGCTGCCTCCTACCCTTCCAGCCAATCTGCCTGGTGTTTTACTTTTCCTCCAACATCCTTTCGAACTCAAATTTGAATCTGTATCCACTTCAATGTTAGCGATGAGTGCATTCCAGACTTTGTATTACATTTCCTGGTATCAGTTCATTTCAGTCTGTCTGGTTCAATTCAATCTGAGTCACCTGATTATCAATCGTGACCTCCTGTTTAAAAAACAGTTTCCATTCGTTCCATCTAAACCCGTCATAGTTTGTACTTTTTGAGCAAATCCTTCTTGGCTTTTGGGACAGTGACGTCAATTTCTCTGTAATCTCTCATCCCTGGAACCATTCTAGTAAACCTATTCTGAACCCTGCATAAGACCTTCATAAACTTTTGGTGCCTACATTTTTAAGTTACAGTCACAATGGGGTCAATCTGTTTAATGTAGGTTCAACAAGATTTCTTCACTTTAGTACTCTATGCCTTATTCAAAAGTACCATTCAAAGCTCTATTTTCAGTTCAATAGACAATTAAAACTACAACTTCCAGATGATTGTACACTGTTTGTTTGACCGTTCGTATTATGCCACCAGCTCTGCTTTAAACCTATTCCCATTCTGAAGTATCAGAGATAATGGGAACTGCAGATGCTGGAGATTCCAAGATAATAAAATGTGAGGCTGGACGAACACAGCAGGCCAAGCAGCATCCCAGGAGCACAAAAGCTGACGTTTCGGGCCTAGAGTCTAGGCCCAAAACGTCAGCTTTTGTGCTCCTGGGATGCTGCTTGGCCTGCTGTGTTCGTCCAGCCTCACATTTTATTATCCCATTCTGAAGTAATTTGTTTCCAAGATCACTCCTTGAGATTTTCTTCAGGGCTGCTTTAAAATTTTCAAGATTTTTGCTATGGTTTCAGGGACTCCTTTTTAATTCTCATTAAATCAGTTAGTATAGCTGACACAATCCCACAGTAACAATATGTCAATTATCAACCCTCCCTTAAAATTTCAACTTCTAACAAAATCACTAATTTCCCAGCCCCCACAATATTTAAACTGCCACAAGATGACAGACATAAGTTAGCAATAAAATTTTCATGCTTCTGGAATGACCGATAAAGACACACAGAAATGCATCACCCACAATGGACCCTCTACAGACTGGTGAGAGCGTAGTTAGTGCATTTTTATCACATAAACAAAACTGGAAGATTTTAACAGTCATTACCCCAACCGTCTACTACTCAGATCTCAATTGCAGATTCCAATTTGACAATTTGCTTGCAGCAGCAGCTGCTACATTTCTCCCCAAACAGTAGCCCCTGATCTTATGCAGCCTTAAGCTAGAGATTCCACATTCATTTTCAGTGGACTTATTGTTTGTGACTTCAAATATTCTAGGCTCCTAAATAGTTGAGTGTTCCATTGTTGACGGGTTTAAACCCATTCTCTCTCCTTTGCAATCTCCTCTTCACACCACCAGTCTCAAAGCTATACTTACAGCCTTCCCTTTCCTTCCCAACACTCCCACCGCAGTATCAGGTAACAGCATCCCCTCCCCGCCCCGGCCGACCCTCAACAGTAACCCCTGAGACTGGGATTCATGCTCAGAAACCCTGCTTAGCATGTACAACATAGGGCCATATTTTGCAACTCCTGTACCGCTGTTAACCAACCCCCAGGTTTGGAGCTGTCCTCGGCCAACCTCTGACGTTCTGACAGCAGCCCCCACCTCCCAGGGCTGTGCTGACTACAATTCCAGTGGCCACTTGCCTTCCAAGCTGCTGCCACAATCACAGGCTGGCTTTCTCCCACATTTGATGCTGATTGGCTCACTCGTGAACCTATCAACACCAAATATGGGTGAAAATCAGCCTTTGATTGGATGAGCACCTCCTCACGACTCTGTCTCTCTCACATATGAGCTCAGTCTTGCTATGTTCAAATGCAGAGGGGGACAATGCGGCCTGAGCCTGGGCACACCCGCTGAAGGGATGGACTTTAGTGATTGTGCAACTCCCAACCCCACATCTCCCAGACCGTGCCTGATTAACAAGGTAACAAGGTGTAGAGCTGGATGAACACAGCAGGCCAGACAACGTCAGAGGAGCAGGAAAGCTGACATTTTGGGTTTGAAGAAGGGTCCAGACCCAAAACGTCAGCTTTCCTGCTCCTCTGATGCTGCTTGGCCTGCTGTGTTCATCCAGCTCTACACCTCGTTATCTCAGAATCTCCAGCATCTGCAGTTCCTACTATCTCTGTTTAACAAGGTTATGGATTTAAGTAACACTCTAGAACTTGAGCACAAAACTCCAGGCTGACACTACAGCACAGTGCTGTCAGAGTGCTGCATTCTCTAAAGTGCTGTCACTTGGAGGAAATGTTAATTTGAAGCCCCGTTTGTCTTCTCAGGTAGATGTAAAAATAAAATCCCATAGTCTATTTTGAAAAAGAGCAAGGGAGTTCTTAGAAGTGTATCTCAATCGGTATTGAAAAAAGACATAAGCATTTTGTTTTTTTTGTGGGAGCATGCTGCGTGCAACTCGTCTCAAATTTCAGACAATAAATACCAGCCTGGCCAGTACCAGCTGCTTCCTGCAAATTATTTTTCTTTTGCAACGTGGAACAGGAAGAGGTTTCTGAGATAAAATGTCCAGGAGGTTGGGGAGGGATTTTGGATTGGCCATGGTACAGCTGATAATGGCCAAAATAAAACAGTATAAAATGGATAGATGATTTGTTTAATATTACCATCCTATCAAATTATTTCCCTTTGCATCACAGCTTTACAGCTGAACCCTTGTTTGCCGGTGATACTGTGCCAGCCCTCGCGAGTCTTCCATAAATAAGCATCCTTGTACCGTTTGCATCACACTGTGAAGCACAATCCACTGTGGGACTTCAGAAAGAGTCCACTGTTCTACCATGTGTTCGTGCCCATAGGAGATACATAGACAAACCCAGATTGTAAACTGTCACTAGCCCAAAAGGGAACTGGTATAGAGTAATCCAGACTTGTCGATAAAAAGACACAACCTCGTTTCATCCTGAAAAATAATCCATTCACAGGTAGAAAACAAATAACAAATGCAGAAACAACTAATTACTTCTAATTACAGATATTAAATGTTCTGCTTTTAATATATTAATGCCCTTTTCCGTTTTGCTACATTAACACTGCACCAGCAACTACTCCTCTTTAACAGAACAGCTACACTTCAACAAAGACACTTTGAATTCACTTTGTCATATGAAAAATTTTTCACTTTTCTTTGGTAAGACCAGCAGCTCAATTGAAAGGCGCTGAAATTACAAGGAAAAGACTTCATTCTGAAGCTGTTTCTATTTCTCGTTGCAATGCACTCCCTGAATTGAGTGATATCACTGACTGAGTGGTTGTTACATTGGTCCCCAGATTATTAACTGCCTTCTCCGGGGGCTTGCCAACACAGAAAACTCTATTCAGATTGTTGGAAGGGTTCAGGGGAATGCGAGCCTATCTTTCAGCATCTAAACAGTGACATCCAGAGGGACCTTGGGGTGCAAGTGGCAACACAAATGGATAAGGTGGTAAAGAAGGTATACAGCATGATTGCCTTCATTGGTCGGGTCAGTGAGTATAAACATTGGCAAGTCATGTTGCAACAGCACAAGATTTTATTTGGGTCACATTTGGAGTATTGTGTGCAGTTCTGGTTGTCACGCTATAGGAAGACTGTGGAGGCTTTAGAAAGGGTGCAAAGGAGGTTTACCAGGATATTGCCTAGATTTTGATGCACTAACTATGAGGAGAGGATGGACAAACTTGGCTTGTTTTTGGTGGAGCATCAGAGGCTGGGGAGTGACCTAATAGAACTATATAAAATTTTGAGAGCCATGGATAGGGAAATGTAGGCCAGAACTGGATACAGTATTCCAGGACAGGCCTAATCGGAGTCTTTTTTCCCAGGGTGGAAACGTCAAATACTAGGGCACCTAGCTTTAAGGTGAGAGGGGGAAAGTTCAAAGTAGATGTATGAGGCAAGTTATTTTTTACACAGAGGGTGGTAGGTGCTTGGAATGAGCTGCCAGAGGAGTTGGTAGAAGCAGAGATGTAGCAATGTTTAAGAGGTAGTTAAACAGACACATGAACAGGCAGGGAATACAGGGATACAGATCATGTGTAGGTAGATAGAATTACCTTAGAATGGTTTCACAGTCAACACAGACATGGTGGGCTGATGGGCATGTTCCTGTGCTGTACTGAGATATGTTCTATATTCAATCTCTATGTATTGTCAACACAATATGGTAATAATTTAAACCTCATTATTCTCACAACTTTCTAATTATTACGAAGTCACCCAGTCATGGTACACATGCTGTGACCATACCAATACCTCCAGAAACCGCACTGGAAGAAAATGTCAGGAACAAAGATTTGCCAAAACTTTGTGAAATACCGGGTGGGGGAGGGGGAGGGAGGCAACATGCTATGAAAGAGAACAACCTTCTTTACCTGCAGTGTAGTATCAGAAAAACAATGATGGCATTTGCAGAATGTTAAGGGTCTTACATGTGGAAATTGGCAACCTATAACCTGGTTTACTGGATAACACAGGCTAGGTGGCTGTTCACCCAGGAATACAGCTACGCTCAGTTTAATGTTGAAAAGTTGCTTGACCTTCTGTTTCCCTACAGATGTCATCCTGGACTCGCTACTGGCTCATACTGTCTGGATCACTCTTGCTGTATTATTCTGCAAAGTCACTGAGAGCCTCTGAGAGGAAGCATGTAAGTAATCCCCAGATTTAAGTTAATAGGAGCAGTAGAAAGTTTCTTAATTTTTATAACGTGAAATGGATTTCCTTATGTATTAGTTATGGATGTTAAAATAATCTCTTGTCAACGCAACTGTCCAGGCTCTTATTCTTAAATCAATTTATATTCATTTTTAATTCTCTTCAGTCACTAATGGCTTTTGACTTGAAGTTTCCTGACTCTCTGATCATTTTCATTTCATCTGAAAAAGAATGCTATTCAATACCTACTCTTTTTAACTATTGACTTATGGGTCGCTGGCCAGGCCAACATTCATTGCCAATCCTTATTTGCACTTGAGATGGTGTGAGCATTCTCCTGAACCACTGCTATCCATGTGCTTCAAGAACAACCACTGCATTGTTAGGGAAGGAATTCCAGGCTTTTGATTCATTGACACTGTAGGAATGACAATAGAGTTCCAAGTCAGAATGGTGAGTGATTTAGAGGGGGACTTTGCATCTTTTTGCCACTTCATGATGTGCAAGCACTGGGGTTGAACTGGGATGGTGAAAGTCAGAATTGATACAACAGCAGGGTATGTCCAACAGGTTTATTTCAAGTCACAAACTTTCGGAGCACTGCGCTTCGTCAGTTGAAGGAGCAGTGTTCTGAAAGCTGGTGGTTCCAAATGAACTTGTTGGACAATAACCTGGTATTGTACGACTTCTGACCTTCACCACTTAAGAGTCAATGTGTTCTTGAAGCGCGTATGTCTATTCAGGATGCAGCCAAATGCAGTAGTTAAGTAGGTGGGTAGAGCAGTGGCTTGGTGTAAACTAGCAACTAATTTTCAGGAGACATGTATTCAGACCTCCCCTTGACAGCTGGTAGACCAGAAACTCAATCATTAAAATCTGGAATTGAAATCTAATCTCAGTAATAGTGACTGTGAAACCATCAACCTGAGGTCCTGAGGAAATCTGTCATCCTTACCTGGTCTGTCCTGCATATGACCCCAGAACCTCTGCAATGTGATTGGCTCTTCATTGTCCTCTGAAATGTTCTGGTAAGCCACTCCCTTGAAGGGCAATAATGGATGAGAAGCGAGTTACCGGTGACGCCCATTTCCCATGAAAAGATCAAACCAATTTATTTCTTGGACCTCGAATACAATTTATCGCAGACTCAGGCTCTTGACACTGCTGCGCATTTGCCTTTAGGGAATGACTCTTGCCCCTTTCTGTAGAAATCAAAATTGAACAGTGGTTCAAAAACCCACTGAAACATGGGATTCCAGGCTGTTTAAAACGCTTAGATTGTGTGCCAACAAAACAACAAGTGTGACCTATTTTGACAATGTTTCACAAACATGATAGACCATGAACACATCATTTTTGGGCTGGTTGTAGTTCTTAACACTATTGATGCTGACATTAGGGATAAAAATACCAACCTGGATCATTCTGGTCTTTGTAGAGACCTATTTTATGGTCTGAATCATAAAACTCATCAGATTCATTTCAAGTAGGGGAGGTGGTAGCACACTGGCAATAGCACTGGATTGGCCATGCAGAGACTCAGGCTAATGTTCTGGAGGGCATGGGTTTAAATCCCACGCGGACAGACGATGAAATTTGAATTCAATGAAACGTCGAATGAAAAGCTACTCTAATGACATGTAACCGCTGTTGATTGTTGTAAATTCCAGTCTGGTTGTGTAATGCCCTTTAAGGAAGGACGTGAGCCATCCTTATCTGGTCTGGCACTACACATGAAGCAGATCCACAACAATGTTGTTCACTCTTTTCTGCCCTTTCAAATGGCCCGGCAAGCCACTGGCTCACGGACAGCTAAGGCTAGGCCACAAATGCTGCTCGGAGCAGTGATATCCCGTACATGAGAAAATAAACAATCTTGTATCGCTTTGCTGTCTGTTCCTGAGGAGATTGTGTAACAGAGCGAGCTATGCATTGGTCATTTCCATCTTGGGGAAATGTTCAAATTCTGCCCAGGCTTCTGGAATACAAATTCACTCAGCTGATTGACACTGGTCCTGCACAGAAACCCTGAGCAAGTTTCATAACAGCCCTTTGTGAATCTGGAATCATCACAAAAAATGGTCTTTATTTCGGTGGTACATTGACAAAAGGAGCCCCAAATGAATGAAGGTGGGAGAACTGACCAGTGGGAACGGCTGAAGAACATTACTGAGGCCGAGTGAAGTGGCTTATTTTATGGTATCTGATTTTACTCTGTTTTACTTTACAGTATCTGATTTGACAGTATTGTTCCATTTCTGGTTAAATGAAAGTTACTTTGTAGAAAAAAGGCACATCCAAATGAAGAAAAATGTGAATTTTGTCGATTTCTGAGAAAAGCAATGTAGCCAGAAACACAGCAATGTTTCTGCCAGCGATAATTTACCCTGAATCTCCGGTTTAATATTTTTGAATTGTTTGATGTGGTATTTGATGGTCTGCTTAAACTCTTAATTACTTTGCATCTGTGAATGTTTCAGTTTGATTTAAATTGATCTCTGGGCTTTATTCATAAATCTGCTTTGATAATGAATGGAACGAAATGTGACTTGAACATTATTCAGAACTTTGTCTACAACAGCAATTGAATGCTTGAAGTTGGAGGTCAGTTCAGATGATGTAAAAAGTTAGCAATGGCAACAGTTAGGAACTTCTGTGGTTCTTGAATTATTTTGCATTTTTATAAATGTTGGTAAGATTGGGACTACCCTATTAGAAAGTTGAACAGCTCCATCTTCTGGGTGTTTGTGCATGTATCTAACCCAGTGGTGTACTTCCTCGTGGTGTTAGGGTGCAAGTGTTAACAAACCTTTCTATTTCATGCACAAACCAAAGTACTTGTTAAAAATTATTCTTAAATAGAGTAAAGATCAGAGAACTCTAGGCCATCAACCCTATGTCTAGGATTTCTCCAATTTTGTCTGTTCCAAGCTGATTATAATCACTCCAACAATGATGGTTGTACCTTCAGCTGCTGAGCTTTGGAATTCCCTCCCTAAACATCACCATTTCTTTACCTCTCCTCCTTTAAGACATTCCTAAAAACCTAACTCAATGACCAAGCCTTTGTGTCTCCTTATGTGGGTTAGTGTCTGACTGTGTTACCCAATTTACCTCATTAAAGGCATTATATTTTTGAAACTAAGGGGTTGAGTTCTGCTCAAAACAAACATCATTACAAGCAATAACCTGCTCCATCACACTTGTTACTGGGACAAAGAAGTAACACTTCTGTAACTTTGACATTTTTAGACATTCTTCAGTTCTTTGTCTCACTTTCCCTCCTCATAACTTGCCAGCTGTAGGATCTACTGGTGTCTTTATGCTGCATGCAGGATCTAATGCGGCAAAAGGCAACAACAGCAGTGGATCACCCCCTGCATCTGTCACTGTCATTTGAATTAAGGGCAGTCGCCATGCAGTGATTACTTGACAGAGGTTAAAAGGTCATGTCAGGATCTAATGGGATGTTTTTGAAGATGCAAGACAACGGCTTGTAAACACAAGATAGTGACTAATAAATGCAATGTGGAATGATGGAGAAATTTTCTTTTATTCGTTTGGTAGTAAGAAACTTGAGTGTTGCTGAAGAAAAGCACATTTTGTTGAAGCTTTTCAATTTACATTCATCAGGACAATTTGCAAGAATATGAATAAAGAGGAACACCAACACCTATGGTGATGAAACAATAAAACAGAAGTGGCTGGAAAAGCTCAGCAGGTCTGGCAGCATCTGTGAGGGAAAGAAAACAGCGTTAATATTTCAGGTCCGGTGACCCTTCCTCAACTGGGAAAGAACAGTTTTTGTTCCTGATTTGTAGCATCAGTTTAGTGACATGGTGTAGATACAACAATCTCTCCTTTGGCGGCAGCTAAAATGAAGGAGCTGGTCACTGACCTCAGGAAGCAGAGTGGAGGACACTCTCCTGTCTGCATTAATGGTGCTGAGGTAGGGATGGTTCAGAGCTTCAGGTTCCTAGGAGTAAATATCACCAACAATGTGTCATGGTCCATCCATGTCAACACCAACACCTCTACATCCCCTGAAGACTAAGGAAATTCAGCATGTCCACAATGTCTCTTACTAATTTATATAGATGCACTATAGAAAGCGTCCTGTCTGGATGCATCACAGCTTGGCATCACTTCTGTGCCCAAGGCTGCAAGAAACGACAGAGAGTGGTGAATACTGACCAGTCATTTGCACAAACCAGCCTTCCTTCTGTTAACTCCGTGTATACTGCCTGCTGCCTTGGGAAAGTGACTGACACAATTAAAGACCCCTCCCATCCCTGTTATACTCTCTTCCACTGGGCAGAAGATACAAAAATGTACATATACCAACAGATTGAAGAGCAGTTTCTTTCCCGCTATTATCAGATTAATGAACAGATCTCTCATATATTAGAATTGATATTTTACTGCACCTTCTCTGCAGCTGTAACGTTATATTCTGCATTCTGTTCTATTACCCTGATGTGCTTATGTAGGGTATGACTTGTCTAGTTTTCACGCAAAACAATACTTTTCACTGTATCTCAGAACATGTGACGATAAATCAAATCAAACACCGTATGAGAAGAGTGTGAATTGGCCAGTGGACGTTGCTGTGGAAAATGCAGCAATTAATGATGATTGACAGCTTAATAAAACCTGGCAGTCAACCATCATTAACTGCTGCATTTTCCAATGGCAGCATGCTCACCAATCAGTTAGCACCCTCACAGGTGGAAACATCTGACTGAACGTGTATTCTGTCAGCAACGACAATAAATTGCTTTACACAGCGATTGGTAATGTTGTGGAGTGTTTAAGGTGGCCAAGAAGCAAAACAAACTCTGGAGAGATAAAGGAGAAGAGTGTTATATAACGAAGGAGAAGAGGCAGTGTGACATCTGGTTCTGTGCTGTAAATTCTGTGTGAAACAGAAGACCAGCTCAATAGTGTAACCTTATTCCTTCTCACAGCAGCAGAAGTGTTAAACTTTGAGCGTGAACTTACAATCCTTGTACAAGAGTAATTCAGGGTGAAGAAAGTTAACCCCACCATCACAATGACTGCTTCAGATTCTTAATCTTTTCACTGCATTTTCCAAAACTGATAACAGCTAGGGGGCATAGCCTCAAAATAAGGGGGAGCAGATTTAGGACTGAGTTGAGGAGGAACCTCTTCTCCCAAAGGGTTGTGAATGTGTGGAATTCACTGCCCGGTGAAGCAGTTGAGACTACTTTGTTTTAAGGCAAAGGAAGATTTTTGGATAATAAAGGAATTAAGGGTTATGGTGAGTGGGAGCGCAAGTGGAGCTGAGTCCACAGAAGGATCAACCATGATCTTATTGAATGGCAGAACAGATCTGAGGGGCCGGATGGTCTACTCCTGCTCCTATTTCTCATGTTCTTTTATACTTCCTTCCTAAAATGTGTAAAAATGTATCATATCACTTCAAACTTGACACCAGATAAAGTGGATCTGTTTCCCCCAATACATTATTAGTGGTGTATCACTGCATTTGTCATGCCAGGTTATATTTACAGTGTATATTTACATTTACATTACAAACATTGTTTGCTGTGTACAGCCAGAGTGGGTATACCCAGGTTCTTCATTATAGTATGGCAGGTGAGCCTTATACAGTGACCTTTTCCCTTTGAATGAACCTTGCTATTTCTTCCGTTCTGAGGAAGGGTCACCGGGCCCGAAACATTAACTCTGTTTTCACCTTCCCAGATGCTGCCAGACCTGCTGAGCTTTTCCTGCAACTTTGTATTTGTTCTTGCTATTTCTTCACCAGTTTCTTCAGCCTTGGATCTATATGAGGAGAAAGGCGATTTTCCTGAGTTCCTGCTTATCTCCTGCACATATTCTTC
This sequence comes from Stegostoma tigrinum, assembly GCF_030684315.1. NCBI lineage: Eukaryota > Metazoa > Chordata > Chondrichthyes > Orectolobiformes > Stegostomatidae > Stegostoma > Stegostoma tigrinum. Next base: position 29,609,388 of record NC_081382.1, read on the forward strand.
AAAATGGCCCCAGATTTATTGGTGAAGCAAGACAACCTTAAGCGATTTCTGTTTTCTTTATCAGTGTAACTGACTGAAGAGCTGATATATTATTTGCACTTATGGAAACATTATCAATTAGTAATTTTAAATGTGTGTTCAAATAAAAAGCAAAATACTGCAGGTGCTTGAAACCTGCAACAAGAACAGAAATTGCTGGAGACACTTGTCAGTTCCAGCAGCATCTGTGATGAGAGAAACAAGAGTTAATGTTTCAAATCAGTATGACTTTTTCAGAACTGAACCATTTTCCCCAGTTCTTTCAGGGGAGGGCTGTTCCACTGCCACCTTGTGGCACCTGGGAGGAGCGCAGTGTGACCACCCAAATTGCAAATACACACCAACAAAATGCAGGCATGAAATTTCAGGCAGTATCTCAGGTCACTGCCAACCAGAGGCTTCGGAAGTGCAAGACGCAGGCATCTTCCTAAGAAGTTTAAAACAAATTGACAACAATCATCAGAATTACTGGACAATTCCACCCTATAAAGTCACCCTGAGTGCATTATCAGAGATAATGGGAACTGCAGATGCTGGAGATTCCAAGATAATAAAATGTGAGGCTGGATGAACACAGCAGGCCAAGCAGCATCTCAGGAGCACAAAAGCTGACGTTTCGGGCCTAGACCCTTCATCAGAGAGGGGGATGGGGGGAGGGAACTGGAATAAATAGGGAGAGAGGGGGAGGCGGACCGAAGATGGAGAGTAAAGAAGATAGGTGGAGAAGGTGTGGGTGGGGAGGTAGGGAGGGGATAGGTCAGTCCAGGGAAGACGGACAGGTCAAGGAGGTGGGATGAGGTTAGTAGGTAGCTGGGGGTGCGGCTTGGGGTGGGAGGAAGGGATGGGTGAGAGGAAGAACCGGTTAGGGAGGCAGAGACAGGTTGGACTGGTTTTGGGATGCAGTGGGTGGGGGGGAAGAGCTGGGCTGGTTGTGTGGTGCAGTGGGGGGAGGGGATGAACTGGGCTGGTTTAGGGATGAAATCTCCCCTTCCCCCACTGCATCCCTAAACCAGCCCAGTTCATCCCCTCCCCCCACTGCACCACACAACCAGCCCAGCTCTTCCCCCCCACCCACTGCATCCCAAAACCAGTCCAACCTGTCTCTGCCTCCCTAACCGGTTCTTCCTCTCACCCATCCCTTCCTCCCACCCCAAGCCGCACCCCCAGCTACCTACTAACCTCATCCCACCTCCTTGACCTGTCCGTCTTCCCTGGACTGACCTATCCCCTCCCTACCTCCCCACCCACACCTTCTCCACCTATCTTCTTTACTCTCCATCTTCGGTCCGCCTCCCCCTCTCTCCCTATTTATTCCAGTTCCCTCCCCCCATCCCCCTCTCTGATGAAGGGTCTAGGCCCGAAACGTCAGCTTTTGTGCTCCTGAGATGCTGAGTGCATTATATTTGATTAGGAAAGAAAGCTTTTGGAAATTTCCCAAATAGTATCTATTGTCCACATATTCTGACTGCATTCAAACTCTGTGCCAAGTTAGTGAACTCTCAGAGAGCAAAAATGTCATTACAGCTTGGAAAGGGTCGGTTCGCTCAGCTAACTGGATGGCTGGTTTGAGATTCAGTGACACCTTCAGGGCTAATTTAATTCCTGCCTTCTCAATCTCTCCTCTCACCTGAGGTTGGTGACCCTCAGGCGAAACCACTATCAGTTCTCTCTCTCCCTCTCCTCCTATAATGAGAGAGCAGCTCTGTGTTCCTTTGGGACTATGTGTCCTTTACAGCTTGGAACCAATAGCAGTGTTTGGAATGTGCAAATTAGATTTGTACCAAAGGTGCAAAAGTCATGAGTGTTTATCGGTGAAATCATGATACTGGACTGTAGATTGGTTCAAATTAATCTACATACGCAACCCATACTCCTATTAGGGTGCAGACTGTCTTGAGAGCTTAATAACATTTTGATGAGATATAGATAATATTTGATCATATAGTTTGTCTCGTTTGTAACAGAGTAACAAATGATAAGGCCACATTTGAGATGTGACTCATGCAACAAGAACAGAAATTGCTGGAGACACTTGTCAGTTCCAGCAGCATCTGTGATGAGAGAAACAAGAGTTAATGTTTCAAATCAGTATGACTTTTTCAGAACTGAACGATTTTCCCCAGTTCTTTCAGGGGAGGGCTGTTCCACTGCCACCTTGTGGCACCTAGGAGGAGCGCAGTGTGACCACAGGATTTATTTCTGCAGAAAAAAACACAACCTGTTAAACCAGAAGCAAGTGTGCACAATGTCTGCTTCTGCCAGCCACAGCAGTTAATTAAAACAGGCTGGTGCTGCTGGCAGGAGAGAAATTACTTTCAAATGCTTTTTGACATCTTTCAAATGTGACCAGCTGGGGAAATTTTTCCCCTGAATCCTGCTGTCGCTGACCATGTGTCTTTGCCCTAACAGGGCAACTGATCTTTTTCTCGGGTTTCTGCGTGTGACAGCTGTGTTACTCGATTGCAAGTGCTTGTGGTGACCTTAGTGTCATCTATTTGTGCACTGTTCCCTGTTGATGACAGCTCCACAGCTCTGTACCATCTGCTGTCACACTCAAAATTATTGGCAACATTAATTTTTGCACCGCGATGAAGAATCACATTAAAGTACAAAGTTATTAGTCACTGAGTTGATTGGTGCTGTCTCGGGATCATGACCAAGCTCTGAGTTCTTGATCAAAGAAGGCTGGAACCCAGTGCAACGAGCAAACATTTATTGATGTGTGATCCAGGGGCTCGGGAAGGAGTAAGGCGTTTTGCCAGCTGCTGTACACTTCTTGTTGACTGCTGTGGGAGATTAGTTGGTCCTGTTACTATTGTAGGTGTTTGCTGGAGTGTGCCCCACCTAGCCCATTGTCTGCTCACTTTCCCACTTTTATTGGTGTTGACTGGTCTCCTTGGTAAACGGTTTGCAGACTGCAACCAGCTTGCATTAATTTCACGATTCTGCTTTGGCTGCCTGTGATATAAGAGGACTGAAACCATGCCACTGCAAATCAGTGAACATATGTTGACTGTTTACAGAGATAGGCTTCAGCAGATTGCGTTCTTCCCCCGGTCTCCAATTACGTGAAGTCTGGCATCAGCTGATCATCACTGACATTGCATTCAAGCCATGACCAAAGCAGCTATTAATCCCTGATATTACAAGGTGCAGAGCTGGATGAACACAGCGGGCCAAGCAGTATCAGAGGAGCAGGAAGGCTGACGTTTCAGGCCGAGACCCTTCTTCAGAAATGAATTCCTTATGCTTTTGACAGGATCTGTAACTGCGGTGGGTAGTGGTGGTGGGGCTGTTTCACCGGATGCAAAACAATATCTCTTGAGATGAAAATGAAGGAAGAAATTGGAGGATGATCTAACGGGGAAAGGCAATGTGCTAAATCTGTCCGAATGGAAAGAGAGAGAAACCACGACAGAATCTAAGTGTCCCTCCTCAACATTCAATGTATCATACCCCACTATCGATATCGTGGGTTTTATCTTTGACCAGAAAATGAATTGGACCGGTCATATTGATACCATGGCTGCAAGAGCAAGTTCAGAAACTAGAATCCTGCGACCTGTAACTCATCACCTGACTCCCCAAAGCCGGTCCAAGGTGCAAGTTAGGAGTCTGATGGAATACTCCCCACTCGCCTGGATGGGTGCAGCCCAATAACACTCAACACGCGTGACACATCAACGAAATGCACTGCAGAAATTCACCAAAAATCCTCAGACCAGCACCTTCCAAACCCATGACCACTTCTGTCTAGAAGGACGAGGATTAACAAACACATGTGAACACCACCCCCTGCATGTTCTTGTCTTGCTGGTCTTTTCTCAACTTTCTTTTGGTGCATTTGTAACAGAACATCGAACATAGAACAATACAGCATAGAACAGGTCCTTCGGCCCTCGATTGTTGCACCTACCTGTGAACTAATCTAATCCCCTCCCCTTATACTATCCCATCATTATCCATATGCTTATCCAAGGACTGTTAGGATACAAGTCAGGCTACATTTTAATTACCTAACTCATAGACTGGGTTTGCAGTCAGCAACAAAGGCAATGTTGTTGAGCTAGCAATCTCTATGGTTTGAATTTCCCCTCTGCCCATAACAGTTTAAATTGGCACGCGATCTCCCAGACAGTTAGAAACAGTGATTTCATCAATCAGTGTGAGCAACCAACCCATGTTTGAAGGATTCTGTCAAATAGCAAATCATATAGTTAAAGACACTGAAACTCTGCGACAGAAATGATCGAGTTCATTAGAAGTTAAAAGTGAACAAGTATTTTTTGAAATGCGGACTATTTTATCATACTGGTGAGATTTGGCATTTCACAAACGTAAGTTTACTTTTCACAAACAGGGTCAGTGAAGGTGTTTAGTATTAAGTTGGTATGTTAGTGATACTTGATTCTTGATGTTGAAATTTTTATGAAGGGATTTTAGTGAGTTTCGCAGCCAGAAAGTGGAAGTTACTTTTTAATTAGTAATGCAAGTCCATGGTAGGCTGGTGTTGGGGGAGGCACCAACTGAAGAAGTGTGCACCCTTTGACAACTTCTGGAGTGTGTATTATTATGTGCACATGCAGTTTCCTGAAGTGGCTGTCAGTTTCAGTGGGCTAGTGACCCTGAATCCTCACGATTTCATTGTCAAAGCTGGCTGATGTGAGCAAAGTATATGCTCCTTATTAGGCAAGTGATTCAATCGATTTCCAACATTCTTTAGGAACATACACTTGGAGAACAGACAGTTCTAAGTGTTACTCGGTGACAGCGATCTGATCTGCTCACCTATGGAGGAGAGGCTTTTTGCAATTGAGCCTTCAAAACAGTTTGAACTTAATGAAGAGCAGTTCTGGGGTTCCAGTTATTTGCCTAAGGAGACCGAGAGACAGAAGCAAAACCCTATGTTCAGCAGTGCTACTGATAACTGTGCTGCAAAAGGCAGCTGAACTACACAAGGAGGGTGTGGGGGAAGTCTTGAAGCAGATGAAAAGCTCTGTGTAGTGTAAGTCCTGGGAACCATAAACAGCACAGAAAAGGCAGTGTGCCACTAACTGTTCAGTCTAACTGAATGGCAGAGTCGAAAAGCCCACATTTGCTGGATACAACTGAGCACTCAGATTAAAACTTAGGGTCAGTTTTAGCTTAATGAAGCTGGTTGTCAGTGAAGAGCTGTAGTTATGCTTACGAATGAGTGCTGAAGGCTGTTGGAGTCCAGAGGAACATAGTCAAAGGAAAAGAGACTGATCAAACCAGTAAAGGGCACTGTTGTCAAAGCAATCCCTGACAGAAAGTTTCAAGGCCAGATCAGCAAAAATGAAGAAATATTATTCCATGTGAAATTTGGTAAGATTTGATGACCCACTAAGTTAATAATGTCTGCAGGAATTGCTGAGAAGTCTGCAGGTTCTGTCTTGATGACATTTGCTATTTGATGTGCATTATTTGATGTTACCCAAATTTAACATGTTAATTCTAGGTATTAGAAATAAATTGTACGTGTACTGTAGATTGTATTACTGTTCTAATGTTTGTTTGTAAAGTTTATTGTTATTTCTTTAAAACCATGGAATATATTACCGTTTTAGTGAGCTCCATCCTGAAACTCTCACCTTGGTCCACTGGGGGGCGGGGGGCGGGGGGGGGGGGGGGGGGGTGGGGAGGAAAAGTTACTGGTCCCTAAGCAGTTTGCAGCATATTTTGTGGTCTGTTCCAGAGTTGTGGCCAATAACAGGCGATCTGTGTGGATCACTTGAATGGACACCTCAGTAGGTTAATATGAATATTTTCCAACATTCACTATTTGTCCAAAAAATCCTCAAAAGTCATATCGAGCTAATGGATATGTCGATAGTTGTGTAGGCACAACAACTATGGTGCGTGACTGGGGATAGCAGCAAAACAGTTTATGCTATTAAATTAGTATCATTCTGCACACCAATTTGATAGTTTCCTGGGATTTTACATGTCTGGAACACATGGTTTACTCGATTTAGACGTCTGTAAGTAGAGCTGAATGTATAAGTCAACAATCAGAGCAGGCGTCGGCAGAGGGGAAGTTAGGAAATAAATGCTTCTGTATGTTTTGTTTAGCTATCGTCAGCCTGGTAACAGCTCTTGATGGTTTGCAAGTTGCTTTATTTTAAGTAGCTTTCCAACTGAGAACGTGTTCATCTATTTACAGAGTTTCATAAATCTGGAAATCTTTTATCTGTAATTTTCATTTATCTAAATCAAATCTTTTCTCAATGTTGCACAAACTATGAACAAATGATTAACGAAGAGCAAAGAAAACTTCTTGAAAGCGAATTGGCAAAATCGATTTATCTTTAATCACCAAGACATCGGTCAGCAGGGTATCTGGATCATGGCCACTAGACTCAATTGATCAGTTGGTGTGTCTTTCGTTTGCAGTTTCTGAACCTCCTGACCATTTTATCTCTTTAATGAGTCATTTTCTTAAGATTTCTGAATTGTTCATAACCTGTACTTTACTATTTTTTGAACAGTTCAAATCATCACCAAGTAAGAAGGTGTCTATAGCAGGATGGATGGTCGTTCTACCTGATGACCCAGAGCACCCAGACATATTTCAGTTAAGCGATCCTGATAAAGGTGAGCCGCAGAATGAGAAAGATGGTCTATTCTCTCAAATTTCCTTTGTGCGGAGCTGTCCTTGAGTAACTCGGCCTCAATGCTACAGTGGCAGATGTAGTCTCCAAACTGTTTGTATAATCAGACATTTCAATGTATTTTCTTATGACATTTTAGCTGAGTTCGGTTTACAGAGATTGTGAGCTTTAAGACAAATTTGTCTCACTGTACTCATGACCAGTCCATAAGCAGATAGTGATTTAATTTTAAGAAACGTGGGTGACAATTCCCCCCCCGCCCTCCCTGAATTCTCATCTTTATAAGTACCGCAATGACACGATTGTAACATTAGACTAGGGTTTATTTCACACACCAGTAGGCACCAGGGATTATTTTGCAACACTGACATATTTACAAACATATATGAAAAGACAAAGTCATAAAAAGGAGAAAGATTATTCGATGAGCAACAACTTAAGTGCGAAATAACTAAGAGATATCAGTTTAACAATATCCTTCCTTTTAAGATGGAATCCAGAGGTAGGGTCAGCAGACTGAAATTGCTCCGTGGAGATGGTTAATTGTCTCGTCAGTAGCTGAGGACTTGTAGATAGTTTCTCCTATTGAAAGTTTCCTTGAAAGTCTCTGAAGATGTTTAGCTGGAATGCAACTTCCGCTTCACTCTTTTGATGAAATGGAAGTTTTATTTACAGAATGCACAAATACCAGTGGTTGGCCATTTGGTTTATAGACCAGAGGCTTCTCTTTGTACACCGGAGACTGGGCTACCAATATTGTCAGTAGCTGTTGCATGAAACAGCATTAACCCTTAAACTGATTGCTATTTCAAAATTGTAAGGGGAAGAAAGCACAGGTGGGTTGAGTATTGGGGGAGTCATGACAATCAAATTTTGGAAGTAAAAATGTGGACCATTAAATCAACAATGGAAAAAAAAGATCGGATACGTCTGAAGATTCACTGGAATTAATGAATATTGAAATTGAAGTGTTCCCTCAATAGATAATGAATCAATTCAGTTTAGATCAATACACTGCTGTTACCAAGATTGCATTGCAAAAGGACATTCTTTCAATCAGTTCAACAGCATTTATGAAAGGTGAGTGACTTGCTTCACTTGTTGAGTCACAGGGAATTAGTATCAAATGGTCTTCATTTTTGAAGATTCAAATTTGTTGACTGCATGTGAAACACTTTTAGGTCATTTTATCATCTTGAAAGCTCTGTATATTTGCAAGTTGTTGTCGCCAATGTGAATACACATTTGCCTTTCCATTACAGGTAATGTTTACAAGTTCCAGACCAGCTCGAGGTTTCATGCAATATTGTGGCACAAGCACTTGGATGATGCATGCAAAAGCAATCGGCCTCAGGTAAGATGTATGACCATCCAAAGTGAGTATTGTATTCACTGGTGATGGCAAAAAAAAATGAAACCACCTTTTTAAATTGTAGAAATGAGGAAAAGCTCTTGCACAAAGCTTGTTAAATCTGTATTATTAAACACAGCTTGTCATCCCAGGCTGCTGTGCCCAGGACTTTACGCCTTAAGGAGAAGTCAGCATCGTTCCCTTGCTCACGGCTCAGATTAAAATGATAGGTCGGTCCCCTCTGATTTTATCAGAGCTTGACCTGCATTTACGAAGAGGTTTCACTGGCATGGGCAGTAAAGGTAGTGGTGCAGATGGAGGGCAAAAATGACTGAAGTGAATTCCTCATGTTTCTACAAAGTAGGTGGAGTTAAAACCAAGGCATTTGTTCCCATTTTGATTGTTAATCTTTGTTTTGCCGATTTTGCTCATTGACTCCCGCAGTAGGTAGTATTCCTTCTCATTGAAATAATGACTAAATACCTGAAAAATTAAATGGAAGATCGACTTGGTGCCCAATTTTGTTAGTTTGCAATTTTTCTTTCCTTCACAGAGACTGAGAAGGAGGTTGTGGGGGAAAGCACAGAGAGTTCATAGTTTTAGGACTGCAAAAACTTGGTACCAAACCAATTCGTCCCAGTTTCAGATTTGGATTTTGAGAATGTACCTAGTTAAAAATTTTTTAAAAATCAACTAGGCAAAGATGTTTTGGAATGTATCAGTTCCACTCATCAACTATTAATAATCCTAGCCATGTCAAAAATCTCTAAAATGAAGAAAGATTGACATTGGAGAAATAATGCGGCTGTTTGAGTCTCCAATTAAGTTGGAGAACAGTATATGTAACTGTTATTACTTCACTTGCCAGAAACAATAAATTAAATCATTTCCTTTGATTTGAGAATGCAAGTGTTGTTTCCGCCTAATTTATATGGGGTCAAATTTGTGACAAATTCACAACATTTAAACCATGGTAGGCAACAGGAAGCTGGAAGAACACAGCAGGCCAGGCAGCATCTGAAGGAAAGCAGCAATCAATGTTTCGGGTGTTGCCCTTCTTCAGGACTGGAGCTGAGGAAGGTCACATTGGCTGTAGTAGTGGGTTTGTTACATGCTGTGGTCAAAGAGATGGAGGGCTGAAGAGGTTACAGCAGTGTAGCTGTGAGAAAAGGACTCAGAGTTCATGTCTGAGGGAGGCAGAGAACTTCTTCAAAGCAAACGTCCTGTGAAAAGACTTTGCAGTGGTAAAAATTGGCCAGAGACCAAAAAAAACTGCATATGCTGGAATCAAGAGGCTGGAAGAACACAGCAAACCAGGCAGCATCTGATGGAAAGGAGCAGTCAATGTTTTGAGTGTTACCCTCCTTTACTCCTTCTGTTATTACCATCCTTCAGTTGACAAGATGAGCAAGTCCAGTAGCATCAAAGTTACATTACTCGCTATGGCTGAAATAGCAGCTCCCATGACAGACATGGTCAGTGCACCCATTTTGAGATTGCCACCGTTTTCCGTCAGGCAGCAGATGCCTGGTGACTCATTAATATAATACAATCTTCCATGGATCCAGGTTTCTCCAGGGGATGGTGCAATCATGTAACTGGCATGTTGTTGGGAAGACAGTGAAATCTGGGGAGAGAGCGCACAATACTGTAGAACAAGATGGCTGAGTGTCCTTGCAAGGATAATAAGCACTTAGGAAGGCAAGTGGAGTGTTAGCCTTCATAGTGAGAGGAATGGAATACAGAAGTAAGTAGGTCTTGCTACAAGTGTATAGGGCATTGGTAAACCCACACTCAGTCCTATGCACAGCTTTGCACACTACCTTTAAGGAAGGGCATTCTTGCATTTGTCAGTTTATCCTGAAATTCTCTACAGTACACCTTCTGGTCCAACACGTAGAGTCTCAGAGAACGAACAAGATGTAGTTTGTTATATCTCTGCACTATTTACAAGTTATAAATAAAAAAGTCTCCTATGAAATCCTACTTCAATCTCCATTTCTCATGACATCATCACAGGGGCTGTATTCCTTGCACTCAATCAAGTGTTAACCTGTTCAGATCTTTCCAGACCCATTGGCAACATTTACAAGAATGAGAGCTTATCTCATTGAAACAGAAAACATACTGAGGTGGCTTCAGAGTGAATGCTGACAGGATATTCCTCCCTGTGGGGATATCTAGAATTAAGGAATATAGTTTCCTTCTTTAAGAGAAGGAAGTCTCCCAATTATAAAGAGGAAGTGCTTTGCTCAGGTCACCTCTCCTCCAGCTAACTGTAGTGATTGGATCATTTTTTTTCAAGGCTGAATTGAGAGATTTTGATGGACAAGGGAAGTGAAGGTTATGGGGGACAAACAGAAAAGCGGAGTTAATGACGGAGCTCATCAAGGGGGCGAAATGGCTTACATGTGCTTTTGATTCTCATGTTCTTGTATGGCTTTTGACTTTTGTGTTTCCTTCTCATCTACTTTCAGATACCAACCAATCTGATGTCATTTGAGTGAACATTTGAATCCAGTACATGTGATGTGATGTGATCAAAGTGCCAACCCAAGCAATGGGAAATAAAACTATCGAATGGATTTTAAAAAAAAGTGAAGGAAAAAAACAACTCTTACGAGGAGAAATTTGTGCATCAATTGTCAGCGTTGAAAACTGAAGCACTTTTCCTAAAATGATTTTGGTATGTCTTGAAAGAGGAAGTTAACGACTGTTCCTAATTTATGGTATCAGCCGCAGACATTAGACACAGTTTTAGCACTGGCGAAACTACAAACTGACTATACCACAAATAGTTGTCGACCACGGAACTGTGCGTAATAACTGCTGCCTATATTTTTTTTAAATGTTTGTTTTTATTCTTAAGCTGCTTTATTGTAATGGAACAATTTTTAGCCCATGTTGGGTATTATCTTTCTTATGCACAAAATGTACTACTGACAGTGTTAACAGGCTGCGTTGTGTGGCATTTAGAATAGTAAATCAGTGAACAGTTTTTTTTGTAATGGAAGTGCACTGAATTGTTTGGCACAGTGGTTGCCTCAAAGTTATCTGTGGCGGTGATAGTAATCTCATTGTTCCAGCGACCTTCATCTAGTGGAGTTTGAATCTATCGTGACATTTGAGCAAACCTCATTGTTCATGCCCATCCCAAACCAATTTATTTTTACCTTTTTCTCCCCTCTCTAAAATAAAACTGTCCCAACTGAATATTTTCATTAACACTGCCACCCACCTTATCCCATGCCAGGCAGTATTTTCAATTTGAGGATGTTTATGCTGGTCTAAGGTCTTTAGCAGTAGAACTCTCTACCTGGCCACTACGCAATTCGTTGAAGCAGTGCAGAGGGCAAAGGTGAATTCTGTACATACAGCACAGCCAGGTAAAGAAACCATTATGCACCAATCAATAATGACTGCTTTACTGTGCCAGATGTGCGCTTTACACCATCACATTATGCCAGTTATAATATGGTTTACAAATCAAATTAAATGTGTTTGGATAATGTTCATTTATTTTGCTATGCTACTTGATTCTAGCAATTCTTTGTAAAAGTCTTCAGTTTTCTAAACTATTTAAGTGACTTTTGCATAACTGTTGCAATAAGTATATAATGTATGACAACCCTCTTTTGTCGTGTATTATTTAAAGAGTTGCATATAGTAGTTAATGTACAGCAGAAGCAAGGTTCAGCAAAGACTATGAATTTGAGTCCCAACATTTATCTAAGCCTTCAAGATGTGTTAAAATATTTGCTGGCACCGTGTCTTTGTGTCTCATGGTTTCCACATAAAATGTATTCTGTTTTGGCAACACTGGGATAATTTATTTTTAAACTATCTGCCTGACAATCAAAAGTAGCTCAGTTGGTTCAAATTTAACCCTCTGTTCTGACAGGCAGGCACCAGGACTTCTGTTGATAGTAATTCAGGCTAATTTGCAACATCTCTAGTGAATTTTTTTGTTTTAATAAGTTCGTTGTTCAGATTTTCTGTGCCAAAGTCAGCATGTATTTTCATAGAAAGAAAACTAATTAAGGTTCATAATTTAGCACTGTACGGTATTAAAATATGCAGTCAGTCATTTTGCTGTTCCACAATAAGGGAAGATGTTCGTTGGGGCACTAAACCATAGCTCAATCAGAATTTGTACTTTGAAGGAACTAAACTAGGACTAGGCATTTCCTTACAGGTGAAAATGCTGGAATGCAAGTTATCCTTAATCTAGTATTAGGGCTTCTGGAGTAAGTAAGGGGAATATCACAGTGCTTTATTTGTAGCTGGAGTTTCAAGGTTATGTCAAACCAAAACCACATTAACAGAGGCTACGTTGCGTAAACCACAATATTGCATGTAATCTTACTTACTTATACTGGTGATGTACTTGGTATCTGTGTACTAGCTTTCACTGATGCAGTAGTAAATGAATTGTCCACATTTCCTGCTCTGTTGAAACTGGAATGCAGCTAGTGGCTGAATTTGAATTTCTGTGGATCAACAACTTCCAAAAGCACAAATAATTAATAGTAAACAATTTCCAAAACAAAAACTACTGCCTAGCACCAAATATATCCATCCTGCAGATGTCATAGCCACATTTTACTTTATACCTTCAAGTATGAAATCTGCATTTGAGGTCAGTGTAGCTTGATCCATTTAATTCCCAGCCTCTGTATTAAAGTTTGAATTTGCACCTTGTGACTTATTAGAGTAATAACTTTTCTTGTTCTCTATACCTCATAGCCCCCTCCAACACACAATTTGTTCTGTGATATCATAAATATGTCTCAATTCCAGTTTGCGTAAATCTGCAATCAGTATTATTTTGTTTCATGTCTGAGTTTGAAATTTTCATTTCCTCATTCCAATAACATGCATCAAGTGTATACTAGTGATATACCCAGCAATGGCGTAGGGAAAAAATGTCAAATGAAGTCAGCCCAACATTAACGGTACCCACACAATTCCAAGGCCAGTCCACTTTAACAGCACTGTCACAAGAATTACATGTGGCAGCTTATTTATAGGGAAGATGTCCAAGTCTAATTCAAAGGCTGGTAGTGTGCCTGGCATTCATTACTTAATATTGAAATGTACAGAAGTGCACAAGATACGGCTGGTTGGGAAAATTATGACTACAGAAATAAAACACAAACCATGCTTAAAGACAACATGCCCAGTCTCCCAATTCCCCATCTTTATACTCATGCAGATTGTACTGCAATGTATGGGTACAACACCTGAAGCCCTTCAGCATAAAAACTAAAGCCTAACATGGATAGGACAGCAAGTCACTCAGTGGTTAGTAATTCTGCCTCATGGTGCCAGGAACACAGGTTCAATCCCACCCTCAGGTGACTGCTAGTGTGGAGTTTGCATTTCTGCTGGGTGCATGAGTTTCCTTGGACTGCGCAAACATGTGTGGGTTAGATAAATTGGCCATTGTGATCCAGGGTGTGTATGTTAGTTGTGGGAAATAGAGGGTAAGGGGGAAAATCGGTCTTGGTGGGATGGAGGGTCAGGGTGGATTTGTTGAGCCAAATGGTCTGTTTCCATGCTGTAGGGCACAATCTGAAGGAACAGCCCCATGATAATAAAAAGTGTGAAGCTGGATGAACACAGCAGGCCAAGCAGCATCTCAGGAGCACAAGAGCTGACGTTTCGGGCCTAGACCCTTCATCAGAGAGGGGGATGGGGTGGGGTTCTGGAATAAATAGGGAAAAAGAGGGGGAGGTGGACCGAAGATGGAGAGAAAAGAAGATAGGTGGAGAGGAGAGTATAGGTGGGGAGGTAGGGAGGGGATAAGTCAGTCCAGGGAAGACAGACAGGTCAAGGAGGTGGGATGAGGTTAGTAGATAGGAAATGGAGGTGCGGCTTGGGGTGGGAGGAAGAACAGGTTAGGGAGGCAGAGACAGGCTGGGCTGGTTTTGGGATGCAGTGGTGGGGGGGGGGGGGGGGGGGGGGGAGTGCTGGGCTGGTTGTGTGATGCAGTGGGGGGGAGGGGAAGAACTGAGCTGGTTTTGGGATGCAGTGGGAGAAGGGGAGATTTTGAAGCTGGTAAAGTCCACATTGATACCATTGGGCTGCAGGGTTCCCAAGCGGAACTTCAGTTGCTGTTCCTGCAACCTTCGGATGGCGTCATTGTGGCACTGCAGGAGGCCCAGGATGGACATGTCGTCTGACGAATGGGAGGGGGAGTTGAAATGGTTCGTGACTGGGAGGTGCAGTTGTTTATTGCGAACCGAGCGGAGGTGTTCTGCAAAGCGGTCCCCAAGCCTCCGCTTGGTTTCCCCAAGGTAGAGGACGCCACGCAGTCACGAACCATTTCAACTCCCCCTCCCATTCTTTAGATGACATGTCCATCATGGGCCTCCTGCAGTGCCACAATGATGCCACCCGCAGGTTGCAGGAACAGCAACTCATATTCTGCTTGGGAACCCTGCAGCCCAATGGTATCAATGTGGACTTCACCAGCTTCAAAATCTCCCCTTCCCCCACTGCATCCCTGAACCAGCTCAGTTCGTCCCCTCCCCCCACTGCATCCCACAACCAGCCCAGCCTGGCTCTGCTTCCCTAACCTGTTCTTCCTCTCACCCATCCCTTCCTCCCACCCCAAGCCGCACCTCCATTTCCTACCTACTAACCTCATCCCACCTCCCTGACCTGTCAGTTTTCCCTGGGCTGACCTATCCCCTCCCTACCTCCTCACCTATACTCTTTTCTCTCCATCTTCGGTCCGTCTCCCCCTCTCTCCCTATTTATTACGGAATCTTCACCCCATCCCCCTCTCTGATGAAAGGTCTTGGCCCGAAACGTCAGCTTTTGTGCTCCAGAGATGCTGCTTGGCCTGCTGTATTCATCCAGCTTCACACTTTATTATCTTGGATTCTCCAGCATCTGCAGTTCCCATTATCTCTGATACAGCCCCATGATGGCTGTTTTAGTTAACTGAGAACCTCATTTTTATTTTTAAAATGACAGCTTCTGTTGCACGATTCAACTACCATACAGAAATTTATTTTCTCATTTCACCAAGCTGCATTATTTTAAGCACTTGTATTAAATGTCTGTGCAGTAGATTGCTACTGGCTGCCTTCATGACACTTCTGTCAGCAAGCAGCCAGAGAATGTGTGGTGAGTTCACCAAGTGCACTATAACTATACAAATATGAATCCACATTGACCTCGATTCATGATTATAATCATCAAATGTAACACAAGTATTGATAAAAATGCACATAATTAACTAAATCGGTTTGCTTGAACGCAATGGGTTCAATCGCTAAAGTGCTAATAAAAAGGCACATTTATTTAGTTGAGGCAAGTGCTGGATCAGCAGGTGTTGCTATTGAACTTTTACACATAGGGGTAGTAAATTGTAGATTTTCATACAGCTCCAGAAGAAAGTATGGTAATAGAAGGAGGTTACTCGCATGGCATGTGTGTCAGTGTTTCTTTCTACAACTGCTCAGCTTAATCTGTTTAAACCACTGAATTCAGACAGCCCCAAATGGATGTTCTTAGCTAAATTATTTGTTATCTCAGGCTTGTATCAAGTTGCTGTTTTGTCAGCTTGTTACATTGATGATGCAGTTTCACTTAACTCAATAAACAAATTGCTATTTTAAAAAAAGTGCATTAATCTGAATGGTTGACAGCAACTCAGTCTCTTTTGTAGCACAAGCTTGGTGAAATGTTCAAGTAATTTTGCTTCATGGATGACGTCATATTACTACAAGACATCAAAAAAAGTGGGTCGGAAGATAAGGAAAAGAAAGGCTTCAGCAGTGGCTTAGGTTATAGCACTGTGCTGTCCGAAGATCCTGGGTTCAAATGGCACTCTGTTTACACTTACAATCTAGACCAATACAGGACTGAAGGACTGCCCTCTATTGGATAAGCCCTGTTAACATCTATTCATAGTTTGAATTTAAAATATCAAGCGACACCACACACAGTTTGGGCACTAAGTTCTTAAATTTATCTTACCTTTTAAAAAAAACTTCAGCCACAATTCAAAAAACAAGAATAATTTAATCAATGTGGAGAACAACATACTTCCGTGCGCTACTTAAAAAGGTAGTCATTAAATGGTTAGAAGGTTCTGGTTATGTCTTGAATTCATGTTGTACACCAGTGTTTGCGAAACAGCATTCACATCTGAAATGCAATACTGCCATAACCTCCAAGTGCGAACATTGGTTTTCACTTTTTTACAACCTCTTTTCTGTACACTTCTGTAAGAATTTCAGAAAACATGTATACAAAGCAAAATTACATGAAATACCTGAAGGCTTCCAATAGTTATTCTGAAGAAGTGAACATGCTGAGATTTTATGGTTATTTATTTGTAGGACTTGATGCCTCGCTTAATCTTCTTCAGTATTCTTCAGCCCCAGACCTCAGTACAACTTTGGTTCAAACATGGCCAGACTATCCATATTCTAGAGGTATGGGGAGAATGGCTTTCTTTAACATCAAGTCAACACTTGTCCAAGTACAGCATCAAAAAGCACTAGTAAATTTGAAGGCAATGGACGATGGCAGGGGTCAAAATAGCACAAAAGGATGATTGAACTGCAGCAATTAGTGGGGGATAGGTATTTTCTATGAATCTATTCAGAGATGCTATGACACATCTCTGGAGCGGGTAGGTCTTCAACCCAGGCCTCTAGGTTCAGAAGTAAAGACACTAAAGTGAAGAATCCTTCTGATGCAGTGGTTGCTTCAATGATCTTCCCTTCATCATACAGTCAGAGCTGGCATATTCAATAATGTTCAATACAGTCCATTAACCATATATAGCAAGTAATATATGCACTACAAGCTAGCTACCTACTTCCCCTTGATGTTCAGTGGCATGATCATCACCTGTTCAAACTTCTACTGTGACAAAGATTAGACTCAACTCAAGGTAAATCTTAAGGAACATGTCTTTTTTCCCCCAAAAAGAAACAGAATGCCTATGTCCCCAGTGTATAGAGTTTGTTTCTAAGGGTTTTTAAACAGAAGGTCAGCAGAAACTGGACTGGACCAACTATATAAAACACTGCAGCTACGAAAGCAGGTTAGAGGCTTAGAATTCTGTGGCAAGTAACTCACCGTCTGACTCAAAGCCTGTCCAACATTTACAAGATTAATCAGGAGTACGATGGAATACTTTCACATGAATGTGATTGAAGGTCTATTCAAAAAGCTTAAAAAAAATCCACTTAAACATTCATTCCAACCACTGATTAGTGTGCACCGTCTAGAAGAAGCACAGCAGCAACACAGTCTTTTTTTGCTGTAATTTCCAAAGGTATGACCTTTTCTTGGCAGTAGATGCATTGATGTACTATCCGTTTAAAATTCAGCAGACATCCCCCACCACCCTCAACATTTCTACTCCCCCTTGGTCACTGGGTGAAAACCTTGCTAATAGCGCTGTCGGTACATCTACATTATGTGGGCTGCAGCAAACCAAGAAGTCAAGGTAAATAGAGAATGTGGTTTGGAAAAAAAGCAACAGAAAAAAAAAGAACATTTCAAAACTGGCATTTGCTTTTGCATGGTGTCTCAGTTTGCGGCCTTTCTGCTGTCTATATGTGGTGTTGCAAATTCTAGGTCAAACTTTCAGATTAGGTCTTGAGTTTAAATTTGTCAGAAGGATGTTTTTATATTATGTTGGTGCCATCAGACTTGAAGCTGCTTCATGGTTTCGTCAGAGTGAACTGTGGGTCTAATTGAGGCATACAAAATAAGGGGCATGGATAGGATACATAGAAAGGTTGTCTCCCCCCGGCACAGAGGTCAATAACCACGGGCACATATTTGAGGGCAGGAGCAGTAAAGAGGTTTTAAGGAAACTTTTTTTAAACCCAGAAGGTGGAGTATCTGGAACTCATTGCCGGAAAAGCTGATTGATAGAAACAGGAATCCTCACAACATTTAAGTATCTAGATGAACTTTTTGAGAAGATTTGTAGCACGGGTTGTGGACGAGGTTGTAGATGTGCTCGCCGAGCCGGTGTGTTCAATTGCAGACATTTCATCACCCTGCTATAACAGACAATGCTCCCCACTATCCAACCCAAACTCTGGGTCCACTTTGTAGATGACACCTTCATGATTATCAAACGCACAAGACTGAAAGAAATCCACTGACAAACAACATCCACATTGGAATAAAATTTACAAAAAAAGAGGAAGAAACAACATCCAACTACCCTTCCTAGATGTAATGGTGGAACTCCAGACTAGCGCATGTAGAAAAACAATACATACAGACCAGATTACACCAGCAAACATCCATAAACACAGCCGCATCAGGACATTATTCAAACGAGCCACAACCCTAAATTGTGCAAAATGGAACAGGAGCATTTATACAGAGTTTGTAAAAGGAATGGATACCCAAAAAGCACAAGCTGCTCTTATCTCCCTGACAGACCCCATAACAAGACTATAACACGGCCAGACATACTGTTCACCCTATCGTAAATCAGGAACATATCAGAGACGACCACAAGACTACTCAAAGCCCTAGGTATCAGGGTGGCCCACAAAATAACAACCACTCTGCGACAGCTACTGACAGACATAAAGGATCCCATATCCACAACCAAGAAAGCTAGTGTAATATACAAAATACCATGCAAGAACTATGAGAAACATTAGAAAGGCCAAACTGAAAGAAAACTGACAATGAGGATACATGAACACCAACGAGCGACCAAGAGACACAACCGATTCTCACTGGTCTCAGTACACAAGGACAAAGGAGGACACAAATTCGACTGGAACAACACATCCATAAAAGCACAAGCCAAAGAGAGACATGCCAGGGAATTCCTTCAAGCCTGGCATTCCAACCGGAACTCCTTTAACAAACACACTGAACTGGATCCAATATCCAAACCACTGAACAACAGAATCGAAAGTAATACCAATCACCCCAGCAAACCAAGGCATATAAACAAGTGGGACAGAACACCAATGCTTCACAGGAGGCGCACTGATGGTGTTACCGAGCAGGGTGACGAAACATCTGCAATCAAACTGGCTCGGCGAGCAAGTCTGCAACCTCATCTAGATGAATACTTGAACTGCGAGGCTGTAGACTAAGTGCTAGAAGATGAGATTAGAGTAGACAGATACTTGAAGACTGGTGCAGACACAATGAGCTGAAGGGTCCCTTCACGTGCTTTTAAACTCTACATCCACATTTCAACCTGAAAAGAATGAGGGGGGATGGATTTTTAACTCGTCAGCAGGCCATCATCAATTTTGCCTATTCACTGCTTATGAAAATCAAAATTAGCTCTGCCATAATAAAGAACTGAAGCATACTTCACTGATTATATTTTTAAATCTACACATTGAAAACAGCAGTAAGAGTCAAGAGGAGTGAAAGTGGTTAAAAGGGAAAATTAACAGATCTTTATTTAAATGCATACAGTATTCAGACAAAATAAATGAATGAACAGCACAAATGGAGGTTAACAAGTATGGCTTTACAGTCATTGCAGAGACATGGTTACAATGAGACCAAAGCTGGGAACTAAATATTCAGAAGTGCAACTTCTTGAAAGGGCAAGCAGGAAGGAAAGTAGTGAGATGATAGTAGTACAACAGCAAGAAGTGATCTTGTATCAGAAGACGCAGAATCCATACGGGTGGAGGTAAGAAATGAGAAAGGAAAAGACAACACTGTCAGACAGCATAGAACATCTGGGACTACTGCTTAGAACAATATGTTGTCGATCTAATCAGGGATCAGATTATTTTGGATCTGGTGATATGTTTAATAAATGATATCAGAATAAAAGGCACTCTAGGAAACAATGACCATAAACGAGCAGAATTTAGCATTCAGTTTGAGTAGGAGTAACTTGAATCAGAAACAATTGTGTTATGATTAAAATTAGTGTGATAATAAAGGAATGAGGGCAAAGCCAGCTAGAATGGACAAGAAATGGAGGTTAGCAGTAAAAATGGTTAAGAAGCAATGAAATAGGTTTAAGAAAATATCTCATGGCTCACAGAAAAGATATATGCCAGTGAAAAAGTAGCAAGAGGATAAGCTAACCATGGTTAACCAAGAGGACTTCAAATTGAGAAATAAAAAACATACAGATGTGGCAAAGATTGAGAAAGCTTTAAAACTCAACAAAAGAGGATAAAAATAAAGTGAAAAGAAGGAGAAAGCAAATTTTGATGGTAAACCTGCAGGTAGCATCTGGACAAACAGCAACAGCTGCTTTAGAAAGGAAAAGAAAACTCAAAGTGAACGTGGGCTCTTTAGAGAATAGCTAGGTAAATAATAATGGGGAACCAAAAAATGGCACAGGAGTCAAACATATACCTTAAAAAAAGCTAGCTACAGAGATAGTGGATGCACCAATAATAGTCTACCAGAATCTAAGGATTCTTGGAAAAGTCCCAAATGATTGGAAAATTACCATATCTTATTTAAGAAAGGGAAGATTAAAAAAACACAACCGGTGTCTAAAGGCTAGTTAACAAAGTTTGTTATTGGGAAAACATTAGGAGTTAGTTATAAAGATTATAATTGAACATTTAGAAATACGTAATATAAAATTAAGCAGAGTTAGCTCTGACTGACTAGAGGAAGGGAATTCACACCTGACAAATTTTCTAGAATTCTTTTAGGATATAACTGGGAGAACAGAGGAGAAGCCGTATATGTAATATACTTGGATTTTTACATGGCGTTTGAAAAGGTACCACACAGTAGGCTTAATAAAGGTAACAGCCCATGATGCTGGGGGTAGCATATACCATGAATAGAGGATTCCTGAACTAACAAGACACAGTTGGCACTAGGGGGCCATTTTCAGGATGGCAACCTGTAAACAAGAGGAGTGCCACAAGGACCAGTGCTGCGGCCACAATTATGAACAATATACATGAATGATTTGGAGGAGGAAAATATTCTGTAGCCAGATTTTCCGATGACAAAAAATGTGGGAAGGCAAATCAGGGCAGAGGGATATTTGTTAGGTTAAATAAATGGATTAGGGTGAACCAAGTTTGGAGGGATTGGCTCACAAGGAGAGGTTGAGTAGGCTGGACCAGCACTCATTGGAATTTAGTAAAAAGAGAGGTGGCCATATTGGAACATACAGTCTCTTAGGGGGCTTGAAAAGCAGATGCAGAAAGGGTGTCTTCTCAGGTGGGAGAGTCCAGGACCAGAGGGCATAACCTCAGAATAAAGGTTAGCACACTTTGGGGATATGAGGAATAATTTCTTCTTTGAGGGTAGTCAAATTCTTTACCAGCAGTGGCCAGATCATTAATTACATTGAAGGCTGAGACGGATAGTTTTAAATCAGTAAGAGAATCAAAGGCTGTAAAAGGCCCAAAAGGGGAGTACAGGATGATCAGATCAGCCATGATCTCATTTGATGGTAGAGTTGACTTGACGGGGTGAATGGCCTATTTCTGTCCCTACATTTTACACTAAAGATAGCTTCTCATCTTCCACATATATTTCTGCTGCAATTATTGGCTCATGAATAGTGAGGAGTTGCTTATAAAACATCTCCTGGAATTGTGTGTAAAAGTATCCCAACAGTCATTCACATCAGTGCACATCTTCCCATTTGTCAAACTTAATAGATACTTGCAGGAATTGAGAGAAATTGTTTATAATTCACATCATTTTTCACACCTGCTAATTAAACCCATGCACCAAAATTACTACATGGTAAAATTAAGGAGCCATATCCTTGACATTTCTTGCTTGCTGACTTAAATACTACCATCGCAAACACAAACATTATTAATTCAATTAAGATCAATGGTAGGAGCCGCTTATTCTTTAAATACACATTTTGGCCTCCCCTGTTTTCTGCAGAATATAATATACAGCTTCAAAATGCTGAGCCAATGATAATTGGTCACAGAGTAAGAGTTTAAAAGAAAGTAAAGGCCCATGGATGTTTACATTTCCATTCAAACAGGAATAATGTTCAAATGCTGTTACTTACTTGGAGGTCTTTCAGGATTTCAAACACACCATTTGTAGGGAATTCTTGTGGGTACTGGAGGTCAAGGGAGGAAGAGGGGGAGGGGTGGAGAAGAGGAGAAAGAGAAAAATGTACACCTTGCGGTTTACACGTCACGGCCAGTCATATGGATAAGTAGGATGATTTTACTTCAATGATATCATCGTTACGCTAAACCAACAGATTTCAAAACAAATAATACTTCAGAAGAAGAATTTACCTCATTGTCATTCTGGGAATCAAACCACATAGCTACTGTGTATCTGTATGCAAAGGTAAAACTGAACAACCTCGGTGTAAATCTTTGGCCACTCCAGTGAACATTTGACATTACCATGACGAAATTTCGGCATCTCTAAGCAACAATGCCATCAAGAACGTAACAGGTAATTGCACATTTGACAGTCAGCTGCATTTTGAAAAAGCTGACTAAATGCTTTCATGCCTCACATTAAAACATAAAATATTAGATTTTGAAGTACAGATGATGAACTGTAAAATTAAACATAAACATAGAGGCTGCATAGAAAAACCAAAATGTTTCACTTCCTTAGACAAATGTATTATTGCATGTGTTGTCAGATAGTCTGAGGTTATGACAGACAGCAAGAGGTTAATCTGTTGATGTGAGGTTAGAAGTTTCTTACAGAATCAGTCTACAAGCAAAATAATACTCAATACATTCAAACCAAAGATAGAAGGAAAGTGAATATTGTAGTTGTCACGTGAAGCCAGGAACTTTACACTGTCCTCATACTTTTAAAATTGTGGACGTCGATCTATTCCACAAATTGCAATCAAAAGAGTGTCTCAGGATCATAACACATTACATTCCAAAAAAGGATGACACCACAAGAAATAAAATTTGCAACATTATGGTAGCATATGCTTTTAAGATATGGTATACAGCGTAACTAAAGGGGACCTCTTCATTGGACCTGCTCTGTTATTTTGGTTTTACATGCATCAGGAGGGGAAAGTATCCACCCTTCAGAAGTATGAAGAAAGTACTTGTTGACAACTCTGCTATTACAACTTTATAATTTATAGTTCAGTCATATTTTTCATTTTGTTGACTTCTAAAAATAAAAATCTTCACTATTTTACATATAATAAAAGGAACAGATGATTTCTTATTCATTTCTTGTTATTTCTCAGCAAAAGCTGCACCTATTACTCAAGAAGAAATCCACAGATTCGAAACAAGTCGCATACACCTGTGCAATTCTTCAACAAATATTACCACTGGGGTGTAATTTAAGCATCACCATGGAACAATTGTAATTACAGACCTAACAGAGACAAGCACACTAGAAGACTTTTTTAAAAAAATGCTCTCTCCTGCATTTAAAAACTATATAATACATACATCAGTGATTGCTCTGCCCACAGTCTATAACATTTAAAAATCATACTCAACTTCCTCTTGGGTAGGAGCACAGTAGTTCCATCTCAGCAGGGATAAAGCCAAAGCAGATACAAGTAAGCCATAATCTCACCGAATGGCAGAACAGCCTAATCCTGTTCCTATCTGAGCAGTATGGATAGCAAACCTCTTGACTGAAAGCTGTACAATAGCTTATGATCTCAACATTCATGACCAGATTTGCAGATGACCACATTTTATGGGAGGCAGAGGTGGAGTGGTCAACCCACTCTCTTTTCCCACGTTAACCTATCACCCCAAGTCTCAAAAGAAAACGAAACAGCT